>NC_141537.1:142941641-143597891 GCF_021556685.1 Rattus norvegicus | reverse complement strand
CATTTCTTTTAGCTGTTTGCTGGGTCTTTTGGAGGGCAGTCATGATAGTTCCCTTTTTGTGAGCACTTCATAACCTCAGTAATGGTGTCAGGCCTTGGGGCCTCCCCTTGAGCTGGATCCTACTTTGGGCCTGTCTCCGGACCTTCTTTTCCTCAGATTCTTCTATATTTCCATCCATGCATTTCTTTTGTACAGGAAGAATTATGGGTCAGAGCTTTGAATAGCCACTCCATCCCTCACTTGATGCCCTGTCTTTCTGCTGGAGGTGATTTCATTAAGTTCCCTCTTCCCACTATAGGGCCTTTCATCTAGGGTCTCCGCTTTGAGTTCTGAGAGTCTCTCACTTCCCAGGTCTCTGGTACATTCTAGAGGCTCTTCCCAACCTCCTTCCCCGCAAGGTTACCTGTTTCCATTCTTTCTGCTGGCCCTCAGGGCTTCAGTCCTTTTCCCCCACCCAATACCAGATCATGTTCCCCTCTCCCCCTACCGGCAAATAATCCAGATTTAAATAGTTCGTGGAATTAAATAGTATTCTCCAAAGACCAAATGCCTGAGAAACATGATTTTTAATATTCAACATCCTTAACCATTTAGATAAATTAAGATTAAAATTGCTTTAATATTTTGTCTTATCCCAGTCAGAATGGATAAGATGAAAAAACAAAGGCTGATATGGATGTAGATAAAGAATAACATTTATTCACAGCTGTTGTGAGTACAAGCTGATGTAGCTATTATGAATATAATAAGGAATTTCCTCAAAGAAGGAAAAGTAAATCTACCATATCATCCAGCTATACTACTCATAGGCACACTCCCCAAAGACTCTGCATCCTACCATAAAATTGCATACTCATTCATGTTTATTGTTGCTGTATTCATAGTAGCCAGGAAATGGAAAGAACCTAGTTTGTCTAAAATACTAAGAGATAGATAATAAAAATATAGTATATTTAGTCAATCCAATATTATCCAGCTATTAAGAAATGAAAAGATGAAATCCACAGGTAAATGGAAACAATCATTCTGAGGAAATAGAAATGATGTATTTTGTCTTGTTTGTGAATGTTAGCCTTGAGTCTTCAGATATATATATTTTTTATATAGTATTTCTATAGGGTCAGTGAGTTAGTAAGAGTCCATGAATGGAGCACTTTCACAGGTGGGGAGTGAGAAATCAGCGATATAAAAGTGTACATAGAATTAATAAAATTGACCTGGTTACATTGTGGTGGGGATATGAAGGCCGGGAAGAGGAAGGAATATAGATATAAAAAGATAGATAAAAAATATACTATTGGCCCTAAGACTTCAAAGTCACGGGAAAAGCTACCAACCAACGTGGAAGCTTCCTACACACGTATCTAAGAACTTACATGTCTAAGATACATACATACCTAAAAGAGAAGAATGGAACAACAATGACCCTATGACACCACAGGCTAAAAAAATAAAATTTAAAAAAAAATCAATGTCAGGAATGGGTTTTTTATTTTGGATTTGTTAACTATTAAGGTACTATAGTTCCCACACAATTATTATAGGCTATTGATAATGCTATTGGTTATGCCCAAGAACTTGAAAATTAGTCCCTATTGCTATATACACTCTGTACTCTAGTCACAGAACACAGAGATATTAAGGTGCTATGTGTTCTACCAGGAGAAGGAGCTTCTGTGGTACAGCAGTGGCTGTCTTAGAACAGCACAATAATGGCATGAAGATCCTGAGAGTAACCTACAGCTCACTGGATTTAATCCCTGTTTTGTAAGAGGAAACCCATGTCTGTGACCAGGAAACCGTGTTCAGAGCCCAGGGCAGATCCTGGTCTATCATTATCCTAAATGAATATGAATACATTAAACTTTTACTTAATGATTTATTGTTTTTTTTGTCTTTGTTTGTTTGTTTTGTTTGTTTTGTTGTTGACAAGCCCTCACTATACAGTACTGCCTGTCTTGGACCTCACTACGTAGACTGGGCAAGTTTCTACCTCAGAGATCTGCCTGCCTCTGTCTTCTGAATTCTGTAATTAATGGTGTGTATATAATATCATGTCCTGCATGACTTATTCTTATACCCATAGATTGATATTCATCTCAACCCTCATCAGAGAAACTTTTGTTGATTAACATAAAACTCAACAATTAGCCAAGGTGGAGAGAGCCTGCAGAATGCTCAGCCCTAAGTATCTATACCACAGGCTTCCTTCCAGACTTAGAAGGGGTAATTCTGGACCATCTGGTAGATCACTGTTCAGTTTCTTGAGGTGCCTCATACTGATTTCCATACTGTCTGAACTAATTTACATTTCCTTGGACAGTGTATAAGCATTCCTTATTAGATTTGAGGCTTTTCTCTCTTAAATTCTTTTTGTATCTTAGACATCAATTCTTTGTCAAATGGATAATTAGCAAATTTTTTCTCCCATTCTATAGTCTGTCAGTTAGTTATTTCATTTTCATGTAAAGAAGCTTTATAAAATTATATTTTATCTATTCTTTAAGAATTGTATGTGTATATATATATACATATATAAAATAATATATATAAATGTATTTTCATCATGACCACTCATAACTTTTTAATCTTCTCTCAGAACTGTCCTGTTCCCCTCCCAACATCATAGCCTTTTCTTGTTGTTTCTTTATAACCCAGTGAGACAAATTAGAGCTCTGTGTTTATGTATGTATGTATAGAGTTATGCAGGCAAAATTTTAGAAATCTTAACTCTAAAGAACACTGGCCCTCTCTCCCAATGCAGCCGTCAACTGCTCTTCTCTAGGGGGTGTGGCCTTCTTGTCCCCTCTGCCATCTAAGCTAGAATATTGATCTAAGCGGAGCTTGATGTCATGCAGATCTCGGGAGACCATCCATTGCTGTTGTGAATTCATGACTGCAGCAGGCCTTCCATGTCCAGAAGATACTATTTAATAGCTTTAGTTCAACTTTGACAAAGCATCAGTAAAGAAGGTTTTTAGTATCATAAAAATCCCACTTATTGCTTATTTGCCTTGACCTCTTTAAAACGATTTGTTTTCACAAAGTTCTGCCCTTGTCTAAATTTTCATGTGTTTTCCTCTAAGAATTTTAGGGTTTGTGATATTACATTAATGTCTTTAATATATTTGGAAATAATTTTGTACAGAATGAAAGATAAAGATCTAATTTCAATCATTTGCATCTCTATCTAAATGTTGCTGTGTCATGTGTTGCAAAGGGTTCTTAATACATATTCTTTGAATGTTTGTCAAAAGTCAGATATCTATTTACACAGATTTTTTGGAGTCCTCTATTATTTTATTTTATTTATTTATTTGAGTCTATTATTTTCCATATATATATATATAATTTTTTGAGCTAGTATCACACTAATTAGTATCACACTAATTTTATTACTATGGACACTGGGATCAAACTTGAAGTCAGGGAGTCTGATCTCTAGCATTAAGTTTTTACTCAGGATTGCATTAGGTGACTAGAGATTTTTATGTTTCTATATGAAATTAATTTCTTTTTAGTACTGTGAAGAATGACATTGGAACTTCAATATGGGTTGCACTGAAATTATAAATAGTGATGTTTATTTCAAATAGGTTCTGAGGCTATTGTAAATGAGACTAGTGCTTAAAAATCAATTGTTTTTAAAATGTTATCCACTTTTCTGCTTGTTTATGGCAAGAAGACAGTTTTGGGGCAAATATTGCTTTATGGACTGAATCAACTATCTGCCTGTATTATTTCTTTAGCTTAATTATTTTTAATATCAGTTTTTGAAAATAACATGAAAATGGTATTCACATTTTTACCCCTTCTTTCCCCCCATCCAATCCTATTTCCATCGTCTTATGCTCAATACTTCTTCTCACATTCATGACCTCTTCTGCTTCTACTATATTTAATGATGGCTTCTAAAGTTTAATGGACACTATGTGGGCTGTTTCTACTTCAGTAAGTGGTGTCTTGTTTAAAGGCTATCTAGATGAGTCCCTTACTCATCAACATCTTTTTATTTACTTCAGATATTTATATGCAAGTGGCTTTTCAATATACAACTACTTTTTTGGGGAGGTTCTACATAGTAATATACCCATTTAATAGATTCATAGTTCAGGGCACTCTGTCATTTCCCTCAAAGGCATACAGGTAATAAGCACTATCAGGAAATAGGAAAATAAATTCTTTATCGTTCCAGTAACACCCATATTTCTTCTACTATATCCCACTAGACAGTGGAAACTAGTTACCTGGTTTTTCTCTTTAAAGGAAGTAAAACTTAAAGTTGAAAATATTTAATTTAATATCTCCTGTTTTTTTTTCACTTAGCTCATCCTCTTAAATTTGATTTGCAGACAATAAACCAATGTTTAAACTCACTGGCATCCATCAACTCTGTCTTTAAGGAAGAGATTCCCGGAGGCTACTTTGTCTGACTGCCATGAGTTGACTTGTAAAAAATAATTGGTTCTATAATTTCATGCATGTCAAAATTCACTACACAGTGTTTCCTAACTGCTGCTTTGAGTGTGCACACAGGTGTAAAATCAATTTAGTTGTTCTGCCAGATATTTGGCATTGCCTAAAAATCACAAAATAATAAAATGCATGGATGCTTCAGTAACCTGGGATCCAAGCACTTCATGAAAAAGATCAGGTGAAGTTCATAAAGCCATTGGACTCCAGTGTCCTCAGTTCAAGGACAGAGCTGGAGAAAATAGACTTCAACTTTTACATTTCAGGGTTTCTACCTAGGTTTACTCACAATGTAACAACTAGGAGTACCTACTAATTGACATGTGTGTACTTATCCAATGTGATGATAGCCAAGGTCAATATGATACCTTGACAACATAAGTCACTATATTTTATTTACAGCTGAAATACTTATCAGATTCTAATTATTTGAGAATTAGCAACAACCTAATGAAATGTTATACATAAATATGGTACAAATTTAACTTTCCCCCTGTGGCTCTCATACTCTAGCTTGACACATGTTCACCCAAAGAGTTTGTTAAAGCAGATTTAAGGCCTTACAGTTTCTGATTCAGGCAGTGGGGAAGGGCATATCAGTTCCTAACAGGTTTTCTGATGGTACTAAGGCTGCATGTATCAGGATCACACTGAGGATCACTGAATTAACCCAAGCCAGCACTCCTTGATCTTCAAATACTCCACCATCTAAGAATGAAGCAGTGTAGAGAGGAAGAATTACACAGTGTGTCTGTCACAGGACCAGCTCTCCAGACCAAAGGCTTCTGCTCTGTCTGTATAGGTTCCCTGACACTGTCCTCTTTTCTTGAACATTTAGAAAAGAAAGAACAGTGTACTAAATGATGTTATTAGTACGTTTTTCTTAGTCATGGTACTACACAGGGACTGTTTGTGGACATGAGATGAGGAAGCAACAAGAGAAGGAGTAGAAGATAGAAAATGAAGAACTCAGGAAGATGTCATGCCAGCTGTTCATTATAACATGACATTAAATCAACACTTTCCACTTCAATCTTGTTTGTTTGTATTTAATATTAGGAATGGTATTGGCTCAGGAACCCAAGACTAAGTTCTCAGCACAGCGGAGCTCTCATTTTCCCAGAGGGACAGAGGGCAGGAATAAGAGATAAATTCAGAAGATAGAGAACAAGGGAGAAAGGGAAGAAAACAGGGAAAGGAGGCAGGGGTATTTGTCCCAGGGGTATTTGTCTCTACCTCCACCTATTAGATGGGGTGTCCATGAAAGGAAGAGAGAGAGGAGGGGGAGGACAAGAATAACAGAATGAATAAGATCAGGCTGCTTCTCAGTCTAATAGACTCTGAACATGACAGAATGCAGGAGGCTGGGACAGTCCTTGGAATTGAAGGGACTCTGCAGCTAGTCCAGATGACAGGCCACTAATTGGGGCATTTCATGGTCACTTGTGTTATAGCTATGCAATAAATCACAAGTCATGAAAATGCTAGAACTTTGTAACTACATGTCAGAGGCACCAGACCAGATTAATCGGGTTCTAGGAAGTGAGCTAATTAAATCAGCATCAACACCCTTTAACTAACTCTGAAGTTTATGTCTTGATTATTTTTTCTGTCAGGAAAAAACGAACAAAGAGTGTCAAGACTCTGGTTCCTATGTTCTTTAAAAGAACAATAACCAAGAGTCATAGCATAGTTTTCATTTCCTCTACTTGGTAAATTCTTATTTTTATAGCTGCATTGCTTTTCCATAGCAATAAATTGTGTCCCCAGCTACTCATTAGAATTAACTATTCCACTTAAAACTAAAGATAGGTGTCCAGACCCCAACTAGAGAAGTTAGCAAACAGGCTTTATAATATTCCCTTCGTTCTATCTGATGTGGCTTGATCAGGACTTATCTGGGACCTTCTTTGTTGAAAACTAAGGAAATAGCAATATTTCACCTGGATCTATTTCTCTTCTCTATGAAACATTGGGGTGCATTCCTATAGAGGAACACAGCAACTGATTCAACTCAGAGTACAAGCTGCAGGTGAATGAAGCACACAAACTCCAGGTATATCATTCATCAGCTCACTGACCTCATCTAAGTCTCTTTACCTTCTGTGTCTTACTTCCCAGCTCTGACACAGGGCGACACTATTCGTACTGATCTCATAGGCTGCTGTAAGATGAAATCACACAGAACAACATCTATGGCTTAAGTGTGATGATTCCTTTCAAACTTCTCCAAGAAAAGGTAAGGCATATTGTATGTATCCAAACCTACTACCTCGGGAGAAAGACTCACTTATCAAATACAACTTCTAAAAAAAAAAAAAGAGCTAGTGTGTATTTCTGAGAACACTATGTAATAAGCCTAGATAAGCCTGGGTATTGACAAAGTGGAAACAAAGGGAAGTACCTATTTTGGGACTGGAAGAGCAATTAAGAGAATTTGCTGCACTTGCAGAGGGCCTAGTTTTGGATCCGAGAAACCCATCAGGCTGCTCACAATTGCCTATAACTCTAGTTCCAGGAGACTCAACACCCTCTTCTGGACTCCTTGAGAACCTCCATGCACATGCATACCAAGACAGATAAACAGACAAACAGACACACAGAAAAGGAAGAAAGAATTAAAGAAAGAAGGGAAAAAAGAAAGAGAAAGAAGAGAAGAGAAGAGAAGAGAAGAGAAGAGAAGAGAAGAGAAGAGAAGAGAAGAGAAGAGAAGAGAAGAGAAGGAAAGGGAAGGGAAGGGAAGGGAAGGGAAAAAGGGTGCCAGTCTTGCTAGTTCGATGGCATATACCTGTAAAAACAGTATCTTGAGATAGTAAGTTTAGGAACTGAGCTATTCAGTCAGTCCCTGATTCAAAAACAAAACAACAACAAAAGTGTTTATTCCATATAATGGCTGGAGACATATTAAATGAAATGATTAATGTTGCAAGCTTGGCAGAGCTTGTTGTCAACAATTCCATTAGAAAAAAAAATATGTTTGTTAGACACTTCAGTAAGAACACTGGTTGACTTTTCTATCTCAGGAGAGAGATTACACTGTCTCTGGAGGTCAACAATTCGTTCTCCTGCAAGTGTGAGGGAGAAGCTCAACCCACAGAGAAATTGGTCAAGCTTGAAAGTGCAGACCTCAGTCATCCCTGAGAATGAATGGATTCTCATTAATGTCTGGTGTCTCCAGCCTAGATGCAAGGGCCAGAGGCAGCTTAATTATAAGCAGCTTCAAAAATTCATCTCTATCACTCGAATGCTCCAGAAATTAACCTCTTGTTCTGAGAAGGTCAAGTTAAATGTCATCCCCAGATGGAACCTGGAGGGGCATTCAGATTCAAGATCGGAAGCACAGCTGGTCACACAGCTGTGCATTCTTCCTCTAAATTGTCATTGATCTTTTCCAAAGCATAGTTTCAAATATGTTCACAAGATAAACAGATCTAAGACTGAATTTCTTTCTTCTTGTTTTATGTGAGAATACAACTGAATACCTTGTAAGAGACTGAATCTATATTTGAACCAGAGTTCCATTTTTGGATGGGCAGATAACAAGAAGGCAAAAAGAGGCCATTTTTTGGTTCCGTGGAGCAGTACATTTGCCTACCTGTGCCAAGGTTTAAAAATGAATATCACTTCCCTAATTGTATAATAGTGCCCCAAATATACTAAGCCTCTGTCTAATAAGAAGATAAATATCCACAAAATAATTGGATATAAATATTTCTGTTTACCGTTTGTGAGGCAGTCAACTTATCTCAGTCAAGAATGCCAGGTGTTAGAGTTAGGTTCATCTAAAAATAGAGGAAATCAATATTTAAAATGTCTACTTAAATAACAGGTATTTGCTATTTGAGATAAAACTTTTGAAAAATACACAAATACTAAACGTAGCCATTCAGCTGTCAAGAGCAAAATCTAAATTATGTTAATGAGCAGAAGGTGGTAGAGAGAACTTTCTCGCATGAAATTCCTGCTAAAGTTAACATAAAAAAAGTAAGATCTGAAGAAATGGCAAACTCAAAGATAGATTTAGAACATTGAATCTTATCTAACAGTTAATCTTTTGTAAACAAATGCAAGAACCTCTCTCATCTCTCTACTTTTTTCAGAGCTTAGAAATTGGCTCCATTAGATGGCATAACAAAATAACATACTGTGTCCCTGAGGATATTTAACCAAAAACTTTCCTCGTTGATTATTCCCTTCTTCAAAAGAGTAACTATTATATTATGTTATTGTCTTCCAAATGGCTGGATTTTCATATGAACCTAAAATAATCTGCATAAAATTCTTCTTGATCACACCTTCCCCTTTGAGGAAAATGTCTTAGTTACCTTTCCTGTTTCAATGATAAAATATCTTCACAAAACCATCTGAAAGATGGGAGGGAGATACAGACCATCATGACTGGGAGGTCATGGCAGCAAGAGGTTGAGGCAGCTGCTCCCATAGTGGTCACATTCAGGAAGACAAAATCAATGAATGCTGTTATGCAGCTTTTGTCCTTCTGTAGTCTATGACTTTACCCTATAGAATAGTGTAGACTACTGTTAAGGTAGGTCTTCCTACTTCAATTAACCTAATATGGTGGTCTCTCAGAAGCATTCCAGAGGCTAGCCAAATATAAATAATCACTCGGGTGACACTGGAGGTTTTCTCCTAGGTGATTCAGATCCTGTCAATGTAACAATCAACACAAGCATCCCTGAAGGGAAGAACACAGAACTTAAGGCATGACTGAGACTCGCCATACAAAACATTAGATGGCTTCTAAGAATTTATTTCCATCTGATCACAAATGACATGAACATCTACTGAAAGCTAGATCATACATGGATTTTATAAAAAGACAAAGTTACATAATGAATTTGAAGTGTCTATAAGGCACACAAATGTCAAGATGTCACTTGTGCCCTCACAAAATAATATGTTGGATTTCTAACCTTAAAATATTTCAGAAAGTGATCTTACTCAGATATAGAGAATTTTACAAATAATAATGTGAAAACAAGGTCATTATGGAAGACTTAATTCAGTATTATTAGTGTCCTTACAGAAACTGGAAATTTATGAATAAAAGCACATACAAATATGAAAAAAAGAGGGAACTCCAGGATAAACACAGAGGTTAAGCTGCAACTTATAGTTTATGTTGCTGTAACAAAATATCAGATACCAGATGATTTTGGAAAGAAAGTAGGTTTTCTCTTTTACACAGTTAAGATGTCTAAGAGCACATGTGAAGGCATCATGGATAGCAGCATGTTGAGAGTACATGTGGAGGTGTAAATGTCATGGATGTACTAGCTTTCTAACACTCTAATCCATCCCATGAGACCCAATTTCATCCCAAGAGCTCCATCTCCCAGATCACTCCCAAGAGCCCCAACTTAGCATCTCTAAAAAACCATTAGTAAATTTATGAAGACAAAGTAGCTGTGACTTTCTTATTTCCAAAAGGCATCACCACCTCTTAATGCTCATTACACTAAGAATCAAATTTTAACCAGCTTTCTAAACTACAACAAGCTATCAAGGATATAGTAGAGGCTAATAATGAGACCGAGAACATATACTTGATAGTGACTCCAGCATTAGGAAGGCACCATACATACTTTTAAGACTTCTAGCCTCCACAATTATTAGACAATAAATACATATGTCTGAAACCACTCACCACATGGTTCTTTGTTATATTGTCTCTAGCAAACAAGCACAAGTTGTAAGACTATGGCACCATTAAGGCTACCTAATTGCAATATTCATTCCAGAATTCAGAGATATAATACTTCCTTTCTTTTGCATATTATTGAACTGATTGATTTGGAGATAGTACAATGGAGATTTCCCTCACTGTTAATGTTATATTGCCAAATAAGATAACATACTGCTCATAAGTGTATTCTTTGAATGCAGGAAAAAACCAATGCTTATGCAAAGAGGGAGAGGATGCTGAGGGGAAGAACTCAGCTAAGAGAGATGGATACAGGGAATGAAGGGAGTCTTTCACAACACAAAGAAGTCCAGGGGTAAGTAAGTGATGATTACTATTATTATTATTATATTATTATTATATTATTATTATTATTACTACTACTACTACTACTATTAACGACAAGAGCTATCACGAGTTGGTTCTGTTGTCGTTGTTGTTGTTAGTTGAGACTAAAGCAAAAACTGTTTAGAGCGCTGAAGGCAAAAGTGTCATTTACTCTGTCACAGAGCACTATAGGATGAAGTCATTCCACTCCTTCTAAGGCTCTGCCTATGTTAGTGTATTTTCTCATTGCTGCACTATTAGCCTGAAATATCATATTTCAGCAGCATGTTCATGAACCATGGCTAATAAGAAATTCAAAATGAGGAGCATCCTGGTGGAGCTCAGTAATCATCCAAGCAAGGCTCTCAGTTCAAAAAGCTAAGAAATTAACCTGACAGAAGATGACCTCATAGTTTTCTAAAACTAAGCTAACATGTCCCAAGAGCAACGTTCAGATCAGCTCATCCTTTATTCAAATACAAACCCAAAACAAACTCACATGGGTGACTTCTTAGGGATGCAGAATCTCAGGGTAAGACTAGAATAGAGTTCTACCCTCAAAGCAGCTCTCATAGAGACAAACTTGCTAGACTCCAAGAATAATTATTGTTATTAACATTTACTGCCTATGTCGTCTCTGTTATGTACTTCACTTCCATTCTCTCCATTAAGATCTATGCCAGTCTCAAAACATATCTCCAGAGGGTAATTATTATAATTAATACTCTACAAAGAAAATTAGATTCAAGCATGTCAAATAATGTGGCCAAATTCATTCATCTACCAAGGGACAACACAAAGATGAATCTATATCTCTGATCTCCATGCAGTCTTCCTAGGAAGTCTACTTCTAACTTAGATTCTCCAGTCCTTTGACCCCATTGCCTGCATTGTTTCAACATGATGTAATTGGTGGGCTACAGTGAAAAACTAGGAACCACTTCTTGTTCTGAGTTTCCCTTCTCTTTCTACCTCCTTATAGCTTTGTATAATCATTGTGACTCTTAAAATCGCAGATTTAAAATTTTGATGTTTAATCGTGATTTTAAAGAATTCTTTTAAAGAATCCAAGGTACATAAATTCATCTCTAGACCATATGATACAGGTTGCAGGTTTTTAAGAACAGTCATAATTTAGTAAATTTAGAACACTCTTTATTTGGATCATTTATTTCTATTTGTGATACAGAAAAAATGCCAATTTCTCAAAGACAGGTAGAGTTTAGGAGTGTATCAAGCACACCAGAAAACCTTAGTTCAAATTCCAGATAAGCCAAAAACTGAGAAAAAGTAAACACTCCATGAATTACAGAAAAGGCCTATTCTCAATGACTGTTAACCTGATTGTGATGACTAAATTAAAAAAAAAAAAAAGCAGGTTTACAAATTGCTCAAAAAAGAAACCAATATAACCACTGTTATAAAGAAAGAAACTATTGTTAATGGTATGCTATGTAAATTGCTTAAAGCCTTATTTAATCACTTTTCAAACTTCTTACATGAAAAACTAGTTTGCAAAAAAATGGCTCCTCAGGCTCTGGTGGTTTGAATGGGAATGGCCCTCCAGGCTCATATATTTGAATACTTGGATTTCAGTTTTTGGAAGTGTTTGAGAAGATTTAGGGGGTATGGGATTGTTGGTGGAGGTGTGTTACTGGGGATGGGCTTTGAGGTTTCAATAGTTCATGCTATTCCAAGTTAGCTGTCTGCTTCATGCTTGTGATCAGAAGTTCTCAACTACTGCTATGAAACCATGACTGCCTGGTTGCTGCCATGCTTCCTGTGAACTCACCCTCTGCAACTGTAAGCACCAATAAACTTTTTGTCCTATGAGTTGTCTTATCTTATCCCAGCAATACAAAACTAAAGATAGGTAGTAATTGGCAGATCCAGGATTTGGGTATAGTTTGAAAGATAAAAGATGGTGTCTTTCCGCCGAACTGACTTCAAAACACACATGTCCTATCTCTAGTCTAGCTTCCATTCCAGACTACACATTTGTACAAACAAGACATCCAGCTCACACTGGCACACTCTGCTCTCAAAGAAAAGGGATAAAAGAAAGTGTTCCCCTCAAAAGGATAGGTTTGTTAATGTTGATTTTAGTAAACTGATCAAATGTGATTTGTAGTTTACCAAAAACATTTTCTAATTAGAAGCAATGCCTCTTAAGAATAATGGATTTTTCAATTAGCAACTGGCTACTGATATTCCTAGATTTCACTGTCCTAGAAAGCATGAAAAAATTCAAAGATAATGAAATATTTCCTCCAAAATTGGCTAATTTGGAGGAATGCGGAATTTGACAATAATTTTTCACTTTTTTTTTTTAAATTTTAAGGCTGTCTCTAAATCATTGAAATAGATACATCTAAAAACTATCAGAGGGGTACGGTTATGAAAACATCCTCACTTAATATGAACATCCTCATGTCTCATGCTTTGTCACTTTTTCCGTTTAAAAATACCAATATATTTTTATATAGTAAGATAAACCAAACAGTTTCTAGTGTTGTTTCCAGTTTGCCTCTTTATAATAGCCTAAAATGTCAAGTGTAAAAGACTCAGACTGTGCAAGACGAAGGTGGTATCTACATTCCCATCTGTAGCACACTGTGATTTGTATATTTTATAATGCTTACATTTGATTCATAATGTGACAGAGGAAGCGTGAAAACATACTTGCAGCTTATTTTTAATAAGTGCTAATACATTTATGCCATTCTTGCCAGACTCCTCTTCTACAAACATTTGGCTTCCCAGATTATATCCATGAAAATTAATGATCTGTCACTGGGCTTGCCTCAGTCCTAATGAAGTAGTTACTCAGAATGATGGAAGTCAGGTGTGAGAAACTTGCTTCTCCCGTGGATGATAAAGGCCTTTCTTCATTCTTTGCACAAATTTAATTAGGTGAAAGCAAAGAAAAATTAATTACTGCCACACAATGATCTTGCATTTTTCAACAATTTGAAAAGGGGTTTTGTGAGTGTTTGAAGGCTTCTGTGCACTGAAATGGCAATAAACAGAAGACATATCAAAAACTCAAATGTAGTTGTAATTTCTTTGCTTTGTGAAAAGCCAAATGTGTGCTTCATCAAGCACATATCTTTATTCAACAGCTCATAATTCACAGGGCTAAGTGCAATTACAAAAGGAGAAGAAAAAAAGAAAAGATTTAACACACAGTAACTGAGGGCACAAGGCCTAATTTAAGCAGAACCACCAGGGAAGGCCATCTAAGGTAATGTCTGTCACTCAAGCCAAACTCTTCATGGCCCAATGAACCAGCTGTGTTGTGGGGAGGAATGGAGGAAAAACTATCAGGCAGAGGAGACACTTTCTTCAAAGACTCACGGGCAGAAACAAATCTATCATTTTCTACACTGTTTCTCAGCTTTAAAAAAAAAGTCTTTTCTTTATATGGAAGTAGTACCATTGGGGTCACAGTTCAAGGGGACATCATGTATAACAGCAGGAAATGCACTGCGACAGATAGCTTTATGGAAGTGGCAACATAAGGTTTGAACTCTTCAATTCTTCACATCTCAGAGTGACAGGAAGTGAGGAGGGATGGCAGCACACTTGACCGCCTTTCTCTACTTTCCCTTTTTATCCAATCAAGGACCTGAAGCCTATGGGATGGAACCACCCATATGCAGGGTGAATCTTCCATCTTCCATTAAATCTCTGGACAACGCCCTCAATCGTACCCAAAATGTGTGCTCTAGGTGATTCTAAATTTAGCCAAGTTAATAAGATTATCCCAAGACAATCTTTGAAAATTTGACAACCAAACACATCATAAATTTTAACCATAATAATCCACCCCTATCAAAGGCTCATGGCCAGCTAATAATTAAAAATCTGTTTAGTTCATCTTCAAAACCTCCCTAAGTCTTAACACTTCTAACACTGGAACTGTTATTTCCTAAGTCTGAGTGCACAACCTCAGAGACCTAGACAATCTCTTGGGAATGAAGACTCCCAGAAAGAAGCAGTATCCATAGAGAATGGTTGACTGATAGAACTGTAGCACAGTGGAAAGATTGGAATATTGCAGTCCAGAGGCTGATTACCTTATCTTGAGCTAGCGTTACATGACAGAACAGCCATTCCTCGACCATCTCTGTGTCAGAACTCACATCCTGTGGCTAATGGACAGAAACTTTGGAGTCTATCAATTTAGCAGACCACAAGCTTCCACCAATCCAAAAGCTGAGAAAGTCATCAGATAGCATATAAAAAACCTTCTCCCATCTGGCTATAATGTCCTCTTTGATGTATGGATTAATGTAGTTTAAATTTGCTTTGATTCGTGGCTATCTTTTGTTATTTACAACTGTAAAATGTCATGAAGTTGCTTCCATGTTGAAACGTGGAATTTAGAGTAAGTTAAATCTGTTTCCTGGACCATGGTCCCTGAAAAATGGTTACAGAACAAACTACCTCTTAATCCCTTTAAGGTGAGAACTGTGTTTTTTATTCTGATACTTTTTACTGCAAGGCTCGATGAAAACAAAATAGAAGTTACATACTTTTAATACACAACAATGCTGGCTAATATTTTTATTGCAAAATGGAGAAAAGATGGCAAGGATAGAAAAATAAGACCAGATGAAGACTGAAACCAGGAAAGCACACACCACACCATGTAGTAGCATATCCAGCTTCTGCTACTCCTCATGTTGGTATCCTCTGATTTCTGCCAGGCTTTAGTTGCTGTGACCTTTGAGCTCTGTTTCCTGTGGCACATGTAAACTCCACTTGGTGTCTATAAATTTCCATGTGACAAAGTCCCATATTTCAGAAATATCCACTACATGCTTCTGAGGACTCCTCTAGGAACTCGGAACTTCACGTCTGGCCTCCTCAGAAGCTTATGCAGAGAATCCAATCCTGTAGCTATTGCCTGACCTTGTAAGTTTTCTAGATTCTTGGTAGAAGTGCACATGAGTCGCTGTTACATCTTGCAACACTGCAAAACCAACCGTATGGACAATGCCAAGTTCTGCTACTAACTGGAGACTCCACCATGGTCCCTTCCTTCCTTCCTTCCTTCCTTCCTTCCTTCCTTCCTTCCTTCCTTCCCTCCCTCCCTCCCTCCTTCCTTTCTTTCTTTCTTTCTTTCTTTTCTTTCTTTCTTTCTTTTTTTTATGTTTGTTTTTTTCGTTGGTTGGTTTCTTGTTTGTTTATTGGATACATTTCTTTATTTACATTTCAAATCTTATTCCCTTTTCCAGTTTCCTGTCCCTAAGCCCCCTATCCCCTCCCCCTCCCCCATAAGGTGTTCCCTCCATCCACCTCCCTTACCCCCCAAAATTCCCTTGCCTGCGCTGGGGGTCCAGACTTGGCAGGACCAAAGGCTTCCCCTTCCACTGGTACCCCAACAAAACTACTCTCTGCTACATATGCAGTTGGAGCCCTGGGTCAGTCCATGTTGGGTAGTGGCTTAGTCTCTGGAAGCTCTGGTTGGTTGGCATTGTTGTTCCTATAGGATTGCAAGCCCCTTCAGCTCTTTCAGTGCTTTCTCTAATTCCTCCAACGGGGGTTCCATTCTTAGTTCAGTGGTTTGCTGCTACCCTTTGCCTCTGTATTTGACATACTTTGGTTGTGTCTCTCAGGAGAGATCTATATCCGGTTCCTATCAGCATGCACTTCTTAGCTTCATCCATCTTATCTAGTTTTGGTGAATATATATATATGCCACATGTGGGCAGGCTCTGAATGACCATTCCTTCAATCTCTGCTCTAAACTTTGCTTCCATATCCTCTCCTATGGATATTTTTGTTCTCCGTTTTAAGAAGGAGTGGAAGCATCCACATTTTGGTCATCCTTCTTCTTGAGCTTCATGTAGCATGGTCTCTTTCAACCACAGATATACTACTCCCTGTGTGTTTGAAAAACATGGCTCTAGGTGACCTGCTAAAATCGGGTTACTGAAGGCTAAGTTCAGAGATTTTCTTTTCAAATATAAAATTTTCAAATGAATTTAGTGTTGCACACAGATCTCCTGATGGATAGAATCTTGACCTCAAAATACTTTCTCTATTTTCCCAGTACAAAGTTCTCCATAAGGGCACTAAAATTGTTAACAATTAAAGCTAACTACCCACATTGTCCACAATTTTAACTCAAATTCCTGTGGTTTTCAAATTGTTTAACTTTTACTTCTTACAGTCCCATAATTTGTTTTGAAATGGCAGTGTAAGTCTCAATATGCAGGCAGCCAATAACAACCATGCTGTGGCTTGTGTAACGGATGATCTCCATTTTCTACTTTACTGGATTTAGGATCAAATAACACAACACACACACACACACACACACACACACACACACACACACCATACACAAGCAAGTATGTGCATGTACATGCATGCAAGTTTCTAGATAGAATTAATGAAGAGGAAAGACCTGTCTAATGTGCTGTGTGGTTCAAGATTGACTAAAATGGGGAAAAGGAGAAAGACAGATGAACACCAAACTTTGCATACAGTGTGACCAGACCCCTCACACTCCTACTAACATGTCTTTCTGCCTCAACAGATTTTACACTTTTAAGTCACAAGCCAAAATAAACTCAGCCTTCTTTAAATTGCTTTTGTTGACCATTTGTCTACAGTATTGAGAAAAATAAATAACATAGCCCAGACGCTATTCTGAATTGAAAGTTCTTCTACCAAATAAATTATCTGAGTGCTTTTGAATTTACTTCTATTCAATACTTGGACCACAGAGAAGGAAGCCACATTACTCACCAGACGATAGCATAAATAACCTCTAGCTCAGTTCTCAGTTTAGTCCTTCCTTCTTCCTCTCTGAAATCTGGTTAATCGGGTCCCAAAATGTTCACAGTTCTGCTTCCATGTGCTTCTGAACTGCAGAATCTCCCATGGAGCCCCTCTTACACCATTCTAGGACTTGTCTAGAACACAGCCCCCAAAACCTTTTTAACATTCCTCCCAGGGACATTCTCTAAATACTGGAAGGTACATCGTCATGATCATCACAGCACCTCTACTTCTTGGTGCCAATTTATACCTTAGTTTCCCTTACCATTACCATGACAAAACAGAGAAGACTAGCAACTTAAAGGAAGAATTTATTTTAGCTTTCACTGTAGGGTACATGGTCTACCATGACGTGGAATTATTGCCAGCAGACAGCTCCATGATGTTGGGAACATAGAGATGTAACTACTTCACAATTAATCACTTGTACGGGGAAGTTTTGATATTAAGGTCTTATTCCCTAATTGGTTCTTTGTTTGTCAATAAAGAAGGCCAAGAGCCAATTTCTGGGCTAAAGGTAGAGGTGGGACTTCCAGCTTCCCTAGAAGAAAAGGAGACAAAAGGAAAGAGAGGGGCTTTCCTGCCATGCTTTGGTGGAAAGGGAACACAGCAACAATGTAAAGCCTTCAGGGGCAGCTAGGGCCTGCAGTCTCCTCTATGGACAGGTTGCCAAAGATGTTTGACAGGAACTGGGTGGAACAAGCCACTAAGATTAGGGCAGGAGGAGAAACGGAGATAATTTCCAGACAGGAGGTATCTGCGCCCGGCAATTGTGCTTAGTAGGCAAGTAAAAAGTGTACTTGCTGTGTGTACATGCGTGCGTGCATGCGTGCGTGCGTGCGTGCATGTGATCTGCAGATTAGAGGGTCTTCGGAGTGGGTTAGTAACATGATCCCTCCTGGAACAAAGGCAGGTAGAAAATGGAAGCCGGGTTAGGGCAGTTAGTGATGGATCCCAGAGCTAAGCTGGGTGGAACAAAGGGGAGCAAGGAGGGGCTGGTAGCACAGTAGCTCCATGGGCAAAGGCGGTAGCAAGATTTTAAAATTACAAACAACAGATGGCACCCAATGTGAGGTGAGAATCCACTATTAATTTAGGAATTCTCTGATTGATCACACACAGTGATACAAGTCTAGGAAGAGGGGGAAACTGGTTTCTTACCAAGAGGAGTGAGTCATGTGACGGTTCCAGCAAAGAAACCTTAAACAAAGAGACATAGGGGGTTAAGTTTATGGATGCTAAATTCCTCTGCTATAAAAAGAGAGGAAGGCAGAGAAAGACTGTTGCCGCCAACAAAAGGATAAATTAAATGAAGAATAAAGGATAGATTAAATGAAAAAAAGTATTTATTTTTGCTTTCACTGTAGGGTACATAGTCTACCATAACATGGAATGACTGCCAGCAAGTGACTTCATGATAATGGGAACATAGAGAAATAACTCTACTTCACAACTAATCACTTCCCAAAGCAACAGGAGGCAGGCACAGGGGAATGTTGAAATATTTCTCTTCTTCAATACTAGCAACATTTGGGGCTAGATTATTCTTTGTCACAAAGCATTGTCCTGTGTGATCTGTAACATCTATATCAGTATCCCTGGCAAGACCCAATAAATGTAAGTAACACTCTGCTGATTGCCAATGTGACAACTCAAATGTCTCTAGACATTGTCAAATGTCCCCCTAGGGGATAAAAACAATATTGAAAACTATTGCCTTAGACTTATGTTGTAGGCCATGTGACTAGAGGGTAAATTAAGGGCACGCATTAAATGTACAAGAGATAAAATGAAACTTGATCTATTCCCTCCAGGTCAGCCCCACTGTGGCCATCTTTTCTTCAGAGAGTCTCAGTCAAGAATACTGTACGATTCTAGATCAAATTCAATCCAAGAAAATGGCAAAATATGGGGCTTGACCCAGAGAACCAGAGAATACCTTCAGGCTTCATATTTGGTTATCTATGTTCCACATCAGCATCTTTATCTAGTCCTGCACCCCAGCAATAACCTATATGACTGTGCTGTGTCTAACAGTTTTCCTTGAATAGTTCTGTTTTCTTGTTTCATCGAATTACTGCCAATAATCTATAGAAAAGAGAAAACATGTCTCTAAAAGCAAAAGAGGTGACTGTGCCAAAATTTGATAGATAGTGGTTTCCAGAACTGAAATTTATAGAGGGCATCCTCTTGGGTTCAAAAAATTATTAAATAGGATAGCCAAATTTTTACATTTATTTATTTATTTACTTTTAGGGAAGTACATGCATGTGCCATGGTATGTGTTTGGAAATCAGATGACAACCTGTAGATGCTGACTGGCTCTCTCTCTCTCTCTCTCTCTCGCTCGCTCGCTCGCTCGCTCGCTTGCTCTCTCTATCTTATGGGTTTAAGGAGTTTAGCAAAGATCATCAGTCTTGGCTGCAAGTCCCTTTAACAGATGAGCCATCTTTCTGCCCCTCTATGGATTCCAAATTTTAATTTATATGTTATGCATAAATTTAATCCACTTTGTTTCTATATATTAAGTATCTTTTTGGTCAACTAAACAGACAGATAGGGAAAGTGTATTGTAAAAGCATGTCTCTAAGCCTTTTGAAAAGTAGACAACTTGGTAGAAAGAAGGTAGATAAGATGTAGTTTTGAAGAAACAATGGGTCATCCATAGAAACCTCACTTTGGCTTTAGAGGGCTTAGAAGATAGCTCAGTGAGTAAGAACACTTGCTTCTGAAAGCATGAGGACTTAAGTTCAAATTCCCAGCACCCATGTCAAAGGCCAGACATAGCTAGCTACCTATTCATTTGGTTAAAACACTGAGGAGTATTCTAGGAACCCACTGGTCAGCTAGTGTAGCTGAAATGATGAATTTTTCTTGCAGGAGAGATTCTGTTTCAAGGTAATAATACAACAAGTGACAGAAAGAGATACATAAATACCTGAAATCCCATTGTAGTCTCCACATGGGCCAGCACAGACTGAATTTTACTTTGTTCCATATTAAATGAAAAATACATAATTATTGAATAGGCTAGATTGCGGAGACTCTAGAACTTATTTTTCCATAAAGCTTAGGCTAGCAGAAGAAACATTCGTTAATTCTTTCTTCAATCATTGTTTTTTTTAATTTGGATGAATATGTTTATTTGAAGAGTCTATAAATGTTGGATATTAGCCCTCAAGAGGATGTAGGATTCGTAAAGATCTTTTCCCAATTTGATGGCTGCTGTTTTGTCCTGTTGACAGGGTCCTTTGCCTTCAAAAGCTTCACAATTTTATGAGGTCCCATTTGTCATTTCTTGATCCTAGAGCATAAACCATTGGTGTTCTATTCAGGAAATTTTCCCCATTGCACATGTGTTAGAGGCTCTTCCCCACTGTTTTTTCTAATAATTTGAGTGTATCTGGTTTCATATGGAGGTCCTTGATCCACTTGGACTTGAACTTTGTACAGGGTGATAAGGATAGATCAATTTGCATTCTTCTACATGCTGACCATCAGTTGAACCAGCACCATTTGTTGAAAATGCTATTATTTTTCTACTGTATGGTTTTAGCTCCTTTGTCAAAGATCAAGTGACAATGGTATATAGGTTCTTTTCTGGGTCTTCAATTCTATTCCACTAGTCTATCTGTCTGTCTCTGTACCAATACCCATACAGCTTTTATCACCATTGCTCTGTAATACTGCTTGAGTTCAGGGATAGTGATTCCCCCAGAAGTCCTTTTATTGTTGAGGATAGTTTTAGCTATCCTGGGTTTTTTGTTATTCCAAATGAATTTGCAAATTGCTCTTTCTAACTCTATGAAGAATTGAGGTGGGATTTTGATGGGAATTGCACTGAATCTGTATATTGCTTTTGGCAAGATGGCCATTTTTACAATATTAATCCTGCCAATCCATGAGCATTGGAGATCCTTCCATTTTCTGAGAGCTTCAATTTCTTTCTTCAGACACTTGAACATCATGTTGTACAGTTCTTTCACTTGCTTGGTTAGAGTCACACCCATTTATATTATATTATTTGGGACTATTGTGAAGGGTGTCATTTCCCTAATTTCTTTCTCAGCCTGTTTATCCTTTGAGTAGAGGGAGGCTACTGATTTGTTTGAGTTAATTTGATATCCAGCCACTCTGCTGAAGCTGTTTATCAGGTTTAGGAGTTCTCTGGTGGAATTTTTGGGGTCACTTAACTATACTATCATATCATCTACAAATAGTGGCATTTTGACTTCTTCCTTTACAATCTGTATCCCCTTGAACACATTTTGTCTTCTGATTGCTCTGGCTAGGACTTTTAGTACTATAATGCAGAGGTAGGGAGAGAGTGGGTAGCCTTGTCTAGACCCTGATTTTAGTGGGATTGCTTCAAGTTTCTCTCCATTTAGTTTGATGTCAGCTACTGGTTTGCTGTATATTGCTTTTACTATGGTTAGATAAGGGCCTTGAGTTCCTGATCTTGATTGGGAAAGGATCTTTACCATCCTACATCCAATAGAGGACTAATATCCAATATATACAAAGAACTCAAGACATTAGACTCCAGAAAATCAAATAACCCTATTAAAAATGGGGTACAGACCTAAACACATAATTCTCAACTGAGGAATATTGAATGGCTGAGAAGCACCTAAAGAAGTGTTCAACATCCTTAGTCATCAGGAAAATGTAAATCAAAACAACCCTGAGATTCCACTTCATACCAGTCAGAATGGTTAAGATAAAAAAACTCAGGTGACAACAAATGCTAGCAAAGATGTTGAGAAAGGAACACTCCTCTATTATCGGTGGGATTGCAAGCTAGAACAAACACTCTGGAAATCAGTCTGGCAGTTCCTCAGAAAACTGGACACAGTACTACTTGAGGACTCAGCTATACCACTCCTGAACTCAGCATATACCCAAATGATGCTCCAACATATAACAAGGACACATTCTCCACTATGTTCATAGCAGCCTTGTTTATAATAGCCAGATGTTGGAAAAAACCCAGATGTTCCTCAACAGAGGAATGGATACAGAAAATGTGATACATTTACACAATGAAGTACTACTCATCTATCAAAAACAATAACTTCATGAAATTCATAGGCAAATGGATGGATCTAGAAAATATCATCCTGGGTAAGGTAACCCAATCACAAAAAACACACAAGGTATGTACTTATTGAAAAGTGGATATTAGCCCAAATACTCAGATTACCCAAGATACAATCCACAGACCACATGAAGCTCAAGAAGGATGACCAAAGTGTGGATGCTTCAGTCCTTCTTAGAAGGGGGAAGAAAAATATTCATAGGAGCAAATATGGAGATAACATTTGGAGCAGAGACTGAAGGAATAGGCATTCAAAACCTGTCCCAACTGGGGATCCAGTCCATATACATACAGTCACCAAACCCAGACAATATTGCTGATGCCAAGAAGTGTATGCTGATAGGAACCTGATATAACTGTCTCCTGAGAGGCTTTGCCAGAGCATGACAAATACAGAGGTGAATGGTAGCAGCCAACCATTGAACTGAGGACTGGGTCCCCATCTCAGAAGTTAGAGAAAGGACTGAAGGAGGTAAAGGGTTTGCAACCCCATAAGAACAACTATACCAATCAATCAGAGCTCCCAGAGACTAAACCAGGATCCAAAGAGCTCCAGCTGCGTATGTAGTAGAGGATGGCCTTACTGGGGACAATGGCAGAAGTCCTTGATCCTGCCAAGCCTCGACCCCCATTGTAGGGAAATGTCAGGGCAGAGAGGCAGGATGGGGTGAGTGGATGGGTGGGGGAGCACCCTCATAAAAAAGGGGTGAGGCATAGGAGGATTATTGATGGGAAACCGGAAAAGGAGATAATGTTTCAAATGTAAATAAATAAAAAAAATCCTCCCCCCCAAAAAATATGTATTGAGGCTAGACGCTTCCAATACTAGGCATAGGTTAACAATCTGAGACAAAAATTACCTTTGGAGAATAAAAGTTATATTTACAACCCTAAAAAAAAATAGGGAGGGTCTAGAAATGATGTTATTGAGCATATTTACTTAAGTTTTGTCATGTCTCCAAAAGTCAAAATGTTATAAAATAAACAAATGAATAAAATAACAGAAGAGGAAACCAAAATGAGTGTGTCAAGAACAGAAAAAAGCTGGCCCTTGACAGCATTGATTTTATGCAATGTAGTCCTAAGTCTGAATTTTTACAACACTCTGACAATGCCAGATATATTGTTTCCTCCTCTTTGAAGCCAGGCACAGAGAGATTAAGTAACTTGAATAAAATTCCTCAGCAGCTAAGTGAAGGATCCCGGATTCAAACTCAGGAAACCTACAAGGTTATTATCCTAAAGGTTGTTCTAGATATAAGTAAAAAGAAATAGGATAGATCGTTAGTTGGCTGATGTTTTTCTATTTATTTTCTTAAAATAGAAATTAGAAGAATAATTTTTCCAAAAATAGAAAAGTTTAAGCTTACATTTCTAGAAAAATAAGAATTGGAATTACTCAATTGCAAAGAGATCCAGCTTCTTTTACTCGAAGGCACCTTATCACACTATTTCAGTGTACATGGACCCCGATATATAACAATAAAGGAAAATAGTATGTTATGAATTATCAATAACAGTTTCTAATGAATAGAGAGGGCTCACTTCCTAAGATACCATTTTTTCCCTTCCTAACGGCATCATGGCTCTATCTTATGGTCAGACACAGGAGCCAATGGGTCTCTTGTGTCCTCTATCTCTGATCACTTCTCTCTCAAAGCTAATAGCCACACTTATATCTTTTCACAACACTATAAAGGATAGGATACACTCTTCAGATGAGTGCCTCGATAATCATATTTCAGGTTTGGGAGGTATCAACTAGCAAAATAACAATTCAATCACTGGCACAAACCTATTTCCTAATATCATGAAGTATTATAGACTACCTGTGGGCAATTCTTATGTCACAGACAACAATAAAATAAGGATTACTTTGAGACAGTTTGAGCCAAAATAGCACAAAAAACTGAAAGATGGCAGGTATACATATATTTTATTTGTCAGGTGTTAATGTAACAATAATTAGCAGATTTTTGTGAGCTCCCTAATCACCAATCCTTTTTAATACTCATGGATTAGCAGTATAAAATCCTGTCTTGTTTATTCTCTAGCACCTGGCAAGATGAACCATTTTGTAATTACCAGACACATATAAATAATGACTCCTTAATAATGCAATAATGGTTTTGAAATAAAAAAATGGCTAGAAAAATGCTAAGCAGAGAGTCTAGGAAGGTAATATGTGTAGTATTAACTAAGCTTTATCTTCCAAAGACCAGAACTGTCTCAAAAGAAACAAAACTATTCAATCAATAAGCATCCAGAATCACTACATAGCTCACCAAATCTTTACAGAAAATAGATTGCCATGCATTTAATTTTATAATAAATGTATTTTCAAATGTACTGCACAGCACCCTTGGAACATTTTTCTTCCAAGAATACTCTGACTTCTGACCATGTTCATCTCCCTACCTCCTCTACCGTCTCGTTTTTTCACGAAGTCTATCCTTCCCTCCTTTTTTTCTCTTCTCACACACTAGCCTCACTTGATTTCCTGCTGTGTGTGTGTGTATGTGTGTCTGTCTGTCTGTGTGTCTGTCTGATATTTTCTTATCTACCTATTGACAAACATTTAACCTTGGTCTATGACCTGACTGTTTGAATAGAGCTACTGTAAACTTGGACCTGCAAGCCTCTCTGTAGTTTGTTGACTTAGAACCCTTTGGGTATGTAACCAGAAATTCTACAGATGTGTCATATGGTAGTGGTATTTTTATCTTTCTAAGAACTCTTCCTACTCATTTCTACAGTGACTAGACTAAGTTACATTCTTGCCAGCAGAGTATAAAAGTCGCCTTTTCTCTACATCAATACTAGTGTTCTTTAACTGTTTTGTAATGACAATCATGTGAACTGAGGTGGGAAAATGGAAGTTCAATGTAGTTCCAATCTGCTCCTCTTTGATAAGTAAGGATGCTGAACATTTTCATGTTTATTGATCATCTTTTCTTTCTTTTTCTTTTTCTTTTTGGAATCATCTCTTTGTTATCCCATTTATTGCCATGGATGTTTAATTTCTTGTTACTTAGTCTTTTGAGTTCTTTGAATATTCTATATATTAACACTCTATTCCCTATGTATTCAGGAAAGCTTTTTCATCCAATTTTATAGGTGCTGTATTATCACTTGATCATTTCTTTCTCTTTTGGGAACCTTTTTAATCTCATGGAAGTTTATGGCGTGCTAGCGGGAAGGTAGGCATGGTAGCTGGATTGGTAGCTGATTTACAAGCATGGAAGACAAAAAGGGAACTAATGTGGAAGTCTCAATCCTATCCCCACTAGACCCACTTCACTCCTAATAACTTCCAAAGAGTTTCATCAATGGAAGACCAAATATTCAGACATATGACAATCATTCTTCATCAAATCACCATATCATTCTTTTTTAACATTTGGCACATTTCTGTTTGTTTTATTGAATTTATTTTCTATCCCTCTTGTCACAACATGCTCAAAAGAATGACACATGGTAAACAATGTCTTGTGGAAGTGTGAGAGAAGCTGCAGGAAAAAAAATAAAGGCAGAGTACATTCTACTGTAGGTACAGTTTGTTCTCTGGATTACTCTTGTACATGATTTCATGCCTAGTGTGACAAATATTTACAATAAATTTGTAAGACATGTTTATTCTTGTTGGATGTCAGGTCACAGCTATAGAAGCCAAACTGTTCAGTATATCCTGAATTTGGATATGACATTCTGCCTTGCTTTCATGCTTCTCCAAACAAAATCAATAAGATGTTCTATATAATTGTGATTCAATTGCTTTTTCCTTCAAAACTTCTAGGAAAGAGCATCTCTGTTAATATTTAGTACATGTTTACATTTATTTACACGTTTTTCTGATGAAGTTTTTGTGAACTCAAACAATCTTCTTTGGATCACTGCTTTCCTTGTTACATTTCTGCCTAAGAGTACATTGAAGTTAGCCTGTTGACATCATCAGACTGTAGTCCACCATAGTCACTCAAGTCCACAGATCCCAGGTCAGTACAGGTCAACAAAAGATGACACTGTTAGCTTGATTCTCTCTATTATTTATACCTTTAATAGTGTCCTATAAATCATGTGCTCTTTTTATATTTTTCTTATATATCTTTGCCTTTGCCATTGTTTGAATGTGCGAAATCATTTATCTTGTTGTCAATTGCCGATATTCTATCTTCTCCTTGATCCATTTTACCTGTGAGGCATCTCATTTTTTAAATTTGACTTAATAAGCGTTTCATTTCAGAAATTTCAATGTGATTTGTTTCATCATTTCTATTGCACTTCATATCTTGTACTATTTCATTCAGCTGCTTGTTCTAATTCTCATAAGTTCACTCAAGAGCTTATTCAAGTCTTACTTTATTTTGCTGAACATTGTTATAATTATCCTGTTGAATCATTTGTTTATGATTTCATATACCTCTCATTGGGATGGATTGCTGTAGAATTAACAATTTTCAGAGAGTCATATTGCTTTGTTCATTTTTTTCTGTCATTTGGGATTCTGCTTTGGGATTTGTTCATCTGAGATTAAGCTATTCATTGGACTTTTAAAAAAGAAAGCCATCCTCTCAGTGAAAGGATTTGCAATGTTTGAATGGTGTGTCATTTCTCCAAAGTGCCTGAGTAGGTAATCTTCTATCTTATATACTCAGGCATTGGGCTTAATCCATAAAGCAACACTAACTATACAATCAATCACAACTGAATAGCATGCCGACTATTAAAATACAATAATAAGCAATTCAAATCTCCAACTATAATTTGGGGTAAGTAAAAAATAAGCCTTGCTATGAGTAAAAATGGAAATGAGGTTAATAGAGAAAGACTAGCAACAAGTATGAAAGCAACAGAGAAAAATAGAGAAGGTCAAGTAACTAGAGGAAGGGAAAAAGATAAGGGAGTCCAGTTAAAAGTGGAATGAAGAGAGAAAGATAAATAATGCAGTTTGCAATTAAGTGAGCAATTGGGCAATCTAGAATAGTCCGAACATTCAAAAGGCTGAGAAAGAGACCACCAACTCTAAGCCAATATGTGTTCTTGGAAAATCCTGTCAAAGGATAATGCAGCAGTGAATAGAGAATTGAACAAGAACAAGACAAAGCTGGTACACTAAATTGAAATTAGAAGTTAAATTATATCAATATCGAAGTGATGAAAAGATAACTTGGTGGAAGCACAGAATCTGTAGTCCCTCTCATAGGCACGGGTGCCAGGTCTGCTCTCATGCTGTTCCCTGTAGGACCTGCCTATATGTAGTTTCTGGGCATGGATATGAGTGTTGAGCCCTTTGTCATGGTTCATGTCATAAAGTTGTCTCAATGCAGCCAACTTCAGTCTGTCACTCAGACCAGATTCTCATGTCATGAAGTACTAAATGGCTCTGCCTAGAAGTTCTTCCATTCTTGCTCTAGGTATTTTGTAGGTTGCTCAGAGTATGGTCCTACAAAAGTTTCTCTGGATGAGTCATGGATAAACGGATCTTTATGTCAGTTTCTTTACAATGGCTAGCTGGATTTCCTTTGTGGAAAACCTCCTAGTTCATATCTATCCTCAGGGGAAATACATGTCTATAATAGTTTCCAGTTTTCTTTCTTTCTCAGCTATCACTTGACTTTTTCTCCACAAAATCTGGATATCCTGTATCTACCTGTTGGATTTCTGCAGGTATTTATGCCTTTCTTTCTTTAGATTGCTATTTTATTTCTGTTTTTCCTCTCCTTTACTAGGTCACACACAGTCGGCTTTTAGTCTTCTATCTTATTTCAAAGGTCACCTTCATCTTCACGTAGCATAGAAACTTCCAGAGAGATGCTAAATTTTCCTTCCCAGGGTTCAAGTCTCATAAAAGGCACACATAGAATTTATACACAGATATCTTCTGGTCTGAAGTAGGAGCTCACTACATGGTACCTTTAAGAACATTTAATATGATGTGTTTCCATGTATCCCATAAAGCATATAGCTCTTGAAAAAGTGTTGACTCATTGATCTAAATAACTCAATCTATATAACTTATATTAAATATATTAGAAACATAGTCAAGTACAAGTAGACATAGGGAAGATGGAAGCAGCACTTATTCTTCTAAAATTGGTGTCATATGGACTAGAGAGGCGACACTGTCTGACAACCAATATGTGGTTTCTTCTTCCTGGAACTCTCCTGGTTTCTCTCTTGACTTCTGTAACTCATAGTATTTTAAAAATCTGTCCACTTCTTCCATGTCTTGACCTCTGTATCAAATCCTCATGTAACATGCTCTCCTACAGAGAAGCTTCATCTACAGTCTTCCATAGTGGAGGTTGTTACTTGACTGGTTGAAGATGTCATGACATTCCCAAGACTACAGATCTTCTGGAGACAGCAGCTATGATTGATTCAAATACTAGACTCAATTCCAAGGTCTGGGTAGGTGGCTCCGTTGGAGCAATGCTTGCCACTCAAGCATAAGGACCTGAATTTGAGTCATAGAACCCAAATATAAATCTGTTGATGGCAGCAAAAGTCTATATAATCCTAAGTCTGAGAAGGTAAAGATAAATGGATACCAGGAATTTATTTTTGCTGCTTTAGCTCCATGTTCATTTAATGAGAGATTTTGTCTCAAAGTAATCTAGCCCAATAAAGGGAGATACCCAATATCACTGTCTAGCATCCACATGTGCACTGATATACATGCATGTGCATACAGATATGCAACAAAAAGTCAACACACACACACACACACACACACACACACACACACACACCAAGAGGTTTCAATTCCTGCAATGATAAACAGAAAGCTACTTCTATCCCCCTTGACACTCATTTTAAGCAAACCTGGCTGAACAAAATAAAACACTAATGAGATTTCCATGTCACTGTAGACACAAGCCCTGGAGTCAGTGTTGCATGCCAGCTCCATCTCATTTCTCCTTTCACTTTGAGCCTAATTTTTTAGATGAGTAAATATTACTGTGACACAGAAGGCAAGTCAGCCTGTCCCAGGGTTGTTAGAATACATAAAAATGAACATAATGAAACCATCAGATTCCACAGGCTTAGCCTCTGCCACAGATCCCTAGCCATTTCTAGATGTGCCAATGACAGCACGGGAACCCCACAGAGGAGCCTGACCACACATGTTCTCACTGCAACACACAAGGCAGGTGCACTTACACTGCAGCCTCTTCTCAGCTGGATGTAAAACAGATTGGATGGAGGTATTGAGATGGAAAGTGTTTCTGTGGAAAAGGTGCTCACAACATCCCTGAATGGAAGAAATTCTACTGTTGGCTCTACTAGCAACTTGCTCCTATTTAACAGAACTAGAGAAGCTCGCAGATACTACATCCTGTTTTTATTTTAGCACAGGAAGTCTGTCTTTCTGATATTAAGGCTCAAAATATAAGTCATTTTGGTTCTTAATCTGGATACTCTTTATGAATCTTGGGCTCTCTCTATACCTATTGATTAAGAAATATGTAAACCTAAAATGGACTAGAGGGAAAGTTTATTGCTATGATGTCATTTGTTACCGAGCTTTACCCTTGAGCTTCCTGTCTTATCTTGATGTTATCGCAATTTCTCAGATCCTGAGCCCCAATTCAATTTCTTCCCAGCATAAACAATACCACTTTAACTAGCCTATTGGTTTATCTATCACTGAGTTCCTTGAAGGCTCTTTAAAGGGTCTTCTCTGTGTATCCCCAGATCTTAAACAGTCCTTGGCTGCCTAAAACTAGACCTGCCTTTGAAACACATATGAATCTGGCTGGACCACTTATTCAGATGCTGCATCTCCTTTCTACAAATAGGAAGACAGTAAATGTTTCCAACTTAAAGTTCTTGGCTTTGGTTACACAGAAGAGTCAAAGACTAAACATAAAAACCATTACTATGTTCCCATGACATTTCATCTATGAAAATGTAAATTCCATGAGCTTTCAAGTGTTTTTTAATGATTGTTCCCCATTTATTTAAAATGTTTTTATTCTCTTTACTTGAAAATATATTTTATACAATATATTCTGATTACAGTTTCTCCTTTTCCTACCCCTCAAAGAGGAGAGTTTTCAGGTTTTAGAGCCACACAAAATCAAGAACATAATCACATTTGGTCTGGAGTTTGAAGACTACAATACTTAGCATTATAAGCTCATATATGGAGTTATATCTTTAAATATTATTTTACCATATGTAATATGACCAGGGATTAGTTCATTCATTGTGAACATTTAATAGATACCATCTACAAGATATATGCTCAAGTAATTTTGATATGACTTTAGTAAGTGATTTTAAAACATATTTGAGTTCATATCCTGCTATGATTGTAAATTCATTAAATATTGAATAATTCTTCTCTCTCATTAATGTCTGGTTCTTTTTTACTACCCCTAACAGGGTGATCTTAGCATTATAGTGAATCTTTCCTTATGGTCCCCTGCCTTCATATCAACATAGAAAAATCATTCTAAACTGCAGATGGCATAAGTACTGACTAGTTTTTATAAACTTGCCACAAGCTAAAGTCACCAAAAAAGAGGATGTTCCAAGTGAAAAAAAATTCTCCATAAGATTAGGCTATAGGCAAGTCTATAGTAAAATTTCCTAGTTAGTGATTTATATGAGAGGGCCCAGCCCATAATGAGTGTAGCCACCCCTAAGCTGGTAGTTTTCACAGCTCTAAAAAAATCACATCAGGACAAGCAAGCCATGTAGAACAAGCCAATAAACTGCACCCCTCCATGGCCTCTACATCAGCTCTTGCCTCCAGGTTCCTGCCCTGTTGGAGTTCCTGTCCTGAGTTACTTCAATGAAGAACATTAATATGAAATCATAAGACAAATAAATCTTTCCTCTTTGAGTTGCTTTGGTCATTGTGTTCTTCACAGCAATAATAAACCTAACTAACACAGCATATGATTTCTTTGTCATAAACTCATTCACTGTTATCTTTCAAACAAGAGCTCCATGGATCATTAATTTCAAGAGATATGAAATCTATTGGATTTCAGTTTGAAAGATATCAATGTATTAAAAAAAAGGGACCAAAACAGAAAACATCACTCTAAGCAAGAATAAGAAACTTAAAACAACTTTCCCAGATACATAGACATAGCATGATCAAAAATTTATCACACTGTTGTATATAGATGCACATATATTTCTTTACAGCCTTTGGCTAAGATTAAGTGTAGATGCATGAATATATTTTCCTCTCAAAATACTGACTGTAAACAGAAACTTCATTCTGTCTAGCCATTTAAGTAAAACAAAGCACTTCATAGTAGACAGACTTTCATTTCTAGATCTGCATTTATGTCTCAGAATCACATTAGAATGTATATAGCATCTGTGGCATTTCCTCCACTTTATGGTTTAGGGCAATAAGACTCAGCGATTTAAATCATGTCAAAACCGAGTAATGTACATTTGGACAGGGAAAGAATAGAAATTGATTTGATCAAAAACATAGATTGTATATACGTATAAAATTCTCAAACAGCAAATCTAAAGAACAAATTAAAAACTATGGAAAAGACTAAACTGATATACCTTCTGCCTTCTACTTGGTTTTTTCCCACTATACCACAGAGCTCACTTCCTAGTGCATGCCCAATTAGTCTACCTTTATAACTCACATTTCACATGGCCATAGGTTAAGAAGAATGGGATTCAGAGCTGGAGAGATGGCTCAGAGATTAAAAGCATTTGCTGTTCTTCCAGAGGTCCTGAGTTCAATTCCCAGGAACCACATGATGACCCACAACCATCTGTAATGGGATCTAATATACTCCTCTAGTGTGTCTGAAGACAATAACAGTGTATATATATATATATATACATGAAATAAGTAAATAATTTTTAAAAAATTGTGGGAATCAGAGAAATCAGAGCTTAGAATGAGCTTCAAACTAAGCCAATCTAAAATCCTCAAGAATCAGAAACCTACCACTGAAACTGAATCCCATATTTTAGAGGAGTCCAAATGGAAATTCTGCCAGTCACAGACATGGACCCACATTGCCATTCAAGACTAGCTTTCAACAGAAACCAACAGATTGGGAAAAGATCTTTACCAATCCTACAACTGGTAGAGGGCTTATATCCAAAATATACAAAGAACTCACAAAGTTATACTGCAGGGCAACAACCCTATTAAAAAATGGGGTTCAGAGCTAAACAAAGAATTCACAGCTGAGGAATGCCGAATGGCTGAGAAACATCTAAACAAATGTTCAACATCTTTAGTCATAAGGGAAATGCAAATAAAAACAACCCTGAGATTCCACCTCACACCAGTGAGAATGGCTAAGATCAAAAACTCAAGTGACAGCAAATGCTGGCGAGGATGTGGAGAAAGAGGAACACTCCTCCATTGTTGGTGGGATTGCAGACTGGTACAACCATTCTGGAAATCAGTCTGGAGGTTCCTCAGAAAATTGAACTACCTGAGGACCCAACTATACCTCTCTTGGGAATATACCCAAAAGATGCCGCAACATATAACAAAGACACGTGCTCCACTATGTTCATAGCAGCCTTATTTATAATAGCCAGAAGCTGGAAAGAACCCAGATGCCCTTCAACAGAAGAATAGATACAGAAAATGTGGTACATATACACAATGGAATATTACTCAGCTATCAAAAACAATGACTTTATGAAATTCATAGGCAAATGGATGGAACTGGAAAATACCATCCTGAGTGAGGTAACCCCATCACAGAAAATCACACATGGTATGCACTCATTGATAAGTGGCTATTAGCCCAAATGCTTGAATTGCCCTAGATGCACAGAACACATGAAACTCAAGAAGGATGACCAAAAATGTGAATGCTTTACTCCTTCTTTAAAAGGGGAACAAGAATACCCTTAGGAGGGGATAGGGAGGCAAAGTTTAGAACAGAGGCAGAAGGAATACCCATTCAGAGCCTGTCCCACATGTGGCCCATACATATACAGCCACCAAACTAGATAAGATGAATGAAACAAAGAAGTGCAGGCTGACAGGAACCGATGTATATCTCTCCTGAGAGACTCAGCCAGAATATGGCAAATACATAGGCAAATGCCAGCAGCAAACCACTGAACTGAGAACGGGACCCCAGTTGAAGGAATCAGAGAAAGGACTTAAAGAGCTTGAAGGGGCTTGAGACCCCATAAGAACAGCAATGCCAAACAACCAGAGCTTCCAGGGACTAAGCCACTACCCAAAGACTATACATGGACTGACCCTGGGCTCCAACTACATAGGTAGCAATGAATAGCCTAGTAGGGGCACCAGTGGAAGGGCAAGCCCTTGGTCCTGCCAAGACTGCCCCCACTGTGAATGGGGCTTTTGGGGCAAGGGAGGTAATGGAGGGAGGATTGGGAGGGGAACACCCATATAGAAGGGGAGGGGGAAGGGTTCGGAGGATATTGGCCTGGAAACTCGGAAAGGGAATAACAATTGAAATGTAAATAAGAAATACCCAATTTAATAAAGATGGGAAATAAATAAGACTAGCTTTCTGCATATTTGCTTTTAGCTTTCCAGAATCTCCAATGTGGACTGATATATTCTCTCTCTCTCTCCCCCCACCTCTCTCTCTCTCTCTCTCTCTCTCTCTCTATCTCTCTTTCCTTACTCTCTCCCCTCTTTTTCTCTCTCTTCGTCTCACTCTCTTTCTCCTTCCCTCAATCCCTCTCTCCTCCCCCCCTTCCTTCTTTACTTTTCCATGCTAAATTGTAGGCTCTACCTCTATTCACATGTATGATTCTTTTGGCCTCATTTCTTACTGTTTTTTCCAAAAGCACACAGATTTCATCACTGGGGTAGAATAACAATAAACAACAAAATGGATCGTGGGAAAGTGACTATGAGTAATATTTTGGATGAACTCAGAAGTAGTCAAAATTGTAAATTTAGCATCCAGCATCTAAAATTGTAAGTGCTTCAGGGTGAAATACATGGTACTCCTTCATTTCTTTAATGAGTTTTTCCTACAGCTTTATCTTCTTCCACATCTATGAGCAGAAACAACTGATAACATTCACTTCCTGTCACTTTCCAAATTGCTAGCATGTTGAGCTGTGATTTAGGTCTGTCATTTAGTTTGCCACTAAGGATACTGAAAGAGAAAAAGGGTCTCAGAGTCTTTCAAAAGTGTTATAACATATATGGATAAAGATCAGATACCTAGGAATAGTAAAGTCATATGAGATGAGATTATAACAATAATTCAATAAGACTATTTATAGAGGAAATAGTAAAGCTAAGTAAATGTATATAATGAATAACTTAGCTGCTAGCCCTGGCAGAAAGCCATGTCACTTTGACAACCATCTCTCTAAGTTGCATAATCAGGAAGAAGAAACAATTGCTGGTCCTAGGCAGGGATTCCTCATACAGGGCACAGTCTGATCAGTTATAGTTATTTCCGTCACAGACAAACATCTGTCTAAGAAATAGCTTCAATTCTTTTTTTTCCCTATACTCTAGACTCATACTGTTGCCTCCCACTACCCTTGCCTATTGGACACCAGGACTTATGGAAGTCCAGATGACAGAGTCACAAGAGCCAAAGGACTGAAGCACCTGACATGGCAGAGGTGAGCAAAGCATGAACTGAAACAGAAATATTCCAAGGACTAGCTTCAGCTTGGAGTGTAAGACCTGACCTTCGGTCAGTGTTACTTACTTCAAGATGACCCCAGTGAGACACCACACCAAGCTGCAGATCGATGCAAAAGCAAGAGGTTTATTTTTCAGTGCATTGGGTCAGCCTTCAATCAGTCCCTCGAGGGGCTGATGAGCAGACAACCCCAATTGGCTATTACAATCAGTTTTTATAGTTTTTAGGGACATAGGTTACATCAACAAGGTTACAGTTCAAACTTATTGGCTAAGCATATTGACCTTTAAATTTATTAGGTAGCAAGCAGGCCATGCATTTGAACTCTACCTGGGACTTTCCAGAGGGTCAGGTGACTATCAGTCAGTACATTCTGAGAATATTTTACTCAAGAATGTTCCTGTGGGTGGAGAATGGAATTTGACCTAGCCTTTGCCCCAGATAGGAGGGAGAAGCTGTAAGGAGGGTGTGGGACTGGCAAAGCCATTTGGTCCCTCATCCCTCCCTTTTGCTTGTACAAGCTCCAATCCTAGAGTTACACTCGGAGTTACTAACTCATATTGTTACACTCTTAGGTTACTAACTCATATTATTGGTGCAGGATCATCAGCTGCACTGCTCCTAGTCTCTCTTTTATGAAGGCTATAAGCTTGCTCAATATGCAGGGTCCAAAGGTCAACAATAGCAGGAGAACAATTAAGGGTCCTAATAAGGTGGATATGAGAGTGGTTTACCAAGGGGAGGCATCAAAAGGAGAGTGATACCAGCCTTTGGAATTTTCTTGTTCTCTTTGGCAATGATCTAAACTTTCTTGAATTTTGCCTAAGGACTCTCTAATCACCCCTGAGTGATGTACATAGAAACCGTATTCCTCATGTAATGCAGCACATAGCCCTCCATGTTGCAAAAATACCAAATCCAGTCCTCTTCTATTCTGTAATACAGCCTTTGCCAGGGAATCAACATTACTTCCTAAATGGGAGAAGGATGTTACTAGACTTTGAACACCTATCTGCTTTGAGGCTATTATAATTCTTATCATGTAGAGTTAATTCTGCAATCCCAATACCTGCCCCAGCTAGGCCTGCTCCAAAAATTAGGGCCAATGTCAAAGAGACAGGCTCTCTTTTCTGTATCATTAGACCTCCAGTTGGATTCCCTAATAGAGCCTAGAGGACAGTTTCTTCAGAATAATAAGTTATTTGAGGCACCAATTGGACTAGCACACAAAACCCTTTAGGGTAGGGGAATTGAGAATTTCCCCATGCACACAAGGGGTCAACCCTGTGGTGCAAGCCCAGCAGGCTTGACTAGGGGGTACTATCCAGCTTGAAGGTACAGAAGAGTTAGTCTTGTTGCATAAATGTAAATAGGGAGTTGGAACATCTCTGATACAGCTGCCTTGGCCTGATATGGTCTGTAAGGTCCGTGTATGCCCCTCTTGAGACCATCTGCATGTCTCATTGTCTTCTCAAATGCTATACTCTGCAATTAGCCTGATTCCTCAAAGAGGGGAAGTTTTGCATTGTAACATAAAAAGCAGGAGGTGGTGAATTCAGGCTATGAGGCATTTAGGGTCTGAAAAGTTTTTAAATCATAGACCAGAGAGCGTCTCCTGGTTTACAGGGCTCGAGGGAAGGAACAGGGAGGAGGGGATGGAGGTCCTGGGGGGGGGGGAGGGGTGTGCTCAGAGGGGCTGGGAGCTATAGGCTTAGAAGGTGCTAACACTGGTTTAGGTCCCAGTGCTATGGGTCAGTAAATAGCTGTACCAAAAGTTAATGGTAAAAAGTAACCCAGGATCATATCCTCCTATGACCCATAGTCTAAGACCACAGGACTTCCCAGTTTCCCATCCCTTTGCTTGTTTTCCTTTCTCTGAAAACTTAATCAGTATATCTGTGCCTACCCTATGAGAAGGTCCTCCTGTGAGATCATCCACGGGTTATTACCGTTCACAGACATCTCACATCCCCATATCACACAGTAAAATTGCTCTGGTCCTCCACATTTAGAGGTCCTTTTTCCTCCAGGGCAGATGTCGAATGTTCTCCATTGGCAGCTGGAATATGTTTCTTAGGGTCTTTTGAGTATCAGAATCTGGCCATGAGGCAAAGAAGTGCAGGCTGACAGGAACCAGATATAGATCTCTCCTGAGAGACATAGCCAGAATACAGCAAATACATAGGCAAATGCCATCATTAAACCACTGAACTGAGAGCGGGACCCCCGTTGAAGGAATCAGAGAAAGGACTGGAAGAGCTTGAAGTGGCTTGAGACCCCATATGAACAACAATGCCAAGCAACCAGAGCTTCCAGGGACTAAGCCACTACCCAAAGACTATACATAGACTGACCCTGGGCTCCAACCTCATAGGTAGCAATGAATAGCCTAGTAAGAGCAACAGTGAAAGGGGAAGCCCTTGGTCCTGCCAAGACTGTACCCCCAATGAATGTGATTGTTGGGGGGGAGAGCGGTAATGGGGGGAGAATGGGGAGGGAAGACCAATATAGAAAGGGAAGGGGAGGGCTTAGGCGGATGTTGGCCTGGAAACCAGGAAGGGGAATAACAATTGAAATGTAAATAAGAAGTACTCAAGTCCTCTCTGCAACCAAATCCCATGGGAGGGAGAGCTAAACCTTCAGAGAGGCAGACACGCCTGGGAAACCAGAAGAGACTGCACTCTGCACACATCTCTGACACCAAAGGAAAACACCAAACTCCATCTGGAACCCTGGTGCACGGAGGCTCCCGGAAAGAGCAGCGCAGATCTTCCTGGTTGCTGCCGCCACGGAGAGTTCGTAGGCAGCACCCCACGAGCAAACTTGAGCCTCGGGACCACAGGTAAGACCAACTTTTCTGCTGCAAGTGACCTGCCTGGTGAACTCAGGACACACAGAGGCAAAATTCCTCTAAGACTGGGCACTTCCTGTGTTTACCGGGAGTCCCAAACCCACGGATCGTGGCCCACAGCAGCTCTCTGCTCCCAGACCCCGTGGGAGAGAGACCTCACCGCCTGGTCAGGTGGGCACTCCTGAGGCTGCAGAGTGGAAGAGACCACCAACACTGCCCACCCCTGCCCACATCCCTGGCCCAAGAGGAAACTGAATACGGCCTCTGGGTTCCCGTGGAGGAGGGCCCAAGAGCAGCAGGACCCCTGCGCCTGAGACACCGCCGGAACCTGAAGGGACAGACCGGATAAACAGTTCTCTGCACCCAAATCCCGTGGGAGGGAGAGCTAAACCTTCAGAGAGGCAGACATGCCTGGGAAACCAGAAGAGACTGCACTCTGCACACATCTCTGACACCAGAGGAAAACACCAAACACCATCTGGAACCCTAGTGCATGGAGGCTCCTGGAAAGAGCAGCGCAGATCTTCCTGGTTGCTGCCACCGCGGAGAGCTCGTAGGCAGCACTCCACGAGCAAACATGAGCCTCGGGACCACAGGTAAGACCAACTTTTCTGCTGCAAGAGACCTGCCTGGTGAACACCAGACACAGGCCCACAGGAACAGCTGAAGACCTGTGGATAGGAAAAACTACACGCCCGAAAGCAGAACACTCTGTCCCCATAACTGGCTGAAAGAAAACAGGAAAACAGGTCTACAGCACTCCTGACACACAGGCTTAAAGGACAGTCTAGCCACTGTCAGAAATAGCAGGACAAAGTAACACTAGAGATAATCTGATGGCGAGAGGCAAGCGCAGGAACCCAAGCAACAGAAACCAAGACTACATGGCATCATCAGAGTCCAATTCTCCCACCAAAACAGACACAGAATATCCAAACACACCAGAAAAGAAAGATCTAGTTTCAAGATCATATTTGATCATGATGCTGGAGGACTTCAAGAAAGACATGAAGAACTCCCTTAGAGAACAAGTAGAAGCCTACAGAGAGGAATTGCAAAAATGCCTGAAAGAATTCCAGGAAATCATAATTAAACAAGTAGAAGCCCATAGAGAGGAGTCACAAAAATACCTGAAAGAATTCCAGGAAATCATAAATAAACAAGTAGAAGCCCATAGAGAGGAGTCACAAAAATACCTGAAAGAATTCCAGGAAAACACAATCAAACAGTTGAAGGAATTAAAAATGGAAATAGAAGCAATCAAGAAAGAACACATGGAAACAACCCTGGATATAGAAAACCAAAAGAAGAGACAAGGAGCTGTAGATACGAGCTTCACTGACAGAATACAAGAGATGGAAGAGAGAATCTCAGGAGCAGAAGATTCCATAGAAATCATTGACTCAACTGTCAAAGATAATGTAAAGCAGAAAAAACTACTGGTCCAAAACATACAGGAAATACAGGACTCAAAGAGAAAATCAAACCTAAGGATAATAGGTATAGAAGAGAGTGAAGACTCCCAGCTCAAAGGACCAGTAAATATCTTCAACAAAATCATAGAAGAAAACTTCCCTAACCTAAAAAAAGAGATACCCATAGGCATACAAGAAGCCTACAGAAGCCCTGGGTCCTGCTAAGACTGAACCCCCAGGGAACTAGACTGTTGGGGGGAGGGTGGCAATGGGGGGAGGGTTGGGAGGGGAATACCCGTAAGGAAGGGGATGGGGGAGGGGGATGTTTGCCCGGAAACCGGGAAAGGGAATAACACTCGAAATGTATATAAGAAATACTCAAGTTAATAAAAATATATATATATATATATATATATATATATATATATATATATATCCCCCCAAAAAAAAGGAGCCTACAAAACTCCAAATAGATTGGACCAGAAAATAAACACGTCCCGTCACATAATAGTCAAAACACCAAATGCACAAAATAAAGAAAGAATATTAAAAGCAGTAAGGGAAAAAGGTCAAGTAACATATAAAGGCAGACCTATTAGAATTACACCAGACTTTTCGCCAGAAACTATGAAAGCCAGAAGATCCTGGACAGATATCATCCAGACCCTAAGAGAACACAAATGCCAGCCCAGGTTACTGTATCCTGCAAAACTCTCAATTAACATAGATGGAGAAAACAAGATATTCCATGACAAAACCAAATTTACACAATATCTTTCTACAAATCCAGCACTACAAAGGATAATAAATGGTAAAGCCCAACATAAGGAGGCAAGCTATACCCTAGAAGAAGCAAGAAACTAATCGTCTTGGCAACAAAACAAAGAGAAGTAAAGCACAAAAACATAACCTCACATCCAAATATGAATATAACAGGAAGCAATAATCACTATTCCTTAATATCTCTCAACATCAATGGCCTCAACTCCCCAATAAAAAGACATAGATTAACAAACTGGATACACAACGAGGACCCTGCATTCTGCTGCCTACAGGAAGCACACGTCAGAGACAAAGACAGACACTACCTCAGAGTGAATGGTTCGAAAACAACTTTCCAAGCAAATGGTCAGAAGAAGCAAGCTGGAGTAGCCATTCTAATATCAAATAAAATCAATTTTCAACTAAAAGTCATCAAAAAAGATAAGGAAGGACACTTCATATTCATCAAAGGAAAAATCCACCAAGATGAACTCTCAATCCTAAATATCTATGCCCCAAATACAAGGGCACCTACATAAGTAAAAGAAACCTGACTAAAGCTCAAAACACACATTGCACCTCACACAATAATAGTAGGAGACTTCAACACCCTACTCTCATCAATAGACAGATCATGGAAACAGAAATTAAACAGAGACGTAGACAGACTAAGAGAGGTCATGAGCCAAATGGACTTAACAGATATTTACAGAACATTCTATCCTAAAGCAAAAGGATATACCTTCTTCTCAGCTCCTCTTGGTACTTTCTCCAAAATTGACCATATAATTGGTCAAAAAACGGGCCTCAACAGGTACAGAAAGATAGAAATAATCCCATCTGACCACAAAGGCCTGAAACTGGTCTTCAATATCAATAAGGGAAGAATACCCACATATACGTGGAAATTGAACAATGCTCTACTCAATGATAACCTGGTCAAGGAAGAAATAAAGAAAGAAATTAAAAACTTTTTAGAATTTAATGAAAATGAAGGTACAACATACCCAAACTTATGGGACACAATGAAAGCTGTGCTAAGAGGAAAACTCATAGCGCTGAGTGCCTGCAGAAAGAAACAGGAAAGAGCATATGTCAGCAGCTTGACAGCACACCTAAAAGCTCTAGAACAAAAAGAAGCAAATACACCCAGGAGGAGTAGAAGGCAGGAAATAATCAAACTCAGAGCTGAAATCAACCAAGTAGAAACAAAAAGGACCATAGAAAGAATCAACAGAACCAAAAGTTGGTTCTTTGAGAAAATCAACAAGATAAATAAACCCTTAGCCAGACTAACAAGAGGACACAGAAAGTGCGTCCAAATTAACAAAATGAGAAATGAAAAGGGAGACATAACTACAGATTCAGAGGAAATTCAAAAAATCATCAGATCTTACTATAAAAGCCTGTATTCAACAAAACTTGAAAATCTGCAGGAAATGGACAATTTCCTAGACAGGTACCAGGTACCCATGTTAAATCAGGAACAGATAAACCAGTTAAACAACCCCATAACTCCTAAGGAAATAGAAGCAGTCATTAAAGGTCTCCCAACCAAAAAGAGCCCAGGTCCAGACAGGTTTAGTGCAGAATTCTATCAGACCTTCCTAGAAGACCTCATACGAATATTATCCAAATTGTTCCACAAAATTGAAACAGATGGATCACTACCGAATTCCTTCTATGAAGCCACAATTACTCTTATACCTAAACCACACAAAGACCCCACAAAGAAAGAGAACTTCAGACCAATTTCCCTTATGAATATTGACGCAAAAATACTCAATAAAATTCTGGCAAACTGAATCAAAGAGCACATCAAAATATTCATCCACCATGATCAAGTAGGCTTCATCCCAGGCATGCAGGGATGGTTTAATACACCATCAACATGATCCATTATATAAACAAACTGAAAGAACAGAACCACATGATTATTTCATTACATGCTGAGAAAGCATTTGACAAAATTCAACACCCCTTCATGATAAATGTCCTGGAAAGAATAGGAATTCAAGGCCCATACCTAAACATAGTAAAAGCCATATCCAGCAAACCAGTTGAAACATTAAACTAAATGGAGAGAAACTTGAAGCAATCCCACTAAAATCAGGGACTTGACAAGGCAGCCCACTCTCTACCTACTTATTCAATATAGTTCTTGAATTTCTAGCCAGAGCAATCAGACAACAAAAGGAGGTCAAGGGGATACAGATCGGAAAAGAAGAAGTCAAAATATCACTATTTGCAGATCATATGATAGTATATTTAAGTGATCCCAAAAATTCCACCAGAGAACTACTAAAGCTGATAAACAACTTCAGCAAAGTGACTGGGTATAAAATTACCTCAAATAAATCAGTAGCCTTCCTCTACACAAAAGAGAAACAAGCCGAGAAAGAAATTAGGGAAACGACACCCGCGGATCCCAGCCCGCAGCAGCTCTCTGCTCCCAGACCCGGTGAGAGAGAGACCCAACCGCCTGGTTAGGTGGGCACTCCTGAGGCTGCAGAGCGGAAGAGACCACCAACACTGCTCACCCCTGCCCACATTCCTGGCCCAAGAGGAAACTGTATAAGGCCTCTGGGCTCCCGTGGGGGAGGGCCCAGGAGCGGCAGGACCCCTGCCTGAGACACCGCCGGAACCTGATAGAAACAGACCTGATAAACAGTTCTCTGCACCCAAATCCCGTGGGAGGGAGAGCTAAACCTTCAGAGAGGCAGACAAGCCTGGGAAACCAGAAGAGACTGCTCCCTGCACACACATCTCGGACGCCAAAGGAAAAAGCCAAAGACCATCTGGAACCCTGGTGCACTGAAGCTCCCGGAGGGGGCAGCACAGGTCTTCCTGGTTGATGCCACTGCAGAGAGCCCCTGGGCAGCACCCCACGAGCGAACTTGAGCCTCAGGACCTCAGGTAAGACCAACTTTTCTGCTGCAAGAAAGCTGCCTGGTGAACTCAAGACACAGGCCCACAGGAACAGCTGAAGACCTGTAGAGAGGAAAAACTACACGCCCGAAAGCAGAACACTCTGTCCCCATAACTGATTGAAAGAGAGGAAAACAGGTCTACAGCACTCCTGACACACAGGCTAATAGGACAGTCTAGCCACTGTCAGAAATAGCAGAACAAAGTAACACTAGAGATAATCTGATGGCGAGAGGCAAGCACAGGAACCCAAGCAACAGAAACCAAGACTACATGGCACCATCGGAGCCCAATTCTCCCATCAAAACAAACATGGAATATCCAAACACACCAGAAAAGCAAGATCTAGTTCCAAAATCATTTTTGATCATGATGCTGGAGGACTTCAAGAAAGACATGAAGAATTCCCTTAGAACTGAACCCCCAGTGAACTAGTCTATGGGGGGAGGGCGGCAATGGGGGGAGGGTTGGGAGGGGAACACCCATAAGGGAGGGGATGGGGGAGGGGGACATTTGCCGGAAACCGGGAAAGGGAATAACACTCGAAATGTATATAAGAAATACTCAAGTTAATAAAAAAAAAAAAAAAAAAAAGAATGAAAAGCCAAAAAAAAAAAAAAAAAAAAAAAGAATTCCCTTAGAGAACAAGTAGAAGCCTACAGAGAGGAATCACAAAAATGCCTGAAAGAATCGCAAAAATCCCTGAAAGAATTCCAGGAAAATATAAATAAACAAGTAGAAGCCCATAGAGAGGAGACACAAAAATCCCTGAAAGAATTCCAGGAAAACACAATCAAACAGTTGAAGGAATTAAAAATGGAAATAGAAGCAATCAAGAAAGAACACATGGAAACAACCCTGGATATAGAAAACCAAAAGAAGAGACAAGGAGCTGTAGATACAAGCTTCACCAACAGAATACAAGAGATGGAAGAGAGAATCTCAGGAGCAGAAGATTCCATAGAAATCATTGACTCAACTGTCAAAGATAATGTAAAGCGGAAAAAGCTACTGGTCCAAAACATACAGGAAATCCAGGACTCAATGAGAAGATCAAACCTAAGGATAATAGGCATAGAAGAGAGTGAAGACTCCCAGCTCAAAGGACCAGTAAATATCTTCAACAAATTCATAGAAGAAAACTTCCCTAACCTAAAAAAAGAGATACCCATAGACATACAAGAAGCCTACAGAACTCCAAATAGATTGGACCAGAAAAGAAACACCTCCCGTCACATAATTGTCAAAACACCAAACGCACAAAATAAAGAAAGAATATTAAAAGCAGTAAGGGAAAAAGGTCAAGTAACATATAAAGGGAGACCTATCAGAAATACACCAGACTTCTCGCCAGAAACTATGAAGGCCAGAAGATCCTGGACTGATGTCATACAGACCCTAAGAGAACACAAATGCCAGCCCAGCTTACTGTATCCAGCAAAACTCTCAATTAACATTGATGGAGAAACCAAGATATTCCATGACAAAACCAAATTTACACAATATCTTTCTACAAATCCAGCACTACAAAGGATAATAAATGGTAAAGCCCAACATAAGGAGGCAAGCTATACCCTAGAAGAAGCAAGAAACTAATCGTCTTGGCAACAAAACAAAGAGAATGAAAACACACAAACATAACCTCACATCCAAATATGAATATAAAGGGAAGCAATAATCACTTTCCTTAATATCTCTCAATATCAATGGCCTCAACTCCCCAATAAAAAGACATAGATTAACAAACTGGATACGCAACGAGGACCCTGCATTCTGCTGCCTACAGGAAACACACCTCAGAGACAAAGACAGACACTACCTCAGAGTGAAAGGCTGGAAAACAACTTTCCAAGCAAATGGTCAGAAGAAGCAAGCTGGAGTAGCCATTCTAATATCAAATAAAATCAATTTCCAACTAAAAGTCATCAAAAAAGATAAGGAAGGACACTTCATATTCATCAAAGGAAAAATCCACCAAGATGAACTCTCAATCCTAAATATCTATGCCCCAAATACAAGGGCACCTACATACGTAAAAGAAACCTTACTAAAGCTCAAAACACACATTGCACCTCACACAATAATAGTGGGAGATTTCAACTCCCCACTCTCATCAATGGACAGATCATGGAAACAGAAATTAAACAGTGATGTCGACAGACTAAGAGAAGTCATGAGCCAAATGGACTTAACGGATATTTATAGAACATTCTATCCTAAAGCAAAAGGATATACCTTCTTCTCAGCTCCTCATGGTACTTTCTCCAAAATTGACCATATAATTGGTCAAAAAACGGGCCTCAACAGGTACAGAAAGATAGAAATAATCCCATGCGTGCTATCGGACCACCACGGCCTAAAACTGGTCTTCAATAACAGTAAGGGAAGAATGCCCACATATACGTGGAAATTGAACAATGCTCTACTCAATGATAACCTGGTCAAGGAAGAAATAAAGAAAGAAATTAAAAACTTTTTTAGAATTTAATGAAAATGAAGGTACAACATACCCAAACTTATGGGACACAATGAAAGCTGTGCTAAGAGGAAAACTCATAGTGCTGAGTGCCTGAAGAAAGAAACAGGAAAGAGCATATGTCAGCAGCTTGACAGCACACCTAAAAGCTCTAGAACAAAAAGAAGCAAATACACCCAGGAGGAGTAGAAGGCAGGAAATAATCAAACTCAGAGCTGAAATCAACCAAGTAGAAACAAAAAGGACCATAGAAAGAATCAACAGAACCAAAAGTTGGTTCTTTGAGAAAATCAACAAGATAGATAAACCCTTAGCCAGACTAACGAGAGGACACAGAGAGTGCGTCCAAATTAACAAAATCAGAAATGAAAAGGGAGACATAACAACAGATTCAGAGGAAATTCAAAAAATCATCAGATCTTACTATAAAAACCTATATTCAACAAAATTTGAAAATCTTCAGGAAATGGACAATTTCCTAGACAGATACCAGGTATCGAAGTTAAATCAGGAACAGATAAACCAGTTAAACAACCCCATAACTCCTAAGGAAATAGAAGCAGTCATTAAAGGTCTCCCAACCAAAAAGAGCCCAGGTCCAGACGGGTTTAGTTCAGAATTCTATCAAACCTTCATAGAAGACCTCATACCAATATTATCCAAACTATTCCACAAAATTGAAACAGATGGAGCCCTACCGAATTCCTTCTACGAAGCCACAATTACTCTTATACCTAAACCACACAAAGACCCAACAAAGAAAGAGAACTTCAGACCAATTTCCCTTATGAATATCGACGCAAAAATACTCAATAAAATTCTGGCAAACCGAATACAAGAGCACATCAAAACAATCATCCACCATGATCAAGTAGGCTTCATCCCAGGCATGCAGGGATGGTTTAATATACGGAAAACCATCAATGTGATCCATTATATAAACAAACTGAAAGAACAGAACCACATGATCATTTCATTAGACGCTGAGAAAGCATTTGACAAAATTCAACACCCCTTCATGATAAATGTCCTGGAAAGAATAGGAATTCAAGGCCCATACCTAAACATAGTAAAAGCCATATACAGCAAACCAGTTGCTAACATTAAACTAAATGTAGAGAAACTTGAAGCAATCCCACTAAAATCAGGGACTAGACAAGGCTGCCCACTCTCTCCCTACTTATTCAATATAGTTCTTGAAGTTCTAGCCAGAGCAATCAGACAACAAAAGGAGATCAAGGGGATACAGATCGGAAAAGAAGAGGTCAAAATATCACTATTTGCAGATGACATGATAGTATATTTAAGTGATCCCAAAAGTTCCGCCAGAGAACTACTAAAGGTGATAAACAACTTCAGCAAAGTGGCTGGGTATAAAATTAACTCAAATAAATCAGTTGCCTTCCTCTATACAAAAGAGTAACCAGCCGAGAAAGAAATTAGGGAAACGACACCCTTCATAATAGACCCAAATAATATAAAGTACCTTGGTGTGACTTTAACCAAGCAAGTAAAAGATCTGTACAATAAGAACTTCAAGACACTGAGGAAAGAAATTGAAGAAGACCTCAGAAGATGTAAAGATCTCCCATGCTCATGGATTGGCAGGATTAATATAGTAAAAAATGGCCATTTTACCAAAAGCAATCTACAGATTCAATGCAATCCCCATCAAAATACCAATCCAATTCTTCAAAGAGTTAGACAGAACAATTTGCAAATTCATCTGGAGTAACAAAAAACCCAGGATAGCTAAAGCTATCCTCAACAATAAAAGGACTTCAGGGAAAATCACTATCCCTGAACTCAAGCAGTATTACAGAGCAATAGTGATAAAAACTGCATGGTATTGGTACAGAGACAGACAGATAGACCAATGGAATAGAATTGAAGACCCAGAAATGAACCCACACACCTATGGTCACTTGATTTTTGACAAAGGAGCCAAAAACATCCAATGGAAAAAAGATAGCATTTTCAGCAAATGGTGCTGGTTCAACTGGAGGGCAACATGTAGAAGAATGCAGATCGATCCATGCTTATCACCCTGTACAAAGCTTAAGTCCAAGTGGATCAAGGACCTCCACATCAAACCAGACACACTCAAACTAATAGAAGAAAAACTAGGGAAGCATCTGGAACACATAGGCACTGGAAAAAATTTCCTGAACAAAACACCAATGGCTTATGCTCTAAGATCAAGAATCGACAAATAGGATCTCATAAAACTGCAAAGCTTCTGTAAGGCAAAGGACACTGTGGTTAGGACAAAACGGCAACCAACAGATTGGGAAAAGATCTTTACCAATCCTACAACAGATAGAGGCCTTATATCCAAAATATACAAAGAACTCAAGAAGTTAGACCGCAGGGAAACAAATAACCCTATTAAAAAATGGGGTTCAGAGCTAAACAAAGAATTCACAGCTGAGGAATGCCGAATGGCTGAGAAACACCTAAAGAAATGTTCAACATCTTTAGTCATAAGGGAAATGCAAATCAAAACAACCCTGAGATTTCACCTCACACCAGTGAGAATGGCTAAGATCAAAATCTCAGGTGACAGCAGATGCTGGCGAGGATGTGGAGAAAGAGGAACACTCCTCCATTGTTGGTGGGATTGCAGACTGGTAATACCATTCTGGAAATCAGTCTGGAGGTTCCTCAGAAAATTGGACATTGAACTGCCTGAGGATCCAGCTATACCTCTCTTGGGCATATACCCAAAAGATGCCTCAACATATAAAAGAGACACGTGCTCCACTATGTTCATCGCAGCCTTATTTATAATAGCCAGAAAATGGAAAGAACCCAGATGCCCTTCAACAGAGGAATGGATACAGAAAATGTGGTACATCTACACAATGGAATATTACTCAGCTATCAAAAACAACGAGTTTATGAAATTCGTAGGCAAATGGTTGGAACTGGAAAATATCATCCTGAGTGAGCTAACCCAATCACAGAAAGACATACATGGTATGCACTCATTGATAAGTGGCTATTAGCCCCAATGCGTGAATTACCCTAGATCCCTAGAACAAACGAAACTCAAGACAGATGATCAAAATGTGAATGCTTCACTCCTTCTTTAAATGAGGAAAAAGAATACCCTTGGCAGGGAAGGGAGAGGCAAAGATTAAAACAGACCTGAAGGAACACCCATTCAGAGCCTGCCCCATATGTGGCCCATACATATACAGCCACCCAATTAGACAAGATGGATGAAGCAAAGAAGTGTAGACCGACAGGAGCCGGATGTAGATCGCTCCTGAGAGACACAGCCAGAATACAGCAAATACAGAGGCAAATGCCAGCAGCAAACCACTGAACTGAGAATAGGTCCCCTGTTGAAGGAATCAGAGAAAGAACTGGAAGAGCTTGAAGGGGCTCGAGACCCCAAAAGTACAACAATGCCAAGCAACCAGAGCTTCCAGGGACTAAGCCACTACCTAAAGACTATACATGGACTGACCCTGGACTCTGACCCCATATGTAGCAATGAATATCCTAGTAAGAGCACCAGTGGAAGGGGAAGCCCTGGGTCCTGCTAAGACTGAACCCCCAGTGAACTAGTCTATGGGGGGAGGGCGGCAATGGGGGGAGGGTTAGGAGGGGAACACCCATAAGGAAGGGGAGGGGGGAAGGGGATGTTTGCCCGGAAACCAGGAAAGGGAATAACATTCGAAATGTATATAAGAAATACTCAAGTTAATAAATAAAAAAAAAAGTAAAAAAAAAAAAAGAAATTAGGGAAAAAACACCCTTCATAATAGACCGAAATAATATAAAGTACCTCAGTGTGACTTTAACCAAGCAAGTAAAAGATTTGTACAATAAGAACTTCATGACTCTGAAGAAAGAAATTGAAGAAGACCTCAGAAGATGGAAAGATCTCCCATGCTCATGGATTGGCAGGATTAATATAGTAAAAATGGCCATTTTACCAAAAGAAATCTACAGATTCAATGCAATCCCCATCAAAATACCAATCCAATTCTTCAAAGAGTTAGACAGAACAATTTGCAAATTCATCTGGAATGACAAAAAACCCAGGATAGCTAAAACTATCCTCAACAATAAATGGACTTCAGGGGGAATCACTATCCCTGAACGCAAGCAGTATTACAGAGCAATAGTGATAAAAACTGCATGGTATTGGTACAAGACAGACAGATAGACCAATGGAACCGAATTGAAGACCCAGAAATGAACCCACACACCTATGGGCACTTGATTTTTGACAAAGGAGCCAAAACCATCAAATGGAAAAAAGATAGCATTTTCAGCAAATGGTGCTGGTTCAACTGGAGGGCAACATGTAGAAGAATGCAGATCGATCCATGCTTTTCACCCTGTACAAAGCTTAAGTCCAAGTGGATCAAGGACCTCCACATCAAACCAGATACACTCAAACTAGTAGAAGAAAAACTAGGGAAGCATCTGAAACACATGGGCACTGGAAAAAATTTCCTGAACAAAACACCAATGTCTTATGCTCTAAGATCAAGAATCGACAAATAGGATCTCATAAAACTGCAAAGCTTCTGTAAGGCAAAGGACACTGTGGTTAGGACAAAACGGCAACCAACAGATTGGGAAAAGATCTTTACCAATCCTACAACAGATAGAGGCCTTATATCCAAAATATACAAAGAACTCAAGAAGTTAGACCGCAGGGAGACAAATAACCCTATTAAAAAATGGGGTTCAGAGCTAAACAAAGAATTCACAGCTGAGGAATGCCGAATGGCTGAGAAACACCTAAAGAAATGTTCAACATCTTTAGTCATAAGGGAAATGCAAATCAAAACAACCCTGAGATTTCACCTCACACCAGTGCGATTGGCTAAGATCAAAAACTCAGGTGACAGCAGATGCTGGCGAGGATGTGGAGAAAGAGGAACACTCCCCCATTGTTGGTTGGATTGCAGACTGGTAAAACCATTCTGGAAATCAGTCTGGAGGTTCCTCAGAAAATTGGACATTGAACTGCCTGAGGATCCAGCTATACCTCTCTTGGGCATATACCCAAAAGATGCCCCAACATATAAAAAAGACACGTGCTCCACTATGTTCATTGCAGCCTTATTTATAATAGCCAGAAGCTGGAAAGAACCCAGATGCCCTTCAACAGAGGAATGGATACAGAAAATGTGGTACATTTACACAATGGAATATTACTCAGCTATCAAAAACAATGACTTTATGAAATTCGTAGTCAAATGGTCGGAACTGGAAAATATCATCCTGAGTGAGGTAACCCAATCACAGAAAAACACACATGGTATGCACTCATTGATAAGTGGCTATTAGCCCAAATGCTTGAATTACCCTAGATGCCTAGAACAAATGAAACTCAAGACGGATGATCAAAATGTGAATGCTTCACTCCTTCTTTAAAAGGGGAACAAGAATACCCTTGGCAGGGAATAGAGAGGCAAAGATTAAAACAGACACAGAAGGAACACCCATTCAGAGCCTGCCCCATTGTGGCCCATGTATATACAGCCATCCAATTAGACAAGATGGATGAAGCAAAGAAGTGCAGGCAGACAGGAGCCGGATGTAGATCTCTCCTGAGAGACACAGCCAGAGTACAGCAAACACAAAGGCGTATGCCTGCAGCAAACCACTGAATTGAGAATAGTACCCCCGTTGAAGGAATCAGAGAAAGAACTGGAAGAGCTTGAAGGGGCTCGAGACCCCATATGTACAACAATGCCAAGCAACCAGAGCTTCCAGGGACTAAGCCACTACCTAAAGCCTATACATGAACTGACCCTGGACTCTGACCTCATAGGTAGCAATGAATATCCTAGTAAGAGCACCAGTGGAAGGGGAAGCCCTGGGTCCTGCTAAGACTGAACCCCCAGTGAACTAGATTGTTGGGGGGAGGGCTGCAAGGCAGGGAGGATGGGGAGGGGAATACCCATAAAGAAGGGGAGGGGGGAGGGGGATGTTTGCCCGGAAACTGGGAAAGGGAATAACACTCGAAATGTATATAAGAAATACTCAAGTTAATAAATAAATAAAAAAAAGTACTCAAGTTAATAAAGATGAAAAAAAGGAAAAAAAAAAAGAATCTGGCCATGAACCCTCAGCCAGTTTTTGTAGATCAAATATTAGGTTAGGAAACCAGGAGTCACCCACAGGTTGTTTGGTGGTTTTGAGTGGAACCTGGTATCCTTTCTCCAGAGTTTTCAGCTATCCAAATCAGACTGAAGGGTTGGTGGGGGGTTTTGGCCATAAAAGAGCTAGCAGAAGGAAGTACCATAGCCACTTCATGGTGTCTTTTGTCCGCTGGAGGGGAGAGAAATCTTGAGCTTGAGCAGATTGTCCGTTTTCTGTACTGTCCATCAAAGACCCCAGGGAGTGGGGTGTCTGCAGGTTTCACATGAGAAGTCTGAACCCAGGCTTCAATACCATCTGCCTTGAGGCCTGTGGGAGTGGCTAGCAGCACCAGGAAGTGCTCCTTCCTCCCGAGTTGCAGCAACTGTGTCCAATGCCTCTGGACATAGATCTAATCACCAAACTGGAAGCAGTAAGGAATCTCTTTTGTCCCTGGAGTATATAAGGCAGGCAGTTTGGGCCAAATCTCATGTTGTGTTAACTGAAGGACTTGGAGCATCAAGAAGAGGTTCCTACCAGTGAGTTGGGATACCTCCAGGGAGGGCCCAGTGGACATCAAGAGAGTTGGAGTACCAAACAGGATTTCAAAAGGGGTCAGGTTAAAATGGTATTGGGTTTTCCTCAGGGCCAGGGGAACCAAGTCAGCACCAGTTTTCATGGTCAATTTAGTTAAGGTCTCTTTTAGAGTTCTGTTAATTCTCTCTATTTGCCCTGAGTTCTGGGAACTGTGTGCACAATGGAGCTTCAATTAGTCCCCAAGATCTCTGCCAATCCCTGACTTACCTTAGAAACAAAAGCAGGACCATTATCCAATCCAATTACTTTGGGCACTCCGAACCTTGAGAAGATTTCTTCTAATATCTTCTTGGCTACCACAGTAGCTGTTTCCTGCTTGGTAGGGAAAGCCTCAACCCATCCAGAGAAAGTATCTACAAACACTAGAATGTATTGATAACCATATTTTCCTGGCTTAACTTCTGTAAATCAACCTCCCAATAAACCCCAAGCCGCTCTCCCCTAGGTCTCTCCCAGGTCTTTTGCCCTGTTTGCTGCATAAGCATTTACTTGTTGACATACTTTACTCTGTTTTACTGTCTCTCTGGCTAAAAACCTAAGGTCCATTATATACACCTTAGATCATTCACTGCTTGGATCTGCTTCTTAACCCTTAAATGAGTCCATCTATGAATTTGATCAAGTAAGTCCTCAGCTTGTTGTCTGGGGAGTATAGTTTTTCCTTCTTGTGTGCACCACCACCCCTCCTTCTCTAGGTAGTATTTGGTAGGGTAGCTAGCAATCTGAGTCCTTTCGTCTTTTAGTATATACTAAGTGAGTTCAGTCTCATTTCCCAGCAGGTATCTCTTGCAGGCCCATAACTGGGATAGGCTCCTGCATAGCCAATTCTTGAACCACTTTATCTATCTGGTTACTGCCCGAGGCCACTCAGTCTCTTTCCTCCTGATGTCCTGGGCAATGAATAATACAGTTGCTGACTTCATCAGCACATCCAAGAGATCCGAGATTTTCTGCTTGATTTTACTTCTTTTCCCTCTGATGTGTGCAGTCCTCTCTCTCTTAGTATATAGCCCTATGAACATGAGTTGTGACAAGGGCATATATGCTATACATGTGTATGTTAATTTTCTTACCAGCCCCAAGTTCTAAGGCTTTGGTAAGGGCAGTTAATTCCACTTTATGCGCCGAAGTGCCAGGGGGTAGAGGTTCAACCCAGATGACGTTTGGGCTATCTACCACAGCAGCACCCCCTCATCTCTGACCTTCACGGAGAAAACTGCTCCTGTCTATAAAACAGGTAGCCTTGGCTCCCGGCAGGGGTCAGTCAGAGGGGTCTTTCCTCCACCCATGGGTTTCTGATAATATTTGACACTCCTGTGGTGGCTCCAGGTCAGGATTGGGCAGCAAGGTGGCTGGTTTGAGCCTAACCGGTGGAGGATTTAGTCCATGTCAGCTGGCAGGTGATCCCATCCTCTGGATCTTTCCATTCAAAGGTGAAGTATTCTTGACTTTCAGGTGCCAGGGTCAGGCAGAAGAAAGCATCTTTCAAGTCATTCTGGAAGGTGGCAAAGAATTCAACAGAGGGTAGGGATTATGCACAATAAGGTGGATGTCAGCCACTCTACCATGATTTACCTCTCCTAAGTCCTGGACTGGATGAAATTAGTGCCTGGTTTCTCAACTGGCAGGAGTGGTGTGTTCCAGGCCAAAAGGCACTAAGCAACACCCCAAGTTGGAGGGGCTGAAAGATGATGTGTGGTTTAATTCCTTCTCATGTCTCCCCTCGACATCAGGTACTGGCACACCAAGACAGAATCAGCCAGGGTCTTAAGCTCTACATACACAGCCTGCAGACACTAGCCTAGCCATTTCTGCCCAAGCAAGAGGAAACTTTTCCAGCCACCAAGCAATATCCGCTTTCTTTCGGGTGTTGGTCTCAAACAATTTGTATTTGTCCTCCAGCCTACTAGTAAAGACCTGGACAGGTTCTCCAGCAGGCCCCTTTAATTAAGGGCCCTCAGAAAGGAGGTAGATCTGAGCCCCCCTCTTGGAAAGCAATCTCTCCTGAGCAAGGGAAAGGGCAGTCAGGGATGACCATGAACGAGTGGAATACCCAGCCCACACCCAGGTCCACAGTTCTTCAGGTGGTCCATGAATATTGTTTAGTCTCAGTGCCCCCTTGGACCCACGATTTTTTGCTAGAGACTAACCTATTAGCTTGGAGGAGGACCAAGTGTTGGGCCCCCAGCATCCACCAAGAATTGGTTGGGTTTCCCTTCCACTTTCAGAGTTACCCTGGAGTCAGGGAGGGTGTCCAGACCCAGACCTCCCTAGTCGCTATCTTCCCTCAGGGCTAACACCTTTGCTGTTTGGAGATGCTTTTCCCAGGACCTGGGATTTTCTATCCTTGACTTCCTATTTTAAGGCACTTTCAGGCCCAGTGGCCCTTCTCCTTGCAACATGCGCACTGGTCACAATCTATTTGGGCTTTAAATAACATTATGGACTTCCATACTATATAATCACTGTGATTCTTCAGACTTCCATAGTCATAGTGGACCTTGATCCCTTAACAAGGGGGATAATAGTTTTTCTGACAATAGAGTGCAATTATACAATCAAATTCTGGAAAAAAAAACTACTTCAGAACTAAGACTCAGGCAAGAAGGGCTTCAGGAATCATATTGCTAAGGTCAGCACAGGCTGAAAGAAGACAATAGGTAAGTCTCAGATATCTGACAACTGGAAAATCCAAAATCAAGATGCCAGCACATTCTACACGGTGGAAAGACCTGCTTTTCATAAGTAATACTTTCTGATGGAGTCTGAATGTGGCAAACAGTACAATGGGTCTCTTCCAACCCTACTTTTTAAGGGCAAAAGCCCTACATCCAAATACCATCACCTTGAATATTAGGATGCCAATAAATGAATTGGGGAGGTCTGACAATTCACAGCATAGCACACCATATACAATACTTTTAGAATCATGTAGTGTGGAAAGCTTTTGGAGCCGCTTGGCAAGAATTTGACATTGGTCCAGGACAGGGTAATAAGCTCAGATAGGAACCTGATTTGAGGCTAGAAGAAAGAAGTAGGCATCAGGCAAGTATGCGACTTTGAGATAGGACAGGGAAGTAGGCTCAGATATCTTTGTCATCCTTATTACTGGCATGTAATCAAAATAGTATAAAAGCAGATTAAGAAAAAAATGACACCGTCTCAGCGTCAGAACTGGCTGGAGTCATGCTACAGTGTTTTCTAATTGTCTTTTCCTTTTTAATCCTTGCTCCTGCCCTGGAGAACCTGTTGACTGACTGAGCTGGCTTAGTCAATTTAGTAGTGTTGTGTTATTGTTGTTTATTGGTTTATTTACTAGGGAAGGGTAAAGTCACCTGAGACAAGTATTGTACAAAAGCATAAAGTAAGTAAAACAACCGAGTGGGCAAAAATAGGAACCCACAGTAGTTTGCACGTCAGCCTCTCAGTCTCGATACCAGCAGCCCATTCCAGACAGTTCAAGCCTTCCGTCAGGCCCCTGCCCATCAATACTACTCTCCAGACAGCAACTGTCAGTGTGCGCTGTGTAAGTAACAGTTGATGTTGTTCCAAGAAACATCTGTCATTGTCCAAGTCCTCTGTGCTCACAGCAGCCCAGGTTGCCCCATCTTTAACTTAGGGAGAAAAACAAAGTCTGATCTCTCATTGTCAGACTGCCAGCATCGAATGCCCGTAATCAAACTCCCTGAGCAACAGCAAACAGATGGAGGCCCGTCTCCTTCCAGGTTGATTTTTATTGCTATTGTGGCACAATTCTGTCTCATTCCATATCATTATATTTGATAGCTGTCATAAACCCCAAAATCACCGCTATTTGATGTCAGCACAAAAGTCATTCCCTGAGCTGAACCACGCCAAGCTCAATCAACAAGACCCTGTCAACTTCCCATTCTATGCACAGGTAAATAACTTACCTGGTCATTCTTGCCTACAACATCAAGCTATGAAGTCCAGCAGGTGCTCTGATAAGGTGACATGAGAGCTCAGGAACATGCTCTCTAGTTTCTCCTTAAGGTAAGGTCACACAGTACATGATTTTCTTCAACCTATATTCAGAGCTGTCATTTGGAAGACCAAGCAAGTTCAAATATTTACAGGATCCATGACTAGAATTTGTTTTCAGAGGAATTTATTTTGGATTTGAATTTGATAGACCCAGGTCACTTAGCTAGATTAAGTGTTGCAAGCTATGAACATGGGCACTGGTTTTCTTTTCCCTAAAATAGAGAGAATGTTCAGAATTCACTCCATGGATTAAGATACTGGAAATAAGAATACTCAAGCAAAATATCAGTAGGAGTTTAAACACAGAAGAATATATAACAAATCAAACAAGAAGAGAAGAGCTTTCCCAAATTGAGCCAGACTTATTGAAACCAAATTCTATTTCTTCCATCCCTTAATGTTTCATCTTGCAAAAATACTATCTGTCCATCTGTCTCAGTTGCCTCATCTGTAACAATATAATAGTACCTGATATGTTCTTGGTGGGAAATTAATTAATTCGTTCATGTGGGGTCTTAAATCAATGACTAATCTTGCAAATGCTACATGACAGTTACCATTCCTCCAAGCTTGTTAGCCTTAGCTGCTCCCTCTGACAAGAATTTAAGTCAGGTATCCCAATGTGTGCTATGTATAGTGATGAGTCTAGCTGTCTTACAAAAGCAGATGCCCTAATAGCCTATTTGATCATTTAAAGACGCATCGGACACATTGAAATACTTGATGGGTACAATAAGTTTTGGAGCCATGTAGAGTAGAAAGCTTTGAGAATGGGAAAATGCCTGGGTTACATCTATTAGGTTTCATGACAATCTGAAACATCCAGAAAATGATAAATATTTACAATGGACATTGCAGCTTTGCACAAGATTGTAGAATGCCCTCTCTCCCACCCTTTGGGAATGTTTATGTTTTCTGCTCAATATTATACACTCAACTATGGATTTCCACTGACTTTATAAAATTACTTGTCTCAGCTTGCGTAGAGTCCCATCTCAAAAGCTGGCTTTCTTTAAAAAAATAATAACTGTTGTTGTTGTTGTTGTTGTTGTTGTTGTTGTTGTTGTTATCGTGTGTATTCATGTTGACTGTGTGCGCATATCATAGCATGTTGCAGTCATGGACAACTTTGTGGAGTTGGTTCTCTCCTTCTACCTTCATGGGAAGTACATGTATTGAACTCAGGTTACCAAGTTTCACAGACAACCTTCATGTAGGGAGCTATGTCACTGAGTCTGAAGGTTGACTTTTTGAGCACACAAAACCCCCCAGTTCCTACTTCAATTTGTAATAACTCTGAGTAGACATCCCATTCACCAAGACTCCCCTTGCCATGCTGCTACACTTGAAAATAGCTACTTGCTGCCAGTTCTGTCTTCTCACTTAGTGACAGTGGCACTGCTAGACAGCAACAGATTTTCTGCATGAATCCTCCGTCTAACAATCAGGATTTAATCTATAAAACTATAGCAAGTGCAAGTCTAACAACCAGAAATGAGACTATACAATTATTTTCGTTGAGAAACCAACAAAAGAATAAGTATTAAACATTGAAACAGCATATATAGACCTTGGAGTCTGCTTGCAAACACAGAGGTGAAATAATAATTCATGTAATAAAGTAACTCAAAAAGAAATATATGAAATTAAGCTGAACTGGAAATAAAGCCATGAGGAATAGTGAGAGGGAGAGTGTAATGCTAATGAAAGCTTATGTGGAGAAATTTTTTATTTTAATTTTCACTTTTTAAATTATACACTTTACATCCCACTCACTGCCCTCTTCCTAGGTACCTCCTCCTCCAATAGTTCTCACATTCCTCCTTACCCTTTTCCCTGAGTGGGTGGGATAGCCTGTATATACCCCCATCCTGGCACTTCAAGTCTCTACAAGGCTAGGTCCTTCCTCTCTCATTGAGGCTAGACAAGGCAGCCCAACTAGAAGAACATATCTCATACATAGACAATAGCTTTTGGGATAGTCTACATCCAGCTATTCAGGACCCACATGAGACTAAGCTATATATCTTTGTGTGTAGAGACCTTGGTCCAGGCTGTGGATGATCTTTGGTTGGTGGTTCAATCTCTGAGAGCCCCAAGGGTCCAGTTCACTCTGTTGGTCTTCCTGTGGAGTTTCTATCCCTTTGGGGTCCTATAATCCTTTGTCCTATTCTTCCATAAGAGTTCCCAAGCTTCATTCACTGTTTGGTTGTGGGTATCTGTATCTGTCTGAGTCAGCTGCTGGGTGGAGCCTCTCTGACAACAACTTGATCCTATCTACAAGCATAATTATCATTAGTAGTGTTAGGGATTGGTGCTTGCCCATGGGATGGGTCTCAAGTTGGGCCTATTATTGGTTGGTCATTCCCTCAGACTCTGTTCAATCCCCCTTAGCTGTATTTCTTGAAGACAGGCTAGATTTTGGGTTAAAAGTTTTGTGGGTGGACTGGTGTACCTATTGATTTATAGGGTTTCTGCCTGGCTACAGGAAGTAGTCTCTTCAGGATCCATATCCCCTGTGTAGTAAGTCACAACTAAGGCCCCCATTGATTCTTAGGTACCTCCCTTATCCCAGGTCTCTGTCATGTCCTAAAAATGCCCTCCACTCTGTCACTCCCATCAGTTGCAGATTTCCATTCATTCTCATAGCTATCTAGCCATCTCTCCTGTCCCTCAGCACTACTGATCCCAAAACCCCCCTTTCCTCTTCCCAACCCCTCTTCATCCCAGTTCCCTCCCTCCAACAACCTCTTATGATTATTTTGTTCTTCCTTGTAAGTGTAATTCAAACATCCTTTCTCATGCCTTCTTCTTGTTTAGCTTCTTTGGGTCTGTGGAGTGAGTGAAACATGGTACCTGTATGTTATGGCTAATATATACTTAAAATTGAGTATATCTCATTCTTGTTCTTTGGGACTGGGTTACCTCACACAGAATATTCTCAAGGTCCATCCATTTGCCTGCAAAATCATGATGTCTTTGTTTTTCACAACTGATTTCCATTGTGTAGATTTACCACATTTTCTTTATCCATTCTTCAGTTGAGTGGCATCTAGGTTGATTTAAGTTTCTGGCTATTGTTAAAAAAGCTGCTATACACGATGAGCAAGCGTCTTTGTGGGGTGGTGGAGCACCTTTTGGTGTATGCTTAGGAGTAGCATAGCTGGGTCTTCAGGTATAACTATTTCCAATTTTCTGAGAAACAGACACATTAATTTCCAGAGTGGTTGTACAAGTTTGCACTCTCACCAGTAATGAAGAAGTGTTCCCTTTGCTTCACATTCTCCTCAGCATGTGCTGTCTCTTGACTTTTTGATCTTAGCCATTCTGACAGGTATCAGATGGAACCTCAGAGATGTTTTGATTTGCATTTCCTTGAAGTCTATCGACTTTCAACATTTCTGTGGGTGCTTCTTGGCCATTCAAGATTTTTATATTGAGAATTCTCTGTTTAATTCAGTACACCATTTTTTTTAATTGAGTTACTTGGATTGTTGGTGTGTCTAACTTCTTGAGTTCTTTATAAATTTTGGATATAAACCCTCTCTCATATGGTCTGTTGGTGAGGCTTCTGTCCCAATCTCTAGGCTGCCAATTTGTCCTATTAATAGTGTCCTTTGCCTTATGGAACATTTGCAGTTTCGTGAGGTCCCATTTATTGAATGTTGGTCTTAGATCCTAAGCCATTGGTGTTCTGCTCAAGAAATTGTTTCCTGTACCAATGCTTTCAAGGCTATTTCCCACTTTCTCTTCTATGAGATTTAATATATCTGTATTTACATTAGGTCCTTATCCACTTGCACTTGAGTTTTGAGCAGGGTGATAAGTATTGACTTATTTTCATTCTTTTACATGTAGACATCTAGTTAGTCCAGCACCATTTATGGAAGATGCTTTCACTTTTCTTCTGCATGGTTCTAGCTTCTTTATAAAGAAAATTAAGTGTTTGTAGGTATGTGGGTTTATTTTGTGGTCTTTGATTTGATTCCATCAATCAACATGTTCATTTCTGCACCAATACAATGTGGTTTTTATCAGTATTGCTCTGTAGTACAGCTTGAGGTCCAGGATGGTGATTCTTCCTGAAATTCCTCTATTTTTCAGGATCACTGTGGCTATCCTTGGTTTTGTGTTTTTCATATGAAGTTGAATATTGCTCTTTTAAGGTCTATAAAAAATTTGTTAGAATTTTCAAGGTGATTATATTGAATCTGTAAGTTACTTTTGATAAGATGGTCATTTTCATTATGTTAATCCTACCTATCCATGACATGGGAGATTTTTCCATATTTTGATATCTTCTTCAATTTCTTTCTTCAGGGACTTGAAGTTCATGTTATATAGATTGTCTTAGTCAGGGTTCCTATTCCTGCACAAACATAATGACCAAGAAGCAAGTCGTGGAGGAAAAGGCTGTACTGGCTAGTTTTGTGTGTCAACTTGACACAAGCTGGAGTTATCACAGAAAAGGAGCTTGAGTTGTACAAATGCCTTCATGAGACCCAGTTGTAAGGCATTTTATCAATTAGTGGTCAAGGTGCGAGGATCCAGCCCATTGTGGGCAGTGCCGTCCCTGGGCTGGTGGTCTTGGGTTCTATAAGAAAGCAAGCTGAGCAAGCCAGGGGAAGCAAGCCAGTAAGCAACATCCTTCCATGGGCCTCTGCATCAGCTCCTGCTTCCTGACCTGCTTGAGTTCCAGTCCTGACTTTCTTTGGTAATGAAACAGCAACGTGAAGTAAGCTGAATAAACCCTTTCCTTCCCAACTTGCTTCTTGGTCATGATGTTTGTGCATGAATAGGAACCCTGACTAAGACAATAGATCTTTCACTTGCATAATTAGACTTACACCAAGACATTTTATATTACTCCTGGCTATAATAAAGGGTGTTATCCCCTAATTTATTTCTCAGCCTCTTTATCATTTGTATACAGGTAAGCTACTTATGTCTTTCAGTTGATTTTGTTTTTAGTTCCTTTGCTGTAGGTGTTTATCAGATATAGAGTTCTCTGGTAGAGTTTTTGGGGATACTTTGTATACAATCATATCATCCACATATAGCTGTACTGTGATTTTTTCCCTTTCAAATGGTATTCCCTTTATCCCCTTCAGTGGTCTAATTCCTCTGGCTAGAATTTCAAGTATTATATTAAGTATATTGGGAGAGAGTGGACAGCCTGTCTTATCCCTGATTTTAGTGGAAATGCTTTAAGTTTCTCTCCATTTAGTGTAATTTTGGCTGTTGGCTTGCTGTATATTACTTTGATTATGTTTGGGTATGTGTCTGTATCCCTGATCTCTCTAATACCTTTAACATGAAGGGGTGTTGGACTTCATCAAAAGAATTTGCAGAACCTAATGAGATAATCATGTGATTTTTTTCTTTCAGTTTATTTAAATGGTGGATTAAATTGATAGTTTTTCATATATTGAACCATACCTACATCCCTGGGATGAAGCCTACTTGATCTTGATAGATGATGTATTTGATGTATTCTTGAATTCAGTTTGCAAGTATTTTACTGAGTATTCTTGTTCATAAAAGAAATCGGTTTGGAGTTCTCTTGCTTTGTTGAGTATTTGTGTGATTTACATATGAGAGTGACTGTAGCCTCACAGAATGAGTTTGGCAATGTTCTTTCTGTTTGTATTTTGTAGAATAGTTTGAAGATATTTAAATTAGCTCTTCTTTGAAAGTCTAGTAGAATCATGCACTAAAACCATCTTGCCCTGGGCTTTATTGGGTTGGGAGACTATTTGACTGCTCTGTTTCTTGAGGGGTTAAGGGTTTGTTTAAATACTTTACCTGATCTTGACTTAAATTTGGTAAGTGCTATCTATCTAGAAAATCATCCTTTTCATTAAGATTTGGGACATACATCCAAAAGATGCTCCAACATTTAACAAGGACACATGCTCAACTATGTTCATAGCAGCCTTATTTATAGTAGCCAGAAGCTGGAAAGAATCCAGATGTCCTTCAATAGATGAATGGATACAGGAAATGTAGTACATCTACACAGTGGAGTACTACTCAGTTATTAAAAACAATGACTCCATCAAATTCATGGGTAAATGGCAGGAACTAGAAAATATCATTCTGAGTGAAGAAACCCAGTCACAAAAGAACACTCATGGTATGCACTCACTGCTAAGTGGATATTAGCCCAAAAGTTTGGAATACCAAAGATACAATTCACAGACCATATGAAGCTCAAGAAGAAGAAAGACCAAATGTGGCTGCTTCAGTCCTTAGAAAATAGAGGGACAAAAAGTAGAGCCAGAGACTGGAGGAAAGGTTATCCAGAGACTGCCCCACCTGGGGATCCATGCCATATGCAGACACCAAACCCAGTCACTATTGCTGATGCCAAGAAGTGCTTGCTGACAAGAGCCTGATATGAATGTCTCCTGAGAGGCTTTGCAAGAGCCTTAATGATACAGATGAACATGGTTGCAGCTAAACATGAGAGCTGAAAAGGTTTACAACTCCATAGGAAGAACAACAGTGTTAACCAACCAGACTCCCCAAGAGCTCCCAGAGACTAAACTACCAACCAAAGGGTACACATGAAGGTAACCTATGCCTCCAGCCTCATATATAGTAGATAGTCTGTCTGATGAGAAGGAGATGCCCTTGGTCTTGTGAAGGCTCAATTCCCCAGTGTAGGGGAATGCCGTGGTGTGAGGTAAGAGTGGGTGGGTGAGAGGAGAAGCATCCTCATAGAAGCAGGGAAGGGGGGATGAGAGGGAGGAACCAGGAAAGGAGATAGAATTTGAAATGTAAATACATTAAATATTCAAAAAAAGATTTTTCAATTTTATAAAGTACAGACTTTTGAAATAAGACCTAATGATTCTTTGAATTTTCTCAGTGTTGGTTGTTATGTCTCCATTTTCATTACTGATTTTGTTTATTTGGATACTGTCTCTCTGCCTCTTGGTTAGTTTGGTTAAGGACTTTTCTACCTTGTTGATATTCTCAAAGGACCAGCTCTTGGTTTTGTTAATTCTTTTTATTGTGTTCTTTGTTTCTAAGTGGTTGATTTCACCCCAAATTTTGATTATGTCCTACAGTAAATTCCTTTTGAGTGTGTTTGCTTCTTTTATTTTTATTTTTCTAGAGCTTTCAGGTATAGTTTTAAATTGCTGATATGAGAACTTTCTTGTTTCTTTATGGAAGCATTTAGTGCTCTGAACTTTTCTCTTGCCACTGCTTTCATTGGGTCTCCTAGATTTGGGTATGCTGTGCCTTAATTTTTATTGAATTCTAGAAAGTTTTTTTTCTTTGTTTCTTCCTTGACCCAGAGATCACTGAGTAATTGTTCAATTTCCATCAGTGTGTAGGCTTTCCAGTGTTTCTGTTGTTGTTGTTGAAGTCTAGCTTTAATCCATGGTGGTCTGATAGGATACAAGGTGCTATTTAAATTTTCTTATATCTGTTGAGCTTGCTTTGTGACTGAGTATATAGTCAGTATTGGAGAAGAATCCATAAGGTGTTGAGAAGAAGGTAGATTTTTTTGTATTTGGGAGAAATATTCTATAGATATCTGTTAGGTCCATTTGATTCGTAATGTCTGTTAATTTTCTCTAGTTTTTGTTTAGATGTCCTGTCAATTGGTGAAAGTGGGGTGTTGAAGTCTCCCACTATTAATGTGTGGGGTCTGATGTATGATTAAATTTTAACAATCTTTCTTTTACAAATGTGGGTTCTCTTGTGTTTGGGGCAAAAATTTTCGGAATTAAGATATTATCCTGATAGATTTTTTCTTTGAAGAGTATGAAATGTCCTTAATGTCCTTCCCTGTCTCTTTTGGTTAATTTTGGTTGAAAGTCTATTTTGTTAGATATTAACATGGCTACTTCAGCTTCTTTCTTGGGTCTGTTTGCTTGGAAAACTTTTACTAGTCCTTTACTCTGAGGTAATGTCTATCTTTATGGTGTGGTTTTTGTATGCAGGAGAAGGATGAATCCGGTTTTCACATCCGTTCTTCTAGCCAGTGTCCTTTTTTTTTTTTTTTAAATCTTTATTAACTTGAGTATTTCTTATTTACATTTTGATTGTTATTCCCCTTCCCGGTTTCCAGGCCCACATCCCCCTAGCCCCTCCGCCTCCCCTTCTATATGGGCTTCCCCTCCCACCCTCCCCCCATTATCACCCTCCCCCCAACAATCACGTTCACTAGGTGTTCATTCTTGGCAAGACCAAGGGACCAATGTCCTTTATTGGACAATTGAGCCCATTGAAGTTGATAGATATTAATGACCAGTGACTGCTATTTCCTGTTATTTTGATGGTGGTGTTAGGATGTGTGTGTGTGTGTGTGTGTGTGTGTGTGTGTGTGTGTGTGTGTGTTGCACATGCATTTTCCTTATTTTAGTTGGTATAGAATTATGTATTTCTGTATTTTCTTGGTCATAGTTATCCTCCTTTGGTTGGAGTGCTCCTTCTAGGATTTTCTGTAGGGCTAGGATTTGTGAATTGATATTGTTTGAATTTAGATTTGTCTTGAAATATCTTGTTTTATCAGTCTACGTGACTGAGAGTTTTTCTGGGTATAGTAGTCTAGGTTGGGACCTGTGGCTTTTTTAGAGGTTGTTAGGTATCTATCTGCTCAGGCCCTTCTAGCTTTAAGAATCTGTGTTGAGAAATTGAGGGTAATTTTGATAGTTCTGCCTTTGTATGTTTCCTGGCCTTATTCCCTTGCCTCTTTTGATATTTTTTTCTTTGTTCTGTAGATTTTGTATTGTGATTTTTATGTGATGGGAGGATTTTCTTTTCTGATCCAGTCTATTTGGTGTTCTATAGCTTCTTGTATTTTTATAGGCATCTCTTCCTTTTGGTTGGGAAGTTTCCTTCTTTAGTTTTGTTGAAAATATTTTCTGGGCCTTGAGCTGGGACTCTTCACCTCCTACACGCCTATCATCCTTGGATCAGGTCTTTTTTATGGTATCCCAGGCATCCTGGATGCTTTGTGTCAGGAAGTTTTTAGATTTAGCATTTTCTTTGGCTGAAGTATCAATTTCCTCTATTGTATCTTCTATGCCTGAGATTCTCTCTTCCTTCTCCTGTATTCTGTTGGTGATGTTTGCATCTGTTGTTCTTATTCTGTTTCCTAGGTTTTCTATCTCCAGGATTTCTCAGATTGTATTTCGACTTCCAGGTCTTACAGTTTTATTTATTTCCTTTACCTGTTTAATTGTATTTTTCTATATGTTTTTATGGGATTCATTTGTTTCCTCTTTAAAGAGCTTTATTTGTTTGATGGTATTTTCTTGTATTTCTTTATGTGATTCATTCATTTCCTCTTCCAAGACCTTTTTCATCTTTATAAGAGTGGATTTCAGTTTATTTTCTTGTATTTCGGTTGTGTTAGGATATCCAGGGCTTGCTGTAATGGGGTAGCTGTGCTTTGGAGGTATCATATTATCCTGGCTTTTGTTGATTGTGTTCTTTCTAGGGACTTTAGACATCTGGATAGTTTTGATCCTGGATGTTCTTACTGTAGTTGGTATTGGGAGAGGGGTTAACAGAAATTTTTAATTTCCAAAAGATGAGAGAATATGTGAGCCAAGAATCTCTTTTCTTCCAAAGGAATGTTTATTATTTCTTAACCAATAAAACTACAGACCCAACATGGCATATACAGAAAAACAAATTAATAAACTTCTCATTATTATTTGCTTATAAGTTGGTAATTATCAGGACTGGAGAGATAGCTCAGTAGGGTCAGAGTATATAGTGTTCTTTGTGAGGACCCGAGTTGGATTCCTAGCACCCACATGACAGCATACAATGGTTTGTAACTTCAGTTCCAAAGAACCCAATCTATATTCCACTTCTAGACTCTGTGAACACAAGACATGCATGTGGTAGATATACATACAACCAGACTAAATGTTCATATCTAACATTTTTTTATTTTTTGAATAATTTTATTAGTATTTCATTTTCATATTTGATACAATAATCAACATTTTAATGTGACCCAAGTTATAGCTAATCTTTTTTTTTATTAACTTGAGTATTTCTTATATACATTTCGAGTGTTATTCCCTTTCCCGGTATCCGGGCAAATATCCCCCTCCCCCCTCCCCTTCATTATGGGTGTTCCCCTCCCAACCCTCCCCCCCATTGCCACCCTCCCCCCACCAGTCTAGTTCACTGGGGGTTCAGTCTTAGCAGGACCCAGGGCTTCTCCTTCCACTGGTGCTCTTACTAGGATATTCATTGCTACCTATGAGGTCAGAGTCCAGGGTCAGTCCATGTATAGTCTTTAGGTAGTGGCTTAGTCCCTGGAAGCTCTGGTTGCTTAGCATTGTTGTACATATGGGGTCTCGAGCCCCTTCAAGCTCTTCCAGTTCTTTCTCTGATTCCTTCAACGGGGGTCCTATTCTCAGTTCAGTGGTTTGCTGCTGGCATTCGCCTCTGTATTTGCTGAATTCTGGCTGTGTCTCTCAGGAGCGATCTACATCCGGCTCCTGTCGGTCTGCACTTCTTTGCTTCATCCATCTTGTCTAATTGGGTGGCTGTATATGTATGGGCCACATGTGGGGCAGGCTCTGAATGGGTGTTCCTTCAGTCTCTGTTTTAATCTTTGCCTCTCTCTTCCCTGCCAAGGGTATTCTTGTTCCCCTTTGAAAGAAGGAGTGAAGCATTCACATTTTGATCATCCGTCTTGAGTTTCATTTGTTCTAGGCATCTAGGGTAGTTCAATCATTTGGGCTGATAGCCACTTATCAATGAGTGCATACCATGTATGTCTTTTTGTGATTGGGTTAGCTCACTCAGGATGATGTTTTCCAGTTCCAACCATTTGCCTACGAATTTCATAAAGCCGTTGTTTTTGATGGCTGAGTAATATTCCATTGTGTAGATGTACCACATTTTCTGTATCCATTCCTCTGTTGAAGGGCATCTGGGTTCTTTCCAGCTTCTGGCTATTATAAATAAGGCTGCAATGAACGTAGTGGAGCACGTGTCTTTTTTATATGTTGGGGCATCTTTTGGGTATATGCCCAAGAAAGGTATAGCTGGATCCTCAGGCAGTTCAATGTCCAATTTTCTGAGGAACCTCCAGACTGATTTCCAGAATGGTTGTACCAGTTTGCAATCCCACCAACAATGGAGGAGTGTTCCTCTTTCTCCACATCCTCACCAGCATCTGTTGTCCCCTGAGTTTTTGATCTTAGCCATTCTCACTGGTGTGAGGTGAAATCTCAGGGTTGTTTTGATTTGCATTTCCCTTATGACTAAAGATGTTGAACATTTCTTTAGGTGTTTCTCAGCCATTTGGCATTCCTAAGTTGTGAATTCTTTGTTTAGCTCTGAACCCCATTTTTTAATAGGGTTATTTGTTCCCCTGCGGTCTAACTTCTTGAGTTCTTTGTATATTTTGGATATAAGGCCTCTATCTGTTGTAGGATTGGTAAAGATCTTTTCCCAATCTGTTGGTTGCCCTTTTGTCCTAACCACAGTGTCCTTTGCCTTACAGAAGCATTGCAGTTTTAAGAGATCCCATTTGTCGATTCTTGATCTTAGAGCGTAAGCCATTGGTGTTTTGTTCAGGAAATGTTTTCCAGTGCCCATGTGTTCCAGATGCTTCCCTAGTTTTTCTTCTATTAGTTTGAGTGTGTCTGGTTTGATGTGGAGGTCCTTGATCCACTTGGACTTAAGCTTTGTACAGGGTGATAAGCATGGATCGATCTGCATTCTTCTACATGTTGACCTCCAGTTGAACCAGCACCATTTGCTGAAAATGCTATCTTTTTTCCATTGGATGGTTTTGGCTCCTTTGTCAAAAATCAAGTGACCATAGGTGTGTGGGTTCTTTTTTGGGTCTTCAATTCTATTCCATTGGTCTATCTGTCTGTCTCTGTACCAATACCATGCAGTTTAATTTCTGTTTAATTTCTGTTTCCATGATCTGTCCATTGATGAGAGTGGGGTGTTGAAATCTCCCACTATTATTGAGTGAGGTGCAATGTGTGTTTTGAGCTTTAGTAAGGTTTCTTTTACGTATGTAGGTGCCCTTGTATTTGGGGCATAGATATTTAGGATTGAGAGTTCATCTTGATGGATTTTTCCTTTGATGAATATGAAGTGTCCTTCCTTATCTTTTTTGATGACTTTTAGTTGGAAATTGATTTTATTTGATATTAGAATGGCTACTCCAGCTTGCTTCTTCTGACCATTTGCTTGGAAAATTGTTTTCCAGCCTTTCACTCTGAGGTAATGTCTGTCTTTGTCTCTGAGGTGTGTTTCCTGTAGGCAGCAGAATGCAGGGTCCTCGTTGCGTATCCAGTTTGTTAATCTATGTCTTTTTATTGGGGAGTTGAGGCCATTGATATTGAGAGATATTAAGGAATAGTGATTATTGCTTCCCGTTATATTCATATTTGGATGTGAGGTTATGTTTGTGTGCTTTCATTCTCTTTGTTTTGTTGCCAAGACGATTAGTTTCTTGCTTCTTCTAGGGTATAGCTTGCCTCCTTATGTTGGGCTTTACCATTTATTATCCTTTGTAGTGCTGGATTTATAGAAAGATATTGTGTAAATTTGGTTTTGTCATGGAATATCTTGGTTTCTCCATCTATGTTAATTGAGAGTTTTGCAGGATACAGTAACCTGGGCTGGCATTTGTGTTCTCTTAGGGTCTGTATGACATCAGTCCAGGATCTTCTGGCCTTCATAGTTTCTGGCGAGAAGTCTGGTGTGATTCTGATAGGTCTGCCTTTATATGTTACTTGACCTTTTTCCCTTACTGCTTTTAATATTCTTTCTTTATTTTGTGCGTTTGGTGTTTTGACTATTATGTGACGGGAGGTGTTTCTTTTCTGGTCCAATCTATTTGGAGTTCTGTAGGCTTCTTGTATGTCTATGGGTATCTCTTTTTTTAGGTTAGGGAAGTTTTCTTCTATGATTTTGTTGAAGATATTTACTGGTCCTTTGAGCTGGGAGTCTTCACTCTCTTCTATACTTATTATCCTTTGGTTTGATCTTCTCATTGAGTCCTGGATTTCCTGTATGTTTTGGACCAGTAGCTTTTTCCGCTTTACATTATCTTTGACAGTTGAGTCAATGATTTCTATGGAATCTTCTGCTCCTGAGATTCTCTCTTCCATCTCTTGTATTCTGTTGGTGAAGCTTGTATCTACAGCTCCTTATCTCTTCTTTTGATTTTCTATATCCAGGGTTGTTTCCATGTGTTCTTTCTTGATTGCTTCTATTTCCATTTTTAATTCCTTCAACTGTTTGATTGTGTTTTCCTGGAATTCTTTCAGGGATTTTTGTGATTCCTCTCTGTAGGCTTCTACTTTTCTCTAAGGGAGTTCTTCACGTCTTTCTTGAAGTCCTCCAGCATCATGATCAAATATGATTTTGAAACTAGATCTTGCTTTTCTGGTGTGTTTGGATATTCCATGTTTGTTTTGGTGGGAGAATTGGGCTCCGATGATGCCATGTAGTCTTGGTTTCTGTTGCTTGGGTTCCTGCGCTTGCCTCTGGCCATCAGCTTATCTCTAGTGTTACTTTGTTCTGCTATCTGACAGTGGCTAGACTGTCCTATAAGCCTTCGTGTCAGGAGTGCTGTAGACCTGTTTTCCTCTCTTTCAGTCAGTTATGGGGACGGAGTGTTCTGCTTTCGGGCGTGTAGTTTTTCCTCTCTACAGGTCTTCAGCTGTTCCTGTGGGCCTGTGTCTTGAGTTCACCAGGCAGCTTTCTTGCAGCAGAAAAGTTGGTCTTACCTGTGGTCCCGAGGCTCAAGTTTGCTCACGGGGTGCTGCCCACGGGCTCTCTCCATATCTAACATTTTAAATTATCTTTAAAAATGTCTCTATTGTTTTAACTGGATAAACTGCTTAAGACACAGCCTTTATTTATACAAAATGCATTTATCTTTAAGCACCCATATCTATAGAACCCTGGATGATTTCCATGTTATATTTCAGGTTGGCTCATTATCCTCTATTTCAAGATAGATGGTAAAAGAAGTCGTGTAAACTCTCTGGGGCACAGTCTGCCTAGTTTAACCATCGGTAAGCAGACACCTAATGGATCTCCAACAGTAGAGGACAATGTTTCCTCTGAGCTTTCACCCATCATTCATTCCTCCTTTGGATATAGAAAATCATGAGGCTTTACTAAGGCTAATAAGATTGCCTGATCCTAGCACAGACTATCAGAGTCCACTTCCGTACAAATAGCAAGCATACCTGTCACTACTTACATTAGCAGTAATAAAGTAATATTTGGGATTCTATCTGTTTTTAATTTTTGTCTTATATATTAATTGGTACCTCAAGCCCCTAAGGTTACAACATTGAAATCCTTGTTAGATCCTAAAATGAGAATTCTGACAAGGTTGTGACACTAGAATTCAATCCAGGCTGTCACGCTACATTTCTGACAAAGTTAAACATGACAGTACAAGATTTGACAAGTCTCTAGAGGTTTGGTTTTCATAAATACGGAGGTAGTACCTAGCTCAGCATTAACCCAGCCCAGCATTAACCTTGCTTTGGCCTCCTTAGAGGAAGCAATGTCTCATGGGATATTGGGAATTGAGGATAAGACATAAGGGGCAGCTGACAGAAAAATATTAAAATTATTCTTCTATAAGTAGAATATTTTAAACCCAGAAAGTCCCAAGGAGATAACCAATCTTGTAGGTCTGCAAATGGCCAGATTTTCTGGAATGATTTTCTGTTCCAAGCAAAACTGAAACTTCACTAGTCATGTTTGATTCATTCCACCATGTTTCCTGTCAAAAGTATCAGTCTCCTTTCTTAATCAAACAACACATAAGGTAAATACCCCAATACAATAATCTAACTCCCACCTGTTCTCTGGGAGGGCTTTGTCAATAATGAAAATTGGATTTCCATCTTCTATAAAAGCATTTTTAATATCGCAAGGTAGCTACAACTTCTAGTTGAGAAGGAAGTGGCTAACACCCTCTCTGGAAATGAGAGATTTTTAATGTCAAGGATGTATTCAAGGAACCAGATGCTGAGTTTGCATTTGTTAAGATTTTCCCTTTTTTTGATGTCCCATGAAAATAAAGAGCTGGTGAGTATTTAATATTTCCTCCCATGACTTCAGTCCTTAGCATCACTATATCACAGCTCAAGTTGTTAAAGAATATAATGTTCTGATCATATACATCTCTACCTTCCACACAGCTTTCAACCACATCCATCCCTCTGTATGTATATCAGAGAGCCACGAATGCATTCCTCATGTCCCAAACAATGGCCTCCTCACCCACCTCCCCACATCTGTTTCTGTTCATTCCCCTCTCAGTCTTCACACAGATAAGAAAGCCCAGATTTAATGAATGGCTATGTGCTGTGAAAGAGATAAAAGCAACCCCTAACAGTGAGAAGCAGGCCTAGCCCTAGTAGCTTGGCTCTAACAAGTAGGACAGGGTATTTTGTGGTCCGTAAATCATCTCACAGAACATTAACATTAAATGAGGCTGCTCTACACTCATAGCTCAAGATAAGAAAAAGAAAAAGACAGTTGCCAAATCATGCCTAAACGCAGACAAAAGACCAGGATTGTCAAACCAAAATATTGCCAAAAAGCCTCCACCAAAATCTGAATAATGTAGCAGTTGTATTCTCTACCAAGGGCAACTCTAGCCACACCCCACTCCTCTTTCATTTAAAGACTTGTCTTTCAATAAAATGACCATTTTCACTATGTTAATTCTACTGATCCGCAAGCATGGGAGATCATTCCATCTTCTGATATCTTCTTTAGTTTCTTTCTTCAGAGACTTGAAGTTCTTGCCATACAGGTTTTTTGTTTGCATAGCTAAAGTTACCCCCAAATATTTTATATTATTTGTGGCTATTGTTAAGGGTGTTGTTTTCCTAATTTTTTTCTGAGCCTATTTATCATTTGTATAAAGAAAGGCTGCTGATTTTTTTTAGTTGATGTTATATCCAGCCACTTTGCTCAAGGTGTTTATCAGCAAGCAATAGGAGTTCTCTGGTAGAATTCTGGGGGGTCGTTTATGTATAGTATCATATCATCTGCAAATAGTGATGCTATGACTTCTTCCTTTCCAATTTGTATCCCCTTGATCTTCTTTTGCTGTCTTATTGCTCTGGCTAGAACTACAAGTAATATACTGAATAGATATGGAGAGAGTGGGCAACCTTGTCTTGTTCCTAATTTCAGTGGGATTGTTTCAAGTTTCTCTCCATTTAATTTGATGTTGGCTATTAGCCTGCTGTGTGTTGTTTTGACTATGTTTAGGTATGTGCCTTGAATCCCTGATGTCCCTCTAAAATGAAGGGGTGTTGGCTTTCATCAACTTTTTTTCAGCACCTAATAAGATAATCATGTGGGGTTTTTTTCTTTCAGTTTGTTTGTATTGTAGATTACATTGATGGATTTTCATATATTGAACCATTCCTGAATCACAGGAATGAAGCCTACTTTATCATGGGTTCTGTTTAAGAGAATTTTATTGAGGTTTTTTTTTTTTGCATAGATGTTCATAAGCAAAATTGGTCTGAAGTTCTGTTTGATGGGTTTTTGTGTAGTTGAGGTATCAGGGTAACTGTGGCCTCATAGAAAGAATTAGTTAGTGTTCCTTCTATTTCTACTTTGTGGAATAGTTTGAGGAATATTGGTATTAGCTCTTCTTTGAAATTCTGGTAAAATTCTTTATTGAAATGATCTAGTCCTGAAATATTTTGGGGTGTGGGGTTTAATGATGATTATATTTCCTTGGGGTTTACTGGACTGTTTAGATGCCTTACCTGTTCTTGATTTAACTTTGGTATGTGGTATCTGTGTACAAAATCATCCATTTCATTGAGATTTTACAGTTTTTCAAGTAGAGGCTTTTGAAGTAAGACCTATTTTTTCACTCATTTTCTGTTGTTATATCTCCCTTTTCGTTTCTGACTTTGTTAATTTGGTTACCACCTGAAGACCCAGCTATGCCATTCCTGGCCATATATCCAAACAATGCTTACCATACTGCAAGGTTATGCATTTCACTATGTTCATAAAGGTTTTATTCATAATAGCCATAAATTGTAAGCAACCCAGATGACCATGAATCCAGAAAACATGGTTCATTTACACAATGAAATGCTATCCAGCTATTAAAATCAAGGACATCATGAATTTTGCAGGCAAATGGATAGAACTAGAAAATTTCTTTAGTAAGATAACCCAGACCCAAAAGGTCAGGTATAGTATGTGCTTACTGATAAGCAGATATTAGTCAAAAAGTACAGCATACCCATGATACAACTCACAGACACAAAGAAAATAAACAAGAAGAAAGGTCCAAGTGAGGATGCTTGAACCTCACTTAGAAAGGGGAGGAAAATGGTCAAGAGAGGCAGAGGGTAGAAGAAACATGTGTGAGAGGGGGTAGAAGGAGAGAAATAGTGAGACAGGATCTGGTACAGGGAGAGACAGTAGAGAGGCCCAGAGGGCTGGGAGAATGAATGGAATAAATGGAAATATGGAACTGCTGAGGGTGGGAAGTGAGGGAAATCTTTCAAAAGTATCAGAAACCTGAGATGGGGGAGGCTCCTAGGAATCAGTTCGGGTGACTTTAGTAGAAATGGGGATGTGGAACCTGAAGAGACTGCCTCCAGTGGCCAGACAGGACTGATGGGGGAGCCAATCCACTTACAAGACTTTCAACCCTAAATTGGTCCTGTCTGGAAAAAAATATGCAGTGACAAAGAAAGAGTAGAGCTGAAGGAATGGCTGATCAGTGACTGGCCCAACTTGAGACCCATTCCATAGGCAGGCTCCAATCCCTGATACTATTTGAGATGGTGTGTTGTGCTCGCAGACAAGAGCCTAGCATAACTATTTTCTGAGAGGCTCTACACAGCTGACTGAGACAGATGGAGATACCCACAAACAAACATTAGACAGGGGTCTGTGACACATACAGAAGAGTTAGGAGAAGGACTGAAGGCACCGAAGGCCTTGAAGACAATAGCAACCCCATAGGAAGACCAACAGTGGTAATAAACCCGGACCCCTGGGAGCAATCAGAGACTGAGCTACCAACCAAAGAGCATACAGGGGCTGGCATAAGACCCCCAGAACATATGCAGCAGAGAACTGTCTTGTCTGGCCTCAGTGGGAGGGTACATGCCTAATTCTGCAGAAATTTGATGCTCTGGGATGAGGGGATACCCAGGAGGGCACACTTCCAGAGAAGAAGGGAAAGGGGGGTTTGCAGGAGGAACCCTCTGAGGTGGAACCAGGAGGGGGGACAGCATTTGGGATGTAAGTACATAAATAAATTTTTGTGAAAGAAAAAATAATAATAAAATAAAAATATGTGTCACAGAATTGCCCTCAGTGTATCACAATACAGAATCCAAAGTAAGTCTTATATATCCTGAGGCTACTTCCCATAACCTAGCACAAACTACTGCCTCACACCATTCACACTCCTGATAGAAACACTACCATGATTTTCCCTAGGCTTTCTTCCTTGTTACAGTTAATAAATACAGACCCAATTTGTTGCCCTACATGTTCTTGATTGTCTTGCATGCAGAGTATGGGCCACAGTTTAGTTCATGAGGGACAAAGTTGAAACAGAGCTCAGCAGCAAGGCCCCTTGTCCATCATATGCTAAGCCTGGTTCACTTGTCAATACCAAAAATAGAAAACAAACAAAACAAAACAAAAAGAACAGAAAGAGAGAGAGAGAGAAAGAGAGAGAGAGAGACAGAGAGAGAGACAGAGACAGAGACAGAGAGAGATCGATCCTAGGTTCAAATATCTCTAGCACTTAAACTTCCTAAGCCAACTTTGCTATTTTGTAACAATAGAAAAAAAATACCATTTACTTTCTCTTTTTGGAATTTCATCAGCTTTAAAATGATACATGCGGGTTGGGGATTTAGCTCAGTGGTAGAGCGCTTGCCTTGCAAGTGCAAGGCCCTGGGTTCGGTCCCCAGCTCCAAAAAAAAAAAAGAAAAAAATAATAATACATGCAATGTATTGTGAATACAATATGTTTTATTTTATATGTGTGACTTATGTGTATGTGCATGTCTATATTTCTGAATGCAGGAACATGCATGCCACGATGCATCTACAAAGGTCAAAGAATAGCCTCAGGTGTCTATAATCACCTCGTTTGTATTAAGTCTCACCACTGAATGCACCAGGTTAGGTGACCAACAAGCTTTGAGTGCATCTCTTGTCCTCATCTTCCATCTCACCATAGAGTGATGGTTTTACAGATACAGGCTACCACTTATGGCTTTATATGAGTCGTGGGATCCAAACTCAGATCCTCACATTTGTAGAGCAAGTGCTTTACCCACTGCAGTAGTATTTAATCACTCTTACTTAAAGTCACCACTATGGCTATTGAAAGGCCCAGATGCCAGCTTTTGTGAACTTCTTTAACCTCCTTCTCTGTAACATAAAGATAATAGTATCAATAATATCAAGGGTATATTAATACCAATACCGCACAGACAAGATGGACTTCATAATGTATTTGGTGTATAATTAGAGCTTATCCCAAAACCAGCACTCAGCAGACATAATAAATATTATTTTACCTTCCTTCTTAAGCACTGTGCATTCTTTCAGGCTGAAATTTATCACTAAACTGGCAGTTAAGCTGGTGTAATTCTAGCAGTGGTTGGTAGAATGGCTCAAGTAGGTACCTTGAAAATTCTGCCAGACTATAAGTTTGCACATGTTGTAAAGGATACAGACCTGTTATTATCATGTACCTCTAAAATCCACAGGAGAAACAGTATACTCAGAGTATCTCTGACAAAGAGACAATTAGGAACCTTTGCTGAATAAGTCAAGTCCTTTATTCAAAAATTTTAGTACGAAATGTGTTCCACTGAAATGAGATTTCATATACCAGTTTTATACTAAATAAATGTTATAAAACTTGAGTTTGTACATTTATAATCTTTAAATGCTAACACTTTAATTTGTAGAATGCTTTTCTAGTTTCTATAAAGTCCTGAGTTTTATCCACAGATCTTCATAAACTGGGTGTATCAAAATATTCCTGAAATCCTAGCAGTTGGAAGAAAGAGTAAGGAAGACCAGAGTTCAAAGTCATCCTAGGCTACTTAGTGAGTTGGAGGCTAGTCTGTGTGACAGGAGAAGCTCGAGAAGTCAAAGTGTATGTTTTATATGTTACAGTTCCAAAGGTGTCTTCCGGGGACAAAAACATAAAACCGCTACAACTCTAAGAGTTAATATTCAACTTGATTGGATCATCTCTAAACAGCTTTTGATTTGAGATACAGGCGAGTTTGTTATCTTGTAGCATTACATGATGACAAGAAAGTCACTGAATATCCTGTGTCATTTCAACAGAAATGTCATTTACTACAGGAGTGGAAAATTGCTACTTCTCAACAAGTAGGTTTTTTTTTCTCCTGCACAGGCAGGAAAACAATTTTCGTTTTGGGTGAAAAAAAATACATTGTCATTCTGTTTCACTCACAGATGGGGGGACACACATCAGCACACTCACAGAGCAGAGGCAATGAGTGCAGCCCTACTGCTGATGGCCTCCTGAATCTGTGCATAGTGAAGTGTACTTGCAGGATAGTGTATCGCTTCTAGATACATCAGTAACAACTCTGCAGCCTGCCTGAATAATGCTGCGGAGTTTTCTAAACCATTTCATTCAACAATCAGAGTTCCATGTAGAAAACTTTCAATGAGAAACCATTCAGCAAACCACTGATTGCATTTACCAAGATGCTCAAATACCTTGACATGAACTGTTTGGGAAGTAGTGGTTGATAACAGGACTCATCTTTGAAGGGATGATAAGTGTACTTCAAATCATGGATTTCTGAGCAATCAAACAGTGTCAGAGTCTTCATGATGATTCAAACCAACCCTGAGGAACAAAACTAAGGCCACTGAGAACAGAGAAAGGAAAGACTATACATATCTAAATAAATATCAGTATGCTAAAAATACTAGATTCAAATCGTGGCCTACTAGGCCACTCTTTATAAAATAGATATTCAATATTTCTTATTTTAATCATGATCTAATTGATTTGCAAAGGTACAATTTATAGACGGAATATTACTACTGAAAAATAACCCAAACCATAAACAAACACTTGAATATTATAAATGCAAATGACCCAGAAGTAAAAGTAAATAAGAAATACTAAAGCTAAAATGAAGGTAGCAAACTGAAACCAGTTGTTAACATAAGGGTAATTATTCTATCTGATAAAAGCAGTCATAACAGTCTAAATTCTTGCTGTGCTCAAGAGGCAACTTCAAGGACACCAAAAGTTTTGCACTAGATTTCTTTCATAAAGCCAGGGACTGCCTCCCCTGCAAGTCTATATCTTAGTAAAGATATGCACATATACATAAATATGCAAATATCTTTTATATATATGTGTGTGTATACAATATATAATTTTCCATATACATGTGTGTGTCTTCATTGTCTGAAGTCCAACTATAATAATTCTCACAAAACTTCAAGTCACAAACATAGTTTAACTTGTTCTTATTTTGCTAATATCTCTAGCCACCAGGCAGAAGCAAAGGAAACAAAGGCAGACCCCATTCTCATCCTCAGTTCTGAATAATCCCCATAGAATCTGAATCTTCCAATCAGTAAAGTTTCATATCAAGGAGCAAATCAATACTCAGAGGTCATTACTAATCCTTTCTCCCTGCTTTCTAACATTTAATTTCCTTCATATATCCTTTGACTCAACCAAATTTACACCAAATATTTATATCTTGCCTTCAGCTATCAGAAATTCAACTCTCTCCTTCATCAATGGATTTCTCCTTTGGTAATTCTAGTCAAACTGAGAATTTAAAAAACTCAACACAAAAAATCAGTACGTGCAGAATAGAGGTATCCATTCAAATCATTCTAACCAGAGAAGTTTAAAAAGAAGAAAACAATACTCAGATGTTGCACTCCGCAATACTGAGAACAATAAAGGCCAGGGTACATCAAGTTATGTAACAGATAGCTGCAGAAAGCTGGAAGCTGGTGTGGTTGCAAAAGACCTCTGAAGCTGAACAAAAAGTCCTTCTTTCCCAAGGGGAATGCAGATGGCAGAATCTCCAAAAGGAAGAAATCGATGTTCAGAAGTGAATATCTTCTCTACCTATTTCCCCCACCCCCACATGAACTGAGGAACAAAGACTAGACCCACCATTCTCAAGATCTGTATTCCTCATTGAGGAGAAATAGTTTGCTAAGACTGAGGTCTTAGACTTCCTCTAAGGGTGATGACTGACTGCAGCAGCTCCAGCAATGGATTGACAATCAACATTGATAGGGATATTTGGACAACATCAGAATCTGTGTTTTGACGTAAACTCTAAAATTGTTGCTGATCCCTGATGCATTAAAAAATAGACATGGTCATTCTTCTACTTTGATCAAAGAAAACTGGAGAGCAGATTGTAATGTGTGTAGCTATGATGGAGAACCAAGTCTATACGGGTACCTCTGAAACAATAGTAGAAGAACTAAAAGATATGAGACTAAAAACAGATATAGGGATTGAAAGTGGCTCAGCAGTTTTGAACTCTTGCTCTTCCATAGAACCTGCTTTCCACATCAGAATGTTCACAACTGCCTGTAAGTCTACTTCCAGGGAATCTGAAACTCCCTAGCCTCTGTGGGTACCTGCACACATGGGGACACACCCATACACACAGACACAGACACACACACAGACACACACACATATAATTATAATTAAAACTTAAACTTTAAAATTCAAAGAGAAGTAATCACATCTTTGCCACTTGTTAAGTAACTTCCCTAAATAAATCACTTCTCCTTCACTGGGCTTAATTTCATCATCTCTATAATGAGAAGGAAGATTGGTGGTACTGTCCAGCTGTATAATAATTTCTAATCATCTTCCCTGTGGTTTTAAGAGTGTCTAGAAGCATCACTGATGAATTAAATTAACTCCCAGTCTCAGAAAAATATTCTTCCACCAGGATATGTTGAAGATGTAGTGAGGCTCATCCAGCATCCTCTTGTGACCAACAAATACAAGTACTTATTCGGGAAATGATGGTGAATCAATGACATGAAAGATGGAATGAAAACTGAGAGGGAGGGGCCAGTGCTCAAAACTCAAGTCCACTATTTACAATATTCTTTTTACCCTAAGCCTCACAATAAAACCCAAGGCCTTAGACCTATCGCATGGCTTTAGGTAAATAGCAACTGGTTGGGAACAAATAATCATTGTCTGAAGCTCCTGAGTTTGTGGGTTGCTCCTCATTCACCCAGTGAAACCAAGCTGACTCACTGGCTGTGAGAATGTCTTACTGGCTGGTAATGTCTTTATGCATGGTATGTTCTCACTAAGAAGTGGATATTACAAAAAAACAAAAAAAGTACAGAATACCCAAGATAAAGTCCATAGAACTCAAAAAGGTCAACAAGCTAAAGGGCGCAAGCGAGGACATCTCAGTCCCACTTGGGAGGGAGAAGAAAGCAACCACAAGGTAGTGGGGAGGGACAGGAGAAGGAAAGAGGATGGGGGTGGGAGGAGAAGGGAACATGATCTGGTATTGGGTGGGGGAAAAAGACTGAAGCCCTGAGGGCCAGCAGAAAAAAAATGGAAACAGGCGACCTCCAGAGGAAAGAGTTTGGGAGGAAGTTCCAGAATGTATCAGAGACCTGGGAAATAAGAGACCCTCCACTCAAAGAGAGGGAGGGACACTAGATGAAATGCCCTAGAGTGGGGAGAGGGAACTTATTGAACCCACCTCCAGCAGAAAGACAGGGCATCAAGTGAGAGATGGGGTTGCTATCCCACAGCCAAAGCTCTGACCCCTAATTCTTCCTGTCTGAAAGAAATGCATGGATGGAAATGGAGAAAAGCATGAAGAAAAAAAGGTCCAGTGACAGGCCCAAAGTAGGATCCAGCTCAAGGGGATGTCCCAAGACCTGATACCATTATGAAGGCTATGCAGCACTCACAAAAAGGGGCCTATCATGACTGCCCTCTGAAAGACTCAACAAGCAGCTGAAAGAGTCAGATGCATATATGTGTACCCATCCAATGAACAGAAGTTGCTGATCCCTCTGGCTCAATGAGAGAAAAGCTGGGGGAAGCTGAGGAGGAGGTCGACCCTGTAGAAAGACCAGCAGTCTCAATTAACCTGGACCCCCAAGATCTCTCAGACACTGGATCACCAACCAGGCAGCATACACCAGCTGAGATGAGGTCTACAAGACATATACTGCAGAGGACACCCAGGGCTGGGTTCAGTCAGAGAAGATGCAGCTAAACCTCAAGAGACTGGCGCCAGGAAGTTTAGAGGTCTGGTGCAGTGGGTGGATTGGGGACATCTTTATGGAGACGGGGGGAGGATGGGGAGGAGGTACAGGATGTGGAACACTTGGAGGTGGACCAGGAAGGGAATAAAATCTGGAATGTAAAATTAAATAAATAAATAAATAAATAAATAAATAAATAAATAAATTTTTAAAAAGTAAGTTGGAAATGCTATTACCTATGATACATTGTTGCTTAAAATTCATTAGAGAAATATCATCTTCAAACTGTTCATGAATTCAAATCTCACTTTGCATATTTGATTACTGATTTTTATATGGAAAATATAAGCTAATCTTATTGCTCATTTATAAAGTTGACCTATGATGTCTAAAAAAAAAAAAAAGAAATACCTGGTAATGCCTTTAAGAAAATGAGACTTTACAGCACAAATCTGAACCCTTGTGATCCAAACTCCCTCCAAGAAAGAAATATGTCTCCTCTAGAGATATGGCCTATCCTTGTACAATGTTTATTATGACTGCTTAGAATAACCCCTTTCAGTGAAGAGGCCGTAAGGTACCTGCCTCAACCCTACCAAAGGATGTCATAAAAACTCCAGGTTCTTAGGTCATCCCCAACTTAATAAAGCAGAACTGAACTCAAATAGCTTTGACTCTCCTAAATCCTGTAGTCTCATAACCTTTATACTTGAGGTGTGGTTTTGAAATTATAGTGAATAATAATCAATGGACTTGTTAGTGCACAGATTTCTGTCAGAATACAAAGTCTCTGATACAGAAACTCTGGGTGGAACCTGAGCACTGATTGACACATCTGTGTAATCATCAAGGAAACAGAACACACATGACTGATTCCCCCTTCATATATTCTGACATTATTAGTCTAGGTAATGGACTGGGCGTTGAGATTGTTCAGAATAATGCAGATGATTTTCAGAACGGCCAATGTTGTTGCCTCACCCTAACATCCATCACAGCTTGTGGAGTTCCTGCCCAATAAACTTGCTCACTCTACCCAAAACAGAAAGGACTTCCAGAAAATCATTAGCAAGCATGCAGGTTTTACTCTGGGCTTTTGAATCCATTGAAAATTCAGAGGCATTGCCTCCAGGCATCAGCCCTGGTTCCCTGCTTCCATTTTAATAAGACCACATTCTCTTTCATCATTTCCTATATTGTTCTTCCTGGTAAGGTTTCATTTGTGGAACGAGTCCCTTGACTAAAAGAAATATTTGAAAACCACTATTATAAGAGAAAGGGCACTCAACTGAAAATCAGCAGGTCTCTTTGCCAGCAAGAGTCATTTAGCCTTTCTGACCTTCAACTTCTCACTTGATCATCTCTAGGAAAAAAACAAATTCTGTATGTGTAGGATTTTCAAGTTATAAATGATAGTTTTCAATAGTGGGCGATTTGCTTCACATGCTGTGTTAGCTTTCCATCATCATAACAAATACCTGAGATATATCAGCTTGTGAAGAAAAGGTTTATTTTAATCCATAACTTTAGTACTACATCCTTCCAAAAAATCTTTAACAGGTTTAAAATTACCTCCTTGTACTGGCAAGAAAGGCACTTCCCAGGCCTGAGGATCTGAATTTAATCTCTGGGCTCTACACAGTGAAATAAGAGGACAACTCATTCAAGCTCTCCCTTGACTTCCACAAACACACCACTCCCCATCACTACTGCGCACACAGGAAATAAATGAATAAACAAATAACTGTTGCTAAGGGGTCTCCTCCTCTGCCTCTAATTCCTAGCATACTCCTCTCACATCTAACTCCACTATCCCTGTCAACACTATGCCCCAAGCATCTTGCCAATCATCCCTGACTCCATTCTGTCACTGCCACCACTGTCTGCACCTCTGCTCCACCGTTTGTTGTGTTTCCATAGCTTGGTACACTGTACCCTACCCCAGTTTATTCATTCAGCTCCTGGTTAAGGAATGCTTTCCTCCAGGAAGCCTACATTCGTGTGTGTGTGTGTGTGTGTGTGTGTGTGTGTGTGTGTGTGTGTGTGTGTGTACTCATTTAATCTAATACTATCTTTATTTTCTTTTTTATTAATTTTTTTCTTTTAAACAATCCAGATTTTATTTCCCTCCCTGTCCACCTTCCAACTGTTCTACATTCCATACCTCTTCCCTCTCCCCCTGCACTCCAGTCTCCATGAGTATGTTCCCACCTCACTCATCTCACCAGACCTCTAAACTTCCTGGGGCCTGCAGTCTCCTGAGGGTTAGGTGCATGTTCTCTGACTGAACCCAGACCTGGCAGTCCTCTGCTATATATGTGTTGGGAGTCTCATATCAGCTGGTGTCTGCTGCCTGGTTGGTCACCTTTCACAAAACTCAAGTCCAAGTGGATCAAGGACCTCAACATAAAACCGGATACACTCAATCTAATAGAAGAGAAAGTGGGAAAGAGCCTTGAACTCATTGGCACAGGGGGAAATTTCCTAAACAGAACTCCAATGGCTTTATGATCAAGAACTGATAAATGGAATTTCATGAAATAAGAAAGTTTTTGTAAGGCAAAAGACACTGTCAATAAGACAAATCAGCAACCTACAGATTGGGAAAAAATCTTCACAAATCCCACATTTGATAGAGGGCTAATATCCAAAATACATAAATTCACAATGGGAGAATCTCAAATGGCTGAAAAGCACCTAAAGAAATGTTCAAATGTTCCTCAGTGATCAGAGAAATGAAAATCAAAATGACCATGAGATTTCACCTTACATCAATCAGAATGACTAAGATAAAAACCTCAGGTGACAACACATGTTGACAAGGATGTGGAAAAAGAAGAACATTCCTGCATTGCTGGTGAGATTGCAAGCTGGTACAACCAATCTGGAAGCCTACTTAGACGCCTGCTTCCATCCCAAGCCACCTCCCTGGCCATTCCTCTTCTCTTGACTGGCCTGAATTGTGAACTGCTCTGCCCTCGCTCTCTTCAGACACCTTGCTATGACCTTATCCTGATTCTCTATATTCAACCAGTGATTCACTGTCTCTCTGTAATTAGAGTCTAAACTCCTACGAAGCACAATTATGTAGCACACAGGCAGAAATATTTATTTATAGTAATGACTACCTTCCTTGGTTCTGGTAATTTACCTCCTGAAACACCCAAATATTGACAATTCCTGCGGTATCCAAAGTCATCCTAAACCTATACACATATGAACGATTAACACTTAATCACTGGCATATTCATTCACCCATACTCACCATACCTAACAATTTTTCTTGGCAACAATTAAAGGAGGATATTTGTCCTGTCACATAAAATAATCATTCCATGGCTCCCTTCTGAGAACAGTACCACATAACTTGGTATGATTTCCCCCTCAAATGTGATCTAAAATTCTACAACACACTTGCTATGGGACGTACAAATTCACCTTCTGTTCATGTGTAAAACCATTTCTATGTATACTTGGCAAAGACCCACACTAGAAAGAAAAAAACTCAAGTACACATACCATGAACTAGACAAAATTCAAGCGCCTATCAGTAACAGAATATATAACAAATAATAATATAATCACTCAAATGAACACCAGTCTTTCTTTGCTTTCTGGTCTAACCCAATATGAAGAGTCTCTACCATGTGCTTCCAACTCAGTAGTCTGCACTATTTCACCCATGCTATCACCACCAATATAGGGCTAAGACTTCTGAAACCATCTTTCTTATGTGTTTGTTTGTTCCTTTGTTTACTTACTTACATTGGTTATTTTTTATTTACATTTCAAAAGTTATCACTCTTCCCAGTTTCCCCTCTGCATAGCTCCTATACCATCCCTCTTCTCCCTGATTTATGAGGGTGCTCCCCCACCCACTCCCACCTCACTACCCTAGCATTCACCTCCATTGGTGCATAAGTCTTAACAGGACCAAGGGCCTCCCCTCCCATCGATGCTAGATTAGGCCATGCATTGCTACACACGCAGCTGGAGCCATGGGTCTCTCCCTGTGTACTCTTTGGTTGGTAATTTAGTCTCTGGGAGTTCTGGGGGGTGGGTCTGGTTGGTTGATATTGTTGTTCTTCCTATGGGGTTGTAAAATCCTTCAGCTCCTTCAGTCCTTTCTCTAACTCCTCCATTGGGATCCCTTTGATAAGTCCAATGGTTGGAATGCAAGAATCCATATTGTATTGGTCAGGATCTGGCAGAGCCTCTCAAGAGACACCTATATCGGGCTCCTGACAGCAAGCACTTCTTGGCATCAGCAATAATGTCTGGCTTTGGTGGCTACTTATGGGATAGATCCCCATGTGGGGAAGTTTCTGGATGTCATTTTCTTCTGTCTCTGCTCCACTCTTTGTCCCTGTATTTCCTTTAGACATGAGCAATTCTGGATTAAAATTTTGGAGATGGATAGGTGGCCTCATCCCTCAAATGGGGGCCATGCCTAACCTCTAGATATGGTCTTTAAAAGTTCTCTTTCCCCTTTGTGGGGTACTTCAGCTTATGTCATCTGCTTTCATGGCATCTGGGACTTTCTGGTGGCTACCTCCAGTTCCCTATCCCCCATTGCTACACACCTCTGTTCAATTTCCTGAACATCTGTCCATCTCCCTTGTCTTCTCTCACATATGATCCTGACCCACTTTTACCCTCTCCTTCCTCCCTTCATACCAAGTCCCTCCCACTATCTATACCTCATGATTATTTTGTCCTCCCTTCTATATAGGATTGAAACATCCACCCTTTGGTTTTCCTTCTTCTTGAGGTTCATAAGGTCTGTAAATTGTATCATGGGTATTCCAAGTTTTTTCCCTAATATCCACTTATCAGTGAGTACTTACCATGTGTGTTCTTTGTGACTGGGTAACCTCACTCAGGATATTTTCTAGTTCCCTCTATTTGCTTAAGAATTTCATGAAATCGTTGCTTTTAATGGCGGAGTAGTACTCCATTGTGTAAATGTACCACATTTTCTGTATCTGCTTCTCTGTTGAAGGACATCTGGGTTCTTTCCAGTTTCTGGCTATTATAAATAAGGCTGCTAAGAACATAGTGAAACATGTGTCCTTGTTATATGTTGGAGCATCTTTTGGTTATATGCCCAGGAGTGGTATAGCTGGGTCCTCAGGTAGTACTATGTCCAATTTTCTGAGGAACCTGGCAGAATGATTTCCAGAGTGGTTGTACCAGCTTGCTGTCGTAGCAACAATAGAGGAGTGTTCCTCTTTCTCCATATCCTTGCCAGCATCTGCTGTCACAGGAGTTGTTGATCTTAGCCATTCTGACTGGTATGAGGTAGAATCTCAGGGTCGTTTTGATTTGCATTTCCCTGATGACTAGGGATGTTGAAGATTTCTTTAGGTGCCTCTTAGCCATTCAATATTCCTCAGTTGAGAATTCTCTGCTTAGCTCTGTGCCCCATTTTAATAGGGTTATCTGGTTCCCTGGCATCTAACTTCTTGAGTTATTTGTTTATATTGGATATTAGCCCTGTATTGAATGTAGGATTATGAGTTTTTTCTCCTTTTAGTTTCCATTATACATTTTAGTCACAGGGATGTGATCTAGACTAGCAAGTTATTTTTCATTGACAGGGTCCTAAGGGTAAAGAAGGTGAAGAAGATAAATAACTGAGACCAGAAGATATTACATACTGTGTTTTATGTCAAGCAAGCTTATTAATAAAACCAGCATCTTAAATACAGCTTTCTATCATATGATTTGAAACTATCATACAATGGACAAAGCAGCAAGAAGCTATTTAAGTAAAGTTTCACAAAGGTATCTCAAGTGGGTCACAGAGAGAACACACAACAGCCTTGGCAGAGATAACTCCAATCTCTTCGGTGTGAAAAGCCAAGTTCCCAATAACTGATGTTTATTTTCTTTAAGTTCCAGTCCTCAGCCTGAGACTGGACCAGACCAAATCTTCCCCTGAGTAAGGACATAGAACAAGGTTCCTTTTCTCCTTTCACCAGGGCCACTGAGAAAGTCTTAGAGTGGCTCATGTCTCAACAGGAATGGGTCATAATGAAAATACACAGAAACTATTAGCAAACAAAAGCAAAAATTAAAAGAGTACTATATATACTCTATGCATATCTATGGAACAGTTCAATAGCACATGGAATTGGTTAATAGCATTAGAACTCAGAGCAGCTGGCTGCTAAGGACTGAAAGAAGAGCTGAAGGAATTCTTAGATAAGAGTAGTATTGTTTCTTTATGTAGGTATCATGTGTACTTTTATTTTGAAATGAATTGATAAATGATAATTTAATACATATTCTTTTCTATAGGTGTATTAGAGCAAAATGACCCAGAACTACACAGAGAAATGAGTCAATCTAGAAAGAGAAAACCTCATTTGAGGAATTGTCTCTATCAAATCATCCTGTGGGAATGTCTGTGCATTGTGGGGTGGTGAGCTGTGAAAGGTACCCTGATTCCTGGTCAAGACAGGTCAAATCCATGGGGACCCTAAAAGGGATGGCAGGCACATTCCTAGCATCCTAAATTAGGGCCTCACTAGCTACAGCTCCCCACAAATCCCTGTAGAGAGGTTCAGGACAGACCAGTCACATAGAGCAATGTCCCAAGGCCCTCCTCCACAGGTAAGGACATAACCACAGGTTACATAGGCTCAAGACAGATCAGTCACAGAGGACAATGCCCCAAACCCTTCCTCCACAGGTGAGGACATGACCACAGGTTACATAGGCTCAAGACAATGCCCCAAGCCTCTCCTGCATAGGTGAAGATATGACCACAGGTCACATAGGCTCTAGACAGATCAGACTTCGAATTAGGGCCACGCCCCCAAATATGTAGATGAGGTCTTCCCAAGTTCTCAGGCCAAACCAATAGAAAGCACCTACTGTCAGACACTGACCCATCCAAAAAAACTGTATTTAAGTGTCATGTTCAGAATTAAAGGTGTTCATGAATTATTTCATCGTCTGAGAGCTTCTGTCATAAGACCGCTGCTTGAGGAAGAGATCTGCTCTCCCCGAAATCGCTCCCCTGCACCCTTTGCCAGCTAGTCAGTTTCCGCTGGCTCGGCTCTACCCAAGCAACCAAGGCAATGTGGCAGCTGCAGAAACAGAGGTGGAGCAGGACCAGCAGCGGAGGTGGGGGTGGCAGAAGCAGTCCCCTCTCCCTGACTGAGTTCTCTCCCCCTTACCTGAACCCACGCACCTTGCCAGGTCAGAAATGCTGTGAAGAGCAGCAGAGGCTAGAGCCCTACAGTGCATCACTTTCTTAACTGCTACTTGATGCAGGACCACCTAGATAGAATACTGTGACCAGTGCCATTTCTAAGAAAATAGGCCTGTATAAAAAAATTAAGAAAAATTAATTTTTTTAAAAAAGAGCTGAGCAAGCCCATAGCCAACATTTCTCTGTAGTCTCTGCTTCAGTTCTAGCCCACAGTGATGGCCTATAATGTTGAAATATAAGCCCAATAAATTCTTTTCCCCACAATTTGCTTTTGGTCAGTGTTTCAACACTGCTCTAAAGAGGCAAATATAAGCTTTCTTTTATATGAATAATCTAAATTTGTATGTATATATGTGTGTGTGTGTGTGTGTGTGTGTGTGTGTGTGTGTGTGTGTAAGTCTGTAGAGAGAGGAAGTGTTCAATCTAAGAAGATCTATCATTCTGTTGCCCTTCAGTACTATGTAAACTCCTTAAAATGCATGTTTTTTTTTTTCTGGAAATTGGGTGGAAGCCAACAGTACACATAGTCATTGATTCGGCTTATGATAACTATCACTAACTATCATTAATTCTATAAATTCTGAACATTATGGAAGGATGAGATTGATAAGCTCTATCAATACATAGAGCATCAAGATTTCGCTCGTACCAATATGAAAAGACTGGAAACAAGAGAGCATTCAGGAAAAGAGAAGTCAATAAATCATGATGTCTGTGTCAGCCATGCTCAGCAATCCAGTCTACCCAGTGTGCTATTTACAAACTTATATGAAAGCTTGTGGAATTTCAAAAATCATACAACCTTGTAAATAATGCATCTTGTTCTGTGAAAATCATACAGTGAATAATACATCTGACTCAAGGGATCTGAAATCCAGAACAAAGAATGAGACTGTGGAGAATGTCAGGTGACCTGAACTATGTACTCAAAGCTATGCAATATTACTAACATTAGTGCTGCCTAAGTACACATGGTATTCTTTTTAAAGAAGAAGAAATTAAAACAATGGAGGGGAAATGCTTAGAATTATAGAGAACATCAGAATCTTTCAGATGGGGCATGAAAGGATGTGAGAGAAGACATCACACACACACACACACACACACACACACACACACACACATATATATATATATATATATATATATATATATATATATATATATATATATAGAGAGAGAGAGAGAGAGGTAGCTGGTTTAACAGAGCCCAGAAGATCCCAGGACAGATGAGGAATGCCACTAGAGGCAGCATATGGTTTAAGGGTAAAAAGGGGGAGGGGGATTGTCTTCTAAGCACTTTGAATGACTTATCAAAGTGGACCTCAAGTCTCAGGGCCCAGCTCAAGTCACAATTCACTAATGGCAGTATACTGGATTTTACTGACAAGGAATCAAGTTAGAAAGAATAAAAAGAACAATGTTGCCATGGTTTCTGTAGATATATTCCTTGCCTACATTTGGAAATCCTGGTTGACTAGATAGAATGGATCATAAGTTGATAACGTCACAGGCTTTCTGACAGTCTGCGATTCTGTTTACAGAATTAGCTTCTGGCCTTTGAAGTGGCATGTATTTCATGTGAAGCCAATGAAGTCACAGCCTTCATTATTCTGTATAAAATGACTAACCTTCTGAGAGAAGGACAACTCACAGGGCTTCCTTCCTCTTTCAGCAAAATGACATTGCAAAAATAAGTATTTATTTTTCTATAAAGGTCACTAAACTGAGGCTATTTGAATCTGATACTATTTAAAGCTAAGGAGTGGTGTTTTTTTACTAGAATCCAGACAAAATGACAGAGAGACGGGAAATGGGAAGAAACAACAACTTACTTGAAACCCTTGATCCAGCCATGATCAAGGAAGTTATACAACCTCAACTTTCCAGTTTAACTTTTCTTTTGTTGCCTTGTGGTGTTTTTTTCCTATCAATCTAGTTTCAATGGAAATGTCTAACAGACTGTTAACTGGGAAGTTTATATTAGAGATGTACGTGGGTCTATTTTTTTTCTGGATACTGATGTATCAGTCATAGACTTAGGGAGAAGATCTAGATTATCAAATGGCAGATTACACTAAGCTACTAAAAAAATCTCAAGGAAATTTTTGAAGGAAAGGTTTTACCTGCATTGCAACTTTATCAACCCCCGGAAGAAAGGACATCAATTTGTTTTCAATCCGCTACCCCATCTTTACATAGCACAAATCATAGTTTGAATGAGAAAATGTTCCCTATAGGCTCATATATTTGAACACTTGCTCTCCAGTTTGCAACAATTTTTAAGATCATGGAACATATAGGAGGTGGAGCCTTTCGGGAGGAAGAATGCCACTGGGAGTGGGATTTGAGGATTCACACCATGCTCCCCCAGATATTCATACACACATACATATGCACACATTCATATATACAAACATACACATACACATACATACATACATACACACACATACATATGCACACATTTTATATACAAACATACACACACATACATACATACATACACACACATTCATATATACAAACATACACACACATACATACATACATACACACATACATACACATTCATATATACAAACATACACACACATACATACATATACACACATTCATATATACAAACATACACACACATACATACACACACATTCATATATACAAACATACACACACATACATACATACATACACACACACATATACATGTCTCCTGTCTAGTTTTATGACACAAGCTAGAATAATTGGAGAGAAGGGAACTTCTGTCCCAAAAATGCCTAAAAGGATTCAGCTATAGGAAGGCATGTAGAGCATTTTCTTAATTAATGATTGATATAAGAGTGTCCAGCCCATTGTGGGTGAGGCCACTGCTGGGCATGTTGTCCTGAACTCTATAAGAGAACAAGCTGAGCAAGACATGGATAACAAGCCAGTAAGCAGCATCAGCTACATGGCCTCTATATCACCTCCTGCTTCCATGTACTGTTTGAGTACCTGTCCTAAAGTCTTTTGAGGTAGATCAAGATGTGAAAGTACAAGTCAAAGAAGCCCTTTCCTCCCCGACTTGCTTTTGGGCATGGTGCTTTATAGCACCAATAATGACACAAACAAAGACAAACTGGTACCAGTATAATAGAATATTGCTGTGACAGACCTGACCATGTTTGAGGGAAGAATGTGGAAGGACTTTGGAACTTTGCTCTAGAAAAACCATTGCGAGTCGAGAGCTCGATGGGAAGTTCTGTGACAGCTTGAGAGATAAGAAATGTTGAGAGCAATGCAGAAGACGGAGTCCTGGTTTGTGAAGTTTCAGAGGGAAGTTTGAGAAACCCTTAAGATGTCTATCAGAGCCATTTCCTATTTTGAGTTAAGAATCTGTGGCTCTTGTCAGCCGGGTCTTAAGAATCAACTGTGATTAATAAGAAGCAATAAACTGAAACCTTTTCTTTGTGGGGAATATCCGATGCTGGTCAACTGGAACTGAGATTAGTGGTCATTAAGAGAACAGCATCATTGAGGTGAAATCTTCAGGGAACTATTTCCTCTGAGTCCACACAAAGAAAGAAACGTGTATTCCAGAGGTGGGATAGCTTGTACCTTGCTTTGGCAGCTGAACTTGGTGGTTTGGGAGGCATGAAAGGTTCATAGAGAGCAGCTGAGACTTGACACTGTGAGAGGCAGCACTGGAGAAGGTGCAGCAGCAGTAGCACTTGAAGGCCCACTAGTAAAAGTGTCACGCAAAGAAGTTGACGCTTGGCCCCATAAAGAGAGGCCAGAAGAGGCTTGTGGTGAAAGTGTAGTCTGGTTGCAGCAAAAGACTCCAGTATTTCAAGGATGGCCGTAGAATAACGGTTTGACCACCAAGGACAGCAGCAGTAATGGAGTGGAGCTGGCCTAAGTCTAGAAGACAAGCTGAGTGTGCTGCAGAGAAAGGAACTGGAGAAGTACCCCAAAGATTTTAGAGGAGCCCAGAAGATTGGGAGTGGATTCCAGATAATTGTATGTTTCAATATTAGAATTTTGGTTTTTGCTTTATTCAGATTGTGTCTGTGCCTTGGTTCTTTCCTCTTGAAGTAAGAAAGTGTTTAATTTATTTTTGATTTGACAGGAGTCCATAGTTGAGAGACTCTGAATTTTAAATGACTTTGGATTTTTAAAGGAATGGCTATTTTTAAAGAACCTGAATTTTTAGATGTTTGAATTTTTAAAGACTGTGGGACTTTTAAATTTTGGAATATTTTATATTGTAATGTTCCTATTAATGTTAGATCTTGGGGATGAATAAGAACAGAGAGTTTGTGGCTTACTAGTGATTTGTGTTTCAGGCGGACAGTGAATCCGTTGTGCTGGCTGGTTTTATGTACAAGCTAGAGTCACTGTGGAGGAGGGAAGCTCAGTGGAGGAAATATATCAATCATATATAACTGTAAGCAAGTCTGTAGGGAATTTTCTTAATTAGTGACTGATTTGGGGAGGGTCCAGCCCATTATAGGCATGAAAACCCCTGAACAGGTAGTCATGAATCCTATAAAGAATGTAGGCTGAAGATGCCATGGGGAAGCAAATCAGGAAGCCGCACTCCTCCATAGCCTCTATATTAGCTCCTATATCCAGGTTCCTGACCTGGCTAGTTTTGAATCCCTCTTCTGACTTCCTTTAGTGATAAATAGTCAAATAAACCCTTATCTCTCCACCTTGTTTTTGGACATGGTGTTTCATCACAGCAACAGTAACCCTAAGTAAGACTGCCCATTTCTATCATCAGTCATTTGGATGATGTTTAAATACGTATTTATTTTTATTTTATCTGCATATACCTTTTGGCAACATGTATGCCTGTGTACAGTGTGTCCCTGGTACATGCAAATGCCAGAAGAGGTTAGTGAATTCCCTTGGAACTGGTATTATGAATGATTGTGAACCACAATATCAATGCTGGGGATTGAAACTGGGTCTTTTAAAAGAACAGCAAGTGATCATAACTGCTGATCCAGCCCCTGGTCATAATGTTTAACCACATCAACAAAAAGTAACTAAAACACAAAGATATCAAATCATTATAAGGAGAATCCTCCTCAAAAGAGTGAAGATAGAACCACAATATTACCCAGCCACTGACTTCTGATTATATAACCAATATCAATTAAACCAATGATCGGCAAGACACTTGCACATCCATGTTAACTGCAGCTCCTTACAATAGCTAAAATATAGGGCCAAACTATATATTGATCAGTGGATGAATGGATAAATAAAATGTAGTGCATATGTACAATGGAATATTATCCAGCCATAAGAAAAAAATGTATTTCCATCACATGCTGCAAAATGGATGAACTGGAGGATATTATAGTAAGAGACATAAAGCAGAGTGAGAAATGGAAGTATGACCAATTAGCTCTTTGATCTAACATCAAAACAAAAGTTTGGAAGTAATTGAGACAGTACTAGACATTGGGAAGGTTATAAAGATGGGATAGAAATGGAGTGGTTAGATTTAATCTGATTATGATTAATACATATATAAAACTAAAACTCTGAACTCATTAATATGCATAATTAGTACATATTGAAAAGGATGAAACAAGAAATGAAGGAGGGAGTAAAAGATGGAGAAAAGGAGGGAGGGAAGGAGGAAGGCAGAGAGTAAGGAAAGGAAGGAAGAAGGAAGGAAGGAAGGGAGGAAGGAAGGAAGGAAGGAAGGAAGGAAGGAAGGAAGGAAGGAAGGAAGGAAGGAAGAAAACAGAGGCACAGAAACTTGAACTGCCCGGTGTCACTTGATTTGTAAGTGACACAGCCAAAGTTTCATATAGGTTTAAAAGTTATAAAATATTTGCCTTTAAGTACTTGCATGTCAGTATGCATAAGATATAACTAACACCATTGGGATTTGAATCCACACTAGAGTATATCAAATTACTTTCACTCCACTTTGCTCCCAAAAGTTAGCACTTGTGTAATCCATTTTGGATGCATCTCCAATTTATACTAATCTGATTTATGCTTCTATAAAATCCTTTTAGAGCATAAGTACCTAGCATTGTCATACACACCATAAGTTTAAAATCATTGTATACTATACAGTTTCTTGACTTCAAACAATTCTACTTTTCAGAGAACCGCACATCCAAGCAGCACTGCCACAACCCTGAGCACAAATGGGCCTCATTTCAGAAATCCACATGCTCCAACCTATAGACCCTCCAAGCTATAGACCCATTTATTTATTATTCCTTTGTTCTTGCATCTGCTTTGCTTCCATAAGTATTTACCAATCGCTGCATCTCATGTCTTAGTCATTGCTCTGTTACTGTAAATAGCCACCAAGACCAAGGCAAATCTTATAATAGAAAGCATTTAATAGGTGGCTCGCTTATAGTTTCAGAGGTGTAGGGAATTAACATCATGTTAAGAAACATGGCAGCAGGCATGGCAGGCATGGTGCTGGAGAAATAGGTGAGAGGTACATCCTGGTCCACAGGCAGAGAGAAAAAAAGAAACAATGGGCAGAGTGACACAATTCCTACCACAAAATCACACTTCCTAATTCTTCTAATCCCATCACATATTTCCACTGCCAAGCAACTAAGCATTCAAACATATGGGCCTATGTGGATCATTCTTGTTGAAACCACTACACACATCTATTCACCAATGATGAGCTGCCTCTCATTTCTGCAGCTAACAACCCCATTCTTGTGGGTCTCTGCCAGCATAATTCTCTGTCTCATTCCTATACTGTTACAAAAGCTACCTAATCAGCCATTCTTCCTCCAAATGGATGCCTTCATTCAGAGCATAGATTCATTCATTAGTTCACATACTCACCTAGTGTTTGTATTCCTACTATAATGACACATTCTCTACAGAGTGCCAAAGATACAAGGCTGAGTATTACAAGAAAGTAGTTGTTCTCCTTATTTCATCTCTCTTCCTAAATCCCACCTGATAATATGTGCTGTGTGCCAAGCCCACCCAAGGTAGAATGAGAGGACTGGAGAAGAAAATGTAAAAAGCAAGAATTTTTATTGAGTATTTTGCACTGATATTCATAAGCAAAATTGGTCAAGTTCTCTTTTTTTGTTGTGTCTTTGTGTGGTTTAGGTATCAGAGTAATTGGGCTTTATGGAGTGAACTAGGTAGCATTCCTTTTGTTTCTAGTTTATGGAATAGTTTGAGAAGTGTTGGTATTAGCTCTTCTTTGAAAGTCTGGTAGAATTCTGCACTCAAGCCGTCTGGCCCTGAGCACTTTTTGGTTGGGAGATTTTAATGACTCCTTCTATTTCCTTGGGGGATATGGGCTAGTTTATCTGCTCTTGATTTAAATTTGGTATGTGATATTTGTCTAAAGAATCATCCATTTCATCTAAATTTTCCAGTTTTGTTGAGTATATACTTTAGGAGTAGAATCTGATGATTTTTTGAATTTCCTCAGTTTCTATTGTTGTCTGCCTTTTCATTTCCAACTTTGTTAATTTGGATACTGGCTCTGTGTGATTAATTAGTTTGGATAGGGGTTGATCTACCTTGTTGATTTTCTCAAAGAACCAGCTTTTAGTTTTGTTGATTCTTTGTATCTTTCTCTCTTTCTATTTGGTTGATTTCGGCCCTGAGTTTGACTATTTCCTGCTATTTGACTATTTCCTGCTGTCTACTCCCCTTGGGAGAGTTTGCTTCTTTTTCTTCTAGGGCTTTCGGGTGTGCTGTTACCTCTCCAATTTCCTTACCAGGGCACTTAGTGCTATGAGTTTTCCTCTTAGCACTGCTTTCATTATGTCCCCTAAATTTGGGTATGCTGTGTCATCATGTTCATTGAATTCCAGGAAGTCTTTAATTTCTTTTATTTCTTCCCTGACCAAGTTATCAAATACACCATGGCCTAGATCCTGTTCAGTGTTTTGCCTCATAAACTAAACCATATGTCTTTTTGTATAGACATGATACAGACAACCTAATCTCGGGGAATCAGGGACAGAAAGAAGTCAGAGGAGGACCATCATCAATGAGAATAAGACAATACCTTGCTTATCTCTAGACCTACATGTGTTAGTGACCAAGGAATCAACAGTCATTGGACAAAAGAAAACTGCACTTATATCCCTGACATGTAGTTTGTAGGCTGTGGTCTTTTCACCATGACTTTTAGTACCTCCTTCCAGAAAAGGCATTTACATAAACTCCTCTCTTTTAAAAGGTCAACTTCATTTACATAGAAGATTATTTTGAAACTTAACAAGCTTCTATAATTTAACTAAAGTAGCTCAGCACTGGGCCTTGGGAATCAACTTTTGTCTCTACAAGTAAATAATCTTGCTGTAAATCAGATGCATAGAAACATATTACCATAATATAATAATTATATGACCAATACAGTCTGAAATTTGGTTATTTTCCAAATATAGACTCAGGTAAGCCCCATTTTGCCAACCAATATTGATTGAAAATGAATCGAAGTATCATACTAGCAGCCCCAAATCCAACCGAAGGCATTATACCTAGACAAGAGAGACCTAGGGTCAAACATTTTCCAAGTTTTAAAGCATTGTTGGGGTCAGTTCACAAAGACACATTAGACTTCAGGCTGACATGAATGTAAAGCTATGGCAATATTTTACAACAACTTTCATCGATATTTATCTCACCTACCCCAAACAGATTTTACTAGGAATACTAAGTGTTCCATGTTTATGATTAAGTTCACAGACTTAAGGAAATATTTTGAAAATAAGTGTCTGCTTTGGAAGGCCTTGCTATTTGTGAATTCACACTCCTATGTGACACCATGCATTTTCTGAAATAAACTAGAAAATAGATGAAAAGGTGCTGGAAATAAAATGAATGCTGTGAATTCTCTTGGATGTTTCAACCTTGCTTCCAGTAAGTGGCAATAATACTTCCAACATTATTCTGGGCTTTAATATTTTGCATTTCTAGTCCTCCTGACAGTTTCATGCACGACTGTTAAACTGAGTAGAGTACTAGCGTTTCAGATAGATAATGTTGCCAGGGTAACAGTCTACCTAACTTCCCAGCATGCTGGTACACCAGATGATTGTGCATGCATGCAGTGCTAGTTCAGAACAAAACACAGCTGGAAAACTGCCCTCAAAGATCTTACAGTTGCGAAGTCCTATAGAGAAGATGTATTTTTACAATCCAGAAACCCACCCAGCCAGGTATTTTCCTAGAATTTTACAGAGTAGGAAATACCAATAGAACAGCTGCAGAGTGGGGAAGAGGTCAAAGGAAGCATGAACAGCAAGCATTGGGAAAACTTAAGAGATCTTTATTGACTCTTCCCTGGAAACTGCCAATTCTACATTCTACCTGGTGCTTAAATTTATCTACTCAGTCAGATGGAAATAAAATAAATGTTTCTAAAAGGATAAGTCATGTCTCCGCTGGAAATGGTATATTCCACAAACGACATCACTTGGCTTGGTCTAGAGAAAGTTTTGATGGAGAGGTGCTTGTGGCCATAGATAGGGATGCTGGTCACCATCCTATAATATATAAACTCCAACCAACTGACCAATGTATTCCCAATACCCCAGAGGTCAAGAAGCCTAAGCAAGAAAAAAATGGAAGTAGAGAAAGATGAATAGTCTTTTTTTTTTTCAAAAAATAATTTCTGCAGGATTTTATGAGAGCCATAATAAGGACACAGGAGGCACTGCTTATTTCAGACCTAAGTATGGTTTTGGCAGACTTTCTCCTGTTATTATTAAAGGAGCTCTTCTAAATTCTCAGACACCACCACCACCTTCCCTCTATCAACATCCCTCTCTGTGTACTCATCCTATGAAATGATCACTTAATCCAGCTATAGCCGAAACTCCAATGGACCAATAGTTAGGAGTTGTTTTTTTTTTTAATCTACTTGTTGTAGCCATGAGTAATTCATTTCCAGATACTGGTTAGAAGTACATTTAGGGATATCATAGTTTACTATTTCCAGAAAGCTTTGCGTATGTGGCTTTTCTTCTTAGGATCCAGTATGTTTCCACAGCCTGAACTCTAATCACCACTACATTAAGGAGACTGAGCCTAGGAAGCATAGAAATGTGGACTCTGAAGTCAAAACATGAGATTATGCCTTCACTTTGCTACTCACAAGCCATTTGCCCTTTTAGAACTCCTTCCTACCTCTCAGTGGGTCAGCCTCTTCATCTGCTGCACAGAAACAGTAACAGCGCCTAGCCCCTAGTGTGGTAAAGGTTTCAAATGGATTACGTACGTAGCACCTAGATTATTATTGGAGATGTTGGCTACCTTTATTATTATGGCCACCATCCTCCTCTCAGGTGTGCAAGAAGAATTACATAAAACATGTAAGACATCACATCAAATAAGTAAGATTAGTGTATTAGCTGTCAGGCAAAGAGAAAGGCATCCACTTTTAAATCTGTGTGACGGTTTTTAACTTAAATTTGAATCAAGCATATGTTTGCTCATTATCCTCTTTCATGTTTGTAGAATGCTAGCTCATATGTCAATATTATTTTAGAAGTACTTCTCCTTCTGTTCACTCTAAATTGGTGGGGTAGGGAAATTAAAAGCCTCCGTTAAAATGCCAAAATGCCAAAACAACAGAACGGCCCTTGTTTAGAAAGGTTTGAAGGAATTAGAGAGATTCCCAAGCTCATCGTAACTGTCCACATCAGAAAATTCAAACACTTTGGTCAAGCGTTCTACCATCTGGCCCACCTGCTGCATAAGCATACAGCCTGCTAGCCCCTGGCCAAAACTAAGTTTCTTCTCAAATTGCAATGGTACTATTTACCTTCCCTCAGCTACTTAACTCATCTAAGGCACCCATATGTCTACCTCATATAAATTCGATCAAACCTCACTCTTCCTTTCTGATAATGTTTGAGCCTAGAATGTTCTCCAACTGCCTCTTCATTCAAAAGACTTGGTTCCCAGGTTGATAATATTGAAAGGTGGGGCCTAGTAGAGTAGATCAGCTAATGCCAGGAAAGGCATGTGGAACTCTGGTCTCTAGCTGTCCCAGCATGCTCAGCTACATATTGCTGCTGTGACGTTCCACCCCCTCCAACCAGTATCCTATTCACAAACCCCAGAACTGGAAGCCAAAACGAAAATCCTCTCCAGAAATTGATTTATCTCAGTGATTTGCTACAGTAAGAGAAAGCTGAGTAGCATACTGTCAAACACCATCTCTGCGTGAGGACTTCTCAGAGTCCCCCTCACCCCTTCTTTAAGAAAACAGCATCTTCTGAGTTTCCACGATCTTCGATTTACACCTTGCAGGTGCTGCTATGCCCGTGACTCTAACAACGCTGTGCAGGATATATGGAAATAGCTCCCATTTGAGCTAGGAAAAGGATTCCTGCCACTCCCTCACTGCTCTAATGTACAGAACACGGAAGAGTAAGAAATCTATTTCGGAGTTTGTAATCTGGGCCTGGCGAATCCAAACAACCCCCCTCTGATCAATGGCTGAATCACACCATTCATCTCAGAAATTAAGCATGTATGTCCTGTCCTCTTCGAATGAGAAAAGAAGTAAACGTCTGCCAGTAACTTTAGACTCCTGGAATCAAAGACTCAGCAGGCTTGAAAATTATGAAGTATCTCCAATTATTTAGATTAACTGTCATTACCTGCTGATCAGGAATCCTTTTCCCTTCAAGCTAAGGTAAAATGTTCGCACCTGAACTCTGCCCAGTTCCGGTTTGTTTCTATTTTCTGTTGGCTTCCTCCGTCTGCCTCATTACCCAATCTGCCTTTCCTTCCCCCCATTACTCACCTTAAATATGAGTTGCTCTGAAGATCATTGGTAATTCACATAAAATATGGTCCTGTTACTTTTCTTTTCTTTAAAAGGACCGTGATAATTACAAACTGCAACAAACGGAGCTGAAAATAACTCCCCAGGCCGTTGTGCATTAGGAATTAGATTAAAATGAGCCCAATTTATTTTTAAATGACCTGGTAATTTGTAGGAAAGATTTAAGCTACTTAAATTTTCATCAGTGGAAAAAGTAGAAGGCTCAGAAAATCAACTGCTGGTCACTGCAGTGGGGGAACAGAGCCTTTCCTGGCAGCCTCAGAGGTGGTGTTGATGGACTCTTGTTTAAAGATTTAGATTCAAACAGCAACAAGGGAGAAAAAAGACCTAATTTAATATAAGTTTAATCTGCTCTAAAAGCCTCAAATAAAGGAAGCTAACCTCAGCACATGATTATATGTGACAAAAATCTGTACTGGGAACTAATTTTCTGATTAGAGTTTGAAATCAAACCCTTAGGATTTTTTTTTTTTGAGATACATTTATAGCATGAAGGATTTGATGCTTTATCCACTAGGGTAAGGCAATATCAAATGTCTGTGCTCATTGCAAAGTGGAGACAGGGTTGGGGTACTGAGGCAGGAGTTTCACCATCACTGCACAGTCATAGTCTCTCTGCTATGTTGGAACACCGATGGCATGTGCAGGCATAGTGGCAATAACAAGGAGGCTTCTTGCATTTAAAAGAAAGGCTTCTGTTATTCACCACCTATCAATGTTTGTAAACAACCAACCCCAGTACTAACACAGCATATACACAAGCTGAATTTGAACTTTAATACAAAGGTTACTACAGCTATAAATAAAAATGGCCCTTCTCTTTCCATGGGAGGATACCACTGCCATTATTCTAATCATAGTATATGCAAATGTAGCACTCTTTATATTCAATATAGTATTACAAACCTTTTCTTGATATAAAACTAATCTTCCTTCTCTTGTTCAACATCAACTATTTCTCTGGGTCTTATATCACTATGACATATTGAGCAAGAGATATACATATTAACATACATATGTACATTTATATACATATGTGTGTGTGTGTGTTTATGTGTGTATTCTCACAAACATATATCCTACAAGGGAAAACTCCATAATGGTTTGACGTATATCAAAGCTAAAGGCATAAACATACAATACTTTAAATTTTAATGGTGTCCATAGTAAGATACATTCCAGATATATGAAGGATTTGGAAAGAGGAGTACGCTGCCCACATAGGATATTTTGCTTCTCTTTTCTACTGTAAAAATGCTTTCTTTTCTAGTTTGTGCTGTCCATGAAACACTAACATACTTGTATTTCATTGAAGAAATGAAATACTTTCTTCCTTCCCCTATATTTGGCACTAAGAGCTCCAGAATAATGCCATAGAATAGTAGTGTGTTCACTGATGTGATGGTTAATTTTTGATGGGACACAAAAATGTTAATAATGGTCTCCCATGGAAGGGACAAAGGCTTCTGGGAAGCCTTCAAGATTATTTCAGTAAGGCTAATCAAGGTGGGAACACCCACTTGCTGGGAGGGCACCATTCCTTCAGCTAAGCCTCTAGACTGTTGTTAAAAATGAGAAAGAAAGCTGAGCATAAGCATTCATCATTCTCAGCTTCTTGACTAAAGCTGCAATGTGATTGGCTACCTCAAGCACCTTATGCTATCCTCAACATGAGAGGCTGTAACCTTAAACTATAACCCAAAATAAACCTTCCTTCAAGTTGTATTTTCTCATAGCCATAGGAAAATAGCTAAGATCTACAATTTACTCACTAAACAGTCACCCTGGGAGAATTATTATTTATCAAGACATCACTGGACCTCTGAAGTCTGCCTTATTTCATAGGTCTCTCAAATTGGATCTTTAAAATGTCTGCCTAATTCCTACCCTTGTAGGAACTGGGAAAACTCCTTTCTTTGGACTCACATTCCCTCTGTATCTCTTATGATTTTTTCCTCTGTAATTGGTCTTTCTATAAATAAACTCTCATGAAATGATCCCTCTCTATGTAAACCATCTGTTTCCTCCTGTGGAATTCTTGCATTCCCAGATTTTCTGGTCTGCTTAAGGAAACATGCCTATAACCTAGCACTATTATGAGTTTGATACAAAGACATGCATTCAAAGAGGAGAAAAGGTGGCTTAGATCTATCTCGAACAGTGGTTCTCAACCTGAAGATCACTACCACTTTGGCGACCAAATGACCTTTCACAGGAGTCACAATTGGAAAACACTAATATTTACATTATGATTCATAATAGTAGCAAAAATGCAGTTATGAATTAGCAACAAAAATAATTTTATGATTGGGGAGCATCACAACATAACATTAAATGGTCACAGCCTTAGGAAGGCTAGGAACCACTGATCTAGAAAGTTGTATGAAAACAACAAGGCATTTTGAAATGAAGCATTGATGATTCTGAAGTAACATGGAATGGAGATAGAATTCTCACTGCAAGAAGAAGGGGAGATAAGACCCAAGTGTGAAAGAACAAACTGCAGGTGGGTTTCAGAGGCAATGATACATCCATTATGTATAAAGGATGGTGACGGTATTGTGGGAAAAAAGCTTAATCTATGTAATCATGGTCTTCACACTAAAAGTCCCTTAAAAATGATTATGTAGAAAATCAAAAGCAGATAATAACTCTTGTGAAGAAGAGAGATAAACAAGTTATTAATTAATGTGTGTATGTGCATTTGTGTGTATGTATGTAGGCATGTATGTGTGTATGTATGTGTGTATGTATGTATGTATGTATGTATGTATGTATGTATGTATGTATTTGTTCACTAAGCTTCAGGTTCTTTTACAGAGATTGTTTAACCCAAGACATTAGCTCTACAGCCCCTCAGTATCTATAGCCTACCATTCAGCACTGCCTCTTATGTCTGCAGGTCATGCCTATTTTAGGAAAAAAAGGGAGGAGTCCCTTAGACAGGACTTAATACCAAGGGAAAAAAGAACATTTTACTGCAGTAGCTTTCAACACTACATAAGTCAATAGCTGATTTTTGTCTCTGCCACAGTGTGAAGCACTTTGGCTTCCCTGACTGGGAACTCATCTTATAGAGCTGCATATACAGCTCAGGCACACCCTTCACAAACAGACTACAACCTACCCACTTGGCACCCTCTCACCAATGCCTGTGAGAAGTTCTCTCCCCACCCGAGTTAGACCACAGAGCCCGGAAGAAGCAAATAGTCCACACCAAACAAGCATCTCCTCAACAGCTTTAGGAACATTAGAAATGTAGGAAGCATGGCACGCCCAAAGAAGCAAACAGAAATACTTGGCTAGCTTTGAAGCAATGAGTCTCTCTGATGTTACAGAGAGAAATTCTAAGAAGGGATGTGAAGGATCTCAGTGAGATGAAAACAAAGCAAAACAGCCCAAAAGCAGGAAAGAAATATTTGAGCTAAATTGAAATATCCAACCACGTGAAAACTATGTCAACGCGATAAACACAGATTGTAGAACTAAAGTATAGTGTGACTGAGGTTAAAAATTCAATACAGAATCCAACAGAAGAATCAATCAAACAAAAGAAAGAATTAAAGGAAGAATTGACAGACAATTCAAAGGCAAAAGGTGTTTCTTTGTTTGTCTGTTTGTTTCCAATTATCCAATCAGATAAGAAAAAATATAAAACCTGAAAAGGAATAAAGAATGAAGAACTCATGGGACATCAGTCAGTCAGTGAACTAATACATAGACTATGGGAATTTCAGAATGAGATCAGAAATGTAAGGGAAGAGAGCCTGTTAAAGAGGTGACTCTAAAAACAAGTTTAAAGAACAAATGTCTGGTAACTTCAGAAAATCTGACAAAAGTGTTTTAGTAAATACCAAGGAACAGGAAGTCCTTGAGTTGTCAATGAGTTTTACACAGGTAAAATCATACCCAGAGATACTATAATGAAAATATAACTCTCAAAAGCAGTCTTGAAAACAGGAACAGACAAAAACAATTCCTTACACTACATAAAACTTACAAAAGGCTATTAAGAAATCTCTCAGCGGAGGCTTTGAAGGCCAAGGAGGGATGGGGGTGATATAGACAAAGCACTGAAAGAAAAGCACTTCAAGCAAAGCATCATCGTACCAGTGAAGCAGGAACCAGAAGGCAGGAACCAGAGCCGATGAAATGGAATGCCTCTTACTGGCTTGCTCTCCATGGTATGTTCAGCTTGCTTTCTTATTACTCCCAGGACAAACTGTCCAGGATTAGTACCACACAAAGTGAGCTAGAACCTCAAAAATCAATTAATAAATCAAAAAAATTAATGAATCAAAAATATCCCCACATAGACTCACCTATAGGCCAATCTGATGAAAGAATTTTCTTAATTGAGGCCCATCTTCCCAAACATCCCAGTTTGAGTCAAGCTGACCAAAACACTAACCAACCTTAACTGGACTCTTTTTAATGTATTTATTAGGTTACATGGTGAAATATGTAATCAAAGAAAAACTTAAAAATATCTGTAAATTAAGAAACACATTGATACACAAATCAATACAATTACAAAACAAATAAGAGCAAATCAAACATGTATAAATATGGGAAAACAGCACATAAAAACATAAGAAATGTACCAAAAATCACTCTAGGAGAAAAATGTATACAAATAAATTATCTATATTACCATAGAGGACAATATAGAATATCAACTACTTAGCATTAACTTTAAGAAGTTAGAAATTTAAAACATACTTAAGACCAAATATATACTACAAAAAGAAATGGTAATAACCAGACCAAAAACAAATAAAATTCAATATATAAAAATTAAAGTTCCAAATTAAGAGTTGACTTTTGAAACAGTAAAATTAACAAACTTTAGCTACTCTTAAAATGACAGAATCAAAGAAGTCAAAGATATGTACCCTGAAAAATCATAGACCATTAATGAGAGAAATTCATATGCAAATTTTAAAACAAATCTCATTCCCATAGATTCTAGGAATTAATTTTGTTAAAATGCCTATGTTGCCAAAAAGTAATCTACAGAGTAAAGTAATCTTGAACATATTTTAATAGTAATTTATAAAAAAATAATCCTAATATTCATATGGAGCCACAAGTCCCAGATATTTAAAAAAAATTAGGGGAAAGATTGCTGAAAGTATTATACCACCAAATGTCAAAGTACACTAAAAACTAAAGTAATAATAAACTGTAGTACTTAGTGGAGCATGTATAACCCAGTCACAAAAGAGCACACATGGTATACATTCACTGGTAAGTGGATATTAGTCCAAAAGCTCAGAATACCTAAGAAAAAGATCACAGATCACATGAAACTCAAGAAGGAGGAAGATCAAAATGTGGATGTTTCAGTCAGCGAGAACAAAATACTCACAGGAGGAAATACAGGGACAAAGAATTGAGCAGAGACTGAAGGAAAGGCCATCCAGGGGATCCATGCCATATGCAGCCACCAAACCCAGTCACTATTGCTGATGACAAGTTCTTGCTGACAGGAGCCTGATGGGGATGTCTTTTGAGAGGCTCTGCCAGGGCCCTACTGATACAGATGAGGATGCTTGCAACTAACCATCAGACGGAGCACAGGGACCCCAATGGAGGAGTTAGAGAAAAGACTGAAGGAGCCTAAGATGTTTGCAACCCCATAGGAAGAACAACAATATCAACCGACCACACCCCACCAGAGCTCCCAGGGACTAAACCACCAACCAAAGAGTACACATGCAGGAACCCAGGACTCAAGCCACATGTGTAGCAGAGGATGGCATTGTCCAGCATCAGCAGAAGGAGAAGCCCTTGGTTCTGTAAAGGTTCATTTCCTCAACGTAGGGGAATGCCAGTGTGTCGAGGTAGGAGTAGGTGGGTGGGTAGGAGTGGGAGCATCTCATGGAAGCAGGGGAAGAAGGAGTGGGCATGGGAGAGAGGGAAAAGGGTATAACATTTGAAATGTAAATACAAATAAAACAAGAAAAATAAAATTAAAAAATAAAATAAAAAGAAAGTATGGTACTCATATAGAAAACACATAAATCCATGAAATAAATGAGAGTCCCAGAAATTAACTCTCACATGTTTTCAATCAATTACCAATAATTTAATAAACAATACACAGCAATAATAAACAATAATGACAGTATGTTCACTTATTGCAGCTAGAAAAACTGGATATCTACCTGCAAGAAAAAACATAGTACTAAAGGTCTCTACCTTACATTATATATGTTATCATGTAAAAATAAATTAAAAATTTAAGCATTCAAGATTTAAACCATGAAAATAGTAGAAGACAGGAGAATCTTTAACATTTAATTTGACAAAGATTTTACACATATAATTCCAAGTTCACAGACAACAAAGGAAAAAGGACCAAGTGAAAATGCACTGCATTTAAGTTTCTGCACAACAAAAAGAACACTCAACAAAAGTAATGGACAACTATAGAGTACCAGAAAACATGTTGAATTTGCCCATTGGCTAGGGGACTAATATGTAAATATATAAGGAACTTGTTCAATGACGCAGCAAAAAGCAAATAATTAAGAATGGACAATGGAATGGAATAGACACTTGCCAAGAAAGACAGACAGCCAACAAAAATATGAAAATGTACCAAGCTCAACACCATTGATTATAAGACCTTTGAAAAGTACAAATCAAAATAATAGCCATATATAGCATGGATTTAACCCTAAATCAGAGAGATAGCAAGTTGAGAGCATTGCTGTATAAAGACATAAGCCAGAGACTATGAAAATCTGACATGTTCATACTTAAGTATAGGAACTACATTAATCTCAGAGATAGTAAAATAGTTGTCACAAGACTGAGTTAGTGAGGCCTGGAAAGATAGATTGGTCAAAACATATAAACCTCTAGTTAGACTAAGAAAACTCCCAAGAGATCTACCACAGATAGTATGGTGACTATGATTATACACTTGAAAATCATTAACATGGATTTTAAATGTTCTTATCAGTCACGAGCCCCACAGACACATGGGATTAACTGAAGTAATGCATATTACAACCTTCTTTAGAGTGGTTTTCCCACTTTTGTTACAAAATACACCTTTTTTTAAACAGGAAAATAAGTAACATTATCACCATTCCTTGGTTACAAAATTTAGCTTTTATTCTGAATTTTTTCTGAATTGTAAGTCTTATATAACTTAATTCATTCTCAAAGCAGTTCCATAATTTGATGTTATAATTTGTTACTTACATACAATAACTTGTCTCAAAAAAAAAAAAGATCTGGATAAAATACATGTGATCACTAAAGACATGGCTCAGCAGTTAAGGTCACTTACTACTCCTGCAGAGGACCCAGGTCTGTCCCCAACATCCATCACAACCACCTGTAACTCCAGTTTCAGGAGATCCAATTACCTCTGAATTCCATGGGCACTGCACACATGTGATGTGCATAAACTCATGCAGGCATATATACATATGCAAAATTAGTAAATAAACCTTTTACATGTAAAAACTTCAAAATAAAAAAAATAAAATAATGGGCCCATTTCTAATCACCAGCCAACTCTAACTTGAATAGAAATGAGATAAAGTCCAGTGATCCCAGCATTCTCTAAGGGAGGGTCAAAGTATTAAGTATCAAAGTTACCTTAGTTAACAATGTTTATACATACCAAATACAGTCAATGTTTATATTTTGTACTTCCCATTCCCTCCCTCGATAGTTCTTTAAAAACCTAATCTCTACTAAGTAATTAAATCCACACTCAAAGAAGCCCTCCTACTATAATTTATATGCACTACGATATTAATGCGTCCTTTCCTATCAGGACTTCCCCCCCAGGCAAAATGAAGCAAGTACAACATATTTTAAAATCATTTCACAGATCATGTCACTCAGAGATATGATACAATTAGTCTTATGACAGTACCCATTTAATTAAATTATGGAGGAACAATTAATTAAATGACAAAATGATGAAAACATCAAAAATTAACATCCCATTGACATCAATATGTCAAAACGAGAATGTCATTATAGATACAAATATTTAAATTGATGGGCTCTCATAAAGAATGAAATCCCACTGTTGCAAGCATTTTGATTATGACAGAGTTAAGTACTCGTTTTAACATAAGAGAATAGAACGATGTATTTCCCACAGCCTAGGCAAAACAACTTGGAAGGCAAATTTATCAAGAAAATCTTTATAATCTTAAACTTGGTCAGTGGTGGTTGGTGTTTCTGTTGTTTGCTCTGGTACATTTTCTTCTGTAAAACTTCTGTGTTTTTAAGATACAGCTTCTTTCTCTGTATGAATTGAGTCCTTCAAGCCACAATTTTACCAACTGTCATGGAGCTCTGCTATCTAGTATTACTGAGGAGCCTTAGAGTGCTAAACTTACAATGACTTGTAATCTCACCTAACATGTATTCAAGGAGTAAAACAGATCAGAGCAGAAAACTTTGGCATCTTCTCTTGCTAATCTGATCCCAATGGAGGAGGTACCTTGAGAGACCCCAACTATTAAAACCATAAAAGCTTTTCTATTGGTGTCCTGTTGATCCCAACAATGATACCTTGAACATGTTTCCTTTTCATGGGATTACCAGTAGGTCCAATGAGAGGAACCCACATATTTCTACAAAGAGAAGGTCTTTCAAGAACATAAATAGGATAAATAGGACATAAAAGCAAAAGTTAAGACACTGCTAAAGAACAAAGTTCTCAAGTAATAGTAACAGGAAAATTATCCTAAAAGCAATGGAAAGTAGTGACAAACACCACAGGGGACTTCTTTAACTGCGTGCTTCCAGGGATTTATAGAATTGGGTGCCAGGCATTAAGTATGAACTGGAAAAAGAAAACACTTACAGCCACAAGACATAATCACCACATTCTCTCCTAAAAAGTAATCCGGATGAAAACATGACAAGATCTGCAGAAGCAAGTTAGCCAAATACAAACACCAAGAAGCAGAGTCTGGTTTGATATCAAAAAATGGGGTACAAGCCAAAAGTGCTCAGTATAGCAATCATGGGTGACCTGTTATAGAAAAAAAATTTGTTTTCTTTTTAATCAAAGATAAATTCTTCTCTCATACAATACATCCCAACCACAATTTCCTCTCCCTTCACTCCTTTGGGATCCTCCCTGTGTCCCCTGTCTCCAGATCCACTCCCCATTCATTTCCTCTTCAGAAAAAAAGCAGGCTTGCAAGACTAGCCAGTCAAACAAGACAGCACAAGATACAGTAAGAGAAGGCAAAGGCCTTCTCTTATTATTGAGATTATTATTATATTGAGGTTGGACAAGGCAACACAACAGGAGCAACAGAATCCCAAGAGGAGACAAAATAATCAGAGATATACCTGTTCTCACTGTTAGAAGTCCCACAAGAACACTAAGCTAATGGCCATAACACATTCACAGATCATCTGGTGCAGACCCATGCAATCCAATACTCGCCAGCGTCAGTATCTGTGAGCTTATGTGAGTCCTGCTTAGTTGATTCAGTGGATCATGTTCTCTTTGTGTCTTCCATCCCTTTTAACTTCTACAATGTTTCCTCCCCCTCCTCAGCATGGTTCCCTCATCCTGAGAGGAGGGACCCAAAAAGACTTCTAATTTAAGTTCTTTCTTTCTACGCATATTGTCTGGATGTTAGTCTTCCCACCCACTCCCATCATCTGCTAGAGGAAGCCTCTTTGACAAGGCACTGGACTATTAGTATAGCAGAGTATCATTAGGAATCATTTCATTGTTAGATTTTTGGGTTTTGTTTTTGTTTTTGTTTTTTTGTTAGCCATCTTTGGCTCTATCCTGGGTCTCTGAATACAATTCTTAATAAAATCATAGTGGTTATAATTCCATTTGAACTGAAAAGCGGAGTGGCTTCTCATGAACTGGATGTGGTAAAGTAGAAATCAGTAAACAAAACACAGTTAAAGATAGAATTTAATTAAGCTTTGTCAAAAAAAATCTAAGAATACCTTAGCAATTAATAAGATATATATTTTATAAGCATCCACTATTAAGTCAAACAGGAACTATGCCTATTCTTCAAACAGTAGAACTGACATCATCTTAAATTTTGAAAAGGTGAAAAATAAAGCAAGCAAGAATTCTTCTCTCATCAAACATTAATACCTCTTTTCACTTTAATAATGTTTAATTTATCCTAGTACATCCAGCTGACTAACATTTTGACAGGTAGTTGTATACAAATTGCTAATGAGACATGCTCACATTGTTTTTCTCTCTTGGAGTCCTTGACGCTCAGAACATACTTTATAACTGTGGATCACTCTGCCAGGATTTGTTTCCAAGGGAGATGAGAGGATACAGCAAGGACAGTGGAGGCCTGCTCTTCAGAAGCCCTTTATTCACGACGAAATGGCAGTTTTCTGGCCTCGTCTAACTTTATGTACCTATTTAATAGCATTTATTAATTATACAACGTAACAAAATTCACACTAATATCTCATTACACAATAGCGGTCTCATGTACTTTGAATGTATTGAGCCCACTACTACCTTTCCTCAGCCTCCATATCTCTCCCTCATTTCTCCTTTCCATGTTCCTAAAACTTCTCTTACATCCATGCCCTGTTCACTGCTTAAATTCCACATATGAAAAAAAGCATATATATATATGTATATATATATATATATATATATAAAATACTCATCACTATGAGACAGACATGCTTGTCATCATCATTATCACCACCACCACTATCACCATCACCATCATCTTGATGATGATGATTACTTTTATTATTATCATTTCTTTGACACTATCAATTGTTTTGTGCAAGCCCAAGCCAGACCAAATTCAAGCAAGTTAATGTGAGTTGAGCACACAGTCCCACCACAAGTCATGATGCTACTAGTAATTATCAGCTGCTGGGAGAGGTAGAGACAGTTTTCTCTATGAGTGTAGTGCCTGGTAAGACTATATGTCCAGAAATATTTGAGCATCACGAATTGGTCTTGAAAGATTTAGAAAATAATCATTAAATGGATGGAGAGTGGATATAATTAATAGCTTCCTACATAATTTCTGCCGTTATACTTAAAAGTATGAAATTTTATTGGTACTAACAAATGCAAATCCCTATCAGTGTCTGATACTAATTATAATAACAAAATTACTGGAAAAGGGACTTATCAAGGCACTGCATAGCCATGTGTTTTACCTGGACTCTAACACAAGAGTATGTGCCAGGTGGTTTTATTTAGATTCAGGAACAAATGAAATAATATATGACTTCTAGATTCATAAGTATATAAATAGTCCAAAACTTAAGCAACGGCCAATTATTTCCTGGAAAATATTAAAACTCATTTAGTCAAAATCTTCCTAGAAGATAATTGTTTACCTTTCTATTCCTTGGAAAAACTTGGATTGATTAAAAAAATGATTATTTTTCTGGTGTCCTGGATTAGCTCTAACTGTTAACTTATCATAACCTGAAGTCTTCTGTGAAAGGAGTTCCAGTTGAGGAGCTACACAGATCTGATTGTTTGGGGGGGGTATGTCTCTGGGGAATTGCCTTGATTGTTATTATATATAGGGGGACCTAATCTACTGTGGGGGGGCACCATTCCCCCAGACACATGATCTTGGGCTATACAAAAAAAATGTAGCATGGTTCTAAAAGTAAATCAGCATGCAATATCACTCCATGATTTCTGCTTTCAAGCTTCTGTCTGAGTTCCTGACCTGATTTCCTCCAGTGCTGGACAATGACCTGGAAGTATAAGCCAAGTAAACCCTTTCCTTCCTGTCTCAGTTACTATTCTAATGCCCTGAAGAAGCACTATGGCCAAGGCAACATTTTAAAAGAAAGTATGTATTTGGAGGCCTGCATACATTTTAGAGGTTAAGTCCATAACAATCATGTAGGAATCAAACAGGCAGAGTCCTGGAAGAGTATTTGACAGCTTTACATCCAGATCTGTAGGCATCAGCCAGAAAAAGAGACACTGGGCTTGGTTTGAGGTTTTGAAACCTCAAAGCCCATCCCACCTACACGCTTCCTCCAACAAGTCCACACGTCCTAATCTTTCTAATCCTTCTCAAATAGTTTTACTTTCTAATGACTATTCATTCAAGTATATGAGTCTATAGGGGTCGTTCTTATTCATACCACATTTCTCTAAGTTGCTTTGGTCAGAGTGTTTTATCATTGCAACAGAAAACAAATAAAAACATATGATTTACCTTTTTAAAATAAATGTAAAATTATTCATGTTTGCTTTCATTCTAATATTCTATGTGATGTAAAAGCCACTTATCTGACAAATACAGTCACATAAAGACCAGCCTTTGATCACATTTATCTCAAAAGACTTGCTGTTTCTTCTTACCGTGCTCAATAAGTCAACTTCATTTCAATATGGTAGTCTCCTAGTTTTGTAAATAAATATGAAGCATTCATCCCTCCATCATCTGGAGCTCACGTGAACCTCCCGTGCTAGATTTAGGTTTTATATCTTTAATCCTGGAGAACAGTTTAGTTTACAGAATATTCAGAATCATAAAGAGTCGAGTTTGTTAGTCTCTTCTTTAGTTGATGATGCAGAATATGTCCATTCCTTCTGCATGGGATTGCACATGCCACGGCGTGAACATGGAGGTCAAGAGTGCAAACTGCAGTATGCCCACAACATGAACCCCAAAGTTCAAATTTAGGTCATTAGGCTTTTCAGAAAATGCTTTAATATTCTGAGTCATCTTGTTTATCCATGTCCTTTTATAATATTTTTAGTTATGGATGCATCGCTTCTCGGCCTTTTGGCTAAGATCAAGTGTAGTTATGGTTGCTGCCTCCTATTTTTCACTTCTCTTTAGGTTGGATGGTGATCAACTTTACACAGTGACATGGAATTGACTGATATTACAGTGATTTAAAAATAAAACTATTTTATCCTTTTCGATTATGATTTCATATGAGAAATGGCTTTTAGACCAAGTGTCTATAAACCAGGGAACATTTGGAAAGTATTTTATCAGTTTGGGGATGGTGTTTTTGTTTCATTTGCTTTGTTTGTTTGTTGCTTTTGTTTCTTTTTGTTTTTGAAACTGTTTCACTTTGTACCTTCTCAAGTTCATTCTGTGTAAAGAAATAGATGAAGATGTGACTACTATATATGCCTCTGGCCCACTCTCCAGAAATATGAATGTGCAGAAGCATTGAAATTCACTGCACAAAATGAATAACCCTAAATGCATTCACACTGTCTAGAAAGGACCCAGAAGAAGACTGTCTTCTGAATTGCTTTTATAAAGCAAACACTTTTATGAAGTAAATGTACATGCTGCATAATAAACTCATATTACCAATACAAAAGCCTTCATAAATTATTTGGAAAGTGAACCAAAAATATGGTAAAAGAATACTTCATAAATTCAACACATCAAGGGCTGGGGATATAGCTAGGATGGGAGAATGCTTACCTAGTATGTACAAAATTCTAGGTTCAATTCTCAGCATTTATCCAAGCATAAATTAGATGTAGTTGTACTAGTAATTATATAAACACTGTGGAGGCAGAAGCCATAGAAATTCAAGGTCAACATTTACTACAGAGATTAGTCATCCTGTGCTACATGAGACCTTGTTTAAAAAAAAAAGATCAATATTCTTAGAAAGAAAATCTAATGATCTAGGAAGATTTGCATATATATTTTATGTAATTTTGTTGAGTTTCACAATGAGCCACTATCAATAAATCACAATAACATAAGAAAGTAATTTTTAATTGACACAGGGTTACCCATATTCACCACCCTGATTTGATGCTGGAGATTTACATTAGACAAGGAAAAGGAATTGTAATAATAAAGGCTGTCATTATTTTTAGAAAATATGACTTTATGATTCTATTTTGAGTTGTGAATTTCAAAGCACAACAACAAAAAAAAATAGTAAATTCAGCAAGCTAATGGATATGATATTTACCAATTACTCTCACACATAAAAACAACCAGGTCCATTTGGTTGATATTGTTGTTCTTAATATGAGGTTGCAAACCTCTTCAGCTCCTTAAGTCCTTTCTCTAACTCTTCCATTCGGGTCCCTGTGCTCAGCCCAATGGTTAGCTGCAAACATCTTCATCTGTATCAGTAAGGCTCTGGTAGAGCCTCTCAGGAGACATCAATATCTGCCTCATGCCTGGCATAAGCAAAAGAGACTGGGTTTGGTTGGCTGCAAATGGGATAAATCCCCAGATGGGGCAGTCTCTGAATGACCTTTTCTTCGGTCCCAGCTGCACTCTTTGTCCCTGTATTTCCTCCCATGCGTATTGTGTTTTAAGAAGGGATGAAGCACCCACAGTTTGGTCTTCCTTCTTCTTAAGCTTCATGTGATCTGTGAATTGTATTTTAGGTATTCTGTGCTTTTGGGCTAATATCCACTTATCAGTGGGTGCATACCATGTGTGTTCTTTTGTGACTGGTTACCTCACTAAGGATATTTTCTAGTTCTATCCACTTGCCTAAGAATTTCATGAAGTCATTGTTTTTAATAGCCGAGTAGTACTATGTTGTGTAAATGTACATTTCCTATATCGATTCCTCTGTTTAAGGACATCTGGGTTTTTTCCAGCTTCTGGTTATTATAAATAATGCTTCTAAAAACATATGAGAGCATGCGTCCTTGTTATATGTTGAAACACCTTTGGGGTATATGCACAGGAGTGGTATAGCTGGATCCTCAGGTAGTACTATGCCCAATTTTCTGAGGAGCTGCCAGACTGATTTCCAGTGTGATTGTGCCAGCTTGCAATCCCACCAAAAATGGAGAAGTGCTCCTATTTCTCCTCATCCTTGTCAGCATCTATTGACACATGAGCTTTTGATCTTAGCTATTCTGACTGATGTGAGGTAGAATCTCTCAGGGTTGTTTTGATTTGCATTTCCCTGATGACTAAGGAGAGCTCTCCTCCCAGGGACTAAACTACCAACCAGTGAGTACACATGGAGGGACCCATGAGTCCAGCTGCTTATGTAGCAGAAGATGTAGAGAAGCTCCTGGTCCTGTGAAGGTTTGTTTCTCCAATGTAGGGGAATGCCAAAGCCTTGAGGTGAGAGTGGATGGGTGAGAGTGGGAGAATCTCATAGAAGTAGGGGGGAGGGGATATGGAAGAGGGGAGAAAAGGGATAACATTTGAAATATAAATACATAAAATATCCAAGAAAAATAAAATTTAAGAAAAAGGAAATGTAATACTATAAAATATTTCATAACAACAGCGTAAAGATAAAATACCTAAAAATGAAACCAATAATAAGTATAACAGGGCCTTCCTGTGCCACAGCCCTCTATACCCAAATCCTACCGGGAGTGAGCTGGTTTCCCAGGAGTGTTGACAAATCTGAGCGCACAGGTTAGACCACCAGTTCTGCTCAGAGGGACACACCTGGAGCCCACAGGACACAGGAGGTACTGAGGAGCAGTCTGGGACAGGATCTTTCCAGTTTCCATCTGTGTCAAGAGCTGACACTGTGCCACAGCTTTCTGTACCCAAATCCCTCCAGGAAAGAACTGATCTAAAAGTGCTGACACAGGCATATAGGCATGTCAAGCCACTGTCACAGACAGGAAGAACAGCTTACACCAGATGGCAAGAAGCAAGTGCAATAACCTAAACAACAGAAAAAACCAAGGCCACTTGGCATCATCAGAACCCAGTTCTCCTAACATAGCAAGTCCTAGACACCCAAACTAACCAGATAGCAGGATTCTGATTTAAAAATCACATCTCATAATGATGATGATAGAGGATTTAAGAAGGACATAAATAACTCCTTTAAAGAAATACAGGACAATAGAGGTAAACAGGAGGAAGCACTTAAAGAGGAAACACAAAAATCTCTTAAAGAATTACAGGAAAACACAACCAAACAGGTGAAGGAATTGTACAAAACCATTCAGGATCTAAAAATGGAAATAGAAAACAATAAAGAAATCACAAAGGGAGACAATCCTGAAGATAGAAAACCTAAGAAAGAGATTAGGATCATAGACTCAAGCATCACCAACAGAATACAAGAGATAGGAGAGAGAATTTCAGGGGCAGAAGATACCATAGAAAACATTGACACAATAGTCAAAGAAAATGCAAAAGACAAAAATCTCCTAGCCCAAATCATCCAGAAAAATCCAGAACACAAATAAAAATATCAACCCTAAAGATAATAGGTATAGAAGAGAATGAAGACTCCCATTTTAAAGGGCCAGTAAATATCTTCAACAAAATTATAAAACAAAACTTCCCTAACTTAAAGAAAGATATGCTCATGAATAAAAAGCCTACAGAATTCCAAATAGATTGGACCAGAAAAGAAATTCCTCCTGTCACATAATAGTCAAAACACCAGATGCATAAAACAAAGAAAGACTATTAAAAGCAGTAAGGGAGAAAAGTCAAGTAACATATTAAGGTAGACCTATCATAATTATACCAGACTTCTCAACAAAGAGTAGAAAGATCCTGGGCAGATGTCATACAGACCATAAGAAAATACAAATGGCAGCCTAGGCTACTATATTAATCAAAATTCTCAATTAACATACATGGAGAAGCCAAGATATTCCATGACAAGAGCAAATTTATACAATATCTTTCCATAAATCCAAGCCTACAAAAGATAATAGATGGAACTCCAAAACAAGGAGAAAATAGACTTTCAACCAAAAGTTATCAAAAAAGGCAAGTAAGGACACTTTATACACTATATAAGTGAAGTAAAAATCTACCAAGATGAACTCTCAGATCTCAACATCTATTCTCCAAATACAAGAGAACCTGCATTCATAGAATAACTTTATTAAAGCTCAAAGCACACATTGTACCTCACATAATAATAGTGGGAGACTATAACATCCCACTCTCACCAATGAACAGATCATGGAAACAGAAAAAACAGAGACACAGTGAAACTAAAGGAAGTTATGAACTGAATGGATTTAACAGCTATCTGTACAATATTTCATCCTAAAACAAAAGAGCATACGTTCTTCTCAGCAACTCATGGTACCTTCTCCAAAATTGACCACATAATTGGTCAAAAAACATGCCTCAACAGATACAAGAAGATTGAAATAATTCCATGCATCCTATCAAATCACCACAGGTAAATGCTGGTATTCAATAAAAACAAAAATAACAGAAAGCAAACATACATATGGAAGCTGAACAATGCTCTACTCAAAGAAACCTTGGTCAAGGAAAAATAAAGAAATTAAAGAATTTTCAGAATTTAATGAAAATGAAGGCAAAACATACACAAAATTATAGAGCACAATGAAAGCAATGCTGAGAGGAAAATGTCTAGCTCTGAATGCCTCAAAAGAGAAACTGGGGACAGCATATACTAATAGCTTGACAGTATACCTGAAAGCTCTAGAACAAAATGAAACAAATACACCCTAGTGTAGTAGAAGGCAGGAAATAATAAACTCAGAGCTGAAATTAACCAAGTCGAAACAAAAAGGAATATATATATATGGAATATATATATATATATATATATATATATATATATATATATATCCAGGAGGAGCTGGTTCTTTGAGAAAATCACCAAGATAGAGAAATCTTTAGCCAGACTAACCAGAGAGCACAGAGAGTGTAACCCAATTAACATAACAAAATCAGAAAGGAAAAGAGAGACATAACAAGAGAAACTGAGGAAATTAAAAAAAATTGTCAGATCCTACTACAAAAGCCTACTCAACAAAACTGGAAAATATGGATGAAATGGAAATTTTTCTAGATAGATACAGTGTACCAAAGTTAAATCAGGATTAGATAACCCATCTAAGCAGTTCCATAACTACTAAAAAATTGAAGTAGTCATTTAAAGTCTCAAAACCAAAAAAGCCCAGAACTAGATGCGATTGGTGCTGAATTCTATCAAACCTTCAAAGAAGACATAATGCCAATTCTCTGAAAACCATTTCACAAAGTAGAAACAGGAGGAACACAATCCAGTTCATTGTATGAAGCCACAGTTATGCTAATAGCAAAACCACACAAAGACCCAACAAAGAAAGAGAACTTCAGACCACTTTGTCTTATGAATAATTGATGAAAAATTACTGAATAAAATTCTCACAAACCCAATCTAAGAAGACTTCAAAATGATCATCCATCATGATCAAGTAGGCTTCATGCCAGAGATGCAGGGATGATTCAATGTACAAAAATCTATCAACATAATCCACTATATAAAGAAACCCAAAGTAAAAAAAAACAACACCTTCATGATAAAAGTCTTGGAAAGATCAGAAATTCAAGGCCCATACATAAACATAATAAAAGCAATGTACAGCAAACCAGGAGCCAACACCAAACTAAATTGAGAGAAACTTGATGCAATCCCACTAACATCAGGGACTAGCCAAGGCTGCCCACTCTCTCCCTACCTATTCAAAATAATACTTCAAGTTCTATCTAAAGCAACTAGACAACAAAAGCAGATGAAAACTATAGAAATTGGAAAGGAATAAGTCAAAATATCATGATTTGCAGATGATACGATAGTATACTCAAGTGATTGCAAAAAAATTCCACCAGAGAACTCCTAGAGCTGATAAACAATGCAAAGTGGTTGGATATAAAATTAACTCAAACAAATCAGTAGCCTTCCTCTACTCGAAGGAGAAATCACCATCCCTGACTTTTAGCTGTGTCACAGCACAATCATGATGAAAATTGCATGGTATTGGTACAGAGACAGGCAGGTAGATGAATGGAATAGAATTGAAGACCCAGAAATAAACCCAAATAATTATTGCCACTTGATCTTTGAGAAAAGCACTAAAATTATCCAGTGGGAAAAAAGACAGCACCTTCAACAAATGGTTCTGGTTCAACTAAAGGTCAGCATGTAGAAGTTTGCAAATTGGCACATTATTACAAAGCTCACATCCAAGTGGATCAAGGACCTCCACATAAAACCAGACACACCGAATCTAACTGAAGAGAAAGTGGGGAAGAGCCTCAAACACATGATCAAAGAGGAAAATTTCCTGAACAAAACACCAATGGCTTATGCTGTGAGGTCAAGAATCGACAAATGGGACCTCATAAAATTGCAAAGCTTCTGTAAGGCAGAGAATACTGCCAATAGGACAAAACGGCAAACATCAAATTGGGAAAAGATCTTTACTAATCCTACATCTGATAGAGGACTAATATCCAATATATACAAAGAACCCAAGAATATTAAAAAACAGGGTACAGAGTGAAACAAAGAACTCTCAACTGAGGAATATGAATTGCCAAAGAGCACTCAAAGAAATGTTCAACATCTTTAGTCATAAGGGAAATGCAAATCAAAACAACCCTGAGATTCCACCTCACACCAGTGAGAATGGCTAAGATCAAAAACTCAGGTGACAGCAGATGCTGGCGAGGATGCGGAGAAAGAGGAACACTCCTCCATTGCTGGTGGGATTGCAAGCTGGTACAACCATTCTGGAAATCAGTCTGGAGGTTCCTCAGAAAATTAGACATACTTCTACCTGAGGACACAGCTATAGCACACCTGGGCGTATATCTGAAAGATGCTCCAACATACAACAAAGACACACGTTCCACTATGTTCATAGCAGCCTTCTTTATAATAGCCAGAAGCTGGAAAGAACTCAACATAGGAATGGATACAGAAAACGTGGTACATCTACACAGCTATTAAAAAATGTTTTCATGAAATTCACTCTCAAATGCATAGAACTAGAAAATGTCATCCTGAGTTGGGTAACTCATTTACAAGAGAACACACATGTTATGTACTCACTGATAAGTGGATTTTAGCCAAAGTGCTTGGAATACCCACGATACAACTCAGAGACCACATGATGCTCAAGAGGAAAAATGACCAAATGGTGGATGCTTCAGTCCTACTTAGAAGGGGGAACAAAATAATCAAGGGAAGTAGAGGGTGTGAGGGACTTGGAAGGAAAAGAAGAGAGAAGGTAAAGGGAAAAAGAATGGCAAAATCAGGTATAGAAGGAGATGGAGGACATTTACAAAGGGTCAGGAAATTGAACAGAAGCTGTAGCAGTGGGGGATGGAGAACTGGGAGTAGCAACCAGAAAATCCCAGATGCCAGGAAAGCAAGAACCTCCCAGAACGCCATGGGAATGACATTAGCTGAAATACCCCACAATGGGGAGGGAGAACCTGTGGAGACCATATTGAGAGGTTATCGATGCCCCCCCCAGTTCACCCACCCATCTCCAAAATTTTAACCCAGAATTACTCCTGTCTAAAGGAAATACAGAGACAAAGAGTAGAGCAGAGTCTGAAGGAAAAGCCCTCCAGAGACTGCCCCACCTGGGGATCCATCCCACATGCAGACACCAAACCCAGACATTATTGCTGATGCTAAGAGGTATTTTCTGGCAGGAGCCTGATACAGATGTCTCCTAGGAGGCTGTTCCACACCCTGACCAATACAGATGGGGATGTTAGAAGTCAACCATCGAACTGATCACAGGGACCCCAATTGAGGAGTTAGTGAAAGAACTGAAGGAGCTAAAGGGAAGTTATCTGGCATCAATGGGAGGGGCAGATCCTTGGTCCTGTGAAAGCTTGATGCCCCAGTGTAGAGGAATGCTAAGGCAGTGAGGCAGGAAAGGGTGGCTGGGTGACGGAGCACCTTCATAGAAGCAGGGTAAAGGGGGATGGGATAGGGTATTTGTAGAAGGGAAACCAGAAAAGGGGATAACCTTTGAAATGTAAATAAATAAAATATTCAATTTTTAAAAAAATAGATACATCAAGAAAAAAGTTTGAACATACTCAATTTTACCATACTGACAAAAAAGAAGTATAACCAATTTAAATGAAGAAAGTTTAGAACTCTTTAAAGGCTTGTTGATCCATTTCCCCCACATTGGTAGAAGTTTGTGATAAAGACATATGCACATGAACTACCCAAATTCCCATTTATCACACCATGTTTGCAATGACTGAAGGCTGAGATCATCTGCCCAAAAACAGAATGGTTAATTCCATTTGATACAAGCAACCTGTACTCTCTAGATTGATACAAACATGGACTAATTAAAAAAAACTCACTCTAATGTAATGTGAATTAAAAGATTAAAGTGTAGAAATAGTTACAGTGCCTACAGTTCTTATTGTAAGAAAAGATTACAAGAAAATGTCTTAGGCCAGGGCCCTATCCATGCCAGATAACACTCCAATTTATCAGGATCAAGAAAGTACTATAAAAACATAATCACCTGAAAGTTGAATGTTGGTGTTATGCACATGAGTACATGAAAATAATACAAAATATGAGGTGAAATTGGAATCTTTGTACTGTAATTTAATGCCTCATACTAAGTGTTTTATGAAAATGTTCTTTGTATTATTAATTATATACGTGTGTGTGTGTGTGTGTGTGTGTGTGTGTGTGTTTGTGTACGAGTACAGATGGCGATAGAAGCCAGAAGAGGATATAGTTGAAGTAACAGGAAAATGTAAGCTGCCTGACACAGACAGACTCTAAGGACCAAACTTAGCACCTTAGCAAGAGTAGCACATGCTCTTAATCTCTCTAGCTCTCACAAAGATGTTCTTAAAGACATTATAAATTGCTAAGCTTTAAGTGTCCCCTTCCAAATGCATACTGAAATTTAATTGCCTTGTGATTTACATGGAAACTGGACCATAGCTATTGCTTGGGCATTGTTTGTTGTGTCCCACACCAAAAATTCATACTGGCACTGTTGAGAACATGGAATCTGGGAATCAGGCCTAAGCAAGAGTGAACAGGTCCAGTGGCAGCCATGTCAAAGGTATTAGTGCTGATCTCATGAAGTAATTTAGTTCTCTTGAGAGTAGGTTGTTATAAAGTTAGACCACTCAGTACATTTGGCAACTATGCATACACTGACTGGCTCCTTTTCTATTTCTCTGCCATGTGATGGCGTGGAGAGAAGACACCAGCACCATATTGTTTGGACCCTGCACATACAAAATTGTGAGGCAGAAAACCTGCGTTGCTTTATAAAGCATTCTGCTTCAAGTAATTTGTAACAGCAGAGCAAGGATTACAGCAAGGGCCTTACTCCACGTATACTTTCAGTCTCAAAGCTTTTAGCCTGAAGAACTGCAAGAAATCAATTTTTTTCACAATTATTCAGTGTGAGAGCTAGAGAGACGGCTCAGCCGTTAAGACCGCACACTGCTCTTGCAGAGAACTGGAGTTCACTTCCTAGCATTCACATTAACCATCAAACAGACTGCAACTCCAGCTCTAAGGAATCCTCTTGTGGCCTCTGTGCACACAAACATGTTGGTACAGATACAAGCACACAGGCACATACATACACATAAGTTAAAATAATTTTTGTTTGTTTTTTCAGTATAAATATTTATTTTTAAAATGTATGTTTTGGAAAGTTTTACCTCAGAATAAAAGGCTGGAAAAAATGTTAAAATAATTTTTAAAGATCTTTTGACACGTTACTTTCTAATATATGCTACTTCTTCATAATAAAGTTCTGGCAATTTAAAAATTACTTAGTCTAAAGTTTTTTTTTCTTTTATTAAAAATGGGCTTTTTTCATACAATATTTTTTATTACAGCTTTCCCTCTCCCTACCCCTTCAAGTTCCTTGCCTCCAAAGAAAATGATTTACAATGTAAATGTTGTATCTATTATCATGGTCAGATTAAGCTAGGATATGGATATACTGAGGCTTGTAACCTTAAGTTTCTGAGACTTATCACTAAATATGACTCTTCCCTAATGGTCGATCTCCATGCTGGGCTGCAAGCTCTCACTTTTTAGTTTCTGGCCATTCCCTATTTAAAAGGAAAACTCCTACAGGGTTTCACACCAACCACTTAGTCTCTCCAATGATATATGCCACGTCTCAGAATTCATTTACCAGGACAAACCATACATCTGTCATTCATCCCCAAAAAAAGCATAAAGAGGGTTGCTGTGATCCACCCCACTGGATCATATTTATGACTGCAGTAATAATTTTCATAGTCATTTTAAAAAAAAAAGCTTTACAATGTGCTCTTAAAAATGCCAAAAGTATGCTTAAAAATCTATATGCATTTATCCTATTATTTAACTTCCAGAAACATATAAATAATAACTAAAGAAATTGTCTGAAGTGACAGTAACTGCATAGGAATAGTTCATCTTCATATACATTAATAAAGCAAACTTTATTAACTACATTGCTTACTGTCATTGTTCTAAGACAACTAAAAGTTTCCAACAGTGTTATTAGCCCTTAACAAAGAGAAACAAGCAGACAAACAAATGAATGAACACAGAATAAAGGGGTACAAATATATAAATATGCTAGCAAACAAGCTCAAACATGAGACAGCATTTGCTTTTAATAACTGGAGAATTAACCTGCAGTCCTGGGCATTCCAATGGTAAAATCAAATTTTGAAAGTCTTATGGAATGAAGCAAAATAAAATGTTTATATTAATGGTTCACCTTGGACCCTGGGGTGAGTGCTTTGCCATAATTTTAACATGGGTTCATTTCAATTTCAAAAGCAACAACCATTCTCATTTTGTCCAGGTTTCAGTAACAATGGAAATCAGATCATTATAGCAGATGAAAAGATATCTAAGACAAAAAGCCTAATCTCACTATAATTATAGAAATATATATACATATATATGTACTCCTTTAACAGAAAGGTCATTTAGCTAATTCTAGGCAAATTAGTACTTATCACAAGTTTTAAAGGCAATATAATGGATTCCTTAATAGCTTGGATTCTGAAATGGCTGGGTTTGAATCCTAGTTTTGTTTTTTAACACCAGTTATAGCCTGCACAGGTTCTTAAGTCTGTAATGAGTCTCTGTGTCTCTGCATATTAAATAGTGTGGTACTTACATATAACATTTTTTAAAGATCAAGTGGAAAAACTTTTACCATTTATTAATGAGACCTTTTTAAGTACCAGGACTGACCAGGGAATCAGAACCACTAAGGGTAGGTTTAGGTGGATTTGAGAGATATAGAATGTGTATGCATGTTTGTGTGTGTGTGTGTGTGTGTGTGTGTGTGTGTGTGTGTGTGTGTGTACATATACCTCATACTCATTTTACTCATAATATTTCCATTATTATAGTTCCTGACATGGATGTGTGTGGGTATACACACACACACACACACATACACACACACACACACACACACACACACGCTCATTCACTTACATATATTCAGAAAAAAAGGAAGATAAAAGAAAGAAGAAGGAATAGAAATGGAGTGATGAAAAGTGCAAGAAGAAAGAAAGACAGAGAGATCAATTAAGAAGTTGGCTGATATATTGTAGACTTTGACAACCCCAAAGACTTTCGAACCTACTATCAGGATGGAGACCAGAAGACAGCTGAGGAGCTGATGTTGCCAGCTAACACTCGAGGCAGTCTGATGGAAGAATTCCCTCTTCATGGGCAATTTCAGCCTTTTTACAGTTTACCTATTTATGGAAGGAAATCTGTCTTACTAATTTCAAATTCATACATTTAAGTGATGCCTTCATGTCAAAAATACTTTCATGTTTAGCAATGTATCTAGAGACCAAAGCCTAGTCATTGAACACATGAGACAAGACATTAGGCATCTGGATGGCATTTCATTCTTCACTTCACAGGGTATCTCTCAGGTTATTTTTCATAGTAATGAAAAACCAACAGAAAGAGACATGGCGATTAAGAAGGGGAGCTGAGGCATTAAGAAAGGGAGACTAGACAGCGGTGCTAACAGTGCTGCTGCTGCTAACACTAAAGTCAGGATGTTATGAAGAAAGAAGAGACAGAGAAATGGTGAAAGAATGGAAGGGAGAAAGTGAGGGAGGAAACAAAGAAAGAGGAGGGAGTCAAGGAAGGAAGGAAGGAAGGGTTTGCTTCTATTACATGGCAAACTCTATAGAAGATATGGAGGTCCTTATGTTCACAGATAAGCACTAGCTGAACCAAGAATAACAAACATAGGATCATCTCTTCAAAGAGAGACAAGTACAACCTGTTTAAAACCCAAACGGTTGCTAGTGGCTATGGTTATTTGTCTGGTGACCTTTGCGCTATCTGTGCAGCAAAGAGCTCACTGGATCCTCCCTCAGATCCTCACCTTGACATTGTTTGTGTCAGGCAATCTACAGGCCCAATGGTATGGAAGACGTCACTTTCACCTCACAAAGTTTCAATGCCGTCATGTCCCATGGTGGTTTTTTGTTTTTCCCTAAATTGTGCTGTGCTTCAATGTGTCTAAAATAAACTACTCTGAATAAGACTCGCTAAGTTTGAACCAACACCAGCTTTTTATCTCTCTTTTTATCTCAGCTTTTTATCTGCCTTTTTATCGCTCGTGCTATGGGTATGGTATTTGCAGAGGTCCCTGGCATACTGTGACCAAAGGAAAGAGTTTATTTAATCTTACAATTCCAAGGTGATGATCTAAGAGAAGTTAGGGAAGGAAATCAAGGCAGGATCCTGGAGGCAGGAACTGAAACAGAGACCAGAAAGAAATAGTTCATTCGTTTGTCCTTTCTGAATTGTTCATCTGACTTTCTTATATATCTCCAGGCCACCTATCCAGGGATGGCACCACTGTAAGCAGGATGGACCCTGCCACATCAGTCATTAATTCAAAAACCTGCCCTACAGACTTACCTACAAGTGATGGAAGAATTTTCTGAATTTATGTTCCCTCTTCTCAGGTGACCCTAGCTTGTATCAATTTGACAAAAACTAATCAGAACCAGAAGATAACACACATATACATATATGACAGACACTATAATATATTTTTTCATGTACTGAATGTTTTACATCCATAATCTCCTTTAATTCACATAACTGTAGGATTAATTTTTTTCTAATCACCAGTGATGAAACTTTGGTTAAAAGAAGTGACATGAATAGCCTGAAACTACAGACAATATTGTCTACTGTTCCCTGTTCATCACTGCAGTAAAGACTGAATGAAATACTCAAATCTTTGAATGTATTATAATACCACAAGATGTTTGCTTGTGTGAGCAGAACTGGTACAGCTTTAAGTCTTCTCTAATCATCTAGTTTTAAAAAAGATTTATTTACTATTATTTTATGTGTATGAGTGTTTTACATGCCTGGAGCATGAGGAAGTCAGAAGAAGGTATAAAATCCCCTGAGAGGAGATACAGATGATTATGGCCACCATGATGGTGCTGGGAATTGAACCATGGTACTCTATAAAAGCATCAATCTCTGAGCCAACTCTCCAGTTCCAAGACTCTAAACTCATAAGGTTGGTCATGTACCTTCTGTTTTGTCTACCTCTTAAAAGTTTTGTTGACCTTCCAATCTTCATCTGCCCCCAGAACCAGGAATGTTCCACAGCCCTTGGACACAAACCTACCTGCAGAGAGATGGTCTTCCTGAAGCAACTTACCTCCTAAGCCTTCAGCCCACAGATGCGACCCACTATCTCCCGATTGACTGTCCAAGGAGAGACCCTCCAGGGGGTGCACAGCAGCCTGGGGACCAGGGCCCTTCCAGTCTCTATCTGCGCCCAGAGCTAGGGATTTTCCATAGCGCTCAGACACAAAACAGGCCTGCAGAGAGGTGATCTGCCAGGAGTACTCTCCTTGCTAAGCCCTCAATCCACAGGAGAGACCTCAATTTCTCCCCACTGACTGTCCAAGGAGACATACCCCAGGAGCACACCAGATGCAGGAGCCACAGGGCGGCCTAAGACAGGACCCTGCCTGTCTCCATGTGCACCCAGAGGAGGGGCTGTCCCACAACTCTAAGACCCAAAACGAGCCAAAAGAGAGTTGGTCTGCCAGGAGAGCTCTAACTCCAAAGATAGCAGGCTCACAGGCTCCAGGCCCATGGGAGAAAAAAGCTCCAGTCAGAGACAGCAATACCAACTAAAATCAGAGAAAAACAGATGGCAAGCGGCAAGCTCAGGAACCTAAGCAACAGAACCAAGACTATTTGAGATCATCAGAACCAGGCCTACCACCACAACAAATACTAGATATCCTAACAATACAGAAATGCAAGATTAGGATTTAAAATCACAACTTATGATTTTAAAATCACAAATAATGAGGACTTTAAGAAGGACATTAAATAACTCCCTTAAAAATATACAGGCCAACACAGGTAAACAAGGTGAAGCTCATAAAGAGGAAACACAAAAATCTCCAAAAGAATTAGAGGAAAACACAACAAAACAGAAGAAGAAATTTAATAAAACCATCCAGGGTCTAAACATGGAAATAGAAAAAATAAAGAAATCACAAAGGGAGAGACAAACCTGGAGATAAAAAACCTAGGAAAGAGTTCAAGAGTCATAGACACAAGCATTACCAACAGAATACAGACATTGAAGAGAGAATCACAGGGACAGAAGATTCAATAGAAAACATTGACATAATAGTCAAAGAAAACTCAAAATGCAAAGACATTCAGGAAACCAAACCATTCAGGAAATCCAAGACACAATGAGACCACACCTAAGAATAATAGGTATAGAAAAGAATGAAGATTCCCAACTTAAAGGGTCAGTAAATAGTTTCAACAAAATTATAGAAGAAAACTTCCCTAACCTAGAAAAAGAGATGCCCATGAACATCAAACAGATTGGACCAAAAAAGGAAATTAATCAGTCACATAATAGTCAAAACACCAAATGCACTAAACACAGAAAGAATATTAAAAGTGGTAGGAGAAAAAGGTCAAGTAACATATAAGGGCAGACATATCAGAATGACACTAGATTTCTCAACAGAGACTATGAAAGCTAGAAGATCCTGGGCAAATGTCATACAGACCCAAGGTGAACACACATACCAACCCAGGCTACTCTATCCAGCAAAACTTTCAATTATCATAGATAGAAAAACCAAGATATTCCATAACAAAATCAAATTTACAAAATATCTTTCCACAAATCCAGCTCTACAGAGGATAATAGATGGAAAACTCCAACACAAGGAGGGAAACTACACTCTAGAAAAAGAAAAAAAAACAAACAAGTAATCTTCTTAATCCTCTTGCAACAAACCCAAAAGAAGAGATACACACAAACATAATTCCACCTCTAACAACAGGAAATGACAATGACAATCACTATTCCTTAATATCTCTTAACATCAGTGAACTCAAGTCCCCAGTAAAAAGACATAAACTAACTGACTGTATATGTAAACAGAACCCAGCATTTTGCTACATGCAGGAAACACACCTCAGTGACAAAAATAGACACTGTCTAAGAGCAAAAGGCTGGAAAAAAATTTCAAGCAAATGGTTCCAAGAAACAAGCTGGAGTGGCAGTTCTAATATCAAATAATATCGACTTTCACCCAAAAGTTATCAAAAAAAGATAAGGAAGGACAGTTCATATGCATCAAAGAAAAAATTTACCAAGATAAACTCAATTCTGAAAATCTATGCTCCAAATGCAAGGGCACCCACATTCAGTAAAGAAACTTTACTAAAGCTCAAAGCATACATTACATCACACACAATAATAGTAGGAGACTTCACACTACTCTCATCAATGGACAGATCGTGGAGATAGAAACTCAATGCAGACAGAATGAAACTAACAGAAGTTATGAACCAAATGGATTTAACAAACATATGTAGAACATTTCATCCTAAAACAAAAGTATATACTCCTTTCTCAGCACCTCACGGTACCTTCTCAAAAATTGGCTATATAATTGATCACAAAACAGGCCTCAATAGATACAAGGAAATTGAAATATTCCATGCATACTATCAGATCACCATGGCCTAAGGCTGGTCTTCAAGAACAACAGAAACATCAGAAAGCCCACATACACATGGAAACTGTACAACAAGCTACTCAACAATAACTTGGTCAAGAAAGAAATTAAAGCCTTTTTAGAATTTAATGAAAATGAAGGCACAATATACCCAAACTTATGGGATACATGAAAGGAGTTCTAAGAGGAAAACTCATATCTCTGAGTGCCTCCAAAAGAAAATTGGAAGCAGCATACACTAACAGCTTGACAGCACAGCTGAAATCTCTAGAACAAAAAGATGCAAATTCACCTAAGAGGAGTAGATGCCAGGAAATAATCAAACTCAGAGCTGAAGTCCACCAAGTAGAAACAAAAAGAACTATACAAAGAATCAACAAAACCAGGAGAAAACCTTGTTTCTTTGAGAAAATCAACAAGATAGAAAAACCCTTAGCCAGACTAATCAGAAGACACAAAGACAGTATCCAAATTAACAAAATCAGAAATGAAAAGGGAGAAATAACAATAGAAATGGAGGAAAATTTAAAAAAAAATCAGATCCTACTACCAAAGCCTATATTCTTTGGATCAGATCCTTCCCTGACTCCAAAATTATACTATTATATATCTAAAAACCAATGATTCCCTATTATACTTATCCAGTTTTATGGTTGAAAAGGTTGGGTTGTCCTAAACCTGCAACAACCTTGGATTCCAGGAGCAACAAGGACTGGAAAGCAGAAAAGACCATCATGAGAACATATCTAGAAGGGAAAAGCTCACCTTAGAAAGTAGATCATCTCATAGGAACCAAGATGGTCTCCTAAGAGTAATGGGAGGAACAGATTATAGATCCTTATTAAGACTAGTTTGAGGAACGAGAGGCAGAAGTTTGGCAGCAGAAGCCCTGTGCAGTTCTGTGTACTCATCCTCTTGCCCTATTGTCCTAATTCTCTTTAAACCTACTGCTCAGACCAGCACGATGAAGGTATATTTAGAGAGCCACTCTACCTTTTATCAGTTCCTCCTATTAGTGTCCATAGATTAACTCTCCTTTCTCCTTATTTTTTTATTTTTTTAACCAATCCTTATCTTTTTAGCTGGCACACTGGACTAATTGGCTATACCTATTGAGGCTCATAAATCTGGGGTTTTTTCCATAAAATTGCAATTTTATTGTCACTTTGGGACATGCTTGAAATTTTCTGTAGTGAAAACAGACACAGAGAAGTGTCCTGGGGGAGATAGCACAGTCAGGAAAATGGTTGCAAAACAAGCACGGGTCCTGATCTTGATCTCCAGAGCTCATGTTTAAAATTTAAAAATCTCAATATAGTAGTGTGTGTTTTGCAATCCTAGTGCTGAGGACTGGATAACAAAGGTAGATCCCTGAGGTTTTCTGGCCAGAGAGCCTAACCAAACCCAAGAGTTCCAAAGCCAGGAGAAACCCTAGCTCAAGTAAAACAAGGTAGACAGTCCCTGAGGGATGACACTGAAGGTTGACAGTTAGGCTTTACATACAAGTGCATGCATACAGGTGCATGCAAACACCTGTGCAAACACACATGAACACACACACACACACACACACACACACACACACACACACACACTGAGAAATAAAACACAAAAGAAAGACTATGGAAAGTATTCTCAGCAAAGTTGCTAAAGTGTTGTCTGTTGCTAAGCAAGATGGAAACTGTCTTATGCTCAACTTCCATAGCAGCTGTCTCCTTAAACAACTGAAAAGAACTTGACAGGTAAGAACTATTCAGAAAAGCATAGGAGAAAAAACCCTCCTGGTTTTCTGTCACTTCCAAGGCACATTCCCTTCCCAGGTCATTCTCTTTCCCATCCCTTCTAATGTCAGTGTCACTCTGCCCCACGGTTGTTCCTACCATCTTCTAGCTGACTCATTCTTCTACCCTGTTCTCTCTCCTCTACCCATATTCTTCCAATACCTTCATAGATTGAAGCCTTGTCAAGGAGCACCAAGAAACCATATAAATGTCCAGGGAACTGACAGCAGTCCAAGTGCCCATGGGCATACATATGCTCTTACATTCTCTGCCCACAAATCCATACTAACAGAGGTATTCTTTTCATCCTCATCCTCATCCAGCATCCCTGCTTCCTGATTATGTTTCCCTTACATTGTTACTATGCCTACGGAGGGCAGTAATAGGAATCCAAAATCATCTGTCAAACTCAATAGAAATAGCTTCCTAATACTCACCTTCATTTAGCCAGGCAATGTTTTCTGTTAATAAACAATGTTGTGCTGGGGAGATGGCTCAGAGGTAAAATGTGCTTGCTACTCTCCCAGAAGTCCTGAATTCAATTCCCAGCATCCACTCTAACACCTCTCAAGGGCCTCTAACTCTAGCTCTAGTGGCCTCTACAAGCCAATGTACTCATGCAGTTTTTATTCAAATAGATGCATATGCATATAAACAAAAACAAAAGAAGTAAATATTTTACAACAACAGAAAGATGAATGAAAGGAACTCAATGTTTTCTCTCAAATGACCACTATTCAGAACCAATTAAAACATACATTTTCAAATGACTTTAATATCCCAAAGTGACTTAAAATAGTTTTGCTGTAAAACTTGAGCAAATGAACACAAATCAAGCCTATAATTATGAGAATTTTCCTGATAGTACAGAATAGAAATTATCTGTAGACATAAACAAATGTCTTTCAGAACTTCTTACTCAGAAACTTGAGTTTTAATTTTGTGCTCAAGGTAAAAACAAATTATGTTTTTAAAATCAGTTACCTTCACTATGAAGTTAAATGAAATCGGTTGTCTCAAATGTAGCTCACACCAGTTGCATTTAAACCCGAGGAATAGAATCAATTACCAAAAGCAAACATGAAAGTTTCCTTTTCAAATGCATTTTAGTACATTTCTGGTTAAATTCACAATGAAGAGAACTATATGGAATCATCTAAACTGACTAAGATAAAGATAACTAAGATTGTTGTGTATAGGTGGGGTTGATATACCCAATATATTTTTAAAGACTATTTCTGATGCTGCCGTGTAATGTTAAACTTAAGAAAAAGATTGTTACCCCCAGGTAGATCTCTTCCAAAAAACATCAAATGGAGGCCACTCAAAGAGGTTAACACAGGTACTCTCAAAACAAAAGATCATAGAGGATGATCTCCTCAAATTCCTTGAAATGGTTAAATATATTATCTTTAAAAGATGCAACCAAGTATTATATTAGAAGCAATATTATAACTCTAAGCTGTCTCAGTCAAGCTTGCCTCTACTCACCATCAATGTACCACAAAGTGCTTTCAGAAAAGAATGTTGTTAAAGGAACCAGAAAGTCAAGTTCCATCAACTTTATAGTCTGCATGTGTTTACTTTGACAATCTTTCTTGAGCATGTAAAGTTTTCATAGCAACACCCCTGAGTCCTCCACCTTCAACTTGATGGAGGTCCTTCTCACACAAAACTTTACAAGCCTAGTGTCCTATTCCTTTAAGTTCTACTTGTGAAAAATCTGAAGCATCATCTATGGGAAGCTGAAATATTTGCTGCTCCTGCATCACAGGTAAGAGCAAACTAAAGTGTAAAGAAAGACAAAAACTAAGAGTATGTCTAGTCCAAAGCTTAGATCCATACATAGAAATTATAGCGTGATATATCTACACATAAAACTTCATTAGCCTCTCTCATCTATAATCTAAAATGATCTCTGGAATCTAAAACAATTTCCAGTCCAAATAATTTAGGATCTGATAACTATTATTAAGACATGGACTAAAAGAGGAAAAGAAGGTTCTTGATTAGAATCATGACATAGACAAGATGCAAACATCTTCAATATCCCTTCCTTCTCTCCCCAACATCTCCATCTGGAGACTATCCTGAGATAACTCTTCCAATGATATCCTGAGGTCCAGACTTTCCCAACCTGCAGTTTCTTTGATTTGATTAAAATAAATAAGTAAATTTATTAATTAATTTAAAAATTATCATCAACTCCTGATCTATTTCAAATAAATAGGTCCAGCCAGCTGATTATCTATGGAAATCACAAGTAATCAATATTTTTATTATGATTCATAGAGGACCCGGAGAGATGTCTCAGTGGTTAAGAGCACTAGCCACTATAGCAGATGATCTGGGCTTAGTTCCCACCATCTATCTGCATGGTAGCTAACAACCAGCCCTGACACCAATTGCAGGGGAGTCAATACCTTCTTCTGGTCTCCTTGGGAACAAAGCAGGCCTGTGGTATACAGACATAGAGGTGGAGAAAACACCATACATATACAACAAACAATAATAAAATATTTTTTAATTCATGAAGATTATGAGAAATGTAAATGAATGTATTCCTTTCCACCAAAGGGTTAAATGAGACAAAGAAAGTTCCATCTTTAAGAGGACATCTGCCAAAAATCCCTCCTGCCAGCATTTTTTAAGATCCAAGTATGTGCTCAAGTTACAAACACAAAAGTAGCTCTTTGCCTATCAATCAGCAGTTTAAGATTGTGAGGAGCACTCTGAGGACTCAGAGCGAGGCTCAGGAACCATTTACATTAGGAATAAAAACCCAGCAGGACCTCACTGTGAATTCAAGCTTGCTTGCTGGATTTTGAATGACTCTGCACCCATCTGCAAAAGGTTAACTTTGGCTCTGTCAAACTCCCTAAGGTTGTGTTTTCTTGGTTTCTTATCTAATGCTATCACAGAACACCTATTGCTGGGGCCTAATGAAAAGATCATGTTTATTGACTTAGGTTTTTAGGGGCTAAAGTCTGACTTTTCACTCTCCCAGTGACAGGCCCTTGGATTGTGTTATGACATGGTAGGCAACCGGTCTTGTGCTGAAAGAGCCAAGTGTGTGGTGTAGCCATATTTTATCATACCCTACTTGAGGGCATCTAAATCTAAGACCAATGTTCATTTTTTTCATAGGTGTTCCTTGTGATTTAATTAGCTAAAATGCTACAAGAAGATTTCAGAAATCATTAGAGGTCAATGAAGTGGTTTTCAAGCACAAGTATTAGAACCTTGACAAACTGGATAAATTCATACACAGTTTAATAAATACAAAAGCAGTACTCAGTGTGTATGACACGGGAATCTATAGTCTGCAACATACCAGGTGATCACTCACGAGTACTCAGTGAGGCCAGGGCAATGGTCCTCAGACTCACTTAGCCATGTTCAGAATTATCTGGCATTTGGTTCCAACAGAATCCACGGATATCTGAGTTCTATGCTCCCAGAGTGTCTGATGGAGATCTGGCTTGGGATCTGTGTTCTTTGGTAATGCTGATGCTACCTGTAGGTGTGGGCACCACAGTTGGCTTCCTAGGACTCTTCCTTATCTATCCAGATTCTGTCCTCTGCTAACAAACAATGGGGGCTGGGAAGTAACTCAGTAACTAAAACTAAGAATATGAGGCAAGGAGTATCTCACACCAGAAAAGACCAACTTTCCAGGCTCTTCTCCCCAGCCCTAGCACACTCTGCACAATATGTTCATTCTAGCCACTAATCACCTAGATTGCATTCTGAGGTAAGGTGGCAGAGCTTAGTCTATATATAAACTGCTTCCGGTACCCACCCCCCTCTGGATCAGAATTTTCTCAGTCCACAGGAAGTCAGCTAAGAATTCCTCAAAGGACAAGGAACCTAATTATTGGCATTTTATTGGCATTTTTATTGGCATTTGTACTAGAGCTAGAACAGTAGGAAACTGCTAATATGTGTTAAATATATAACAGACAGTCCAAGCTGAAAGCCTCAGATTTTCCTTGTCAAATATTCGAATGCATACTCTTTAGAGTATGTCTCTAATGTGCCACTATCTTACGACAGTTCATACGGTTAAGGAAAAAGGTTTTCCCACAAAATAGATTTGTTTAATTTCAGCTTTAAGTTTTAAAGATATATCTTTTTTCTTTTTTTTCTCTTTTTTTCTTTTTCTTTATTAATGACTATTTCTTATTTACATTTCGATTGTTATTCCCCTTCCCGGTTTCCGGGCCAACATCCCCCTAACCCCTTTCCCTCCCCTGCTATATGGGTGTTCCCCTCCCCATTCTCCCCCCATTACCACCCTCCCCCCAACAATCATGTTCACTGGGGGTTCAGTCTTGGCAGGACCAAGGGCTTCCCCTTCCACTGGTGCTCTTACTAGGATATTCATTGCTACCTATGAGGTATATCAAAATAAAATTTAGAGTCAAAAGCTATACTTACAATATCAGGAGTCACTACCACTAGTCAAAGCTTCCTACACAGTTATGATATACAATATATTCCTACAGTTCTGTGAATACACAGGTCCAATTCCAGTCATCCATGAATTCTATACATGAGAACCCATCAACTTCCTAAGCTTATATGTGACTCTAGAGTCAATCTTTTTAATATTTACAGTCATTCTAAGACAGAACAAGGAAAGGCTCAAGCAATCTACATAAACTCCACAGCCCAGGCCAAAAAGTCACCATGCCTAGTGTCCCCTTATTATCTCAGTCTTCTCAGAAACAAGTACCCTGAGATCTGCACTTTTATGATCTTTGTTGATGTTTTTCCTGATTAGAGGTGCAAAAATATGGCTGAATTGCTAGTGTCTCTGTCATAAGAAGGGTGCCCTAGACTTAAGGAAAAGCTTCAGTCAGGCATGAGCCATTGAGCATGAGTCCAATGTTAATGAACTAATAATACACACGAGAAGGCTACTTTAAAAAGAAATGCATGGAACAAAGTTATGCATTGATTAGTTGGATGAAAAGGTGATAGGCACTACCTCACAGACAACATTTTATATTTCTGATCCGAACAATAGTTCAGTGTTTCCTAATTCAGCATTCAAAGTGACTTTAAAGCAAGGCTCCACCTGCCTATGGAGCAGAGGATTCTATAAATAGCATCAATGGGAGGGGAGGACCTTGGTCCTGTGGAGGCTTGATGACCCAGGGTAGGGGGATGCTAGAGCAGTGAGGCAGGAGTGGGTGGGTGTGGGGGGAGCACCCTCACAGAGGCAGGAAGAGGAGAAAGGGATAGGGGGTTTGTGGAGGGGAAACTGGGAAGGAGGACAACATTTGCAATGTAAATAAATAAAATAACCAATTTAAAAAGAAGAATATGACAGCCACAGATGATAAAAGTCAAAGGTATTAATGACAACACTGATGTTACAACTTTTCTATTCTTTTTAAAAATAGGTTTTTTTAAAAAAAAACTGAAGCTTTAAAATATGTTGCCATTAATTATTAGAGTCTATATTTAGAGAGCTCCAAAGCCTGCGTTCAAGCATCCTATCCTACCACGTATTAGTTCAAAGGAACTGTATGTCACACTGGCATGAACTTGAGGTTCAGAGCCAGGGTCAACCCTGTTAATACTAGGCCTTTATCTTCCTCTACCAAAATATCTTTGGCATTAAAACAAAGGTATCCATAGCACATAAATAACTTGATATGTGCAATATACTTAAAACATAACCTAAATTAATTTGAAAGGTAAACATTTATAGGATCGAGATCTTACTTTACAGTGAGACCTGTCAAGTGTGTATCTCTCTCTCTCTCCATCCCTACGCCCAGCCACTGGATTCTTAGATAAACATGGAGGGTGGGCAACACAGCCTATGTACAAGCTGCTTCATGTAACCACCTGAGACCTGAGGAAATTGGTATCATAGGTAAGAAAATGCCAGCCCCAGCTGGTACAACACCACCTTCGAAGGTATAGCAAACAGAATTGCATTCCTCCAATACACATCCACACAAATATCAGACCAGAATGGAGAAGTTACAATTTTTGCTTACCGTGATACATACCGTCTCTCATGCTGTTGCATGGCAGGAAGCACTCTGTGCATGATTAACGAGCCCATTCCCTCCATAATAACCAGGCTCAGAATAATTCTATTTGTCAATTCTTTTAGATCTACGGCTTCGAAATATCACTAAGAAAGTATCTGTTTCCTCATCCCTTCCTGGGTAGAGAGTAAGGTTTGACTTCCACCTCCTGGATTAAAAATATAACACTCTAAACATTCAAGAAGGGTTCACATAAAAACAGAGGCTTGGATTTTTTCTCCTGTTTTCTGAAATATACAAATGGCTTTCTTCAGCTTTAAGTGTCATTGAGCAGATTTAATAAGGTAATACATTTGAAGCACTCAGCAAGTGCCTAGTCTGGACAAGACCAAGGTATGCACTGAGAACTATCACAGCAGCATATTTCATACATTATTTAAATCTCTGGGTAGCATCTATTTAGAACAGATGCTAAAGGATACATACAGATAAATTCCCTGCAACCCACATCTAGCTCTTACTGCCCTTTCCACAAATTTAGTCTAGAGCTGGGCTTATCAACATAGCAGTATTAACATTTGTGACTTGATAATTATTTGTTGATAGAGGAAGTCAAAATGTCTAGCCCATTAGAGAATGTATGTTCAAAATCCTAGCCTCTACATTCTAGAGGTTACTGTCTTCTCCAATCAGTTGAGAAAATCAAAACTGTCCTAGAGATTCCCAGTATCCCCTCTGACTAAACGTTCATAACCAAATTAATCCTTCAGTTGAGTGTGTCTGTTGTAGAGACAATCAAGTGGACCCAGTATGGACAGTTGTACTGTATGATCTGCACCCATGGCCTATCCATGCAATATTTCTAATAAAAGCCTATGAAGCGGGGAGTTAAGCCTTTTGTATGATCAACTTCCAGAATGAAAGCTTATGTACATATGAGGAGATGCTTCTGTGTACGGTATCAGAGGCGTAGCCCATATATCACTAGTGATGGGTGAAAGATCTACCCATTTAACTTCAGTGTCGTTCCTACTACCTCCAAGGTGTACACCAGATTTGACAATAGCACCCAGAACACAGAAAGTTTGATGCATACCAGACCTCATTATTGTTAATACACCTGTAGTTATATATGATTTTAAAATTCCGGTACTTTAAATTTTTCAGAGCTGTGGTATTTGTTATTGTTTAACCATTTATGAAAACAAGAGCCAAATATCACTCTCATCATCTTTTTTGTTCTGCATATGAAGTGCTTCCTACATTTACACATCACCAAATATATGCAGTACTCCCCCCCCCCCCCAGAGGCCAGAAGAAAGTTCAGATTCTCCTAATACTGGAGTTATAAGTGATTCTGAGACACCTTTTACATGCTAGGAACCAAACCTGTGTCCTCTGTAGGACCAGCAAGTTCTCTTAACCACTAAAGCCTATCTCCAGACCCTTTGCATCTTTTCATATAAAAACCCTGGTTAGGAGACAGATGTCTCTTGGGAAATGTGGTGGCAAAGTCTCTTTTCATTTATACACTTTTCTCGTCTGTGTAGTCACAAACACAGGATGCAGATCCATTCGAGGTCTATTCCAGTAATGATTTCACACATATACCATTCCACTCTTAATAAACAGCGCCTAAGAAAGTTGGATTAGAATACAAAGCTGATACAGTGTCCTTTTCTATGCTTTTTGTTGACTCAAAAAAACTCAAAGCATAAATGCCTTCTCTATAAATAACAGCAAATGCGTGCCATATGGCTTAACAGTTGTGGTAGGGCTGCATATCACATCATTAGCCCTTGTGTTAAGCACGCTGATTAACAAGGGAACAGTGCTGCCTACACGTCAGAATTTGAGCTGCAAGTGTCAGCAATGCAGCCACAAGTTGTAGCAACACCAGAAATGGAACAAGTCAAAAATTACCACCCCCAATAGTTTAATGCCTGCCCATGCAAAAATCTATCAACAGTATTGTTCCCAGCTTCAGCTAAAACTCCTAAAGTTCTGCCAACATTGTCATCTACTCAACTGTTCATTTACCTCCGGGGAGGATGAGCCCTCTCAGAAGGGGGGGGTAACAGCTGTGCTGATTCTTCTCTGGAATGACATTAACTTTCTTTCGTTATATTTAGCTAACGTCTTAAATAAAATCACCTTTGCTGGAGAAAAAGAAATAAACCCAAGAGATTAAGGTTCAGTCATATGAAAAGAGACAGCTGGCACAGTGGGAAGCAAAGGTCTGTTTTAATAGCAGCCAGCCTCCATGTGGATGGCATGTTTGGGAGTGGGGTGTGTGCCTGAAGCTGTTTAACCATTGATGCACTCAATCTGCCCATCCCAGGCAATCTAAGGCTTGCAGTGTAATACACACACACACCCATTCCATGTGTAAGAAAGCAAGACTTCCATGATTTGAGAGACTTGGGCAAAACTGGAGTCTAAATGAAGAAGTGCCAAATGAAGTTCCTGTATTAACTACAGCAGAACATTGAATAATGGATAACTTTATTAGATGAAGAAATAATTCACATAGAAATTCCACATGCGTGTACAACGTAGGAAAGTATTGTTTACAGAAAAAATTATATAGGACTCTTCATGGTACTTAATTTTACTGAACGTCAAAATACCTGCTGCATAAATATTTTGTGCATGATTTACTTGAAAGGGAACAAAATTGAGCACAAAAAAAAAAAAACAACTAAACTATGCATGCCTTAATACATACATACCAAGAGGTAGGGATGGAGAAATAGTTATATGATTTTATAAAAATTTTATCCTATATAAATATATATGACTAGATGTCTGTACATAAAAACAAGTACATATATATACATATATATGTGTGTGTGTATGTATGTATATATATAACATATATGACATATATATTGCTTATCATTTTAAAACTTTAGATCAGAAAGAAATAAAGAGAAACATTAATGGTTATCTTGCCATAGTACTTTCGTGTTTCAGATGTTCTGCATAGAACAGATGCTATGCTCTCATTAAAACCACGGACAAAAAAATGTTTATATATAATATTTGCTATATGCCGCTAGCATAATGATTCCTAATCTGTAAACCCTTTTATTCTGAAATCAGTGTCAGGGTAATATTGAGCTCACAGACACCCCATTTTACCATGAGCAGTGGGAAGAAGCTGCACCCTCATTATGATGCTGTTTCCATTCTCAGACTTCTCAAGGTGTTACCAGAAATGATACAATCTCCCCAGGGGGAGAAGTCATTTAACTGAACTGGCAAAGAACTGACATATTCCGCCCTGGGATTGTACACAGTTCAAACTGGCCTGGCGCTTGAAGGAACTTCTATTTGCAGGAACTGTGCCTGGATCATTATCAGAAAGTGGTTTATTCTATACTCCCTCACAGAAGTAAGTCTGAAATCCCAACGCATGCCCATAGTTGCTTTCTTTCTGCCTTAAAATAACTGAATTGGATGGAAAGCATGATGCGCTTTCTCTCCCTTACTATAATTCTATTTTCCTTCAGTTCCACCATGAGTTGATGATGACCTTCTTTTGCTACTTTCCTGACAAATCAGGTCTCCACCTGCTTGGTGGGCTGCTGCAGTCTTGCTCCAGCCTGCCTCTCTACTCTCATCTACTACACCCACGTAAGAGCCCGATGTTGATTCCTCAGATTCGTGCCCTGGTTTCGTTCTGTCCTATACCATCTCCCTTGCTTGGCTTATTGGAATTTCTTTAAAGCAAAATGTCCTTCTTCCTCCACTTGTCAATTCCCTTTGCTGCCTCCTCAGTGGTGCTTTTTAGGCCCCCAAGGAGACATTTCTTTCTCTTTAAACCTCCAGCATGTGTGCTGGTCCTTTACTTAAAACCCTGATTTCTCTGATTTATATAGTGGAGTATAAACAGGTATCAGGGCATCCATCTTTTCTCCACTTGTTTTATCTTTAGTTTTTTTTGACATGAATCTGTCAGAAAGTAGACAAAATAAGCCAGCATTGTACAAGTTAATAAAGCAAGTCTCAGATACACTGTCTCATCCAGTCCGCACAACACTATATGACAGATGTTCTATCATTCCATCTAGTAGAGAAAGAGACCAAGGTCAACTTGCTGGGCTGGGCAACATACTTGTCAGTGGTATCTCTCTCAAATAGATCTACTGACATTTTACTCCAAGCTATCTACTTGTTTATACTCTTGGTCTGTCCAACCACCTCAATTAACCTGCTTCTCAGAGAAGCTGGCCCTGTCTGACTCACACAACATCTTCTTTCGCTAATGAGTCCCCAGAAGGATGGCTATAGGAAGTCTTTCTCTCTGCTTCAGCCAAGCTACTACAGAGGCTAAAGTGGTCCCTAAAGCCCATACCTATTATCATGGCTGTGAAGTTTACCTGGCTGGGCCTGTCATACTAAGTCACACTGCCTCCTCTCCTACTTTCAAGTCCCTTCACATCTGCCAGAGAGACCCAAATGGAGCCTTCTGAGACTGGCTGCTATAAGCAGGGCTAGCTAAGAGCTCTGAGAAAGCAGGACTATTATAAGAAGATATCCCCATGACTCCAGTATACTCCATCATTCTGCTGATCCAGAAATTTCTATAATTGCACTTTCCCTTTGGGATGAGGACCTATGTGAGTCATTCAATAAACAATTATTTATCCATATTATCTATAATATGGACTTATCTTGGCTCTGAGCATTGAATATCTTCCCAGAAAGCTCTTGTTCTCGCACGTAACCAAGTTCTCTAGAGGCATAGTTCATCTGAATACTGTAAAAGAATGTCAGACTGGAAAATTTGTAAAAAGCAGAAATCTATTTCTCACAGTACTTTCAGTCTAAGTGCTGGCTGACTTTTTATCTTGCAGCATACAGAGCATGAGCCCTAATGCCCTGTGGGTACCAAGCTCTGCAGATGCTCAAGCCCCTGATATAAATTGATGCTGTATTTACGTATAGCCTACACACATTCTTCCCTTACATTTTAAATTGTCTCTGGGTTGCTTACAGTCCCTTAATAGAATGTAATTTTGTGAGGTTATTAAACTGTTGTTTAAGGGGAAAGTCTGTATGTGTCTCCAATACTTCCTGTCCACAGCAGTTGGCTGAATGCAATGATGCAGAATGTGTGTGTGTGTGTGTGTGTGTGTGTGTGTGTGTGTGTGTGTGTGTGTGTGTTTGCAAAGTCTATCCCAAGTGATTTGCAATCACAATGAAACGTGCTAAAAAAGAACAGACCTTAAAGCTGAAAACTCCCATCAGAAGAGATGCACACTCCAAAAAGTCTACCTTAACTATTTTTTATCTTACGTTCCCTGCAAAGAGAACTCTTAGGGGGAATGACCACTTCCGCTTCTCATCTTCAGGCCTGGTTGCTAATGCTCAAAGGTGAAGAAAGCTGCTGACAAAAATGTAGTTAACACACAGCTTGCCTGCGTGCTAGTGGGCTGATCCCATGGGCTATTTCAAAAGGCTGCTGGATATCCGAGATATCAGAACCCAACTAGTCAGTCTGAGATAAATGTACAGTCACACCCCTGGGACAAGTCTATAAGAGGTCCATAACTCACTTTGGATTCAGGAAATCTCTGGCTTGCAAAAGCAATTTGAAGAGGCAATGGGAGTTGTTTATTAGAACCAAGAACCTGCCTAAGACTTAGGTGGACCTCTGTCACTGAGAACTCTATCCCTTGGAACTGCAATCCCCAGCTGAGACTACTGTATGCCAAGGAATGTCAATTCACTTGCAAATCATCCGGATTCTCAGCCATGTTCTTTAGCTAGCATAAATCTTGCCTAATGTGAATCTGTCATTAGAAATCCCAGCCGGTTCAGCCACAGTCCTGGCCAATCTTGTCAGGTTCTCTCAAACACATAGTAATGAAACAAGACCATACATATATTTTCACCTCATAGTCCCTGCTCCAGAATAGTTGACTGTTACCTTTTTGATATTATTTCATTCTTCCATGTGACCATTACACAATGGGCAATGCAATCTCCTTTTAAATTAGGCATGTTCCTATAATAATGTATTTCGGAAAACAATTAAAGCTGGGAATAAATACAGGCTCAAGCCTGTGCTCCCATCACTCAGGAGGCTGAGGTAAGGTAATTACTACAAGTTTGAGGCCAGCCTAGGCTACGCACTGAGTTTACCTCAAGCTTATCTACACAGCAAGGCTGTGTATCAAAAACATGTAAATAATAATAGTAAAAATAATAATTATGTACATTATTACAGCCTCTTTTAAATAGTATTCAGTAATTCTTTCAAATGTTCAATTCCAATGCATTTCTATTAAAATGCCTGTGCAGAGGATCCATAAATAATGCTAAGAAAACAGGGACTTAGGGACTTTGCAGCTGTCTCACATTATACCAAGAAAGTAACAAAATAGCAAACAATTTACCTAAACTGATTAATTAACTATAGAACTGAATACAAGTCCCTAAGTACAAAAAGGAAAATAAAGCAAGTAATTATGATTTTCCCAATAAAATAAATAAACTTTCTGTAAACGTGTCAATTTGGTTTGTCATACATTTCTAATCCTTAATGAATAAGCAGTGCTCAAGTATTTTATAAAATTAGAAATTCAGAAACATATGACTTATTTTTATTACAAATTAACAAATTGGAAAGAGGATTATTCTTGAGGGTGGACAGATAAACTCAGTGGTTAAGAGTACTGTACTCTTGCAGAAGACTCAGGTTTTGCTCTCAGCACCAACTTCAGGTAGCTAATATCTGCCTCTAACTCCAATTCCAGAGACTCTGACACTGGCACATGCAGTTTAGATCTCAGAAACGCAGCTGAGTTACAGAGCCTGCTCTGATCCCTCACTGCACAAAAAGGGAGATGAGAATGGCAAACCAAACTGAGCAGTTGAGAATCCAGACTGTTTTAGACTTTCACAATTCCTGGAATTTGATCTTATTGTGGAAATGAAGGAATGAATAAAGGACAGACACACAGACACACAGAAATAGCTGGGATCGTGTAGACTGTTCTATGTTTTCAATGTGACTTTCTTTTTTTTTAATAATTTTATTTTTCTTGGCTATTTTCTGTAATTACATTTCAAATGTTATCCCCTTTCTCCACTCTCCCAAACCCCCTCCCCCTGCTTCTATGAGGATGCTCCTGGTGGGAACATCCATCCTCAATGCCCTGGCACTCCCCTACATTAGGGAAACAAGCCTTTATAGGAGCAAGGACTTTTCCTCCCATCGATGCTGGACAATGCCATCCTCTGCCACATATGTGGCTGGAGTCATGGGTCCCTTCATGTGTACTCATTGGTTGGTGGTTTCGTCCCTGGGAGCTCTCATGGGGCTTGGTAGGTCAATATTTTTGTTCTTCCTATGGAGTTACAAGCCCCTTCTTTCAGTCTTTTTTCTAACTCCAATGAAGCTCTTGGTGGTGAAGTAAACATTATTTACAACATCATCCTGTAAGTAAGAACACAGCAAAAACAAAGGTAAAAAAGGCTCCATGCAAAGGGGTGTTACATGTGATCTTAGGGTGGTTTCATGGTAGTGAATATCATAAGTAGAATACAATGAGGATGGATGGTGAAAGGTAACTAGATCTAAAGTGCCTCCAAGGGAAGCTTCGTTAAACTGAACTATGGGAAAAGAGAAGTCATCCATTCAAATACCCAGTATATAAATATATTCAAGAAGTGCAGACCGACAGGAGCCGGATGTAGAACGCTCCTGAGAGACACAGCCAGAATACAACAAATACAGAGGCGAATGCCAGCAGCAAACCACTCAACTGAGAATAGGTCCCCCGTTGAAGGAATCAGAGAAAGAACTGGAAGAGCTTGAGGGGGCTCGAGACCCCAGAAGTACAGCAATGTCGGGCAGCCAGAGCTTCCAGGGACTGGGCCACTGCCTAAGGACTATACATGGACTGACCCTGGACTCTGACCCCATAGGTAGCAATGAATATCCTGGTGGGAGCACCAGTGGAGGGGGAAGCCCTGGGTCCTGCTAGGACTGAACCCCCAGTGAACTAGACTATGGGGGGAGGGCGGCAATGGGGGGAGGGTTGGGAGGGGAACACCCATAAGGAAGGGGAGGGGGGAGGGGGATGTTTGCCCGGAAACCGGGAAAGGGAATAACACTTGAAATGTATATAAGAAATACTCAAGTTAATAAAAAAAAAAAAAAAAGAATCTCAGGGTACGAATCAGTTTAGGATTTCTGAAGCCAGAATGTTATTGCAATCATGGTTCATATACAAGAAGCAGTGAAGGGGGATGAGGTCAGAGAAAAAGAAAATGTAGGCGAAGATTCTGGCCTAAATGCTCAAAATGAAAAATATCAATTGTAGGATACTTGGAAGGTAGGAGTTGGTTGCATGGCTAAACTCACTTAGACATGAGCCCTCTGGCCATTGTAAGAAAAGTCGACTTCAAGAACAAGAGCAGCAGCAGGGAAGCTCTGTTTAGAGACTATTATGCTTGTGCAATGTTGCTGGCAACCGCCCAGGTAGCAGCAAAGGGTCTGGCGGGGGCGGGGGCTAGTCAGACAGATTCTAGACATAGGACAGGCAAGACAAAGTTGAGAGGGATGGATTCCTTTAACTCTGTGTGTCACCCTATAAGAACATCATGTAGCTATTGACAGAGTGGTGATCCTGTTGCCAAGTGCCAAGCACACAGTCCCTGGAGCTGATGGCTCAGTATACTAACCAACTTAGTCAACTATCCTGACATTTCTGCTTTTGTACTGTGAAACTACAATTATCAGTAACACTGATAACAGCTTTTGTTAACTGTGCATTTGTGCTGCTATAGGTAATCTGATCAGGGGTTCTTATGCACCATCTCAATGAATTTTGACAGCAAGACTATGATAGGATTATATCACTTTAACAGACAAGGCAGATGAGGCAGAGAGGTAAAATAAGTTGGGCCAAAGAGAAGTAAGGAAAAAACTAGGACATACATGCGATCTACCCCAGGTCCCAAGATTATAAGGAGCTGCTTCTCAAGCAAAGTCAGTTTCTTCTTGTGGTACCCAACTATGCATCACATTGTAATAGCACATCATGCCCAGACTGCTCTTTGCCCTCCCATCACAAAACAAAGCACCTTTCTTCAAGCAAGGTACTTTCAATCCTCTCTTCCCTGTTCCTCTCCTTCCCAGAAAGCTCTTTGGTTTAACATTTCCCTTTAAAATGTGGCGTCTGTGCAAGCACATAGCCATCTACATATGTCCCTATCATCACACTTTCTGAGCTCATTCTTTTTCATCATAAATCCCTAATAGTCACTTGGATTGCACTAATCATTGTTTCCAACTGCATATAGTACTCCCCACTGAGAAATAACTCAGAGTTCTAGACCAGCAGATGAACAAATGGAATCTATTATTTTGTGTTCAGGTCTCAACTATGCTGTCCTTCAGCAACATGGCTTTGAGGAAGTCATTTAACCTATCGGCATTTTCATATTCCCTCTGAGCAGAAAAGAAATATTGCCTCCTTTGGAGAGTTACTACGGTGATTCGAGGAGACAACCTAAGCACAGAACTTGACATCACCAGCAAAGAGAAACTGATGGGAAGGAAAAGGCAGAAAAGAGGGGAGAGAGGAGACTACGAAGTAAGTTGGTGGTTTGAATGAGAAAGCCCTTCATAGAAACATATTTGTAATGTTTGGTTCCCAATTGATGGGACTGTTTGGGAAGGATTAAGAGGTGTGGCCATGTTGGAGAAAGCATATCTCAGGAGGTGAGTTTTGAAGTTTCAGAAGCCCATGCCAGACACCTTCCTGTCTGCCTGCTGCTCGTGGATCAGATTGTAGGATGTAAATCTCTCAACTACTGCTCCAGTGTCATGCCTGTCTGCCTCCTGTCATGAAGATCATGAACTAACCCTCGAACACTGTAAGCAAGTCCCCAATAAAATGATTTTTTTGTAAGACTTGCCTTTGTCATGGTGTCTCTTCATAATCACAGAATAGTAACTAAGAGAGTGAATATGCTTTTATAAAAATAAAATAAAATTGTATAAAATGTCCTTATATAACATAGTACCCTATACAATCAATACATACAACAGAATATTTTAGATCATTGAGATTTAAAGTGGGAAGTTATTTAAATTTTCCACTAAAATAAAAAATATCAAAATAAAACAAAATAAATCTTAGAAAATTTTTAGTGTTCTGAGGAAAAAACACACTGTGACTAGAAATCATAAGCCTGTACATGGTATTATTTCATAAACACAAAAGATTCCCCTAACTCCAATAATAAGAACATAAACCTGAAGTCACCAATTCCATACAGTAGTGAGTTCCAGGGGAGAGACGAGGACAGTGCTCCAGCCTGGACTACTCTGCCACAGGAGGCCTCCCTCAGCCTCTCTGAAAGATCCTTCCTAGCTCCATGAGCAGTCTGAAAAAGATACGAAGTAACACATAACAAATGCTCATCATGCCACCTGCACTGAATGTCCAGAATACTGAAGGAAATCCTTTCTTGTATTAATAAGAAGGTATTTCATAATTTCCAACCATATTGTCCATGATTCTCGGACCCTAGAGACAGCATTGAATAAATCCCCTATTATGGTGATGCGTATAATCTCATGGAAGAAGACTGATAACAAACAATAATATATGTCTTAGAGAAATATAAACCTAGGGTGGGGAGGGGAACACCCATAAAGAAGGGGAGGGGGAGGGATTAGGGGGATGTTTGCCCGGAAACCGGGAAAGGGAATAACATTCGAAATGTAAATAAGAAATACTCAAGTTAATAAAAAAAAAAGAAATAGGCAGTTTGTATTTACAGATTATTAATAATGCATATATTATTAATAATGAATCATAGTGATGAGTAATAAATAACATTGACATTCAAAAAAAAAAAGATACCTAGGGAAGAAAGCTCAGCTTACTGGGAACTGACCCTTGGCTCAAGTGTTGTCCCTTCCTGTTTTTTTTAAGCCAAAGGTGGGGAAATAAATCACTCCATTCTTTCACATTCGTTTGGTCTGCCTTTTTTCTTTTTTAAGTTCATTCTAGTACAGCTTGTTAAGCAGTCAGAAGATAATTTTCACGCGGCAACACTCTAATGAATAAAACATAGCCAGGGAGCACGAGCAAACCTGATGCACTCTATGGTATGTACAGAGCATCAGAAAGGCACGTAGTGCCATTGCCACAGGAAGCAAAGATCACACGAGTCCAGAGGTATTTGGGAAGAGAAAGATATTTCCATAATCGAATATCACACCCTTGATCTGCTTGTCTGTTTAAGAAGGAACCATGCTTCCTTTTCCCAAGTATGCCCCCAAAAATCATTGAGATGAAAAAGTAAACGCAACGGGAACATCCCAGATTAGGAACATTTCCAGATCAAAGCCACTTGACTTCTAGTGATGGGTTAGAGTCAAAATGTAAGACACATTAAAAATATCTAATGTTACTGTCTGGTGCTGTGTACAAGATGGATATGAAATAAAAATGAATTTCTTGTTGAAAATCCAGTTCTATCCTTAATATAATCTCAGAATGAATGTGAATATGTTCCAAATCAGAACACATTCCCAGGCTGGGAACATTTCATGTGCTAAGCAGTTTGGATAAACCTCAAATGGAGATTATAACTATCGAATTACATTGGCACCTAAGTTTCAGATTTTGTATTCGAGACACTCAACCTACATATTTAGGAACAGAAAGACAAACTACAATCACAATTTAAGTAAACTCATGGGTGTTTATTAGAAAACACAACATATAAAAATATTCACAGACAAATGGGATGTGCAAAATAAAAGACGTGTGCAGTAGAAGGGGAGGGAGAAGACAGGACTAGAAGAAGGTAACCTGAAGTCATACTCCACCTGTGCTTTGTAAAATAACGCGTGGGATAGCGAATATGGAGCCCACGCACACACACACCCACCCACAGCAGGCCCATAAATGCACAATACTTTCATACCCAAATCAAGTAAAAAGAGTTGGAAATAGAATTGTAAGTGTCAAAGACATAAAATAGAAATAGACCAATGTCGGGAGCAGTTCAAAGAGGTGGTAGAGGCCTTATCTCAAAGAACTGAGCCTGAGCGGCCCTCCTGCCTTACTGTCATGTGTCTAACGACAAGATTGATTGGCTGTGCATTTAAAATTAATCATGTAAATATCCCCCTATTAATTTTCCTCCTCATTGTCATTCAGGCATCCATGTCCAATTCTGAAAACATAATTTGTGGCCTAAGAACTGTCCTTATTCTGCCCCCTCTAGATTCACACCTGAATGTATGAAATTGAATTTATGACTGGTGAAAGGCAACAGATTAATAGCACCATAAATTAATCTATTCATCCATATACTAAGAGTAGGAAGTCTAAAAAGAGGCAGTTCAATCTAACACCTTCTATTATTGTGCTTTAAAAATGAAGTCCAGGAAAATGAGATAAAAATTTATAACCCAAAACCAAAGAGCAAGTGGCAGGCCATGACTACACTGCTTGGTTTCCAGGCCTCTCAAAGTGACACTTTCAAGTAAAAATTTCCTTCTTCTTAAAAAAAAATCATCTGTCTGTATATTGGATCAAATATAAATGCTTCATAGTTTTACTGAAACATAAGAAAGACATATTGAAATATAGTTTATTCTAGATGCTGCTCAACAAATAAAATGATGGTTGTGATAATAAATAAATAAGAAGAGACCTTCAGGTTTTAAAATTGTTTTTTTCTTTCATTTCTAAAAAATTAAAGGAGGACTACCTTTAATAATATTTCATTGCCCCTATACATGGACTGACCCACAGCTCCAACTCCATATGTAGCAGAGGATGGCCTTGTTGGGCACCAGTGGAAGAAGCCCTTGGTCCTACCAAGATTGGACATCCCAGTGCAGGGGAATGTCAGGGGAGGAGGTGGTAAGGGGAGTGGATGGGAGGGGGAACATCCTTATGGGGGAGGGGGGAAGAGGAGATTGGGGGCTTATGGACAGGAAACAAGGAAAGGTAATAATATTTAAAATGTAAATAAAGAAATATATCCAATAAAAATATTTCATTGCCCATAGCTGAGATTGGAGCCATTGAATATGTAGTGGTGTCTCCCCTCCTCCTTCTCCCTCAGTGATCAAACGCTCAGAGTCTATGAGCATTCCTCCAGACAGTCCTCAGCCATTTGCCCCACACTGCCTGTTGGAAGCTGGCAGCCAGCATGTATAGTATCCTAGGGCAGCAGATCCCTCCTGTTTTCCAAACAGTCCAGCTTCTCTCTATCTAAATCCATCTTGCTTTCTGTCACCAGAGCGATTGCCATAACCCCCAAAGCTAACTGTAGCATAAATTCATGTTAACAGTTTCCATTTGGCTCTTCAGCACCTAGAAGGTTAATTATAAACTTTCAGCCCAGCTTAGCTAACAGGTCTTTTAGATTCATTTTATCTGCTTTCCAGGATGTACCTCAAATCCTTTCCGGTTATGCATCCTTGTTGGCCACTCCAACCAACCCCAGACGTTGAGAACCTTGGAACAAAATGTCGATTCTGCACATTCTGTTTCATTACTCTCATCTATGTGATTTTTCATCCTGCAAAGAAGACATCAAATAATTGTTATACCCCCACATTAAGCCCTTCTTCTAAGGAACATCTGATAGTACCCACCCCCTCCCATTCAAGACACACTCCTTTCCTACCCTCAACACATCGAGTTCAAGAGGAGATGCCCTAAAAGTCATGTGACTTGGACCTGACCACTGTCACAGAACACAGACTGGCTCAAAGATGAGCTGGTACAAAAAGATAGATCAGAAAAACTCCCCCCTCCCTCTTGAGTTCTCCAAGCCAATAAAAAGGTGGCAAAAAAATCAATATCTAATATAAAATAGTACAGAAACAGTGGTAGACTATTTATGCCAGGGAGAGTTGGGCAGGAAAATTAAGCCTCAGCCTAGGAAGAAGACTTAGGAAGAAATAATGAAGATAGACACATGAAAGATATTTCTAATGGACAGTATTGAGCCCATGGATTCCTTTATTTTTAAGTTGGCATTAAGTAGTTGTTTTGGGCAAAAGAAAAGGATCCAGCAGAAGCATGCTCTAAGAGTAATGGATCACTGTACCTCTTGTGGCTCCACAGATCTCAGTTTACATCCCCTAGAGTGGCAATTATGGTGTTCCATTGTAAGTTATTTGTTTGCACAGAGGACTCATGTGAGCAGTGTCTGAATCTTACTCATCTTTGGTTCTTTTTTTTTTTTTTTTTTTTTTTTACTGTGAGATTTTATTTTTCTCCTAGAAGTGTCAGAGAAGCTGCAACCCATAAAGGCTCACCAACATGGCTGCCAATGTCCAACATAAACAAGGATGACCCACAAGGGAAAAAATATTTTAGGCTTGAAATTTTTTTTTTTTACTTTTCTTTCTTTCTCTTTTTTTTTTTTATTAAATTGAGTATTTCTTATATACATTTCGAATGTTATTCCCTTTCCCGGTTTCCGGGCAAACATCCCCCTCCCCCCTCGCCTTACTTATGGGTGTTCCCCTCCCAACCCTCCCCCCATTGCCGCCCTCCCCCCATAGACTAGTTCCCTGGGGGTTCAGTCTTAGCAGGACCCAGGGCTTCCCCTTCCACTGGTGCTCTTACTAGGATATTCATTGCTACCTATGGGGTCAGAGTCCAGGGTCAGTCCATGTATAGTCTTTAGGTAGTGGCTTAGTCCCTGGAAGCTCTGGTTGCTTGGCATTGTTGTACTTTTGGGGTCTTGAGCCCCTTCAAGCTCTTCCAGTTCTTTCTCTGATTCCTTCAACAGGGGACCTATTCTCAGTTCAGTGGTTTGCTGCTGGCATTCGCCTCTGTATTTGCTGTATTCTGGCTGTGTCTCTCAGGAGCGATCTACATCCGGCTCCTGTCGGTCTGCACTTCTTTGCTTCATCCATCTTGTCTAATTGGGTGGCTGTATATGTATGGGCCACATGTGGGGCAGGCTCTGAATGGGTGTTCCTTCAGTCTCTGTTTTAATCTTTGCCTCTCCCTTCCCTGCCAAGGGTATTCTTTTTCCTCATTTAAAGAAGGAGTGAAGCATTCACATTTTGATCATCCGTCTTGAGTTTCGTTTGTTCTAGGGATCTAGGGTAATTCAAGCATTTGGGCTAATAGCCACTTATCAATGAGTGCATACCAGGTATGTCTTTCTGTGATTGGGTTAGCTCACTCAGGATGATATTTTCCAGTTCCAACCATTTGCCTACGAATTTCATAAACTCGTTGTTTTTGATAGCTGAGTAATATTCCATTGTGTAGATGTACCACATTTTCTGTATCCATTCCTCTGTTGAAGGGCATCTGGGTTCTTTCCATTTTCTGGCTATTATAAATAAGGCTGCGATGAACATAGTGGAGCACGTGTCTCTTTTATATGTTGAGGCATCTTTTGGGTATATGCCCAAGAGAGGTATAGCTGGATCCTCAGGCAGTTCAATGTCCAATTTTCTGAGGAACCTCCAGACTGATTTCCAGAATGGTTTTACCAGTCTGCAATCCCACCAACAATGGAGGAGTGTTCCTCTTTCTCCACATCCTCGCCAGCATCTGCTGTCACCTGAGTTTTTGATCTTAGCCAATCGCACTGGTGTGAGGTGAAATCTCAGGGTTGTTTTGATTTGCATTTCCCTTATGACTAAAGATGTTGAACATTTCTTTAGGTGTTTCTCAGCCATTCGGCATTCCTCAGCTGTGAATTCTTTGTTTAGCTCTGAACCCCATTTTTAATAGGGTTATTTGTTTCCCTGCGGTCTAACTTCTTGAGTTCTTTGTATATTTTGGATATAAGGCCTCTATCTGTTGTAGGATTGGTAAAGATCTTTTCCCAATTTGTTGGTTGCCATTTTGTCCTAACCACAGTGTCTTTGCCTTACAGAAGCTTTGCAGTTTTATGAGATCCCATTTGTCGATTCTTGATCTTAGAGCATGAGCCATTGGTGTTTTGTTCAGGAAATTTTTTCCAGTGCCCATGTGTTCCAGATGCTTCCCTAGTTTTTCTTCTATTAGTTTGAGTGTGTCTGGTTTGATGTGGAGGTCCTTGATCCACTTGGACTTAAGCTTTGTACAGGGTGATAAGCATGGATCGATCTGCATTCTTCTACATGTTGACCTCCAGTTGAACCAGCACCGTTTGCTGAAAATGCTCTTTTTTCCATTGGATGGTTTTGGCTCCTTTGTCAAAAATCAAGTGACCATAGGTGTGTGGGTTCATTTCTGGGTCTTCAATTCTATTCCATTGGTCTATCTGTCTGTCTCTGTACCAATACCATGCAGTTTTTATCACTATTGCTCTGTAATACTGCTTGAGTTCAGGGATAGTGATTCCCCCTGAAGTCCTTTTATTGTTGAGGATAGCTTTAGCTATCCTGGGTTTTTTGTTATTCCAGATGAATTTGCAAATTGTTCTGTCTAACTCTTTGAAGAATTGGATTGGTATTTTGATGGGGATTGCATTGAATCTGTAGATTGCTTTTGGTAAAATGGCCATTTTTACTATATTAATCCTGCCAATCCATGAGCATGGGAGATCTTTCCATCTTCTGAGGTCTTCTTCAATTTCTTTCCTCAGTGTCTTGAAGTTCTTATTGTACAGATCTTTTACTTGCTTGGTTAAAGTCACACCGAGGTACTTTATATTATTTGGGTCTATTATGAAGGGTGTCGTTTCCCTAATTTCTTTCTCGGCTTGTTTCTCTTTTGTATAGAGGAAGGCAACTGATTTATTTGAGTTAATTTTATACCCAGCCACTTTGCTGAAGTTGTTTATCAGCTTTAGTAGTTCTCTGGTGGAACTTTTGGGATCACTTAAATATACTATCATGTCATCTGCAAATAGTGATATTTTGACCTCTTCTTTTCCGATCTGTATCCCCTTGATCTCCTTTTGTTGTCTGATTGCTCTGGCTAGAACTTAAAGAACTATATTGAATAAGTAGGGAGAGAGTGGGCAGCCTTGTCTAGTCCCTGATTTTAGTGGGATTGCTTCGAGTTTCTCTCCATTTAGTTTAATGTTAGCAACTGGTTTGCTGTATATGGCTTTTACTATGTTTAGGTATAAGCCTTGAATTCCTATTCTTTCCAGGACTTTTATCATGAAGGGGTGTTGAATTTTGTCAAATGCTTTCTCAGCATCTAATGAAATGATCATGTGGTTCTGTTCTTTCAGTTTGTTTATATAATGGATCACGTTGATGGTTTTCCGTATATTAAACCATCCCTGCATGCCTGGGATGAAGCCTACTTGATCATGGTGGATGATTGTTTTGATGTGCTCTTGAATTCGGTTTGCCAGAATTTTATTGAGTATTTTTGCGTCGATATTCATAAGGGAAATTGGTCTGAAGTTCTCTTTCTTTGTTGTGTCTTTGTGTGGTTTAGGTATAAGAGTAATTGTGGCTTCGTAGAAGGAATTCGGTAGGGCTCCATCTGTTTCAATTTTGTGGAATAGTTTGGATAATATTGGTATGAGGTCTTCTATGAAGGTTTGATAGAATTCTGCACTAAACCCGTCTGGACCTGGGCTCTTTTTGGTTGGGAGACCTTTAATGACTGCTTCTATTTCCTTAGGAGTTATGGGGTTGTTTAACTGGTTTATCTGTTCCTGATTTAACTTCGATACCTGGTATCTGTCTAGGAAATTGTCCATTTCCTGCAGATTTTCAAATTTTGTTGAATATAGGTTTTTATAGTAAGATCTGATGATTTTTTGAATTTCCTCTGAATCTGTAGTTATGTCTCCCTTTTCATTTCTGATTTTGTTAATTTGGACGCACTCTCTGTGTCCTCTCGTTAGTCTGGCTAAGGGTTTATCTATCTTGTTGATTTTCTCAAAGAACCAACTTTTGGTTCTGTTGATTCTTTCTATGGTCCTTTTTGTTTCTACTTGGTTGATTTCAGCTCTGAGTTTGATTATTTCCTGCCTTCTACTCCTCCTGGGTGTATTTGCTTCTTTTTGTTCTAGAGCTTTTAGGTGTGCTGTCAAGCTGTTGACATATGCTCTTTCCTGTTTCTTTCTGCAGGCACTCAGCGCTATGAGTTTTCCTCTTAGCACAGCTTTCATTGTGTCCCATAAGTTTGGGTATGTTGTATCTTCATTTTCATTAAATTCTAAAAAGTTTTTAATTTCTTTCTGTATTTCTTCCTTGACCAGGTTATCATTGAGTGGAGCATTGTTCAATTTCCACGTATATGTGGGCATTCTTCCCTTACTGTTATTGAAGACCGGTTTTAGGCCGGGTCCGATAGCACACATGGGATTATTTCTTTCTTTCTGTACCTGTTGAGGCCCGTTTTTTGACCAATTATATGGTCAATTTTGGAGAAAGTACCATGAGGAGCTGAGAAGAAGGTATATCCTTTTGCTTTAGAATAGAATGTTCTATAAATATCCGTTAAGTCCATTTGGCTCATGACTTCTCTTAATCTGTCTACATCTCTGTTTAATTTCTGTTTCCATGATCTGTCCATTGATGAGAGTGGGGTGTTGAAATCTCCCACTATTATTGTGTGAGGTGCAATGTGTGTTTTGAGCTTTAGTAAGGTTTCTTTTACGTATGTAGGTGCCCTTGTATTTGGGGCATAGATATTTAGGATTGAGAGTTCATCTTGGTTGATTTTTCCTTTGATGAATATGAAGTGTCCTTCCTTATCTTTTTTGATGACTTTTAGTTGGAAATTGATTTTATTTGATATTAGAATGGCTACTCCAGCTTGCTTCTTCTGACCATTTGCTTGGAAAGTTGTTTTCCAGCCTTTCACTCTGAGGTAGTGTCTGTCTTTGTCTCTGAGGTGTGTTTCCTGTAGGCAGCAGAATGCAGGGTCCTCGTTGCGTATCCAGTTTGTTAATCTATGTCTTTTTATTGGGGAGTTGAGGCCATTGATATTGAGAGATATTAAGGAATAGTGATTATTGTTTCCCTTTATATTCATATTTGGATGTGAGGTTATGTTTGTGTGCTTTCATTCTCTTTCATTTGTTGCCAAGACGATTAGTATCTTGCTTCTTCTAGGGTATAGCTTGCCTCCTTATGTTGGGCTTTACCATTTATTATCCTTTGTAGTGCTGGATTTGTAGAAAGATATTGTGTAAATTTGGTTTTGTCATGGAATATCTTGGTTTCTCCATCAATGTTAATTGAGAGTTTTGCTGGATACAGTAACCTGGGCTGGCATTTGTGTTCTCTTAGGGTCTGTATGACATCAGTCCAGGATCTTCTGGCCTTCATAGTTTCTGGCGAGAAGTCTGGTGTGATTCTGATAGGTCTCCCTTTATATGTTACTTGACCTTTTTCCCTTACTGCTTTTAATATTCTTTCTTTATTTTGTGCGTTTGGTGTTTTGACAGTTATGTGACGGGAGGTGTTTCTTTTCTGGTCCAATCTATTTGGAGTTCTGTAGGCTTCTTGTATGTCTATGGGTATCTCTTTTTTTAGGTTAGGGAAGTTTTCTTCTATGATTTTGTTGAAGATATTTACTGGTCCTTTGAGCTGGGAGTCTTCACTCTCTTCTATACCTATTATCCTTAGGTTTGATCTTCTCATTGAGTCCTGGATTTCCTGTATGTTTTGGACCAGTAGCTTTTTCCGCTTTACATTATCTTTGACAGTTGAGTCAATGATTTCTATGGAATCTTCTGCTCCTGAGATTCTCTCTTCCATCTCTTGTATTCTGTTGGTGAAGCTTGTATCTACAGCTCCTTGTCTCTTCTTTTGGTTTTCTATATCCAGGGTTGTTTCCATGTGTTCTTTCTTGATTGCTTCTATTTCCATTTTTAATTCCTTCAACTGTTTGATTGTGTTTTCCTGGAATTCTTTCAGGGATTTTTGTGTCTCCTCTCTATGGGCTTCTACTTGTTTATTTATGTTCTCCTGGAATTCTTTCAGGGATTTTTGCGATTCTTTCAGGCATTTTTGCGATTCCTCTCTGTAGGCTTCTACTTGTTCTCTAAGGGAGTTCTTCATGTCTTTCTTGAAGTCCTCCAGCATCATGATCAAAAATGATTTTGGAACTAGATCTTGCTTTTCTGGTGTGTTTGGATATTCCATGTTTGTTTTGATAGGAGAATTGGGCTCCGATGGTGCCATATAGTCTTGGTTTCTGTTGCTTGGGTTCCTGCGCTTGCCTCTCGCCATCAGATTATCTCTAGTGTTACTTTGTTCTGCTATTTCTGACAGTAGCTAGACTGTCCTATAAGCCTGTGTGTCAGGAGTGCTGTAGACCTGTTTTCCTCTCTTTCAGTCAGTTATGGGGACAGAGTGTTCTGCTTTCGGGCGTGTAGTTTTTCCTCTCTACAGGTCTTCAGCTGTTCCTGTGGGCCTGTGTCCCAAGCTCACCAGGCAGCTTTCTTGCAGCAGAAAAGTTGGTCTTACCTGTGGTCCCGAGGCTCAAGTTCGCTCGTGGGGTGCTGCCCACGGGCTCTCTGCAGCGGCAGCAACCAGGAAGACCTGTGCCGCCCCTTCTGGGAGCTTCAGTGCACCAGGGTTCCAGATGGTCTTTGGCTTTTTCCTCTGGCGTCCGAGATGTGTGTGCAGAGAGCAGTCTCTTCTGGTTTCCCAGGCTTGTCTGCCTCTCTGAAGGTTTAGCTCTCCCTCCCACGGGATTTGGGTGCAGAGAACTGTTTATCCGGTCTGTTTCTATCAGGTTCGGGCGGTGTCTCAGGCAGGGGTCCTGCCGCTCCTGGGCCCTCCCCCACGGGAGCCCAGAGGCCCTATACAGTTTCCTCTTGGGCCAGGGATGTGGGCAGGGGTGAGCAGTGTTGGTGGTCTCTTCCGCTCTGCAGCCTCAGGAGTGCCCACCTGACCAGGCGGTTGGGTCTCTCTCTCACCGGGTGTGGGAGCAGAGAGCTGCTGTGGGCCGGGATCCGCGGGTCTCATCGTTGGTTCTTTAGAGTCTTTGGGGGTATCTGTTGAATGGATGGAGGCCCAAGGAGGCAATCGTATCCTATATTTCTAATGCTGATAGCTTCTTTTTTTTTTTTTTTTTAGTATCTCACTATTTTTTTTATTAGATATATTTCTTTACTTACATTTCAAATGTTATTCCCTTTCCTGGTTTCCTGTCCATAAGACCCCCCTCCCCCTCCCTCATACTGGTGTTCCCCCCCATCCACCCCCTTTACCACCCCCCCCCACATTTCCCTGCACTGGGAGTCCAACCTTGGCAGGACCAAGGGCTTCCCCTTCACTGGTGTCCCAACAAGTCTATTCTCTGCTACATATGCAGTTAGAGTCCAGTTGGTTTAGTCCCTGGAAGTTCCGGTTGGTTAGCATTGTTTTTCTTATGGGGTGGCAAGCGCCTTCAGCTCTTTCATTCCTTCCACTAATTCCCCCAAAGGGGGTCCTGTTCTCAGTTCAATGGTTTGCTGCTAGCATTGACCTCTGTATTGGACACACTCTGGATGTGTCTCTCAGGAGAGATCTATATCCGGTCCCTTTCAGCATGCACTTTTTAGCTTCATTAATCGTACCTAATTTTGGTGAATATATATATATATATATATATATATATATATATATATATATATATATATATATATATATATATCGGCCCCATGTGCTACCTGTGGGGCAGGTTCTAAAAGGCCATTCCTTAAGTCACAGCTTTAAACTTTGCTTCCATATCCCCTCCTATGGATATTTTTCCTCCTTTTAAGGAGTGAGAGCAATGCCTATAGCTTCTTAAGTCTGTAACACTCAAAAGCCAGTGGGCCCTGTTTGTCCCCATTCTCCTCAATTGTCTCAGAATTTCCACTGATTCCAGAGGCGGCAGTAGTTTAAGACACTTGTAAGTCTCTCAGATCATTAAACTACCTGTTCCAGTGGAGTGAGCTATCACATCAAAGCTTTCCGCATGACTAATGTGTATAGAAATAGAATGTTAATTTGTTTTTATTTTATGGGTAGAAACAACTGAGAAATTTAATGTTTTTACATATTAATTCTGACAACTAAAACTCAATCCAATGTTTTTGGACAGTATGGCCATAGGTGATAAATAGATAAATACCAAATTTTTCAAAGTTATCTCAAGGTGATAATAATATAGAAATATAGGAAAATCTTCTTCACTCATTTCCCTACTTTCAAATTGTACATATAAGCATGCATTTATAATAAAAAAATAAAGATTCTTTTCACTTGAGAAACTGTGGCTTTCCCCATCTACATCTGGGTTTTTGTGGCTTTGCTCAAATTCTTTTCCTCCTGTTCATTTTGTCCCATTCCAATGTGCTTGTTTTTGTTTAATCATATTATATCATTTATATTATATTATATTATTTGCTTATATTTCAATTTTTTTCAAATGAGGGACAGAAATGGGGTGAATCTAGGTGGGAGGGTAGGTGGGGGGGGACTCGTAGGAGGAAAAGGGAGGAGAAACTACAATCAGAATGTTAAATTTAAAAATCTATTTTAATTAAAAAATATAAATGCCATTGTCCAAGTCATGTCTCTTGTGTCATTCAACAAAAGAAAATAGATTTTGAAAGGGTCTTCACCTTGGCACATGAGCCTCGTACATGCATGTTTCTCTAAACCTTGCCATCAGAAACAGAAATACAAATTATGGCACTTCTCTGCAGCTCCCTTTGTGGCTTTGCACGTGTAACCCCTGACTCATTCCTTAAAGCATCCCCTCTAGTACCCAAAGCAACCACGCCACTAACCATATAGCTTGTGGAAGAATATTCACATTGTTCAGTTTAGAAAAATTAAATATGCATCATGGTATTGCCATATGGCAGTCAAAATGAATCATCTTTGCAAGTAAAATTTCATGCAGTCACCCGTGGCCTTTGTCTTCAAGTTCCAGCTAAAAATAAATACAAGAAAAGCCATTCTCTCCCTCAGCTGACGCGCTACAGAAGGTATCGTCAGACTCGGGAGGTAACTAAAGAACTGAATATAAAAGAGAAAATCCTGACAAGTGTGGACAGTGTATGCCAGGTACCTCCTATCGTGTAGTACAAGAAGACACTACAAACAGAAATGGTTACAAACTGACAACCCATGACCTCATCTCCACAGGATCAACTGTAGATCCAGGCAGATCCCTAGATACAGGCTTTACTGAGTTTCCATCTAAGCATACCTAAGTCTAGACAAAGTTTTCCCAAACTCCTCCTAAGTTCATCCTACACCTTCACAGGGGATGTCACTGCCCACAGTGGGGTGAGCTCTCCCATATTAATCATTAATTAATAAAATGCCCTCCACAAACATGCCTCCAGGACAGTCTGGTGGATATCTTTTCCCACTTGAAGTCCCCTCTTCCCAGATGACCCCAGCTTGAATCAAATTCGAAAGAAAACAGTAACAAAAACAAAACACAAATTACTATCACATGCATGGTTCTTACCCACTCATCTGTCAATGAGCATTGGATCATACCATGTCTTGGGTATTTTGTATAATGTTGTTTTGAATGTGGCACCAATACATGTCAAAAATACTAATTTAAATTCTTTTGGATACATATCCAAGTGAGAAACTGCTCGATCATATGGTAGTTCTATTTTAGAACTTAAAATACATGGTTCCTAAATAGACTATTATATCAAATGAAATAAGCATTTCAGTATTTTGTGCTACTTAACATTCCACTAGAGACAGAGAAAGTAGCTTGGAATAAGCAAGAAATTTTCAAAATCAATTAGACACATCCATTTTGAATACCTTACAGAAGCTACACCATGAAAAAGTAAGTGAAAGGTCATTTGCAAAGGACTAAATACTACCCCTAAACTTATGGGTTGGGATACAAGCCTTGCATTCATTTAAGATGTAGTAATTTATTAGGTCATGACTGTCAGATTGTCTTGATTCATATCCTTACAAGAGAGACCCCAGAGAATTAACTAGGCCTCTCTTCCATGGGAAGGAAATAGGAAGTAACCATCTAAGCACCAGGAAGTGTGACCTTCTCAGACATGAGACTTGTTAGTGTCTTGATCTCACAATTTTCAAACTTTAGGACTATATGAAGTAATTTACTGTTGTTTGGTTTTGGGATTTTTTTTTTACATTTCTGTCTTTCTTTTTTAATATTTATATTTCACCATTTTTAAAGTCCAGTCATTATCCCCTTCCCAGTCTGCCCTCCAACAGTTCCTCATTCCATTCTTCTTCCCCTCTGTTTCCAAGAGCATACCCACTTCACCCCACCCCACAAGGATTCCCCACTCCTTGGAGCCTCAAATCCTGATTCTGTTTTCTCCTCCCTCTACTCCTCCCAGTTCATCCTCATCTTACTTCCTTCCCTTTCTGTATCTCATTAGAAAACAGGCTTCTAAAAGATAAAAATAAAATAAAATACAATGTAGTAAGACAAAACAGAAACAAATACAACATAATTGGACAAAACAAACAAACAGAAGGAAAAGAGCTCAAGAGAAGGCACAGAAGCAGAAACCAACTTCTTATATTCAGGAATCTCAGGAAGGTATTAAACTGAAAAATTATATATAATTTATTAAAAGGTCTTAAACAGGAAAGGATCTGACACAACATTGTGAGACAGGGAACCTCCAAAGAAACCACTGAGTTTGTTTTCTGTTGGCCACCTACCACTAGTCATGCAACCAACACTTAAGAGTGGTTTTCTAAACCAACAACCAAAAAGTATACATAAGTCTGTCCATGTCTCCAGATATATAGATAGCAGAGGACTGCCTCACCTGGCATCAGTAGGAGGGAAGGCAAATGGTCCTGTGGAGGCTTGATGCCCTAGAGAAGGGAGATGCGGGGGGCGGGGGAGACCCTCCCCTCTTAGAGTGCCCTCTTAGAGGCAAAGTGGAGAGGGATAGGGTGGAGGGGAGACCAGGAAAGGGAATAACAAAAATTTAAAATCTAGACAAATAAAATGATTCTTTTGAAGAATGAATGAATAAATATATATATTGCTTTCATTGTGTCCCATAAGTTTGGGTATGTTATACCTTCATTTTCATTAAATTCTAAAAAGTCTTTAACTCCTTTCTTTACTTCTTACTTGACCAAGTTATCATTAAAAAGAGCATTATCCAGCTTCCATTTGTATGTGAGCGTTCTGTTGTTTTTGTTGTTAATGAAGACCAGTTTTAATCCATGGTCATCTGATCGGATGCATGGGATTATATCAATCTTCTTGTATCTCTTGTGGTCAGTTTTGGAGAAGGTACCATGAGGTGCTAAGAAGAAGGTATATTCTTTTGTTTTAGAATGAAATATTCTATAAATATCTGTTAAATCCATTTGCTTCATAGTTTCTGTTAGTTTCTCTATATCTCTGTTTAGTTTCTGTTTCCATGATCTGTCTATTGATGAGAGTGGAGTGTTGAAGTCTCCTACTATTATTGTGTGAGCTTAAGAATGTAGGTGCCCTTGCATTTGGATATTCAGGATTGAGAGTTCATCTTGGTGGATTTTTCCCGCTGATGAACACCATGTATCCTTTTTTGATAACTTTGGTTGAAAGTCAATTTTCTTCAATATTAGAATGGCTACTCCAGCTTGTTTCTTTCTTTCTTTCTTTTTTTTTTTTTTTTCAGAGCTGAGGACCAAACCCAGGGCCTTGTGCTTGCTAGGCAAGCGCTCTACCACTGAGCTAAATCCCCAACTCCCATCTTGTTTCTTGAGACCATTTGCTTGGAAAATTTTTTTCCACCCTTTTAGTCTGAAGTAGTTTTTGTCATTGAAGTGTGTTTCCTGTATGCAGCAAAATGCTGGTTTCTGTTTACATATCCAGTCTGTTAGTCTATACTTTTTATTGGGGAATTGAATCCACTAATGTTAAGAAATATTAAGGAATAGTGATTGTTGTTTCTTGATATTTTTGTTGTCAGAGGTGGAATTATGTTTGTGTGGCTCTCTTCTTTTGGGTTTGTTGCAAGATTACTTTCTTGCTTTTTCTAGGGTGTACTTTCCCTCCTTGTGTTGGAGTTTTTCATCTATTATCCTCTGTAGGGCTGGATTTGTGGAAAGATATTGTGTAAATTTGGTTTTGTCATGTAATATCTTTGTTTCTCCATCTGTGATAGTTTAGAGTTTTGCTGGATATAGTAGCCTGGGCTGGCATTTGTGTTCTCTTAGGGTCTGTATGACATCTGTTCAGGATCTTCTAGTTTTCATAGTCTCTGTTGAGAAGTCTGGTGTGATTCTGATAAATCTGCCTTTATATATTACTTGACCTTTTTCTCTTACTGCTTTTTTTTCTTTGTTTTGTGCATTTGGTGTTTTGACTCTTATGTGGCAGGAGAAATTTCTTTTCTGGTCCAATCTATTTGGAGTTCTGTAGGCTTCCTGTATGTTTATGGGCATCTCTTTCTTTAGGTTGGGGAAGTTTCTTCCATAATTTTGTTGAAGATATTTACTGGCCCTTTAAGTTGAGAGTCTTCACTCTCTTCTATACCTATTATCCTTAGGTTTGATCTTCTCATTGTGTCCTGGATTTCCTGGATATTTTGGGTTAGGACCTTTTTGTGTTTTACATTTTCTTTGTTGGGGTACTCATTAAGGGGCCTTTCTTTCAGTCTGTGCTCTATTTTTGTTCTTGCATTTCCTTTAGACAAGAACAATTCTGGGTTAAAATCTTTGAAGATGGTTGGGTAGTTCCCTGACTCAACTGGGGGCCAGGTCTATTTACTGGATGACATCTCTTCCAGTTTCATCTCCAGACTGTTGAATATTTCTGCCACCTGAGGTTTTGGTCTTAGCCATTCTGACTGATGTAAGGTGGAATCTCATGGTCATTTTGATGTGCATTTCCCTGATCACTAAAGAACATTTCTTAGGTACTTCCCAGACATTCAAGATTCTTCCATTGTGAATTCTCTGTTTAGTTCTGTACCTCAGTTTTTGATTGGGTTGTTTGGATTTTGTGGTGGTCAGCTTTTCGAGTTCTTTATATATTTTGGATATTAGCCCTCTATCAGATGTGGGGTTAGTGAAGTTTTTTCCCACTGTGCAGGTTGCAGATGTGTCCTATTGACTAAGTCAGGGTTTTTTTTTTCTTTTCTTTTTTTTTTTTTTTTTTTTTCGGAGCTGGGGATTGAACCCAGGGCCTTCCGCTTGCTAGGCAAGCGCTCTACACTGAGCTAAATTTCCAACCCCAAGTCGGGTTTTTAAAACATGCCCTTACATGATTCTCTGGATATCCTCAATGTCTGTTGTTATGTTAATTTTGATATTCTCTTGCTTGTTTTATTTGAGTAAGCATCTGTCGACTTAATTGATTTCTTAAATAACCAACCTACTTCATTAATTCTTTTATTGCTTTGGTCTCTATTTTGCTGATTTCAGACCTGAGTTTGATTATATCTTCCTATCTACTCTTTTTGGGTGTGATTTCTTCTTGTTTTAGAGCATTCAGGTGTGATGTTAATAGTCTGATATCTATTTTTTAATGTAGGTAATTAGTGCTATAAGCTTGCCTCTTAGAACCACCTCATTATGTCCATAAGTTTGTGTATGGTATATGTTTATTTTCATTAAATGCTAGAAAATCTTTAGCTTCTTTCACAATTTCTATCTTGACTCATTTTTCATTTAATAGAGTGGTTCAGTTTCTGTGTGTTTGTAAGTTTTCTGAGGTTTCTGTTGTTGATATTCAGCTTTACCCCATGGTAGTCAGATAGTATTCAGGGTATTATTTCAATAATCTTGTATCTATTGAGACTTATTCTGTATCCAATCAGTCAGTTTTAAAGAAATTTCTATGAGGTGCTGAAAAGAAGGTATATTCTTTAGTATTTGGGTGAAATGTTCTCTAAATACCTCTTAGGACCATTTGGTTTATAATATCACCTAACTCTAGTATTTCTCTGTTTAGTTTTTGTCTGGAGGACCTGTCTATTGGTGAGAGTGAAATATTGAAATCTCCCAATTATCACTGTTTGAAGTATAGCAGATATTGCAAATCTTAACATCAATGCACCAAGCAAAAGGGATTCACATTCATAAATGAAACACTACTATTCCTTAAATCATATATATTGACCTTCAAACACTGATAATTGGGGGATTTCAATATTAATAGTGTGAGGTCTTGACTCTTTCATATGAAATGAGTCTCAAGTTGGGACAGTCACTAGGTGGCTTGTCCCCTCGGTCTCCGTTCCATCTGTATCCTTGCACATTTTATAGACAAGATAAATTTGGGTTGAAGATTTATGAGAGGATTGCTGTCCTCCTCCCTTCACTGGAGGTCCTACCTGACTATAGGAGATGGCCACTTCAGTCTCTATATGATCTTCTCATAGGAATCTAAGGTAGGGCCAACCCTCATAAACTCCTCTATCCTCTCCTATAGAGGGCCGCAATAACATTCGCCACCACTAGATGGCGCTGGCTTCCACTGCGCCCCACGTGGAAGGCCGAGCTAGACAAGATGGTGCCTGCCTTCGCCGAGCCAGCCGACTCCCTTTCAGGAAGTTAACTATGTGCGCATGTGCAAGAGTGCCTTCGTGCCAGGTCTTTGCCCACTCTGGGGCGTGCCTTATGAGATCATGAGTAAACAACCAATCAGGTGTGGATGCACCGCGCTAGGGTGTATATAAGCGCGCCATGCGGGCGCGCGGGGGCTTCTCCATAAGGTATTATTAAAGTTTGGTCACAGCGAGGATTCCTATGTCCACATGTGCTTTCTTGCTGGCGAGGTCGCGCGTGGGATATTTGGTGCCGAAACCTGGGATAAAAAACGCCACACCATCGCCAGGCGCCGGGAGGGAGTCCTCTGTCTGCGGAAAGAATCCAGAAGCGGCAGGAATTGAGGTAAACTCCGAGAGACATGATAGGAAAGCATGTCAGAAACGGAGCGTAGTGAAAGGTTGCAACCAAAAAATGATACTGATCGATCTCAAGCACCAGGCCCATGCACGACCTCACCAGCAAGAAAACACGCGTGGACATAGGAATCCTCGCTGTGACCAAACTTTAATAATACCTTATGGAGAAGCCCCCGCGCGCCCGCATGGCGCGCTTATATACACCCTAGCGCGGCGCATCCACACCTGATTGGTTGTTTACTCATGATCTCATAAGGCACGCCCCGGAGTGGGCAAAGACCTGGCACGAAGGCACTCTTGCACATGCGCTCACAGTTAACTTCCTGAAAGGGAGTCGGCTGGCGCGGCGAAGGCCGGTGCCATCTTGTCTAGCTCGGCCTTCCACATGGGGCGCAGTGGAAGCCAGCGCCATCTAGTGGTGGCGAATGTTATTGCGGTCCTCTACACTCTCCCATCACAGACCTCTAGCTAGTCTTCAGAGATTCCTCACCCTGCCAATTCTCATTCTCATATTCCCATCCCATTGTCACCACACCTGATCACCATACCCATTGCCCTCCTCACATCCTCCCCCCACACAGCTCCCTCTTTCCATCCACCTTCAATGACTATTTAGTTTCCCCTTCTGAGTGAGATTTACACATCCTCCCTTAAGACCTCTTTATTTGCCAATTTCTTTGCGTCCATGGATGATAGTATGGCTGTCCTGCACTTTATAGCTAATTCCACTTTCAAGTGTATATACATACCATATGTGTCTTTCTGGCTCTGGTTTACCTCACTCAGGATAATATCCTCAAGTTCCATAAGCTGCCTGCAAAATTGCAGAGATCCAAAGCCAAACATCAGGTGGAGCCTGGGGAGTTGTGGGGAAGAGTGGGAGATAGAAGTGAGAGAGTTGGAAGGAGCCAAGGACAGCACAAGAAGACCCACAGAGTCAACTAGCCTAGAACCATGGGGTTCATCGAGCCTTGACCACCAACCAGGGAGCATTTAGGAGCCGGAGATAGATCCTCTACACATTTGTAGCAGATGTGCAGCTTGGTCTTCATGTGGGTCCCCCAACAAATACAGTACAGTCTCCGTACCCTGCCACTGAATCCTCTTCCTCCTACTTGAACTGCCTGGTTGGGCCTTAGTGGGAGAGGATGTGCCTAGATCTGCTAGAACTAGATACTTCAGGGTGGGGTGGTACCCAAAGGAGGGCTCTTCTTCACTGAGAAGAAGGGGAGGGAGTAATGGGGGAAGGATTTGTAAGGGTGGGACAGGGAAGGGAGGAAGGAGGAGGGCTGTGATCCAGATGTAAGATGAATAAAAAATAACAAAAGAAGATTTGCAATATTCTTTATTATATTTTTTCATCCCATTTCTTCTAATCAGTGTTAATTTAAATCTATTTTCTCAGGTATTAAAAGTGAATATACTAGCTTGTTTTCTATGCCCATTTGCTTGGAATATTTTTTCCAACTCTTTATTCTGAAATGATATCTATCTTTGATGCTAAAACATAGTTTTTGAATGGAGCAGAAGGATGGATCCTATTTTCATATCCATTCTATTAGTCTGAATCTTTTTATTGAGGGAATTGAATCCATTGATATTGAGAGATACTAATGAACAGCATATCCTGATTCCTGATATTTTGCTGGTGTGTGTGTGTGTGTGTGTGTGTTTGTGTGTGTGTATGTGTGTGTCCATGTGCAGACACATGCATGCATGTGGGTGAGCATACATGTCTAATCTCTGGAGCCTGGAGTTTTCCTTCTAAAGAGCTGGATATTTAGATATTGATTAAATTCTACTCTATCATTCTTTTATTGTTTCTTTCTACTGTGGTGGAATGTTTTGCTAGGTATAGTAGTCTGGGTTAGCCTCTGTGGTCTCTTAGAGTCTATAGAAGATATATCCAAACCCTTCTGCCTTTTAGAGTCTCCACGGAGAAGTTAATTGTGATTCTATTGAGTGTATCTTTATATGTTACTTTTTATCCTGTAGAGCTTTCAATATTCTTTGTTCTGTTTGTTTAGTATTTTGATTATTTTGTGCTTAAGGGACTTTTGTCTTTCATCTGATCCAATCTATTTAGTAACTTAGCAGGCATCTTCTTTAGGTTTGGGAAATTTTCTTTTATAATTTTGTTCAAAATGTTTTCTGTGCCTCTGACCTGGGTCACATTCCTCTATTCCTATTATTTGTATATTTGGCCTTTCTGTAGCATCCCACATTTCTTGGATATCTTGTGCCAGGATTTTTTCATATTTCACATTTTTATTGACCAAGGTATCCATTTTTTCTAACATGTCTTCAAATCCTGATATTCTTTCTTCCATATCTTATGTTTTGCTGGTGAGGCTTGCCTCTGAGGCTCCTGTTCAAATTCAAATTTTTCATTTCCTCATTTCCCTCAGTGTGAGCTTTTTATTTATTCTATTTTCACTTTCAGGTCTTGAACTCTTTTATTCATTTCCTTCTCCTGTTTCTATTTTCATAATTTTCTTTAAGGAACATATCTGTTTCCTCTTTAAGGATCCATGCCATATTTTAAAGCTATTTTAAGGTCTTTATCTTGTGTACCAGCTATATTGCAGTACTTGGGACCTACTATTATACAGTTGCTAGGCTTTAAGGGAGATCTACTGCCCTAGATGCTTGTTGTGTTTTTATGCTGACATGTAAGCATCTGTATTTGTGAAGTTTGCAATTCTAGGTGCTGATACCTTGTCTGTTGAATGAGTGTTTTACTCTTCTGTTCTGCTGCTATTGTACTGCCTAGCAGAAATTTCTTCTAAAATCATGATAGGCAATGCCACAAGAGGTATGTTTCTAGGTGGTAAAAGCTAATACTTAGGAATGGGGGTGAGCTAGAAAAAAATGACTGAGGGGTCTACGGGATGGAGAAAAACAGGGTATTCTACAGGAATCTGCTTAGTCCCTTTGGAATGGAGGCAGAAAATGAGGACAGGCTGCCCCACATAGTCTGCTACAAACTCAAGAATTTGACTTGAAGGAATGAAGGGATAGATGAAGAGCTACAGTATGCCTGAAGATCTACCTGCTTTCCTGGTCAGACTGACTTCCTGTTGCTTTGAACCCCATGGTCTTAGTGTGTTATTATATTAACCTAATTAGACTAAGATATACTCACTCTTTTGTATCCAGACATGAAGCATGGAAGGGAACACTTATGTGCTCTGTGATATACCTCCTAGCACTTACTTCAGATGCTGGAATAACTCCAGAACCATGTCTCCAAATCTATGGTTTCACCTCATATCCAAGGAAGTTGATATCCAAGAGATGGTCAATGAGGGGCTATAAAGTACCTGGACCCTTTTGTTTGGACAAGATAACTCTTTAAAAAGCTCTCCTGAAAGACTGGCTGTGAAAGTTGAAAATTAAACTAAACTTTTTCAAAATTTTATTTTCTTCTCTCATTCCCTGATATTGATCACAGCACCCTTCTGTATTTAGCATCCTCCATGCTTACCTCCTATAAGTATCCATGCCAAAGAATGTAACTGGTGACACAAGCTAACATAAAAAGACACAGTGCTTTAAAAATAATCAGTAAATGTGTTTCATAAATGTGATGAGTTCTCACAACATATGAGGAACTAACATTTCAGAAGTAAAGAAAAGAAGATGATAGTACTCAGTGATAAAAGATGCCTCTGTTGGTACAGTAGGAACACCAAGACTTGATCTCAGATCTCCAGGACTCAGTCACTGAATCCAATGCCAATAATCTCATCTAGTGAGGAATATGAGACAGGCAGGTCCCTGAAACTCACTGGCAGACAAACTAGCCAAATAGACAGACTTTGAGGATGGTGAGAGATTCTGTCTCAAAATATAAAGTTAAGGCAAAGTGGAAGAGGACTCCAGTCAACCACGCTAGATTACACACATACACGCGTGCGCGCACACACACACACACACACACACACACACACACAGACAGACAGACAGAGACAGAGACATAGAAATAAACACACATATACAGACACACATATACACATGTACACAAATATATACATGTATACACACATACACATGTGTACATAGAAACACACATATACACACATACATATAAACTAATATACACATACACCCCCACCAAAAAAAGGGAGAAAAATTAATATAGGCTTTGGGTCAGGAAATTCAGTGGGAAAATTGATGAAAATCAAATAAAATCATAAATGTACAGAATGTAAAATCACACAATTTCTCCATAAAATAAGAATATAGCAAAAGAGCCCCATCTAAGAAACTGAGCTATGTCCAATTTTCTGAGGACCCTCCAGACTGATTTCCAGAATGGTTGTAGCAGTCTGCAATCCCACCAACAATGGAGGAATGTTCCTCTTTCTCCACATCCTCGCCAGCATTTGCTGTCACCTGAGTTTTTGATCTTAGCCATTCTCACTGGTGTGAGGTGAAATCTCAGGGTTGTTTTGATTTGCATTTCCCTTATGACTAAAGATGTTGAACATTTCTTTAGGTGTTTCTCGGCCATTCGGCATTCCTCAGCTGTGAATTCTTTGTTTAGCTCTGAACCCCATTTTTTAATAGGGTTATTTGTCTCCCTGTGGTCTAACTTCTTGAGTTCTTTGTATATTTTGGATATAAGCCCTCTATCAGTTGTAGGATTGGTAAAGATCTTTTCTCAATTAAAAAAAAAAAGAAAGAAACTGAGCTATGCCAGGTACTCAGCCATGGAAAGGAGTGTCAATTACTATGAAAGGCCTCATATATTCCATACATAAAGCTAGAAAGTTACTAAGACCACCGGGCTCTTATGAGTTCTGAAAGAAGATGTATGGCTCATGGATGAGAGAAGGAGATCTTTCTATTCACAGCAAGTATGAGGGTATCATCAGATCTGTATTTCCTCCCTTAGACCCAGTTGCAAAAGGTGATGGGAGGTCAGGTAGGGGGTAGGGTACGTTCCCATACTTTGATCTAAATTACAGAAGACAAATGCAGGGCTGGGGGTCTAAAACCTTTTACACTTCTTTAGCTAGATACAACTTGCCCAAAGCTATCCATCAAGTGAGTAGCCATAAAAAAGTGAGTCTGGGAGATTAACTCACAAGACATGAACATACAGCCACATGAGGAAATGTAAGAGAGTCAGACCTGTCTCCCAACAAGTAGAGTACACAAACTTCACTGTCTCTTTGTCTTTGCTTAGATCCTTCTCTCTAATCCTTCATTTCCTTAATGAAGTTTTAATGGAGATAAATGTACCTCTAAGAGTATCTTCTAGGAAGTTTAGCACATTTCCTTTTTGCATGATACATTTTCTTTCTTTCAATATCTTTACTCTATTTTTACAGTCCAGTCGTTATCCCCCTCCTATTCTGTTCTCTGATGGTTCTTCATCCTCTTCCCCCATCTCCAAGTGGTTATCCTCATACCCCCATCCCACCAGACCTCCCAATCCCCCGTGGCCTCAAGTCTCTCCAGGGTTAGGTGCGTCTTCTCTCATTGAGGCCAGATGAGGCAGTCCTATGCTGGGTATATGTTGGGGGTCCTTAGAGACCTCAGGGGTCCAGATTAGTTGAGACTGCTGGTCTTCCTATTGGGTTGCCCTCCTCTTCCAGCTCTTCCCTAATTTAACCACAGAGGTCCCCGCCTTCTGTCGATTGATTGGGTGTAAGTATCTGCTTCTGTCTTAGTGCATACTACTTGGTATGTGAATGCAAGATGCTAGGCAACATGTGGTACCAGACTGGTACATGTGACATGTAGAAGCTGGAAACAGTATTTGGCAACTGAAATTTTCACAATGTATGCCTCGATGTTCAAGTTTAGATGAGTAAGGCCAACAAACACCGATGTAGCCATTCATGGAGAAATATAACCGATATAGCTATGCATGGAGAATTACATAACCTGGGCTGAGAACAAGAAGGAAGTTGAAAGAATTCCATCATGCAGACACAAATTCTCGGAAAATACTATCCTTAAAATTAGGTGTTCAGCATAGTAAAGAATATCGCCACTATAAAATTGGATAAAGTCAGAACAAAAGATAAGTTTTATAAAATTCTAAGACTCATAGATCTGTGATCTGTGCATTGCTATAGGGTCCATGACTCCAAATGAAACCAGGAGTTTAAAGTATTTTGAAAGGGTGAATATGTACATGCACAATGATATCCATGAAAATGTCACAATTAAACCCACTTTTGTATGATAGCTGAACATTTTTCATCATATAGACCAAGTGGTTTGCAGCTATTCTAGCATACCAGCAAAGAAAGGGACTTCTGAGTAAACATGTCAATACAACATTCACCACTTTCCCATCAAGTATACACTGTAATTTTGTACCACAACACACAGACTGTAGACCACTTAAGAACAGCACTATCAATGTGTGACCTCCCGACCAGGGCAAGAACCCATGTCATGTGGAAATGTGTGTGTGAAGACCTTCCTCACACCAAGTGGATAAGAAATTTTGGGAGGGGTGCAGTGACCTGTGAAGACAAGCTTCTCAGGGGAGTCTGAGTATATTGGAGAACCACACTGATATGGAACTATTTGAGGATAATTTAAAGATTAAAAATTGCTGTTTAACCCAAGGTGAATAAACAAATCCTGTAAACATGCAGCTTAGTCACTTTAACTTTAGTCTGAACCCTCCTTCCCAAAGCTATAAAAGGAAATGGTTGACAAGTTTCACTTTATTTTGCAGCTTAACAGCCTAAGCCATAAACCCAACCGCCTGAATTATCTTTCTTATCAAAACACAGCAGAGTCTGTTCTGGTGTGATATACAGAGGCAAGCACCAGATTCGAGGAAAATCAATATGCAAATCAATACATTCAACTCCAAGTCTCGTACATCAGTTCTTTCATATAAACTAGCTTAATTAGGAGCTCAGCAAAATGCAAGAATAGACCTAACTCAATATCCCATGCCAAAGCTTTATCAATAATATATAATTTTCCGGAAGATCGCTCAAGGAATTCATATGAAAGCTTCTTTGACTCAGAAAGTAGAAAGGTGAATTCAGCAACAACTTGGTAAGTCAATCTACCATCTGTTCAGACATTAGGAGCAACAACTCAAAAGAAGGATGCAGTTTTCTTTTTATTTATACTAAAACCTCATCTATATAGAAACATATCATAGTTGTAGAAAGTATAATAGTCATTTCAAGAAACTAAATCAAGTAAAGGACTGGAGTAAGGACATTAGATACAGGCATTCTTATGATCTAGCACAGTAGGGTTCTATTTATTTCTAACAATTTATTTCATACTTTCAAATAGCTTAAAGAGAGGACTCTATTCCAAATACAGTGACACCCATTACCCCTACATCCTGAAAATTATACAAGTACATATGTATCAAGATGTCACGTCATATCTCATGAATATGTAAATATATGACAGATTGAGCACTTTGCACAGGAAGCACAGAACAACTAGCATGGCAATAATACTTAGAATGTCGTAGTGGCATACATACCTTGCCAGTAATCAACAATTACTTTAATACCCACTCAGTAAGAGGAAAATCATGCCTGATAATGAAAACAACCAACTACGCAGGGCTACTGAAGACATGGGTGTTAAAGAAGAACCTTCAACCACTGCTTTACTAAAATAGCATAAACCCTAACTATATTCAAAATATCTGTCTTTATACTACATACTAACATACTCCTTTCCCGTTCATCAAAGAAACATCTCTTTGTAAGGGACAGAGACCATTATAGAAAACCATAAATAATCAAAGTTCAAAAGTATCAAATCCATGGAAATATGTATGCTTCAGCCTCCCAGATATTGGGATTATGGGTATACACACCACACCCAATTTAAGAGAGTTTCTCAAAAAACTAAAACAAAAAATTACCAGATAATGTCAACAATAAAGCCATAACATTCCTGAATCAACTACATTTGACTCAGATACAAGAACATGAGCTATATATGAGCACAGAGGGGAAGCATAGGGACATCTAGAAAATTTATTTCAAAGCAAAGAATAAGGATATTTCTTCAAACATGTCTAAGATTCATTAAACCAGAGCAGCAATGGACATTTGAAGAATGCACTCAACAACCACTGAAGAAAGCAAATGGTGCTAATTTCAATGAAATACACAAAATATTATGATCCTGTGCGACATGCCAGTCCTCAAAAAATATCATCTCTACAAACTAATGTGCATATGACTGAGGCTACTGTAGTTATATAAATGGAAGTCATGAGTGATCACCAAACGAGGACTGTTCAGCAGAGTCAGGGCTGTGTGTGCCTGAGTGTACATTTATCTGTCTAGAGAAAGGAAGGAGGCTGCTGGATGAAGGGTCCAAGAAAAATAAGCGAGGACAACACAAAATAGATCTCCTGGCAAATTTCACAGCAGGACTTAATGGATGTGATAACCGAGAATTTGAAAATCAAAGTGACCCTAATACATAGTTCATGTGGCTCAATTTTTGTTGTGACCATGTCTACCGCTAAACAGGAAGAATGGTGGTGACCCTTTTCTGTGAATGGTCACTGTCACAATGTTGAGAACAGTGTAGGAAAATGTTAGAGATACTCAGTCGTTCCTACCCCTTATGCGATATTCATACCTGCAGACCTCCATTCCCATAGAAAATTCTAGAGATGCTATAACGTTTTCACTTGCAAAGATGTATCCTGCATTATTCATAAGAGTACAAAATTTAAGACAACCACTGTGTCCAAAAGCAGTATAGTAGTAAAATAAATTATGGCACCATCCACACAATGGAACCTTTAATGAAGGGAAAAGACTTACAGCATAAAACAAAAGGATGAGAAAATAAAACTTTATCTACACCATGCCAGCAAATATGCAAGACACACATATGTGCACAGAACAAAGACTAGAAAAAATGTTCTTTAATGCAGTTTTTCCGCCTATGGGAATATGGAAGAATTACTTTTGTCTTTATGCATAACACTATTTTTCAGCCCCTCTACAATTTATAAAGCAATACTTTCACAGTAAAAATAATATTTTAAAAAGAAGCAAAAAGGAAATCCATAATTTTATATTGGTCCTCTTGTGACAAATGATTACAGTGAACTCAAAAGGCTAATTCATAAATTTTGCCCTTGCCTTCACCAGAACGAAAACATTTCTATTTAAAGCTTATTAATTCTGAGATCTCATAAATGAGTACTTGACCCAGTAGTGAAATACTTCCAATCTTAGCACACCAATTGATATGTTAAGCAGTTTTCAAATTTGTACTTTTCTACAATAGATTTCTTTCAAATGAAGGCTTAAACAAATGCCAGTGTAGAAAATGAAAATAAAACTGATCTGTTCAAAATTGGGAATGGGACACAGAACATAAAAGTCCCAGATCTCTTCCTGCCACTGCAATTACATCATTGGGGACTGCTGAGCAATTGAGGAACAACTGACGGCAAAGCAGAAGCTCCACAGTTCAAAAGCTCCTATGGTTCTTTAAGAGCTCAAACTCAGGTTCTCTCTAAGCTTCTGGCCACCACTGTGAGCTCTAGTAATAGCAGGTGTTGAGTTTGCAGGTAACAGTTGAAGGGAAGTTCTGGTCACCATGACCTGTGACCAGAATATACTATATACTTTTGGTAATATAGCCTTAAGTACCCAGATTACCATTAAATAGGTGGTTGATTCAAAGCTAATTGGTACTAGTCAACCTCAGCATGCTCATAAACTCCCATCCTGAGACAAAGATATTCATCCACTGCCTCCTTTTTTTTGGGGTGGGGGGAGGAAAGGGTTTATTCAGCTTACACTTCCACACTGCTGTTCATCACCAAATGAAGTCAGGACTGGAACTCAAGCAGGTCAGGAAGTAAGAGCTGGTGCAGAGGCCATGGAGGGATGTTACTTACTGGCTTGCTTCCCCTGGCTGGTTCAACTTGCTCTCTTATAGAACCAAGACCACCAGCCCAGAGACGGCACCACCCTCGATGGGCTGGGTCCTCCCCTGATTAATCACTAGTTGAGAAAATGCCTTACAGCTGGGTCTCTTGGAGGCATTTCCTCAACTGAGCCTTTCTCTGTGACAACTCCAGCTTGTGTCAAGATGACACAGGAAACCAGCCAGTAAAGTGAGTAATATCTAAAGAACAGAATATAAATCTGAAAGAAAACTCGTTACAATTCAGTAGTTATCCAAATCACAGAACCAGATAGTTCTTGCTCAGAAGTGGATTTTAAATTTTGTCATTTGTTCAAAGTGATTTAGGTTTTCCAGTTTAACCCAGGGGTAACCTCCACCCAAAAGGATGCCCAGAACTGCAACGAGAGGTCTAGCCTCTCTGAAATCTTCCTCCCAGCCTTGGACGCGGAACTGAGTTGTGGTGATTTTTTTTTAATCAGACAACACAGCAAGGGCTAGCAGAACTGTAGCGAGTCAAATCTGACAACAGGCCAAGTCCTCAGTTAAAGAAAACCAACCGAAGGTCACAGTCGAGCAGCGTACTGTCTTCCTGAGGCACTGTGCAGACATCACGTGTGATCGGCGTCTTCGCCATCTTTGCCATTTTGCATGGACGCCTCAGCGGACCCTCATTTGTCTTTCATTTGTTGGCCTTATAAAGCTGCAGAACTCAGACCACGCTGCTGACATAAAAGGCAAGCAGTCCTGTGGGGGCTTCTCAGAAAAGTCTATGGTCCACATGCACCTGCTCCTAGAGGAGGACAAGGTCTCCGGAAGCAGTGGTAACTAAGTTGCCTTTGATGAGAATGTAAAATTTGGTTATTTTGAGAGGAAGAAGAGGAAAGGGCATTTTTTTTAAACTTGGACAAACTTTGAACACTCTTCTAAAAACTACATTTGTTTCTTCTAACATAAACAGGGAATTGCATCCTCTGTCCAGCAGTAATTCTGAGGTAATTTACTGGAATCTTAAATAATGTGTATTCGGTTACTTTTCTCTTTGACACAAAGCACTTAGGAATGAAGTGACTTACGATGGCCCTTTGAAGAGAGACAATTCACATTGGTGGTGGGAAGGCTCCATGTTAGGAAGGCTCCGTGGTCGCGGGAAGGCATGGTGGAAAGGCTCCGTGGTGGTGGAAGGCATGGCTGGAAGGCTCCGTGGTCGTGGGAAGGCGCGGTGGGAAGGCTCCGACGTGGTGGAAGGCTCTATGGTGGTGGAAGGCTCCATGGTGGTGGAAGGCATGGCGGGAAGGCTCCATGGTGGTGGGAAAGCTCCATGGTGGTGGGAAGGCTCCATGGTGGTGGAAGGCATGGCGGGAAGGCTCCACGGTGGTGGGAAGGCTCCATGGTGGTGGAAGGCATGGCAGGAAGGCTCCACGGTGGTGGAAGGCTCCATGGTGGTGGAAGGCATGGCAGGAAGGCTCCAGGGTGGTGGGAAGGCTCCATGGTGGTGAAAGGCATGGTGGGAAGGCTCCGTCCATCCACTGCCTCCTATATCCCCATCCATTCCCAGAGGCTCTTTGTTCTGGAAGATGGTTCAGTAGAAAGAGCCTCGCAAGTAAGAGGACTTGAGTATTGATCTTATGTAGAAAAGTCAGGTGTGAAGTTATATTCCTGGGAGGGAGGGCCACTGGACTTGGAATGAAAAAGCAAAGACAAACTGATCCCTGATGCTCACGGGTAGTTGACCTTTACGTCTACGAGTTTCAGTTCAGCCCAAAAGTCTGTCTCAAGAAATAAAAGTGGACAGTGACTACTGCACATTGATTTGTGGTCTTCAAACAAACACACAAATATATACAGGTACACATGTACCAACACAGAAATATATGTACACACACACACTAGGAGGAATAAACACCACACACACATATATGCATGCATGCACACACGCACACATACATACACACACCAAATAATAAAATAGAAAATAATTGCCTGAGAAAATGAATATCCTTGTGCATTACTGCATACTAGGACTAAACACAAAATATAAAGGTTGAGTTTTGTTTTGCAGTGAATACCATAGCATATATTTTTATGCCACAAAACCTAAATCTGGATTATTTTTAATCTAAAACAAACTCTGTGGGGTGGGTCTGCCATAAAATTGTTTGCTCTAAACATAATTTTCTGAACCACTGAGTACAAGTATTTTTTTCAGGATTCGAAAGAAAAATCCCTTCCTGGCTCCCAACATCATAGTAAAAAATTACCACACAGAACTGACATGATATAAAGTTCCCTCTCAAACAACTAGCTAGAAACTACAAAGCCTTGGGTAGTCGCCATTATGAGCAGCTATTTCTGATCAATACTCTGTGGCATCACAATGTAACTCTCCCAGCTCAATGTTGGAGCCATTCATTGTTTCCTCAGCCACAGCCTGTTGCTGCTATTCCTGTCAAACACTGCACTCAGAACTCTGAATTACCAGTTGGCTGGAAATGACCTTAACTATACTCATGAATCCTGATCCCTTTGCTCTTGGCTCCTTGGGTATCGTCAAGTCTCCCTCTCACAGCTTTCGAATTTGTAAATGCTGCAGGATCTTAATCCAGCGCAGGTGCTGAAAGTGGAGCAATCTCCACAAGGAACTACTTGAGCACTGCTGTGTTCTATGAGTAATGATTCTCAAAATCCCATTCAAAATGACAACAATTCACCAAAGAGCCCTTGATCAAGACCTTTGCTCTTGAAAAGACTTCTCTGGATAGAAGCTGAAGATATCAGCTTAACAAATGACGACTCTCAGATACTCTTAGCAAAAAATGTATCATAATCTAGGGGCAAGAAGGACCTCCCCTCTGTCATCCCTAGCTATTTCTAGTCACTATAAATTCAGTCAATTATCAAACGAAACATTGAATTTATCCTGATGTCAGTCCAATGGCATGCAGAAAGAAAATCAGGGGTGAGAGGCACAAAACAAATACAAGCTTTTCCTTTAAGAAGTAGAAACAAGCCTGGTGTGTATGGGGAAGAGAAAAGCCACATGGTAAGGATATCTATCCTACCTAAAGTTTAAAAATAATGTACATTTTTAAAGTGAAGCTTGAACACTCCTGTAGAAAAGACTCATGTGAACGTGTTCTGTATTCAGTTTCATTTGACTTGCCTGATAGGACCATAGGACTGAAGGAGCAGAGGATTATTATAGGGTACCAAGTTGGATTACAGTACTCCTCTGCACTTTTCTTTGCCCTATGATGTCACTCTCTTTTTAGGTACCACTAGTTGGCATCTGGCACTGCATTAGTGTAAAACCAAACCCCATTACTAAACTACCTAAGAGTATAAAAATCCCCTACATCTACAGACTTCACCTATTACCTTAATTTGGGTTTTTCCTGGTGTGATAAAACACCATGATGATAGGCAACTTGGGGAAGAAAGGGTTTGCTTCATCTTATATATATAGCTGCATTCTATCATCCAGAAGTCACGGCAAAGCCCCAAGACAGCCCAAACTGATGCAGAAGCCATATAGAAATCCTTCTTACTGGCTTGTTCCTCATGGCTTTTTCAGGTTGCTTTATTACAACATCTACAACCACCAAGGCAAGGATAACACAGCCCACAGTGAGCTTGGCCCCTCCATACCCATCATCAATCAAGAAAATGTACCACTGGCTTGCCCACAGGTGAATCTAATGGAGACATTTTATCAGTTAAGGTTTTCTCTTCCTGGATGACCAATGCTTCTGTCTAATTGACATAAAGTCAGCCAGCACACCCATCTAAATATCTGGAAAACACAGAGCTTGTCCCATGAACCATTTATTAAGGAAATAACACCTATTTAAGCATATGAAACTTAATAGCTTAATAAGCAAGATTTTATTAAAGTAATAAAATTATCTGTGCATTTGATTAAAGTAACAACATATGCTGCAGAGCAAATGGCAATAGCAGTCTTTACTGATCTAGCTCAATGGTTTATTTTAAAGATTTTCTGTAAACCCTCACCTCAGTTAACAACAAACGTTCTCTTCACACCATCTCCAACTTGGCAAGCATCAGAAAGAATATCATACAGGGAGAGTTGGATGGGACACTGGAAAGAGCTTGGGTTCAAAAGAGTGTTGTGTTCATTTGAGCCACGGTGACTTGTCATTCAGGGAGAAGTTTTAAGGGGAAATCTTTGGTCTTTCAGGGAGCCTCTTTGTATTAATTCTAAAGTATCTGGACTCTTGTTGGGGGCAAGGGGAAGACTCTCTGGGGCTCCATTCTCTCACCTTCTCCCTAGCTTTCCTCTTGCTAGAAAGCATAGCTTTAAGGATAGAAAACATTGCTAAAGAATTCATCAAAAAACCTTTCTGACTCAATCTTGGGCCAACACTTCTTTCACACTCTGATGAAGACACCTTTAGCCTATTTCTATTGCTCTGTCTATAGATGATAATTCAACACGGTGAAAAAGGACAGACTCAAGATGGTCCTTGCATGGAAATTGAGGAATTCTTTGAAAACGAGATTAGCAGGGAATCAACACAAATAATACTATACCATAATGCCAAATTATCCTACCACAATAAAACAAAATTCAAGTACTACAGCAAAAACATGAGCCTCTGCAATCAGTGTCAGACATCTCCATTTCTGCATCACAAGAGAGCTGGTAAGGAAAACTGGATATGCCTCAGTTGCCTTGTTTGGATATAATTTGATCTCTATTCTTGCCACCTCTGGTGCCTTAGTGTGAGAAATTACCTTCTACAGTGTCCTGGAATACATAACAGTTTTCAAAATTCACCTGTCAGGTACCCATAGAAACCACTTTATAATCAGTGCTGCTCTCCCTCTAAAGGCTGGCCGGCCTGCTCTCTAGCCTCCTGATCCTTGAGGGAAGCAAGGTGCACTGGGATGCCCAGGGAGCACAACCCCACTGTTTGACGCCTCTTTTCTTTCTGGGAACTCATTTACTACAAATTCGCTTTGCAGGCACAGTGGAGAATGACAGACAAAGCTCCTGTCCCCAGACACTCACATACCACAAGGTGACAAACATTTATTCAATGGAGAAACCAAAGATTAAACACAAGTGAAAAAAGAGAAATATAAAACCTATAAATGAACCTGAGTATCCATAAGCTGCGGCACAAAACATAAGAATGTGAGAGACAGATACTATAAGTAGATATCAAGTGATATCTCATCCTATACTATAAGCAGCTGAGATACGACTTGAAAATACAATACCATTTTACATATGCAATTTGAGCCTACTTAGATTTCATTTAAGGGAGACCTAGAGCAAACCTTCACAGACAGTGAGAAATGACTGCTAGTATTTTAGGCATACTGTAACCAAGTATCACTAGTCAAGTAGTTTAAAACAACAGAAATATAATCTTTTAAAGTTTTGGAGTTCTAAAATTGCTGTGGATGAAACCCGGTTGTCTCTAAGGGAGCAACTTTGCATCTTCTGGTAACTTTAGGGATAGGCAATCTGCAGTTCTTGCCTCTCCCTTTCCGTAACTGTCTTTTGCCTTTCTCTTTGTCCTAATTTCTCTCATCCTGGAAGGACATGTCACTGGATTACAGACAATATTAACAGGCTATCCTTTGCTCCTATATCTGGGAAGACCTACTTCCAAATGAAGTCAAGTCAGGACTTGAACATTTCTCTGTCTCTTTCTGTGTGGGTGGGAGTTGTTAGGGCATCACAATTCAACACATAGCAAATAGACAGAATAGTACGGGCCAAATGAGCCTGTCTTGAGTCAAGCTCCTCAACTGCAAGCAGTAGGTGGTCCAGTTGTGATTAAGGTGATGCACCTTGTAGGCAGAAAACAGCAAACACATCTGGCCTGCACCTGGAGGCAGTTAACTGAGACGAGATTTCAAGAATGAGAAATACATGTTAAGATGTCAGAAGCCATTTGGAGGAAGAAAATAAAGATGACGGGAAAACAATCACGAGTGTAGAAACACCTGCATTCACAGATCCCTGCGGTAGCACTGCATACAATGGCCAAGCAAACGTTCATGCAAACAACAGCTCGTGAGAGGTTCAATGAAGCAAAATATCTCTATTGTACAGACATCTATATTGATGTTTATGGAAACAGAGCAAACAGAAAGGGGAAATATTCATAATATGCTAATTTAAAAGTGGGATAAACTTCCATCTTTGAAAGTATACTAAAATGTAAATTTTTAAATTATGGACATAGATACACCCAGCCTGTCATGATGTTACACGGATTTGACTGCCATGGTATGAGGTATGAAGGAGTGTCAGAGTGAACTTGTCTCTAGATTTTGGATGTTTGGATTAATATCTATTTTTATAATGAGAAGCAATTTTCGTATGAAAGTCACATTTCAAAATGCACTATAAAATGTTCATCTACAACAATCTTATATCCGCTATAACACATATCTAGCCCCAGAATCCCGGTTTGTCTGCTTCCAATGCATACTTTAGGCAAGCGTTGTGGATACAGTTGCAGCCCCCTTTGGAAAGGCAATGTGTTTACAAAACATGCAAGGTGAAGAAAAATTTTGCATGCCACTCTCTAAACAGCATGGCTTTGTGAAGGGAACACAGCTGCCACCAGATTTACAAAGCAGAGCACGTGGCCATGTCTGCTGCACTTGAATTTATCTCTGCAAGAAAACCTAGCAGTTCCTGGAAGAAAATAGTGGTCTATCCTAAGCATTATACACTGATTCCGTTTCCACTATTTTAAAATGTGTTACAAGGCCACAAAAATGATTGGTGTGTGTATGTGTGTGTGTGTGTGTGTGTGTGTGTGTGTGTGTGTGTGTGTGTGTGTTTGCAGAATAAAAATGTAATGAAAAGTAAGAAGGTATAGAAGTTGATGAAAAGACACCCTGACTGATAATTTTAGGCATTAACTAGCAATCTCACAAGCTGAACTATGGGCTTGTGGCACGGGAATATTTTGCTTACTCTTCAGACACAATGCATGCCAAGCAGATGTCGTGTTAAGGGATCCTCTTCTCTAGAAGTGGAAGCATAAACTAGTATTACCTCTTGGTAAAAAAGATCTCCATCTTGGGCAGGAGGAATGTCAGTGAATTCTAAACATTGGTGAGACTGTTAGTTCTCAAAAGAAATCAAACAATGAACAAGACTAAGTGAACTTTAAGTTACCAAGTCTAAGAATTTGAATTAAGATAAAGTTGCTAATCAGACAATGAATGCTGTGGTTTTACTTATTTTTATAAAGGTGGGTATTTTGGAGATGTTAAAGCCATTTATATAAAATCAGTGATTTTAAATAATTATAGTTCAAAAGATATTAAAGAAAAACATTCTACAGGTTTCTCCCGGTGCCCTAAGATGGCTACTGTTTCATTTACTGCATCAACCACTGTTTAACTGAGTGACCTAAGGGAAGTCCCAAACTCATCTAGACAGGTTATTAATCTGAAAATTAGAGATAACCTAGCCCAGTTAGTATATTAGTGCATATATCTCAGAGTTAACCTTATTGGAGTTAAGGCCCAATCAACAGCAAGAATATATGTGGCTGATGCTGTAAACCTAGACAACTCCTCTTTCCTGCTGAGCTCACACACCCTAGAGGACAGTTAGGGTTACTATTGCTGGGGTGAACCTCCATGACCAAAGCAACTTGGAGAGAAAGGGGTTTACTCAGCTCACATTTCACCATCAAGGTTCCGCAGAGAAGAAAGTCAGAACACAAACGCAACAGGGCAGGAAACCATAGGCTTACATCAATAAAGGAGTCGTGGAAATATCACGCTTACAGACTTTTTCCTCATGCCTTGCTCAGCCTGCTTTCTGACAGAAACCAGGTATGCCAGGCCAGGGCTGGCACCACCGACAATGGGGCAGATCCATCTATCACTAATTTAAAAGACGCCCCCCAAAAGTTGCCTGCTCACAGCCTGACCGTCTGGAGGCTTTTACTCAATTGATGTCCCCTCCCCTCATATGACTAAAGCTTGTGTTCATCAAGGTGACATAAAGTCAGCCAGCATAGGCACACTGCTAAATAATTTCCTTCTGTGTTCTAAACACCTCTCCTTATATCTACAAATAAGTGTCGCTCTCACCCTTAAGCAAATCTGCTTCTTTTTGTAATAAACAGAGATCATCAGAGAAATCCACAGCTGGTCAAAAGTCAGAACAGCTAACTGTGGAACACCCATCCCTGATTGATACATCTACACTAAAGCTCAGGAAGCAGCAGGGAAGAGGCAATAGACGTTTGTAAGAGCTGGAGGACCATGCTATCTGCTATAAGACAGAGGAATTGAACCCATGATCATAATAATGTCAACTGCACAATGACAACTCTGCTTGACATCCCAACAAGGCCATATCCCTATGGTTCTCAACCTTCCTAATGCTCCAAACTTTAATACAATTCTTCATGTTATAGTAATCCAAGCATAAAATTATTTTTCAAATTAATTAATTTATTTACTTTATACCCAAACCACAGCCCCCTTCCTCCCAGTGTCCCCCTTACATGGCCCCTGTCCCCATCCCCTCCCTTCACCTCTGAAAAGGGGAGGTTCCTCCCTAGGAAACAACCCACCCTGGCACCCCAAGTCACTGTAGGACTAGGTATATCCTCCTCCGCTGAGGCCAGATAAGACAGCGCAGTTAGGAGAGCAGAATCCACAGGCAGGCAATAGAGTCAAAGTAATCCCAGTTCCAGTTGTTGGGGGACCCACATGAAAACCAAGCTTCACATCTGCTCCGTGTGTGGGGGGGATCTAGTTCCAGCTCTTGTATGCTCTTGAGTTGTTGGTTCAGACTGGGAGGCCCCAAGGGTCCAGGTTAGTCTGTTGGTCTTCTAATGGAGTTCCTATTCCCTCTGGGTTCCTCGATCCTTCTGCCAACTTTTCCACAAGACTTCCTGAGCTTCCTGAGTTGGGCTGTGAGTCTCTGTATCTGTTTCTGTCAAATGCTAGGTGGAGCCTCTCAGAGGACAGTTATGCTAGGCTTCTGTCTGTGAATCCAGGCTGACAGATACAAATATTTTCATTGTTACTTCATAACTGTAATTTTGCTACTCTTAGGAATCACAATGTAAATACCTGTGTTTCCCAAGGGTCTAAGGCAAACCCTATAAAAGGGTTATTTGATCACCCATGGTTTGAGAACCACTGCCCTAGATGAAGAGGTACTGGAAATTAAGGGCTACTAAAAGAGGGAAGTTCGAATTTCAGTCTTCTGCAGAGATGAGCTGCCTTGCTGTCTCATTGCATGGCTTGGGTCTGGGAGCCCTCATTAGGGGCAGTGAAGAACTGAAAAGACAGACACACAAAGTCACATACTAAAGAGCCAAGATCATGGTGGTCTCAGCTCTCCAATGTAGAATCCACAGCACTCCAGGAGCACAGTATATTTATTATATACAGTTGAACACAGAGGCAGTGTCACTAAACAGAGATAAACAAGGAAGTAGAATTACTGTATGTAGCTGAACATAGGATTGGGTTTACTCAATCTTGACAGGAATGGTCTCTATAGAGGAATAAGTCTTCAGGCCAAAAACAGTATGGGAAATATCTACAATGTATATTTTAGAGACATGCTATCAACATCTGCATATGGACAAGAGGAAGGCTTGGCCATGTGCCATAGCCTCACCTGGAAAAGGCTACGCCATATTCATGGATCTGAGACATTAACACAGCAATACCCATGTCATAATACAGATTTAGTCAGGAATTGAATTACTCCCTATACTCCTTGATAGGTAATCCAATTCTAGGTGGTCATTTGTAAATATGTATAATAATAATAAGTAGTCATGCAGTTGGGAGGGAATAAGGGAGACCTGAGAGAAGGATGGGGGAGAGATTGGGGTAGAAAGGATGTAAATAGAGTACTCATATATGCAATTCTAAAAAAAATAAGAAAACAAATATTAAAAATATAAAACCATCCAATGGGAGAGGACAGCATTTTCAACAAATGATACTGGTTCAACTAGTGGTCAGCATTTAGAAGAATGCAAATGGATCCATTCTTATCTCCCTGTAGAAACCTCAAGTACAAGTGGATCAAGGACCTCCACATAAAACCCCATATACACTGAATATAATAGAAGATAAAGTGGGGGAAAGCCTCAAACACATAGGCACAGGGGAAATTTTCCTGAATAGAACACCAATATACTCTAAGATCAAGAATTGAAATATGGGACCTTATAAAATTGCAAAGCCTCTGTAAGGCAAAGACACGGTCAATAGGACAAAACAGCAAGCAACAGATTGGGAAAAGGTCTTTACCTATCCTACATCTGATAGAGGGCTAATCAGAAGAGCTCAAGAAGTTAGCCTCCAGAGAATCAAATAACCCTATTTTAAAATGGGTAACAGAGCTAAACAGAGAATTCTGAATTGAGGAATATCAGATGACCAAGAGGCACCTAAAGAAATGTTCAATATCCTTACTCATCAGAGAAATGCAAATCAAAATGACCCCAAGATACCACCTCACAACAGTCAGAATGGCTAAGATAAAAAACTCAGGTGACAGCAGATGCTGGCAAGGATGTGGAGAAAGAGGAACACTCCTCCATTGCTAGTGGGATTGCAGACTGGTACAACTACTCTGGAAATCAGTCTCGAGGTTCCACAGAAAATTGGACATAGTATTATCTGAGGACCCAGCTATACCATCCTGGGCATATACCCAAAAGATGCTCCATCATGTAATAACGACACATGCTCCACTATGTTCATAGAACCCATATTTATAATAGCCAGGAACTGGAAACAACCCCGATGTCCCTCAACAGAGGCATGGACACAGAAAACGTGGTACATTTACACAATGGAATACTACTCAGCTATTAAAAACAATGACTTCATTAAATTCCCAGGCAAATGGATGGAAGTAGAAAATATCATCCTGAGCAAGGAAACCCAGTCACAAAAAACACACATGCTGTGTACTCACTGATAAGTGGATATTAGGCAAAGAGCTTGGAATGCTCATGATACAACTCACGGACCACACGAACCTCAAGAGGAAGGAAGACCAAAGAGTAGATGCTTCAATCCTACTTAGAAGGAGAAACAAAATAATCAAGGGAAGTGGTGGGTGGAAAGACTTTGGAGGAAGAGAGGGAAAAAGATGCGGATTGTGTATGGGAGGAGATGGAGGGGATGTACAAAGGATCAGGACATTGAACAAAAGTGCATAGCAATGCAGCATGGAGAACTGGGCATAGCAACTAGAAAGTCCCAGGTACCAGGAAAGCAAGAGCCTCCCAGGACCCCATGGGGATGACATTAGCTGAAATACCCCACAAAGGGGAGGGAGAACCTGTAAAGACCATATCCAGAGGTTAAGCCTGGCTCCCTGGTTGAGGAATGGTGCCACCCACCCAGCTCCGAAATTCTAATCTGGAATTGCTCCTGTCTAATGGAAATACAGGGACAAAGAGTAGAGCAGAGAGTAAAGGGAAGGCCCTCCAGAGACTGCCCCACCTGGGGCATACATATACAGACACCAAACCCACACACTATTGCTGATGCCAAGAAGTGCTTGCTGACAGGAATCTGATATAGCTGTCTCCTGAGAGGCTCTGCCAGATCCTGACCAATACCAATGCAGATGTTCGAAGCCAACCCTCAGACTGATCACAGGGATCCCAGTGGATGAGTTAGGCTAAGGACTGAAGGAGCTAAAGGGGGCTTATCTGGCATCATTGGGAGGGCAGGCCCTTGGTCCTGTGAAGGCTTGATGCCCCAATGTAGAGGAATGCTGGGGCGCTGAGGCAGGAGGGGGTGGATGAGTGGGAGAACACTGTCATAAAAGCAGGATAAGGGGGGATGGGATGTGGGGTTTGCAGAGGGGAAGGCAGAAAGGGGATAACATTCTCATGTTATAAATGTATAATATAAATAAAGAAAATATACAATTAAAAAACACTTCTGAATCATAAAGTGCTAAAGAATATAAGTAAAATATTGCCCAATGAATAACCATCAAGAAATCCTTTTTTCCCCAAACACTTATAATGTATGATGAGCATTAAATATTAAGTTTTAATGTCTCATAAAAGGCTTTACTGAGTCCTGGATATTATTACATGACTAAATATCAATAAATAGAAATGTATTTCTTCTTGGCAATCTCGATTCTGCCATACCCTAAGTATTTCCATCACAACATGCTACAGACAAAAAATTTCTCTATTCTACTCTTACTAGTTACTTTGAAGATTTTTAGTAAGGAGGTGAAAGGCTAAACCAAGAGAAAAGCTTTCAGAGAAAAGCTGTGAATATTGGATCAAGAAATGAGTTCTTTAAAACTGAGTATTTTTCTGCTGGCCTGAAATACGATATAAAATTGTGAAAGCTATGCATTCAAATGCGTCATTTTCTAATAACCATCTTGTACAGCTCTCTCCACTGTCCCACCATAACTCCTGCCTATTGCAATTGTTTTCTTTTCTTTCTTTTTTTGTACTTTCTAGAATCAAAATCATTTTTGAAATCTAGGCAACATTAGACTCCTCACAGTTCCATCAATCCAAATCATTCTTCATATTCAGCAATTTGACCAGGAGTGACTTTTGTCTATTTCCAGAAATCTAATTCACATGTAAAGATCCCCAATTTGCCACCATTGTCATTGATCAAGAGAATGTGCTTCAGGCTCTAGATGCATTAGCCTAAGAGAATTGCATAAATATATTGCTCTCAATATCAGCATCTTGAGAAAAAATGATTATATGCTGACAATAGTGAAGAGACACAACAGGGTATGTTGTATCTAAATGTATTTATTAACTATTGATCGCAGCAGTCACTCAAAAATCATATTTTTGCAAATAACTATAGGAAAATGTTCACAATATAATAGGACAGAAAAGGAAATACAGAGAAATTATCACATATTTTCTTTCAGAAAAGCATCATTTATTAAACCGCTACATGCCCAACACCATTTTAGATGTTAGGAACCTAGTAGAGAATAAACTTAGTAAAGCATCAAGTCTGTTTAAAAATCAGAAAGAGATGTTGGTAAAATAGCTCATATTTGACACAGCATCTCAACTTCTGGCAAATCTTTGTTACAACACTATAAATACAAGGAAAACAATAACACACAACCTCTACAGAGAAGAAAATTGTGATGAAAGTAACACAATAGGGACAAAGGGAAAGGCTGGATCCAGAGTCCAAGGCTTTTCTCTCTTGCCTAATTATGTGCCTCACTATGGCCCTCACAGTGTTCTCCTCAGGTCAACTGTAGTCCTTTCCATCTACCCTATATAAGACCAAAATCACCACGAGCCTTTTCTACCTAAGAAAACAGAATGTGTCTGGGAAGCAGAAGATTCAAATTCATTTCTAGACATTAAATCAGTGTTGAATCCTCTCAGCCCTTCCTCATTAAATAACATGGACATGAACCAGCCCAGTAAACTCTGGCACCTACTCAAAATTTTGTCTTTTTAACTCCTTTATGGTCTTCTAGTCTGCGCAACAATTTCCTCAAAATCCTACTAATCCAAATGCTTTTGACTCTGCTTTACTAGTACTGGAAGTTACTAAAAAGAATCAGATTCTTCTAACTTCAGAACAACCCTAATTCTTAGCACAGTATCATGCTGAAAACAGCGTGAATAAATAGCTGGAACTCAAGATAGAAATTGAATGGCACTTTATCTAAATGAAGATAATGTTAGCATGCACACCCCAAAGCCTCAGTGTCTGCACAGAATACAAATGGGGGTGCTACTCAGGGGATGCTAGTGGGTCTGATGGCCTTTTAACCTGACCATCTACAAATCACAGCTGTGTCCAGGTCAAAGTCTTTGTTGCTGTTGTTTACTGAGCCTACCCTCCTCTAACTCTTAACTTTCTCCCATTCAGATGTCAAATGAAGATAAACCAAAGAATGAACAATTCTCTTTCGGTCTCCTCAAGAGACAATGCGCATACCTCCACTCACATTCAATTGAGCAGAACCTGATATACATTCCTGTCTGGTGCCAATGATGCCGGGAAATGTATCTCTGGTTAGGAAACTAGCTATCTGCCAATTCTTTGCAATCAGACATCAGGTGGTAGGTTGTCCACATGCTCTAACAAGTTGTAATGGAAACATTGACAATCCTATGTAGAAGAAAGAAGCGAAGAATGTGAATTGAACTAACTTGAAAAGCTAACGATCATAAGAACATTAAGTACATTTGTATAATGGAGAAGAAAGATAATATCAAAAATACCTTTCAATGGGAAAACATTTTTCAACAAAGCTTCTTTTTGCTGCAGACAAACTAATAAGAATATCTACAATTGGTCAAACTGCAGAGAACAAGTGACTACGGGCTGTCCAGGCCAAATAAGATTTCTATATCATTACCTCTATACCTAAGGCTCAGGCAGAGAGGGTAGGAAGAGTGTACAAACAGCCTTAAGGTCAAGATGACTGCTATATGACTCTTTAGACAGGATAGGGACATTGTTCTCACAAATACTCAACAATATGGCTGCCAGCATAAGACCTGTAAAGACTACACCTGTCAACAAGCCAACAAAATCCCTATCCATGGATGAACTGCCTTAGGCAGTCATTGGTTATTTGTCTTTTTTTTTATTTTTCAAAGATGAGACCCCAATCAGAAGTGTTCGTGCCCAAACATGTACAAATAAAGGCAACACTAACTGTACTTAGTAGATTGTGTGCCACACAAAACAAAAATGAATAGAGAAGTTGTCATAAATTTAAGAGAAAATATTAGGAGGAAATGGGAATAATTAGAGAGAGGAAGGGTATAAATGAAGGAAATATTGTGTATTTGAATATCCAATCCTCAAATGTTAAAAAAATGAAAAAATTAAAATGTAAGAAAAACACTGTTAGAGGGTTTTTAAAAGAGTAACTGAAATCATTACAATTTTAATCAATAGAAAAGAAAGGACTCAATCCCATGTAAAACAAAACCCTCTTTTGAAAACTGCACAAAATGATTTGGTTCTACATCCCCCAATCATCCGAGATCATTTCTGTCTCACAAGCACAAATATGTATTAAATGCTGGGCGATATACTCAGGAGCAAAAAAATAATAATAATTATACTAATACAGAATATAAACTTGGCCTTCCTAGACCTAGACCCCTACATCATGAATGCCTTGCATTTACATAGTGATGGATTCTATCCATTTGTATGTGAGTGAACTGAATTTCTCAAGAGTTCAAAAAGTCTCCAGAGAGCTATTCAAGTAACACACAATGGAAACAAGACTAACATTGTGGAGAAAAATTACCAGAAATTTTGGACAACCTACTGAAACCCTTCTCTGTCTATCTCACCCCTTTTAGAGTATTATCAAACCAAAAAATATTTTCAGAAGCTGTTACTTAAATTATATAATTGTTACCATCCTGTATTTAGTTCTCGTTATCATACATTAAGAAAAGGAAAACTTTCTATGATAACTAGTGATAGAAACAATCAAGGCAACAAACTAGTAGGATCATTAAAGTCACACAATTTTTTCTCATATTGATGGCAATTGATGTAAATCAACGTAATGGACATTCTTCCCCTCAGTGACTGATCAACACACTTGAAGTGAATAAAGCCTTCATTTTAAAGAGGTATATGCTAGGCAGTTCAAAGGCTACACATACATAGGCAACAATAAAGATATGCCTGACAGTATAATTGTAAAAGTCTACACATTACAAGCTGAGAATTAGCACATTTAATTGCTGTTTTTTTCCCAGAAGTACTAATGGCCTTGATTGTGTTGTAAAAATAAGACTAATAAAGAAAACCTATTTTAGAAGCCTCGAAGAAAAATTAATATTCATCTACAGCTGTCCATTTGAAAGCAAACAAGGTTGAAGAAAATTATGACCATGACCAGAAAGTTTGCAGCAAGTGGGCTTATACTGAAATATTTTTTCATTTAAGCCCTTTCCTCATAATTAAACTTCTTGTACATAAATTATGATGAAGATAGTTGGGTAATTCAGCCAACCAAGTTCTCACATACAAACAGTCTATCATTCTGGTGACATAACATCTGTACTTCATTTGTATAATTAAATGAGGACTTTTTAAATCATTTGGCCAAGAATTTTGTTTTTTTGTTTGTACTTCAAATTAGTACATTTTGTTTGTAGTATAAGGTTTGGGTTTTTGTTTGTTTGTTGTTTCTCATTTGTTTGTTTAATGTATATGTGTTTGTGTGAACATCATGACCAGGGAGGCCTAAAGAGGGTGACAGATACACCAGAGTGAGAGTTGCACTTAGAGTTACAGGTGGTTGTGAATTATCTAACATAGGTGCTAGGACAAACACTGGTCCTCTGAAAGAGCAGCAATTACTCTTAACAGCTGAGCTATCTTTCCAGTTGGACTTAAATAATTTTTACAACCACATCCTATTCACAGAAATGGTCTTAAAATTACAAAGCTGAACTTTAGGAATGAAAAGCAACTTTGTCAACACCTGGCTTAACCTATGGTCAATGTTTAAAAATGACAAAATGGAGTTTTAAGACAACTGACAGAAATAGTGAATTATTAAACCAGAAGTAGAATGTAGATTTACTGACCAAGGACTGTTCATCAAACAATTATACACACTTGTCAACTTGGCCTTGAGACACCCCCCCTCCACAAAGAAAGAGCTGTGCACAGGGAAAAATAGCAATCCTTACAATTCTAGAAGATCTGGCTTGCAAATAGGCACACAGCAAGACAGATTGGTTTCCATTATTGACAGGTCTAAGAGAACAGTGATGAAGTATCCAGCAATGGGCCAGAACATGAAGACTGAGGGGCAGCCTCTGCCAGACAAAGCACAGAAAGTTAGGCTGCACAGAGCTCACAGGCAGCAAGTTCTGGCTATGTACTGATGTCTAATGACTTTTATGTCTGTTATCTTGACTTTACCTCACATGAAAGAGTATTAGACTCCGCTCTAATACTTGGGATTCCTTCTAATGTTACAGTTTGATAAAAATACCCTTCTTCCCATTCTAATTGGTGTAATGTGGAATCTCAGGGTCATTTTGATTTGCATTTCTCTGATCACTAAGGACTTTGGCCATTTTTTAAATGCTTCTCTGCCATTTGAGATTGCTCTGTTGTGAAGTCTCTGTTTAGTTCTTTACCTCATTTTTTGATTCAATTGTTTGGTTTTTGGTGGTTAGCTTCTTGAGTTCTTTATATATTTTGGACATTAGCCCTATATCAGATGTGGGTTTAGTAAAGATGTTTTTCCTAATCTATAGGTTGTCAATTTGTCCTGTAGACTCTGTCCTTTGCCTTACAGAAACTTGGAAAAAGAAAAAAAGCAATCATGGTGAGGGGAGGGCAGAGGGAGGCAAGGATCTAAATGGGAGAGGGCAGGGGGTGAGAAAAGGGGGAACATGATCAGTTATTGGGGGAAACAGGACTGAAGTCCCGAGGGCCAGCAGAAAGAAGGAAACAGGCAACGTCGGGAGGCAGGAGGTAGAGGGGTACCCCTTAGAATGTACCAGAGACCTGGGAGGTAAGACACTTTCAGTACTCAAAGGGAGGGACCTTAGATGAAGTGCCTAACAATGGGGAGACAGAACTCATAGAGTCCACCTCCTGAGGAAAGACAGGGCATCAAGTGGAGGGATGGGGTTGCCATCCCACAGTCAAAAACTCTGACCCAGAATTGTTCCTCTCTGTAAGAACTGCAGGGACAAAATGGAGCAGAGCCTGAGGGAAAGGAGGTCCAGTGATAGGCCCAAAGCCTGACATTATTACTGATGCCATGGTGTGCTTACAGACAGGACCCTAACACGGCTGCCCCCTGAGAGGCCCAACAAGCAGCTGGACACATCAGATACAGATACTCACACCCAACAAATGGACAGAAGCTGGAAAACCCTGTGGTTAAATTAGAGAAATGCTGAAAGAAGCTGAGGAGAAGGGTGACCCCATAGGAAGACCAGCAGCAGTCTCAACTAACCTGGACCCCTGGCATCTCTCAGTCACTAACCAGGCAGCATACACACTAGCTGGTACAAGGCCCCGGACACATTTACAGCAGAAGACTGCGTGGTCTGGTCTCTGTGAAAGAAAATGCACCTAACTCTTGACAGACTTGAGGCCCCAGGGAATGGGAAGGCCTGGTGGGGTGGAGTAGGGGACATCCTCTTGTAGACAGGAGAGGAGGAATGGGATAACAAATTGTCAGAGGTCAGACTGGATGAAGGATAATGACTAGACTGTGAAAAATGATTTAAGATATTTTTTTCAACATGCCCAAACTTATGGGACACAATGAAAGCTGTGCTAAGAGGAAAACTCATAGCTCTGAGTGTCTGCAGAAAGAAACAGGAGAGAGCATATTTCAGCAGCTTGACAGCACACCTAAAAGCTCTAGAACAAAAAGAAGCAAATACACCCAGGAGGAGTAGAAGGCAAAAAATAATCAAACTCAGAGCTGAAATCAACCAAGTAGAAACAAAAAGGATTATACAAAGAATCAACAGAACCAAAAATTGGTTCTTTGAGAAAATCAACAAGATAGATAAACCCTTAGCCAGACCCCATTGAAGGAATCTTAGAAAGGACTAAAAGAGCTTGAAGGGACCCCATATGAACAACAATGTCAACCACACAGAGCTTCCATGGACTAAGCCACTACCCAAAGACTATACATAGACTGACCCTGGGCTCCAACCTCATAGGTAGCAATGAATAGCCTAGTAAGAGCACCAGTGGAAGGGGAAGCCCTTGGTCCTGCTAAGACTGAACCCCCAGTGAATGTGCTTGTTGGGGGGAGGGCGGTAATGGGGGGAGGATGGGGAGGGGAACACCCATATAGAAGGGGAGGGAGAGGGGTTAGGGCGATGTTGCCCTGAAACCAAGAAAGAGAATAACAATCGAAATATAAATAAGAAATACCCAATTTAATAAAGATGAAAAAAAAAAGTACCTCTCTGCTTTCAATTTCTGATGTCATCCTGCTCAGTGGTTATTACACAAATGCTTTTTGAAGTTAGCAGCTATTGGACATAAATAAAGGTGGATATCATACCTATTATGCTTTAAGAAGGCGACAGCAGATTGGAGGAAGCTATGCAAAAGTTCTACAATATCATCCCAGTCATGCATTATGTTGGTCCTAAGTATACATACCAGGCACCTCACAATCACCTGTAGCTCTTTAACTACAGTTCCAGGGGATCTGACACTTCCTCCCGGACTCCTCATGTACCAATATCTATGGCAAACACCCAAAGAAACATGTGTGTGTGTGTGTGTGTGTGTGCATGCGCATGCGTGCACACACGCACGTATGTATGTATAAATTAAAAATAAATCATTAAAAATTATTTATAGAAGCTAGAGAACCTGCTGCGCTTCCAGAGAACAGAGATCCAATTACGGGCACTCACATGGCAACTCAGAACCATCTGTAACTCTAGTTGCAGGGCACCTGATGCCCTCTTCTGACCTCTGCAGGCAGTGTACACCCATGGTACATGGACATACATACAGGCAAGATATTCATAGACATATTTTTAAATTAAATGATTTATGCCTTCCCTGTAAAACTTCAAAGTGTAGGTTCTTCTCTAAATACCCTCATGTTAGGTACAGGCTTTGATCAAGTTGTGTAATAAAAAGGCAGTATTAACTATTTGGAACTATGTGGGAACACTAAAGGCCCAAGGATTTGGGCTACATGTAAATCCATGTACTCAAAGAGTCTCCCACAGCACTAGTCACTCAAAGGATGAGCTATGGCACTAGCACCCTGGAACTGGAGTTAAGTTCAGAATCTCCACACTCACTCCAGACTCAATATCTTGTGGAAAGTATGGGTATATATAAGAGTAAACAGAGAATAATACAATGAGATATTCTCATGGCACATAATGGGTACAATCGATAGTGTCTAAGAGGCTCAACAAAGACACAACAGCTGATTGGTGATCTACATTTTTTTAAAAATGAAGTTTATTTTTAAAGTTTCATTTGATGTATAGAAGCTGTAGATGATACAAAGAATCTTTATAATCTTAGGAAAATCCACCAAGATTTTAAAACATATGTCCATTTTCATTTTTAGCCAGCTTTTTAGAGAGAAAAGTTAATCTCAGATGGTCTAAACCTCTAAACTGTATGCCTCAGAACACCTTCCTTATTTTTTGATTTTGTTGTTGTTGTTGCTGCTTTGTTGGTGAGGGTGGTGTTCTTCAGTTTTGGGTTTTTTTTTCCTTTGAGAAAGAGTCTCTCAGTCTTACCTAAGACTCCCTAATTTAGCTATGCTGACTAAGCTGTGAGCCCAATGCTGGCTCTGCCTCCCCAGTGCTGGGTTTATAACTGCATACCCCCCATACACACACATACTCCTAAATATCCCTTCTTTTTAAAAGTAGATTTATTGAGGAATGCATCCTTCATAAATGTACCGGTTAATGATTTCAAAAAAATACACGAAGCCATTTAACAATAGAAAATCTAAACTTCTTTGATCACTTCAGGGGGCTTCCTGGTGTGATTTTGCTACCTGTACCATCTACTTCCTGTCAATCATGAGTAATCTTGTACCTGAACTTATGCTTTTCCCAAGTCATATAAAAAAATTGCTCATTCTGCCTGTAGGCTTTTGTGTCTTCTTCCTGTCACTGAGCATAATGCTTCTGAGGTTCGTCTAGTGTGTTGCAGATGTCAGTCATTTGTACCTTCTTACTGCTGAGCAAGATCCCATGATATGGATGTGCCACTTTCTTAGTTAGGGTTTCTATGGCTGTGAAGAGACACCACGGTCATAGTAACTCTTATTTAAACACCATACACACACACACACACACACACACACACACACCACCACCACCACCAACAACAACAACAACAACCACAACAACACAACATTTAATTGGGGCTGGCATACAGATTAGAGGTCTAGTTCATGATCATCATGGTGGGAAGCATGAAAGCACACAGAAAGACATGGTGCTAGAGAAGGAGCTAGGGGTTCTCTCCATCTGACCTGACAAGTAGCAGGAAAACAGTGGCTCTGGCATCTGAAACCTCAAAGCTCCCACGCCCAACCCCATCCCCCACCCCCAGTGACACACTTCTTCAGCAAGGCTACACCCTGCCATAGTACCACTCCCTATGAGCCTAGGGGGACCATATTCCTTCAAACCACCACAAGCACCATTTGCTGAGGGATTCACTGTATACTGAACCCTTGAGCTGTCTCCAGACTTGAGCCACTACGAAGAAAGCTACTATAAGTAAATATCCATAAACATGTCTCTGTGGATATATAGCTTATTCATCTTAGGTAAATATCTTAAGTAAAATCCAAATGGAAGTTGATTTTTAATGATGATGAATTCTCCAACTAAACAAAGACAATGAGGCTTCATGATAGACTCACAAGTCATGATAGCCCCAAATACACAGAAACCTCATGATGGCCTCCAAAAAAGGAGAAATGTATCAGTAGGGATAAAGTTTGCAGTCTCTTTATCATCATGTAAATTAAATAAGAAAACAGCACAACCCTAGGAATAATGGAAAATGTATACCCACACCCACACCCTAACCTCTGTTGGTCATAAAGAATTCATCTTTATGAAGCAAAAGACAACTGTTAACTTAGAATGAGTCCTCAAAGTGCTCTACCCTTAAAGACCTGGCCAGCAAAATTCAGGAGCCCAGCTGACTCATCTTTTGATTACCAAGGAAATGTCAGTCTCACAATTATTGCCTATTCTTACATACCCACAGTGTCTCTGTAAATATGGTTTAAAAATAGAAAGAATCTCAAAATAATTTCCCTTCCTCTAAAAGCATTCCCCAGGGTTCTGTATTCTCTTTATAGTAGGATTTGTCTATAAAATGTCACAATGTCCTCTGGTGGCAAGGGAACTAATGGTCTCCAAGCTGTTTTACAAGCTAAGCTTATACTGACATATGCTGGTTTCTAGTTTCATGACTAATGATGGTGTTAGTTCAGGCAGGACATGTCAGCTTCTCAGAACCTGATAGGACATCATTTTTTTCCTCTCTTCTATTTTTTAAAATGAGTACCACATGCTAAGATACCATTTCCTCCAGTGTTCTATCTGGGTATTGTCTTGTCAAAGGCCTGGAAATCCTGGAACCCTGGCATTTAACACATAGCCATTCCTCCTGCAGGAGTGTCTATGTATGGATGAAACTGAATCTAAGATAATGACTTTAGGAGCTTTTTATCTAAAATCAGGTGCCTTAACAATGACAAATGAAACTGATCATACCAACAGTCCCTATCTCCATTTACAAAAATCCTTGGGTAATAAAAACCATTTTTCCTTTAATGATCATGAAATAACACACCAAATGATGTTTTTCTTGTGTCCCATGAATTTCCTATACATCCTGAAGTAGAGGTTTAGCTCTAACCAACTTCCTTACCAAAAAACGTAATGTTCAACATATAGGGAAGTGCAGTTACCCACCAAGAATATCAGGTTCCAAAATAAGAAACTTTATGCTGACAAGAACCTTCATGCTGTGTTAAACAGGTATTCATAGCCCAATGGCAGGACGCTATGCTTGTGAGAATTCCAAAGTTGTGGCTCTACTCAAGACCTAGTGAATATCAATACAGATTTTAACAAGATCTCCAGGTAAAATATACATAGTCTATAACAAAACAGAAACAGGAAGCTGGAACCAGACCTTAGCTGTGATGCTTGTACACATTACAATTCACTTCTCTAAGACATATTCTTTTTATCTATCCATTGAGAATAGTTATTCCTGCATCAAAATAGATGTGGAAAATCAATGAAGTATCAGAAGCACAAGTTTTATTTTTAGAGTAATAAATATGAATCAATTAATCAGTGATGATACACTGTGACACATTTGGTTTGAGGAGGATTACTGAAGTTCAGTTCTGTTTTAGGGATGATATACTAGGGTTTGATGTTGTTTGGGATACTATACAGGGATGATGTTGCTTTGGGGTAAGGTTTAATGGCATGGAACATAATTTCATGACAATTTGAAGGTGAGATCCATTTTAAATACAATCCACATCCACAAGAAAAGTTGTGATTTTTTTTCCTAACCCAAAGAAAGTCTAACATGAACAAAAGGACAACGAGAAGGGGAAAAACATGGTAATAAAAGGGAAGGGGAGAGGATAAAAGAAAAGACTAAAGGAAAGACAGGAGAAAGAAAACTACAAAAAATAAACAGATATTTTATATTCATATGTAGAGATAGAAGTTTTCAGAGCCTTTCTTATCATGTAAATTAAATAAGAAAACAGTATACTCCTAAGAATGATGGGAAATGTCTACACATATAAACTCTACCTTATAATTTGGCTTTGATGTGCTGTTTTATCACAGCAATAATATTTTGGGAGACTAGCATCACTGTTGAAAAGTTACAGCAATATATGCTTAAAACATCAACCATATATATATGTGTATATATATACATATATGTGTGTGTTGTACATATATGTATTTATATATGCATTACATGTATGTATGTATACATATATGTATATGTCTCAAATATCAAAATAAACATGGGAGAGTAGTACAAAAGAAGGGAGGAAAAGGAAAAGGGGAAAGGAAAAGGTGGCAGAGTGAAGGTATAAAATTTTGTACTTAAAATCTTCAGACATGGACTCTTTCACAATGTCTTCTTCAGTGAGTAAATTTTATTTTCATAAAATTTTTAAAAGATGTAATGATGCTTCCAACTTCCATCTGCACCCAGAGCTAACCCTATGCCATATCTCTTAGTACCCACATCCTGCCAGGAGAGAGCTGGTCTGCCAGGAGTGCTTACATACAGGTTTACAGGAGTGTCAAGCCCCTGTCAGAAACAGCAAGATCAGCTAACACCAGAGATAACCAGATGGTGAGGGGCAAGAAACTGAACAACAGAAACCAAGACCACTTGGGATCATCAGAATCCAGTTCTCCCATCGAAACAAGTCCTGGATACCCGAACACACCAGAAAAGCAAGATTCTAATTTAAAATCACATCACATGATGATGTTAGAGGACGTTAAGGAGGAGATAAATAGCTCCCTTTCAGAAACAACAGGACAACACAGGTAAACAGGTTGAAGCCCTTAAAGAGGAAACACAAAAATTCCATAAAGAATTACAGGAAAACACAACCAAACAGGTGAAGGAATGAACAAACCTATCCACGATTTAAAAATGGAAATAGAAACAATGAAGAAATCACAAAGGGAGACAACCCTGGAGATAAAAAAAACCTAGGAAAAAGATTCAAAGTCATAGATGCAAGCATCACCAACAGAATATAAGAGATAAAAGAGAGAGTCTTAAGGCCAGAAGATACCATCAAAATTCTTGACACAATAGTCAAAGAAAATGCTAAATGCAAAAAGTTCCTAACTTAAAACATCCAGGAAATCCAGGACAGAATGAGAAGATCAAACCTAATGATAATAGGTATCGAAGAGAATGAAGATTCCGATCTTAAAGTGTCAGTAAATATCTTCAACAAAATTATAGAAGAAAACTTCGCTAACCTAAAGAAAGAGATGCCCATAAACATACAAGAAGCCTACAGAACTCCAAATAGATTAGACCGAAAAAGAAAGTTCTCCCATGGGGTACAGAGCTAAACAAAGAATTCTCAACTGAGAAATATCGAATGACTGCAACACACCTAAAGAAATGTTCAACATCCTTAGTCATCAGGAAAATGCAAACAAAACAACCCTGAGATTCCACCTCACACCAGTCAGAATGGCTAAGATCAGGTGATAGCAGATGCTGGTGAGGATGTAGAGAAAGAGCAACACTCCTCCATTGTTGGTGGGATTGCAAGCTGGTACAACTACTCTGAAAATCAGTCTGGTGGTTCCTCAGAAAATTGAACATAGTACTATCTGAGGACCCAGCTATACTACTCCTGGCCATAAATCCAAAAGATATTCCAATGTATAATAAGGACACATGTTCTACTGTGTTCATAGGAGCCTTATTTATAATAGCCAAAAGCTGGAGACAACCCAGATGTCCTTCAACAGAGGATTGGACACAGAAAATGTGGTACATTTACATAACAGAGTACTACTTAGCTATTTAAAACAATGACTTCATGAAATTCTTAGGCAAATGGATGGAACTAGAAAATATCACCCTGAGTGAGTGTCTTAGTCAGAGTTTCTATTCCTGCACAAACATCATGACCAAGAAGCAAGTTGGTGAGGAAAGGGTTTATTCGGCTTACTTCAAAGTTGCTATTCATCACTAAAGGAAGTTAGGACTGGAACTCAAGCAGATCAGGAAGCAGGACCTGATGCAGAGGCCATGGAAGAATGTTACTTAATGGCTTGCTTCCCCTGGCTTGCTCAGCTTGCTCTCTTACAGAACCCAAGACTACCAGCCCAGAGACAGCATCACCCACAATGGGCTGGGTCCTCCCGGCTTGATCACTAATTGAGAAAGTGGATCTCATGGAAGTATTTCCACAACTGAGGCTCCTTTTTGTGTGATAACTCCAGTTTGTGTCAAGTTGGCACACAAAACTTGCCAGTACAGTGAGGTAACCCGATTACAAAAGAATACATATGGTATGCACTCATGGATAAATGGATATTAGCCCAAAAGCTCGGAATATCCAAGATACAATTCCAAGATACAATTCACAGACCACATAAAACTCAAGAAGAAAGAAGAGCAAAGTTTGTATGCGTTATTCCTTTTTTGAAGGGGAACAAAACTACTCACAGGAGCAAATATGGAGACAAAATACAGAGCAGAGACTGAAGGAAAGGCCATCCAGAGACTGCCACACATGGGTATCCATGCTGTATACAGCCACCAGTCCCAGACAGTATTAGGGATGCCAAGAAGTGTGTGCTGACAGGAGCCTGATATAACTGTCTCCTGAGAGGCTCTGCCAAGGCCTAACAAATACAGAGGCAGATGGCTTGCAGCCAACCATTGAACTAAGAACTGAGTCCCGAGTGGAGGAGTTAGAGAAAGGACTGGAGGTTCTGAAGGGGTTTGTAACCCCATATGAAGAACAACAATATCATCCAACCAGATCCCCCAGAACTCCCAGGGACTAAATCACCATCCCCAGAGTACACAGGGATGGACCTATGACTCCAGCTGCATATGTAGCAGAAGATGATCTTATTGGGCATCAGTGGGAGGAGAGGCCCTTGGTCCTGTGAAGGCTCCATGCCCCACTGTAGGGGAATGTCAGAGGGTGGAGGTAGGAGAGAGTGGATGGGTGGATATGGAAGCACTCTTATAGAAGCAAGGAGAGATAGCAAGTTTCTGGAAGGGAAACCGGGAAATTTGAAATGTAAATAAAAAATATCCAATAAAAGAAAAATATTTACATATTTACAGGCATTAAATTTCGGATCAATACATATGTGAAAAGAGGTTTAAAAAAAGATTTAATAACACCAAACACTTTCTGGGAATAATCTGTGTTCTACAAGGTATTCTCACATGGAAAGAGTACATTTATAGCAAAGCTGTTGTGGTGAGTGGCTGAAAAATTCCTCCATATATTTAAGCATTTGAATATTTGGTCCCCAGTTGTTACTGGTGTTTGGGGATCTTTAGGAAGTGAACCTTGCTGAAGGAAGTACATTACTGGAGACAGACTCCTAAGATTAGTTCACTGTCTGTTTTCATAGTACTAGTTCAAGATGTGAGTTCTCAGCTTCCTGTCCCTGACACCATGCCTGCCACCTCTTGCTATGATGTGCCCTGCCATTATAGACTCTAACCCTTTGGAAATGTGAGGCAAAATAAACTCTACCTTATAATTTGGCTTGATTGCCCTGTTTTATTACAGTAATAGTATCTTGGAAGAAATACCAGGGTCCTTGTTGAAAAATTCCAGGAGTATACGGTCAAAGGCTTTAAGCCTAAAACAGCAACCATTTTTCTCCATAGCTGTATGAACACTGGACAAGATGTGATCTTTTAAACCTCAGCTCTCATTCTGCAAAATGAACAGACCTGGTCAGTATACTGTCTCCTGTCTTCCCTGGCTTTAGGTTTGTATGTGTTAATGAGGTTAGAGAGAGAACTAGGATCGTGACGTTGACCAGTATTCTGTAGGCTATAGTATTATCAAAACAGATGGGCAAGAAACAGCTGAGAGCTGCTCTGGTGCATATCACACGATGAGTGAGGGGAGGGGTCCCAGCTGTGCAGGCAGCTGTCCACCATGAGGCTCTATACCTAGCAAAACGGAAAAATCCTTTCTGGGATTGATGAGTCATACTCAAGTAGCAGCCAGAACTCTGCAGCTCCTTATCAATCACACCACCTCTCACAGGCTCCTTTCCCTTGACTCAAACAAACAAATGCGAAGGGATCTGAACTTCACTGACACTTTTCACCTCTAATCTGCACAGTAAACACATTACAGCTTGATAAAAAATACTCTCTCTGTGTGAGATATGCAATTTCCTTTTGAAATGCATACTGTCAGGAATGAGAATTAAAAGAGAAAACCATTAATCCAAATCTTGGAAATGACATTACTGTTTCAGGAAATGAGATATGGTAGAAAATAGATGTGAATGCCACAGACTCTCAACACTATGAGGCTAAAGATGTGATCAGTCCCCGTCAAGTTACAGACTGGGATAGTGGTCAGGGCGGTGTGGTTTGCTCATGGGAACCCTGACATTCAATCGAGTACATGTTGTTAGCACCAGCTCCATATTTTCCTAATTAAAAATGCACATAAAGTTCCCTCTGAAACCCAGTCTGGTCTTATGGAAGGTATGACGTTATCGAAGTCACCGTACCCCTCTGAGTCTCAAGTTCCCTCATGTGCAAACAGCAATAATACAACCATTCCACAAGAATTAGTGTATCTCTTACAAATAAAGACAGCAAATGAGAGATAAGAAAGGGAGCTAAACAGCCAATGCACTTTCCTGCTGCATAATCACTCTTGAGTCTTAGCATATTCGCTCCCACCCAAGAGTTGTCTTCTAGTATATCTATAAGCCAGTTGCAATCAGAGTTTGCAGGTGCTACTGTACGATAATCTGTTTGTGTTGCCGGATAATCCTCGTGGTCTTCACTTTCATGGATTCATTGAGTGTTGTTGAGCATAGTGTCTATTTTATTGACTGAATATGACATTGCTGTTTGTCTGAGTGCTTTCTGGTTTTCTTTTTTAATTTAATCTTGTTTTTTTACACTCTAGATTTTATCCCCCTCCCAGTCCACCCTCTGACTATTCCACATCCCATACCTCCTCCCTTTTCTATTTTTAAGAATTTTACTCCAATACAACTTCTGAATCCATTAAGTCTAATACACATTTTGAGTTTGTTGCTTGAGCAAACTTCTCAGACATTACCAGGTGGGTTTCTTTTTCAAAAAAATATGAACTTATATGAAATTATACTTCCCTATAGTAAATAGTTAAGCCACTGAAGACATGTACACACATTAAATAACTTCAAATTTTTTCTACTACATATCAATGTATTTAATCCAAAAGAAAACAATAAACCATTTGGAGACAATAGCAGAATATATTCAGATCACAGACATTTTTCATAATCTCATCCCTGTTCAGTCCTGGGAGCCTCTTACTTTTCTGGCATCTGGGACTTTCTGGTTGCTATCCCGTTTCCCATCCCCCATTGCTACACACCTCTGTTAACATTCCTGATTCTCTGGTATATCCTGCTCCCTTTACTCCCTCCCTCTCCTCTCTTCCTCCCAAGTCCCTCCCACCCTCTACCTTTTGTGAGTATTTTGTTCCCCCCTTCTGAGAAAGACTGAAACATCCACATTTTGATCTTTCTTCTTGAGCTTCATATGGTCTGTGAATTGCTTCTCTAACTTGATTTGTATATTAAGTTTTCTAAACAAGAACTCATTTGGATAAAATGATGCTGGAGTTCCAGAAAGGTTAATATTGTGGCCCCAGGGTACTGATTCATACTAATTTTTCATTTTCTTTAACCATATCATGAATAGTAAAACAGATTTGAGTAAGGGCCCTTTTTAAATAAATTTGTATCTGTATATACTTTTTATTTTTCACTATTGCTCCTTTGAACTAGTTTTCTTTTTTTATTATATTGTTGGCCAGTGACGCTTGTTGACATTCTTTCTACAGGTGAATGGGCTAGATGACTGAATCACACAACTCAGGATAGCACCTTTGATGTTTCTCTTCAGCAGGCATAACTGATTCATGGAATGAAACATTAGTACCTCATAGTAATTATGTGTGTGTTGGTTTAGAGGCAGATATATATTCATTATCCACTCCTCTGCTGGTTATGAGGAAGGCCAACTTGCCTACTTTAGATAGGAACTAGTCATTAAGAAGAGGAGGGAAAGATGATTCAACATTTGTTAGAAGGCATGATTCTACATTACTCTTTCATCTATGCCATAAGATCTGAACATTTTGAGAGGTTTAAAAGGGATCTGAATTCTGGTGGTCCATGTATGAGCAAGACAATGACTATTCCTCAACTAGTTGTGCTAAATAATTCAATCTAATGTTAGTAGAAGTGAGACGGGGAGAATAAATGGGAATGCGCCATAGAAATTTTAAAAGTTGTTTGTTAATCAAAAACATACAAGGTACATGACTTTCATCCAATGATTTCTTATTTCAAGTTTAGAGGTGTGTGCATGTATGCGCATGCGTGCATGAGGGTGTGCATGCCAGTGTGCAGCTTGTATGTCTGTAGCCTAGAAGAAAATCTTATCAGGAACAATCCACTTTGTTTGTGTGAAAGTCTCTCATTTACCTGAAGCTTACTGAGTAGGCTGGGTAAGCCCTAAAGATCTACCTGACTTCCTTCCTGTGACTGGGGTTCCAAGCACGTCTGAATTAAGGTTCAGAGATTTGAATTCAGGTCCTCTTACTTTATGTCTTGATTTTTCTCTCTAACCCAGCCCAGAAGGTTTGTGATTCTTATACATGTGTTACTGTTAGACCCTTTTCTATAAATCCAGTCCTTAGAAATTATTCTTTTTTTTTTTTGAGCTACATCACATTTATCTGAACCACCCTAACCTTCCTGGAACTCCAGCATCATTTTATCCAAATGAGTTCTTGTTTAGAAAACTTAATATACAAATCAAGTTAGAGAAGCAATTCACAGACCATATGAAGCTCAAGAAGAAAGATCAAAATGTGGATGTTTCAGTCTTTCTCAGAAGGGGGGAACAAAATACTCACAAAAGGTAGAGGGTGGGAGGGACTTGGGAGGAAGAGAGGAGAGGGAGGGAGTAAAGAGAGCAGGATATACCAGAGAATCAGGAATGTTAACAGAGGTGTGTAGCAATGGGGGATGGGAAACGGGATAGCAACCAGAAAGTCCCAGATGCCAGAAAAGTAAGAGGCTCCCAGGACTGACAGGGATGAGATTAGCTAAAATGTCCAACAAAGGGGAGGGAGAACCTGTAGAGACCATATCTAGAGGTTAGGCAAGGCCCCCGGTTGGAGGATGGGAGCACTCTCTCATCTCCAAATTCTTAATGCAGAAGGGCTCCTGTCTAAAGGAAATATGTGTGGAGCAGAGACTGAAGGAAAGACCATCCAGAGACTGCCCCAACTGGGGATCCAGCCTATATACAGACACCAAACCCACACACTATTGCTGGGTGCCAAGAAGTGTTTGCTGACATGAGCCTGATACAGCTGTCTCCTGAGAGGCTCTGCCAGAGCCTGACAAATACAGATGTGGCTGCTCCAGCCAACCATTGAACTGAGCATGGGAACCCCAATGGAGGAGTTGGAGAAAGGTCTGAAAGAGCTGAAAGGGTTTGCAACCACATAGGAAGAACAACAATATCAACCAACCAGACCCCCTCCCCCAGAGCTCCCAGGGACTAAACCACCAACCAAAGAGTGTACATAAAGGGACCCATGGCTCTAGTCGCATATGTAGCTGAGGATGGCATTGTCTGGCATCAATAGAAGGAAAAGCCCTTGGTCCTGTGAAGGCTCATTTCCCCTGTATAGAGGAATGCCAGGGCAGTGAGATAGGAGTGGGTGGTTGGGAGGGCGAGCATCCTCATAGGAACAGGGGGAGAGGAGTTTGAGGTAGTCTCAACTGATATTTTCCTTTGTTTCCTACTCTCTTGGGGTTGTGTCTGTGTGTGTCTCTGTATGTGAATCTATCTCTGTCTGTCTGTATGTATGTATGTATGTGTGTCTTTGTGTCTGAGTATCTGTGTGCATCTTTGTGTGATCTGTCTCTGTATCTGTGTGTTGGTCTGTATATTTATTTGTCTGTGTATGTGTGTTTTTCTACATGTGTGTATATCATGTGATAAATGCTCTTCAGTGGAAAATTAATCCTATTTCCATCTAAATTTGGTTAAGAAAACTGTTAAATCTAAGCTTGGGTAATTAATCTAATTTTTTATAAAAGAAAATAATTAAAATATTAATGGGAAGTGTATTGATAGCCAGAGTTTCCTTTGAAACAATGTATTATACATGTAAATTTTAGAAATCTATTAGCCACATATGATTGCTCCATCCTCAAAATTGATGGAAAATTTTCTCCTACTTTGTTCTCTAGGTTCTTTTTTATATTAGATAATCATTCATGTTTATATTGGTTTGGCTTTGATAGTATGTCTCATTAGACAAGAAGTTCCATAAATAAGAGTATTTCATTGTATTTTTGGTGTCATCAAACTATGTAATATGGAACAGGCATTAAGACACTCATGACTAAGAAAAAACATGTTGGATCCTAGACCCTAGACCCTAACCTTCAAGTCTGATGTATCTACTACCACACTTAATCTTCCTGATAATCTTAGATAGTTGTACTGGAATTAACTTTTCCAGTTGAAAACTGAGACACAGAACTGTCAACACTTTACATTTACATGGCTTCAGGAACAGTGATGGCAGGTCTGAACAATTGATCCTAACAAGTCAAATAAAGGATGGGTAATTTGTGTATCTTTTGTCACAAATATTGAAGATTCAGAATACTGCTGAACTGTGCTTTTTGACACAGTTTGTCTCTTTTCGACTTTTTTCTTACCCGAACTTTTTATCCCTGGGCCTTGGACAAGTTTCTTACCTAAAATCTAAGGGAAACATAGAGTTGGTCCCATAACCGGAAGTGTGGATGTGTAACTGTGTGAGTGACTCATGGTTAAATGGATACCTGACGCATAACCCAAAGCTCCTCTCTAAGAGGTTTATCACTGCCATGCCTCAAACAGAAAGCCCAAAGGTTGGGTGAAGGTAATGAATGACACAGAAGCCCCAAACACAGCTGACTTCGAGTCCCACAGGCAAAAAGTAACCATCTCTCCCAAGCTCGTTCCATTATTTGTGTGTGACATCAACACCTATGTTTAGTTTAAATAGAAACCTGCATTTGGGTGAGTCAGGAGACTCATGACCTGACTTGAGTCACTCTGCCCCAAGCTGAATCCTTGTTCCCATCCGTTTCCTTTAGAGGAGAGTACTGAAATTTTGATGAAAGAAGAATTCACTCACAAGAGTACCTCTCTAGCAATTCTCTGAAGCCTTCCCAAATACTTGCTACCAACACGAATATAAGCCTCCTCTCTTCTAATTCCAAAGCAAAAGCAGAGACTATGAAGTATCAAAAGCAAATAGCAAAGCACATCAGATATTCTTTCAGCGTGGTGTGTTTGCATGAAGACAGCAACCACTTTGAAGTCCTAACTCTTTTGAGCGTCTTTATCAGTAGTTCCCCAGGGTCTGTTCTTTTCTATCTTTTAAAGGACATGTAGTCCCGTCCAAAAAATAATTACTGAGCTATGATTATTTCTCAGGCTCTGGCCTTATGTTTGAGGGTATTTCAGCCAATGAGATACATTTAGCCTCTGTTCCTATGGAGTTTGTAGTTTCAGAATAAATCAGCTATGAAACATCAGTTGTGTGATGGGGACTTTAGTCAAAACCTCTACAGTCCAGGGAAATCCTCCCCTGGAAAAGACCCTTAAATTAAACTCATAGGATGCACAGGTACATAAACGATCAAGTGACTAAGCTGAGGATCTCCTAGCAACCCTTCAATGGCATGTATGTGTTGCCACTACATTTTTAAACCAAAGGCAGTGATTAATGAGGCTAACAGTACTCATCTTTGGAAAGAATAAAAAACAATAGCCTGCAACTAATTTCTCTTTAAAAATCAGGCTTCAATTTAATCAATAGCCAACTACTAAAAACTCCTTGCCAAATAAGACGTTGGCCCTAGGGGTTGGAAAGTACTATTTTGTGTATGTAAACCTTAGTTTGTATTAAAGGTTGGCAGATATAGGGGGTGCTCTATAAAGCATCATATGTATCTGAAGGAGACTGTAATGCTAGCTTAGGTGCTGGATCTAGGGGTTAGGATTCATCATACAACTAACACCTTTGTCTAAGGAAACAGCATATAATTGGGAACATTACATGAAATTTTTCTCTACTAATGAGCTGACAAAATAAGCAGGGAGCAGATGAGAATTTAAAGAACTCAGAACATGTCTCTTAGGGGAAAAAATGCACAAAATGAGAAAGAGGATTTCTTCACGTTAGCATTGATGAATTGTGTAGAACAAGAGGGGACCCAAGTCACTCTAGCAAAACAACACTTTAAGTATTGATAATAGTCAACAGACAGTGTCAGCACCCCATTTAAGCAAGTTTCATTAAAGAGAGCTGTACCTTAAAAATTCCCTGCAGTCTACATTTGTATGCCCATCACTGCAAACACTGAAAAATCTAGCAAGAGACACAACAAAACAAAGCCCTCACACTTCAGAAAATAATAGTTTTCTTCTTCTACCTTTCCACAAAACATGATTTAAGTTTCAGGCAATATTACCAAGTTCAGGATCCTATCTTTGATGGTTTGAATAACAATTGACCCCATGGGCACATTTGTTTGAATGCTTGGTCCCAGTTAGTGGAACTGTTAGAGAAGGATTGGAATGGGTGACCCTTTTAGAGGAGGTGTGTCACTGGGGGTGTGTTTTGATATTTTGAAAGCCCATGACATGCATAGTCCTTCCCAGTCTTGTTCTCTTTCTCTCTGTCTGTAATTTACAGCTCAGATGTGAGCTCTCAGCCACTGCTCCAGAGTGATGCTTACATGCCTGCCTGCCTGCCTGCCTGCCTGCCTGCCTGCCTGCCTGCCTGCCTGCCTGCCTGCCTGCCACTGTGCTCCCTACCGTGATACTTATAGACTTGCTGTGCTTTGAACCTGTAAGCGAGCTCCCAACTAATTGCTTCCTTGGTCATGATGTCTCCTCACAGCAATAGAACAGTAACTAAGACACCACCCCAACTACGCTGCTCTTCCCCATCCCAGTTTCACTGTTGACTCCGCTAAGTGGAAGGGAAGGATGGTAAGGATGGCTGACTGCTGGAAGCTCCAGACTATCGTCCTCCATGGTACAGGTTTCCAGTGGGAAAAAACAAACAGCTTCTCCTCCCAGTAACTCTTGAGTTTATTTTAAAGAAGTTTGCCACATTAACATGATTAGTGGTGCCCTGGGAGATAGCCCAGTGGACAAAGCACTTTCTGCATACACAGGAAGACTTACATATATCAGGTTGCAAGAACTAACATAAAGCCAGATGCCATGGCAGGAGTTTGTGATCTCAGTACATCTACAGGAAAATGGATGGAAGGTGCCCCCCAAAGTAGTATGCTAGGAAAACTCCCCAAAGCTAGCATAGTAGCATAGACAGTGTGAACAGAGACTGTCTCAAGGCACATGGTGAAAACGGACATCTACAGTTGTCCTCTGACTCCCATAGGCATACTATGATATATACATGCACACACAAGCACACACAGATACATACATGCCATATGCATCATGCACACACATTAACAACAACAATAAAAATCAGTGAGGTCACCAAAGAAAGAAGTCAACCTGGTTGGCTGAGCTTGAACCAATCACAATTAATTATTCTAAGCCTGTGTTCTATCAGGACAGGATCACACTGTCCCTTCTAAAACAAACAAGGAGAAAGTCATGGGTAAAAGGGAAGTGGCCCAAGGAAGGACACAAACAGTTCTAAACTCAAGATTTACAAGATATTTGAAGACATCACTTTTATATCTGTGGTAGTTTGGATGAGAAATGGATCCCATAGTTTGAACTATTCTGTCCCCACTTTATGGTAGTCTTAGTGAAGGTTTAAATGGTGCAGCCTTCCTGGCAGAGGGACATCAAGAGTGTGGACCTTGGATTAAAATCCCAATGCCATTTCCGACTTGCTCTTTGCTTCATGCTTGTGGTTGGGGATGTGAGCTCTCAGCTTCCTGCTCCGAATCACATATGTTCCTGCTTCTCTGACTCCCCACCACAATGGTGATAGACTTTTATCCCTCTGGAATAATAACTCCAAATAAATTCTTCCTATTATAAGTTTTCTTGCCCATAGTATTTTGCTAAAGCAACAGAAAAGTAACGAATACAACATCCCTCTGAAGTCTTCTCAGTTTTGCTCTTTGGTATGATAGCTCCACTGGCGATCTCTACAGTCCTCCATTCCAATCCACTCCCATGATCCTCTGCTGACGAAACTCTTACCCATTCAGTTCTACCCTGCAGTGAAGAATAGGCCTTTATCACTCAGCTAATTCCACTCACAATATTCAACATTCCTTTAATAGCCGTGACTCTAGCTTTCATTGTTGCTTTTGTTTTTCATAATATCATACATGAGTATTTTATCTACATTTCCCTCTCCAAATCCTCCCAAGTATCCCTGATTCCAGTGAAAATTCATGGCCTCTTATTCTTTTGCCTGAGTCTATTTAGTGTTGCTCATATGTATGCCTAGCTCTTGGAATTGGATAGCTCACCATGAAGGTTTCCCTGGCCCAAATCTCAACAATCCTGTTACTAAGAACTATTTGGGGGAGGGACATAAAGGTAGAAGAAAGTAAGAGAACGATTATCTCTAGGAGGCAGAGAGGAGTCCAGAAGGGAAATGGTGGGGAGAAATAAGGGTGACGTTATATATGTGACAGAAAATGTCACACTGAAACCCATTATTTTCTACACGTAAGATGCTAAATAAAACTAGACAACTTCTGCCTAATTTCCTAAAGATCATTTCACCTATTTTTAGTGGTTTTAGTACAGATTTTAATACTAGATTTTTCTAAAAATTTTTAAACACAATCAAATGACTTTAGAAAGTAGGAGAAATAAAAAACACAAAAACATTTTGAGGCAGAGTGTATTCTGACTTAAAATGTTCATTTGCATTAAATTATTCATCTGAGAATTAAATGGGAATGCCTTAATTACTCAGCGAGGCAAAGGCCTATTAAAATGTGGGGGAAATCATGTACAGCAATGATGACTTTCTTTTTATTACTGCTTTAATAACTGCAGACTTCAACCGGTACCAATGATTATATTACTATTAATGCCTATTTTGTGCACTAGAAGTTGAGAAACATATAAGAAGCTAGCTTGAATACATTTTTTAATCCTTAGTAATGATAACCTTTCTTGTTTTCCTTCTTCCAATCTGGTAAGCTTCAACAGAAATGATAAAGAAAAGAGTCTAACAAATTTAATTATGTGAGCCATGTTTCTAGGACTGATAGATACTGAACTAAGCAGAATACATCCAGACACAAACTTCCAAACATAACTCCAGAGGTGATTCCGGAATAAGTTTTGTTTGTTCCTAACTCCTTAAAATGCATCTAATGGTTCTGAGAAAAAGTATCTCTTGCAAAGTCTGAAATTATTGGAGAAATAAGGACAATAGCAATAATAGCTTACTCTAATAGATGTTCTGGTACTGTACCAAGCAATGCAAATACTATTTCTGCTCATCCTACCAACATCCTGGTAACGTGTGCCTGGTTTGCTCTGTTGCTGTTCTCACTACATCAATGGATCTCAACCTTCCTAATGCTGGGAACCTTTCATACAGTTCCTAATATTGTGGTGACCCAGGTCATAAAATTATTTTTATTGCTAATTCATAACTGTAATTTTGATACTGGTATGAATCATATTATGTTTCCAATGGTCTTAGGCAACCCCTGTGAAAGAGTCATTTAATGTCCCCAATCACCCACAGCTGCAGAACCCACAGGTGCAGAACCATTGAATTACAGATTTAAAAGAAAATAGCAGACATCTGGAGTCATGGGGTACTGCATCTCAGCTTCGGAGCCTTAGGGACTGGGTGTGGGAAAGCCTCTGCTCAAGAATGAATTCTGCCCTGCTGTGAAAGCTGAGGTCACTACAGCCTGGAGTGTCTGGAAATTCCCATTATCTAGAGACAGAAAAGGGAGACTGGGGTGCTCTTTATCTCTACATCTTTGCAGAACAAAACAAAGAGGAGAGAGAGGAGAAAGAAATCCTTAGGTCACTGATACCTTTCAATACCTGTTTCCAGGTCCTCTGAGGTTAGGCCACCATCTCTGGGTTCAATAAACATATAGCTAATATTAATAGTATCCTTCGGGTTGATGTTTCAACTCTGGGAAGGGATTCTATTACTTCCACTTGAGCACACTGATTAGCATTGACTAGAATTCATCTGAGAATCTAATGAGAATACCTTAAGCAGAAACCTATCTGTGTCTGATTAATCGCCCATGCGTGTAAATAAGGGCTGAGATGGTCAGAGGCAACCACTAAAAGAACTGAATATATTACCAGAGGGCTTACCTCTTTGTTCAAGGTATCTCTCACATCCAATTCAGTCTCAGCAACAATTATACATTCCTTTTAAAAGACATCAGCACAGCAGTGGTATTCACTTATAATAATCACTAGAAATATTATATTCAAGATATTCTACTATTTAGACATTTTGCTCAAATAAATCCTTAAAAGCTTTCAAAACTCTCTCCCTCGCACTCTCCCTCTCTCTCTCTCCTCTCTTTCTGTGTGTGTGTGTCTGTCTGTCTGTCTGTCTTTTGACAATTTTGAAGATTTGGCATACACATTTGCCATTGAGCTGAATCTCAACACATGCTTTAATATCACATCAAACTATAAGAAAATAATTGTTTATAATCATTCCTCATCTACTTTCCTGGTGAACTATGAATTATAGGAACACAGATTAAGTTTATATCTGAAGCAATAGCTAGCATAGAATTGATTCTTGTAAATTTCTTTCTGTTATTTGCATATTTTATTAGAATATATTAGTTATACATAATGGGGAATTTCATTATGACACTTTAATAGTTGTAATGTGTCTTTCTGTCATTATCACCACACTCCAGTTGGCCTTCTTTCCCCCTCTTACACTTGCTAATACCTTCCTGTTTAGAAATTCTTTTTAATTCTCAATAATTTATTTTTTATTCACTTTACTCCTGATCGCAGCCCCAGTCCCACCCTTACAAATCTCTCCTCTCATTAACCCCTCTCTTTGGGTACTATCTCACTCTAGGACATCAGGTCCCAAGAAGACTAGGCACATTCTCTCCTGCTGAGGCCCAACCAGGCAGTCCAGGTAGAGAAAGAAGATCCAATAGCAGAACTGAGTCATAGATAGCTGCTGCCCCAAAATTGTTACTTGTCCCACATGAAGACCAAGCTACACATGTGCAGGGCCCTACTCCCTTTCCTAGGTGGTTCAGCCTCTGTGAGACCCGGGGCCCAGGTTAGTTGACTCTGTAGGTCTTTTTGTGGTGTCCTTGACCTCTCCTGCTGGTTCAATTCTATCCTCAGCTCTTCTACAAGAATCTATGAGCTCTGCCTGATGTTTGACTGTGGGTATCTGTGTCTGTTTCCATCAGCTGCTGGATAAAGACCCTCAAAAGACAATTATGCTACCATCCTGTATGCATATATATCAGAATATCATGAAATAGTGTCAGGGGTTGGCTCTTGCACATGGAATGGTTCTCAAGTTGGGGCAGCCATTGTTTATTGCTGATGAATCCTCTTCAGAAATTCTTTTTATCATTTTAATATTAAATTTAATTAGTTCTAATTTTTTTATTTTTTAATCTTTATTGACAATCCAGTCTTTATACCCTCCCAGCCTACCCTCTGACTTTTCCCCATCCTACATTCTCCTGCTTTTCCCCAATTCAACCACAGGGGTCACCAGCTTCTGTCCATTGGTTGGATGTTATCTGCAACTGCGGGGATCTCCAAGAAGATGTCCCCACTCCACAAGACCACCCTACTCCCTGGTACCTCAATCTCTTAAAGGTTAGGTGCATCATCTTCTCTCACCAAGTCAGGACCCAGCAGTCCTCTTCTGTGTATGTGTTGGGGGCCTCATATCAGTTGTTGTATGCTGCCTGTTTGGTTGCTCAGTGTCAGAGCAATCTGTGTCCAGGTTAGTTGAGACTGCTGGTCTTCCTATATGGATGCCCTTCTCAAGTGAGGAAGCCTCAATCCCACTTCAGAGGAAGAAGAAAGCAATCACAGGGTGGGAAGAACAAACTGGGTAGGAAAGGGGACAGGGAGGGGAAGAAGGGAACACCTTCAGGTATTGGGGGGAACAGGAATGAAGCCTTGAGGGCCAGCAGAAACAATGGAAACAGGCAACCTCAGGAGGTAGGAAGTGGGGGGAACCTCCAGAATATACCAGGATTCAAAGGGAGTGACCTTAGATGAAATGCCCTACAGTAGAAAGAGTGAACACAAAGAGACCACCTCAAGTAGAAAGGCAGGACTTTCTTTGAAAAGGAAGTGGAGGGATGGGGTTGTCAACCTACAGTCAAAATTTCTGACCCAGAAGTGTTCCTGTATAAAAGAACTACAGGGACAAAAATGGAGAAGAGCCTGAGGGAAAGGAGGTCCAGCAACAGGCCGAAATTAGGGTCCAGCTCAAGGGGGAACTCTAAGGCCTGACACTGTTCCTGATGCTATGATGTGCTTACAGACAAGAGCCTAGCATGATTGCCCTCCAAAAGCCCAACAAGCAGCTGAAAGAGTCAGATGCAGATAACACCCAACCAATGGACAGAAGCTGGTGACCCCTGTGGTTGAATTGGGGAAAAGCTCTTCAGAGATTCTTGACCAGCTAATTAATCTTCTTACAAGAAATTGCTTTTGTTCTTTGTCTTCTTTACTGTGCTGAGGATTGAACCCAGGGTTTATGCTCACCTGTGTTAGGCTCATGGTCTACTATGGAGCCGCACCCTCAACCCAAGAATGTTGAACCTTTTTCTGCCTTTCTCTTTGGCTATACTTTCCCCATCCCTCCAGAAATGACCATAAATCTTCTTTAATTACATTACATCCTACTTTTCAAAAGGTTCTAATATTTTAGCAGCCATGTAAGGCTGTTAAACTTAACACAATATTTTCAGCAGTAAAAGCAGCATAGTTGAGTATTAACATTTTCCCACTTCCAAAATAAATTCCATTATATTATAGCCTGAAGTTATAGGGCAGGAATAAGCTACAGGAAAAGCCACCTTCATTGTGTGCATTTTCTTGAAGCATCTTTGAAAATCCTCTTTTAATACAGGAATGGTTAATTAGATACTAAAACCCAGCTCTAAATCTGCCTCAAGCAAGACTTCCAGGTAGAAATGCATAGGGGCGCCTTCCTTCAAATCTCACCCCACTCCGCATTCTCTATCTCCTGCCAACGATCGGTTGCTTTTGGAACATGATACAGCAAACAGAGACCTGGCAGCAAAGACAAGGACTAGGAGAAAAATAATAGTGCAAATAAATAAACTTCAGAGCAAAAATTTAGAACTAAAAACAGTGCCCTCCAAAATCATGCTCAGGGCTTAAAAATTGATCATCTGCTAAGTGGGCCCAGTTGTGGTTGGAATAAGAAACATTCCCCCACAGTTTTGTATGTTAAATATTTGGACTCCAGGTAGTAGAAGTATTTGGGAGGTGGCAACTAACCACAGAAAGTAAATCACTAGGGGCATGCCTTTGAAATTTTTCCCTTCTCTCTTCTTCCGGTCCACCGTTAGGTAAAGGGCCTCTACTATATGTTCCCCCACATTTCACTACAGACCCATAAGGAACACAGCCAACATCTTTGAACCTAACCATGTGAAGCCTGAAGCCAAGATAAACACTTCCTAGTGTGAGCTGTTTCTGTCAGTATTTTGCCACAGCAATGAAAGGGCTGACTAATGCTATACAAGTTGAACTAGTATAATACACTCTGTTTTAAATATCAGCTCTCTATATAACTAACATATGTGGGTGGAGGATTCTATATTAGAATGTGGACTTCCTTTTGTAAAATAAAATGTATGATGAATTTATTTTGAGATACAATGAAAATTCTGTACTATAGGATTTTAGTTATATTAGATTACATTTAGATGTGATTCTTTTGTTTCACATCGAGACTATGGTTTTTTAATTAGTCACGCTATAATATAATTGGACAATTATGTTATAATTACCTACCTCTGCTAGCATATGTTTATTGTCTATTCATGACAAATGCACAACAAACAAGTACAAGCTTCAAACTCTCTTCGGTCAACTTCAGATAGGGAATGTGTAGGAACTATTCTACTGCTCCATTCTGAACTGACTAAAATTATTTATTGTATTACAGTATGCTCAGGCAAGGCAGTCAATTAATTTGAAAGGATAAGCCAACATAAATATCTAAGTGTGTTTATGTGCCTCTGTTTTTGGAGAATGGTGCAAATGCTCTTGTTTTAATATCTTTATCTATACTGATACTCTTTCATTGAAAACTGTGACTATTGGTGTATGTTTAATCATAACCCTATGATAGAGAACTTTTAAAAACCAGTAGCTTAAATATTTTGTGGGATGCAGTCTTCATTGTTATAAAGATATTATATTTCTTACTTTCCTTGAAATTGTCTGCACTGTCTTTAGATAAAATGCAAGCGTTCTGGTTTGTGTATCCTCTGTTACCTTCTTCCTCTTTGCTTCAGACTTCATTTCTGTCTAAACTCACCTATGAACTTGCTGGCCCCCTTTCTTGGTTGTCATATTCTCAGCACTCTGGTAGGACTGGTTTCCTTCCAGCTCAGTAAACTCACTCAGGTTCAAGTCTATGTTAGCCAGCATCTACAAAAACCAAAGCTAGTCTATTTAAAACAGAAAGGCATTCAAAGTAGGGAATTTGAACCAAACTTTCACAAGAATAGAGCACAGAGGTCTAATGGAATTATATTCTCATATAAGAAGTTGAGAGGGGAGAAGGAGAAGGACCATGGGAAACCACCACACCCAATACCTGTTTTTGTCCATAAAGACAGGCAGGACTCAGAACAGAGCAGAACAACACTGATTATTAAACTATCAACCAAATCCACCAGCACCTAACCTTTGCTCACACTCTTTCTCCTGTCTAGAATGAATTTCCCACACCCTCAGAGATTCTGTTTCATTTGAAAGAGATAACCTTAGGGATGGTTGAAGGAAAGCCTCAAAAGTCACTATCAGCAGTGAGAACAAAGAGTGAAATTAATAAATCAACTCTGAGAGGGCTTCTGAACAGGAACAAAGTCTTGCAACACTGTAAAGTGGTTTGAGCTTAAAAAAATCAAAAACAAAACAAAACAAAACAAACAAACAAAAAGGCAGCTAGACCTTGGTTTAAACATGTGCTCTTCCAGGTATTTCAACTGGTGCCATCCCTACCTCCTGTCTCCATAGACCATTTGTGGCAGTGAAAACCAACACTCAAGCCATACAAAAACAACAACAACAACAACAACAATAAAAACAGAGCTTTGGAACACTGCATCTAGCCACATTTCCAAGTAAGTGTCACCATTTAATCTATCCATTCATCCTTGGAAGAAAAAAGAAGAGCTAAGCTTTATTTGTCAGAACTTGGTCCTGGAACCCAGCCAGATTCCTCATGTCAATTTCTCAAGATACAAACTCAGTCTGTGATGTTACGCTGTGGCAACCCAAGCTGACAGTATAACTACGCGTAGACATTATTCCTTCAACTATCTTGTAAATTTAAAGGAAATGGTAAAGATTAAACTCTTTTCTAGTTCCTAGCAGGTAGGTTTCTTAGTTAAAATGTTATCTGTGGTAAATTCAGTTAACAGAAGAAAGGAAAATGAAATGGAAGTTACTTGACTTTAGAGAAAAATTGTAGCGATAGTGCAGAATTGCCATCTTGTGCTCGCCCAGATTCTCTTCACGTAACTGTTTTTAAAACTCTAATATAAAAAACCAGGTGTGGCGCCACATACCTGTAGCCACAGCACTAGGAGGGGGAAGTAGGAGGGTCAGAAATTCAATCTTTCCATCCTTAGCTCCCTAGAAATTTCAAGACCAGACTGGGATACACAAGATCCATGTTAAAGGAGAAAAAAAATCTATTTAACCCTTGTCAGAACTAAGATATTAGTAAGGAAACAAAAATATTATTAACCAAGCTAAGAAACTTATTTAATTCTACTGGTTTGGTTACTAATGTATTTGTATCTGAGGAGCTTTCAGCATCTCATATTATTTAATTTCGTCTACTTTTGTTCCCTCTAGACTGCTGGAGTCTATGCTTTTGGCGTATCCTTGTTTTCCATGATTCGGCATCTTCCATGACAGTTAATCAGTTATTGCTTTTTGTCTTGTTGGCTTTTTTTTTTTGCATGTCCTTCAATTCAAGTTTATCTAATATTGTCTCAGGACTGGACTGAATTACATAAACCAGATAAACAAAATATTGTGTTTCTCAGTGAAACATTTTAGGAAGACATAAGATGTTGTCTTGTGCTTACCTTAATTTCTAGATAAATAAGTGGATTTTTTTTTATCCATGGTAAAGTTTTTATGCTTCTCTTTCCAGTTATTAAATATCTTAAAGAGTTGTCTTGAAATTACAAAAGCCCTCATTCTAACTTTCATTACTAATTTTCGAGTGCACTGGTGGAGGATAGGGTCTGCTGTGATTATTTGGGGAGGAGTATCTAATAATGACTCTATTTCCTTTCTGCACTCCACATAACTGGAACGCTGCTGCATAGGAAAAGCCATTCTTTTTCTATGGGAGCACTTAGTTAAGTCTTTATGTCTATGAGTACAAACTCACAAATATTTATTCTATAGATCCTAATTAAACAGTATCTTTCTTTCAGAACCAAGTTGGTTCAGCTTTGGCTATCAACACCTCCTTCAGATTACCTGTGTGCTTCCTTTAGAAGCCTCATCTACTTGAAGGTATTTCTCTACATTCTATCATAACATTCTTTTATTTTCCAGTATTTTCCCATCTACACATGTTTTCCATATGAACCTCAATAACAACTTACCTAACTCCATAAAATATCTTTATTGGCATTTTTATTGGGATTACATTGTGTCCTTGACTTTTTAGTCATACATTTTAAAAGATCCTGAGAATCTGTGGATATGATCCTTCCAGGTGCCTTTCAGAGGTAGAAAAAAAATGGAAAGTTAGCACAAGACACATAGAAGTAAATTCTGACATTAGAACAGAAAATGGCTTACTCATTCTAATGAACATAAAGACCTAAGGTGCTTTTGGGGGCATCTTGGCAGTTAACTTCTTTTTAATGTATGTGAAATGTCACTGAAGCTTAGGGGTTCTTTTTCCTTAGAACTAACTTTTTTCCAAAGGTCTCCCTTTGTGTCCACTGCCACTGCATTAGTTAGAAGTTCAGCTTTTCTCTCTTGCATCCTGGCAACCAAGTCCTTAGAAGAATCCAGTCCTCTGAAAGCCACCAAGGCAGTGGGCTATCTCATTTTCTGATGTTGTGACCCAAAACCCTGCAATAGTTCCCAGCTAGTCTGAGAACACTTTCCAACTGTGGAGTGTAGTATTCACAGTCTTCATCATCTGAACTAGCTCAACTTCCTAGGCTTATTCTCTCTTCCACCATTATCTCTCTTCGATTACATTATACTTCTGATAAAGAGCTTCAGAGGTTTGCCTAAAATGTCCCTAGTATTCTTGTATTAAAATGCCCTTCTCATCCTTTCAGACTTAACTCAAATGGAAGACTTACTGAGACATGACTCTGTGCGCCATTACTTATTCTCTATGTAGCAGCAATAAACAAATTTGATAAATTCCTAAAAGGCAGGTACTCGCAGAATTTACTTAGTACTCAATATGATATCATGTCACAGCATGGCCTCTACACTTTGACAAACTGATGTGCAGGGACACAAACACACCAAACTTGATCCATAGTAATCTCCAGAAAGAAGATCTGAGAATGGGCATAGGCATTAGAAATATTTTAAGGATAATATAGTATACCATTTACCACAGATGTATTTTGCAACAACGGCACATCGTGGCTATGTCTGTACTCAGAATCTTAGTAGCTATGATAATAGATGACAGTTCCAAAGTGTGTCACATCAATTCCCATCTTGCTTGAATCTCCTTTTTAAAAGAGTCCAAGGCCATTGATCTTCATTTAGTGTTTGGGTAAATGAAAGGGGAAAGTTGTCATTTCCCAACACACATAACAAGCAGCTTCTAGAAGATTTACATAACAAATTCACTATGACTTTTCATTTTCTCTTGTTGAGGGATGCTTTGAGATGGGGTCTCGCACTGCTAGAACAAGGTATGTGCAAGGTCCTGGGTTCAGTTCTAACACGATACATAAAAATGAATAAATAGAACTCTCTCTATAATACAGGTTGGCCAAAAACTCATGATCCTTCTGCTTGAACCTTAGGACTCTAGGCAAGTACCACTATGCTTAGCCCATTTCAACTCATATATACTAATATACATTATGGATAATTATATTAGCATATGACTACATTAATATGCTACATGTTATGTATATATGACATTTTGTTTGTATATAGTAACATGCGTGCACTGCTACATGAATGGCACATCCTAGAGTATTGCGGAGAAAACCCTGCATAACTATGTATGTTAACTATAAAACATTATCAACTGTTCTACAAAATTTACATGATTATAGGCAAGAGAGATTAGAAGTACAAAATATGCACTTACCTAGGAAGCGCAAGGCCCTGGGTTCGGTCCCCAGCTCCGAAAAAAAAAAAAAACAAAAAAAAAGAAGTACAAAATATTTGAAGATTTTTCAGTTTTCCATCTCTACAAAAGCCTGTGCTAAAGGAGGGTGTGACATCCTCTGATGAGTTTGCCTGGTCTACATAGCAAGTTTCAGGTCAGCCAGTGTTACACAGTGAAACCCTGTCTTATAAAATAATAATGAGATAATGGTTATTTCAGCTTGTATTTTTGGAGGTTTCAGGAGACTACAGTAGAAAGCAGATTAGGAGCAGAGTCATTAAACCCAGGAATGACAACCAAAAAGAAAAGAATAAATAAAGAAACATAGAAGCATACTAGAGTCCCAGGACAACCTTTGAGGGCACATCCCTAGTAACCAAGAACTCCCCAGACTAGACCCTACTTATTTTCAACCAATAACAACTCAGGCTGGGAAACAAAACTTTAACTGGGGGCAGGGGGGCAGGACTTTGGGGCATAGGTCAGGCCCAACTATACCAAGCCAATATGGTGTTGAAGCTAAGACTTATGGTCAAACACTACAGCTCCTGAAAAGGCATGTGAAGGTGACTCGGGTGCAATATTCAGAAAGTCTGAACACTTGTGGGGGTACCAGAGCTTCTGTGGGGGAAAAGAGTGGAAATGAGAACATTAAACAGAGACTCTTAAAGAAATAAAGTAATAAGAACTGAAATTTTAAAATGATAGGCTAATGTCTACATATTGACTTGTAATGCAATTCCATGTTTTAAAAGAAATTGACAAAAGAGGGGTCAAACACAGCTTAACTTTAACACAATGGCTATACCTTCATGGCCCTTTTTCATTTATACTATCAGCCGTCATTTAAAAAAAAACTAGAGATATTCTAAGCATATCTGGGCTAACCTAATTATTTTACAATCCAGCAAATACAAATTCCCTCAAAGATGAAGGAATAAAGGATAGTAATAAAAATTCAGCTATTTCTCTTTTGTACTAAACAAGAAATATCTACAAGATGTACTGTTGAGTTCTTTAGCTTTAATATGGTGACAGCAATGCATAAAATGTTACCAATTGAATGAGAAAAGGGGGAAGTCTATTCGGTCTGTTTATAGATGCATTAAAATCTCTATGGAAGAACATAAAAGAATGTATTGCCTTTACTTTAGGGAAACAAGGAAAAACAAAAAGAGAGACTAAGTAAGAGAAGATATTTTTGCTCATGAAGGCTTAAACTTTTTATTGTTAAATTTGGCACAAATGTATTATCTGCTCAAAGCAAGTGCAAGCCCAAACAATTAGTCAGGTCCATAACTTGTGTAGAAATTTGTTTTGTTTCTTCTCTCGTTTTTTTCATGTAGAAATGTTATGAAAATATTTTGAGGGCTTGATTCATAATTCCCAGAGGGAGGATTCTAATGAAAGCTTCTTCCCTCAACAATTCTTTACTAAGCACCTAAAACGTGAGAGTGATGGGATAGGAACACCGAGGTTGGTTTACCAGTTAAGAGAACTACATTCAAGGCGGCACATTTGAACGGCCAAGTCTCAGAGAGATAGTCAGTATGAATGTAAAATGAGTATCATGACCAGACCCAAAAAGATGCTTTATAAATTAATAAATGCAAGCATTTTTTTAAAAAAAATTGCATAAACTCTCTACAAGAATGTCATACATTGAGGAGTGCAGAGATGTCTCATTGTTAAGAACACCATCTTGCTGCTTTTCTAGACACAAGTTCAAGTCCCAGCACCCGGAACTTGCAGTTCATCACCTCCTGCAACTCCACTGGGAGATTTACTGCACCCTCCTACCTTCCACAGATTCTCATTCATGTAGCATACAACTCACACAGACACACACATCAAAACCATGCCTTTTAATAAGACATAATAGGATAGTTGGTGACTATTGTCTGTCATGCATCAAACATCTGTTCTAAGAATACTCTAGCACCACCACTCCCCTCCTGTGAAACATGCATCACTAAGTTACTTAGGTGCCTTCATTCCAAAGGCTCCCAGATAGAGGCTGGCAACCGACCCATGCCTAAGTGCTGTGGAATCAGAATATCATGTGACATTGTCTTTTATTTGTACTTCACACTAAAGAAATCCAAAAACATTTCTCTAGAGTCCTGCTCAAAGTCCATTCACATGAAAGTTAGGATTCCTTGCAGCTTTCTCCACTTAAAAAACAAATACAAGCAAAATCCCAACAACAGATGCTAAAAGCAGGTCTGGATTCCACTTCTTCCTTGTTTACTACCAGGGCAAATGGTACCACTCACCCCAGGTCACCTCTCTTACATCCAGTTCCCCTCCCAAAATACATTCCAATTCAGTCCTCTCCCCATCTCATCTGGTTCCACCATGGTGCAATTCTACCGTTATCTTTTACCAGAATGACTACAGCATCTTCCCTAATGGTCTCGGCATTCTGTCTTTTTGCCCCTGTAATTTTACACAGTAGTCAAAGCAGCTTTTTAAAACCTGAGTCAGCCACCTGGTTTTGTAAACAAGGTTTAATTGAAACACATTCATTTAGTATTCCCAAGGGCTGTTTTTACACTAAAGCAAAATGGCGAGCCTGAAATATTTACCATCCAGGCCTTAACAGAGTTTATCAACCCCTCTCTTAAAATATAAATCACCTCCCCTTTCCAGAAAAAAAAAAAAAACACTTCAATAGTTCCTCTTTGTATTTAGAAGAAACTCCAGACTTCTTCCTTTAGCCTTTAAGATTAAAGTGCTGTTCTCTGTGCTGCCCTAACCCTAGTCTAAAATCTATATAGAAAACTCTTTCCCTTCTCTCTGGAACCTTTCCCAGATCTTCGCCATGAAGGCTTCTGCTGTAATAGCTCTTCTGATCAGCACATCTAGATCAAGTTCCCTTCACTCTCACACTGTGACCTTGTTTAAATCACAGTGCTTCCCACTATGGACATGCTCGAGTCTTATTACACAGAATGTGCACTGCGTGATACCTGGGAGCAGATGTGGTACAGTCGCATCCTCAGTGCTCACCAAAGCTCATAATTCAGTTTCTAAATTGTATATTCAATCAATGCAAGTAAATGCCACAGGTTCAGCCATTTTTATCCTAAACCAAAACACTACTCTATTGCATTTTAACCATGAGAAATACTATTGTGGTTTGAATATGAAACGACCCCCCAGGCTCCTTTATTAAATGGTTGATCCTAATTGGCAATGTTATTTTGGAAAGTTCTAGAAATTTTAGGAGATGGGGCCTAGAAGGATAAGATGGGTTACTGGAGCCATGTCCTCAGAGGCTGTTTTTTGCTCTAGGCCCCATTCTGTCTTTACTTGCATACAGCTGTGAAGGGAGTCTCTATGCTCGACCATGGCCTTCCTGTAGGCTTAAATTTTTTCAAAGCCCCACTTTTAATGATGGCTCTTAAATGCTTTAACCTCCCTTCTAGGCCACTACCCACCAGAAATACTGGGGAGGGGGAAGGGTTATTATGATATAGAGGTAGTGGATCTGTTTAGAAATGATTATTTGGGGCAAATCCCACCTGTGCCATCAGGGAATCAGCAGTTCAGTTCACAGGTCGGAAGCAGCAGCTTGATCTACTCAAAAATGCTCCATGAATATACCAACAATCCAGTTCAGTAGTGTTAGGATAGCAGCAGTGGTAGCACAACCTAGCAGGAATAGTCAGACCTCTGCCAAATTGGTATGAGCCAGCAGGAGTGATTAAAACCACCAGGAACACCAGGAGAAGTTCTCAGCTGTGCCTCTGTTGATGAAGCAAAGATCAGTAAAGAGGAGACACCAAGAAGCATTGTAGAGTTAGATCTACCAGCAAGGCCCCCTCACAGTCCGTCGAGTCTTATTTATACTCCCTCCAAACACTGTGCATCCCCCATGGGTCTTGCCTCAGCATGTGAGTCTGTCTTAGCAAAACTCCACATGATGCATGATGCATCAGCTGGCATCACTCTGCCAATTGGCCTGAGCCCATGGAAAAGGCAGGAAGTCACCAGCACACCACCCAAAATTTTGGCAGGCAAGTCTCTCTATGGAGTCATGACAAATGGAGCTCAATTATTCCATGTAAGGCAGACCAATATAAGCATGTTGTTAGCAAAGAATCCTTCATCATATGGCCTTTCACGTGTTTGCTGTAGGAAAACACCCTTTCATTTGTGTCTGCTTCAGCAAAATGTTCCTTCTTGACTCTGCCTCAGCTAAACATCTTTCCACCTGTGTTCACTTCAGCAAAACATTCCTTCATGTGTCTACCCTAGCAAAACCTCCTTTCATTTGTTTCTGCTTCAGGAAAACACTCCTTTATGTGTTGGCCCCAGCAAAACATCATGCCACATAACTGACTTCCCAAAGAACCCTTAAATTGCCATTTCACCTTCCTGGCACAACAGATTAACCCACTTAAACAGTCAGCTGAAATAAATCCTTCCTCTTTTTCAGTTGTTTCCCTCAGCCTTCCTGTCATTGTAACAAGTAGCTAACACACATATCTCCCTAAAAACACAGTCTTAAAGTACTAGAGGAATCGCCTGCATGAGGTGAGCCTAACATAGACAAGTAGAATTATATACACTAGGACTTAATTCCTAACTTTTAACCAATATCCTTGCTAGATTCCATTTCCCAAAAGCCAAAGTAGAATAATGCTATTTATCTCCAAGAGAGCTACAGAAGATTAAATCAGATAATTTATGTAAATACACTGGCACACTGCTTTGCAAACTTCAATCCCACTCCTCCGTTCCCAGACTAAATCGAACACCCTTTACTTTTTAACCTGTCCCGGCTTAGATCCTTGTGAGAGACCAGATCTTTTGGGTACAGACACCATCCTAGAGAATCTGATCTGATCTAAGGTTTAACTCGAGTTAACTAACAGTCACATCAGTTTCCAGGTTACTCCCCAACAAATCAGCACCTCCAGGTTACAAGCTTACCCCTGACACTTCACCCCCTAACAACCACCAATCAGGAGGAAAACAGAAGCTAAGTTTATGGGTTGGCTCCCAGCACCAGCCCATGATGTTAAAGACCATAACACCCTCAGACACCATAACGCCCTCAGACACCCCAATCAAAAGTGTGCCAGGCTAGAAACACCCTTTCTTATTTGTTTGCCTCTATAAATGCTTGCCTGAAACAAGACTTAGGGCTCTACCCTCCCATCCTACTGTGTCAGAGTTGTCAAAGAGCTTATATTAAAGAGACCTTAATGTGATTGCATTGGAATCAGATCCTTGGTAGTCTTTTGGGGTTCATGAACACTTCCTGGCACAACACATGAGATTAGAATTCCATGTGCACAAAGAAACAAACACAAGTGTGTGCCTCACTTACAAACTGCATAATAGAGTCTTATCTCCAACCAGTCCCTGGAATGTTTACCCTTCTGGAAATAAAATACGAGTTCCTCTATTCCAATGAGCCAAGATATTTCAGTAAAACATTTGCTTCTCCATCTTCTTTAACAAAAGGAAGCTTGACAGGTGCAACAGCGAAGCCACCAGAGGGCTTACTTTTGCTTTAGTAATACAACTGCTAATCAAACAACTGCCCTCTGTAAGTACCTATGCCATGATATGGCACGTGGTACCAGAATCCATCCTGTTTCCCCATAGACAGATGGTTATGAATTTAGCATATTCTGTGCAACTGGTCAAAAGACAGAGTCTAGAAAGAGACTTCCAGATTAAAAATTTGGTTCTGACTCAAGTTATTTTAAGATAGGATGATAGAAAGACCAGTCAGCCATATTTGGCTTAGTAACACAAAACAGACTCTCACTCGGTGGCCCATTTTGGCCTGGAACTTACTGTGTAGCTCAGGATGTCCTCAAATTCATGACACTCTTCTAGTCTTAGTTTCCTGAATGCTGAGGTCATAGCCAGGAACTGCCATGCCTAGGGGTCACTTCTTAAGAAGAGCTCAGGACTGGGCAGATAGTTCAGCCAGTAAAGCACATATGATGCAAGCTGAAGGACCTGAATTTAGTCCCCAAGACCCATGTAAAGCTAATGTAGTGGGTGGTATCTCAGCACTGAGAAGGTGTAGGGTGGAGATGGCAGATCCCTGGCCAGCCAGCCTCAACTAATTGGTGAGTTTCAGGCCAATGAGAGACACTATTAAAAAAAAAAAGTTGGACAGTTCCTGAGGAAGATCATCCAGGGTTGCCTTCTGACTTCCAATCACATGCACACACATACATATCTCTGTGTACATGCAAGCACACAGACAGAAGAGGCCCAAATTGCTTATTGAAAACAAAATCCTAGAATCAAGTGAGAGATTGGAGAATAGCAAAGAAAAACAAAACTAGTAAGAAAAAAAAAGTGAGTTACTATCACATGTAACTAGAAACTAAAATGGCCAGAAGATTCTAGGATTCAGAATACCTGTAGGTTAGCCCAAGGAGGAAGAAGCTATAGGAGTTATAAACCATTCGCAGAAAATATTGGATAATGACTGTTTTGAGGAGTCATTAGTGATCACTGGGTCAAGTATGTTCAAATCATCAAAGCAGCCCACAGGAAAATCAAAGCACAAGTTGCCTATTGGAACTCTTCCCTATGTGCACTATAAAGAAAAGCTCAAAAGGCTACAGAAGAAGCGCAGCATCTGCCATGCAGGCAGCCCGGGTGTCGTCAAACCTGGCTCCTGGCCCCTACGCTCCTGTTGTGATGTTGAGTCAGAGGCTCACAAAAGAGCTGGCAAACAGGTGTGGAGCAGGTGACTCACTCATCAAATGGCAGTTTCTGACAGAACATTTTGTCATCAACAAAATGTTTAAGACTCCATTTTCCTTTCTGCTTTATTACTCAGGGTCCATCAGAGAAATAAATCCAATGATAGGGAAGAGATGATTGAAGGATGGGTGAGTAGATAGGAAGTAGATAAACAGGATAGGTGAGTAGATGGAATATAGGTAAGTAGATAGGTGGAGATGATGAAGATAAATAAATGATACAGATAGATTGATAGATTATAGATAGTGGGTAGATAAGTAATAGATAATAAATAGAAAATAGACTATATAGGTAGACAAATGATATATATAAAGACAGATGTTGTATATACATACATACATACATATTACCTCAAGATTAATTATCAATAATTGAATTATGAAATGAAGGAGGAGAAACCCATCTGCCACTCTGAAAATCAGTGGTGTAATTCAGTTTAGGTCAAAAGGCATAGTTGCACAAATTCCAGTGTCTGAATAAAAGGAGATGGGTTGTCTCACCTATGAGAATGAAAGGAGGTGCATGGCCCCTTTCACCAGCTTTCATTGTGGCTAAAGTTATCTTCAATGGATAAGATAATTCCTACTCACCTGAGAGAACAAACCACTCTACTGACAAAGCTGGTTAAAATGCTAGATTCATATATAATATCTTCTCTCTCTCTCTCTCTCTCTCTCTCTCTCTCTCTCTCTCTCACACACACACACACACACACACACACACACACACACACACACACACACACACACCAGGAGCACCAGTGAATCTAGAAATGCTATGGCCTGGTCAAAACGATATGTAAAATTTAACCATCCAAGCACTCACATTTTCTTGACATCCTAACCTCAAGCAAGCCATGCTCCTACGTAAGCCCATTAATCCACACAAATTAGAAATGATTTTCCACTGAAAATCTCCTCTCTTCCTTATAGCCTCACCTCAACATAAAACCTATGTCTCTCTAAAGCCATGAATGTATCTGGATTAAAGTTTGTAAAGACACAACAGAACTAGCAATATCTCAATATCACATTATGTATATAATTAGCAACAAGATCATATTTGCCCATCTCTACCATGTTGTTAACTCTGTAGAGACAGAGACTTATAGTACCTAGCACACAACAAGTATTCAACAGAGGTGATTGACCTAAATTATAGTCCAAACAGAGGAGGAGCAGATCAAATCATAAGAGCATTGAGACAAGAAGGCATAACATTTGAAAATATATAAATACATTCATTAGAGCATGGTCATGAAATATATATATATATATATATATATATATATATATATATATATATAGTCAGTATGTTAGGGTTAGGCTTTCTGAAAGAACCAGACAGACAGACTGAGACTATCAGAGGTGAGCATACTGATTCTCACTGTCAGTTTCCAGCATAATAGATGGTGGATATTTCGATCCTCATAACTGCATAACTAACTTCTTTATCATGCACCTGGAGCAAGGTGTGTGTGTGTGTGTGTGTGTGTGTGTGTGTGTGTGTGTGTGTGTGTCTGTAGTGTATCATGTCCTGTATCACCCCTCCCAAAAGCAGTTTCAGCTTTACAGACTATATTCTTAACTGTCTACAGAGCATTGAATAAGCAGTGTTCCTCGTTTCCCTCAGTCTCTTATCCATTTTTGTCCCTGCAGCTCTTTTAGACAGGAACAATTCTGAGTCGGAGTTTTTGACTGTGAGATGGCAACCCCAACCTTCCACTTGATGCCCTGTCTTTTAACTAAAGGTGGGTTCTACAAGTTCCCTCTCCCCACTGTTAGGCATATCTCTTTGAGTCCTGAGAGTCTCTCACCTCCCAGGTCTCTGTTACATTCTAGAGGGTCCTCTCACCTACCACCTTCTGAGATTGCATATTTCCATTCATTCTGCTGGCCCTTGTGACTTCTCCTCTGTCCTTACCCCAATATCCAATTATGTTTCCCTTTTCCCCTCCCCCTGCCCTTCACCTTACCCACCCAGTTCCCTCCCTCCCTCTGCCTCTTGTGATTGCTTTCTTCTCCCTCCCAAGGGGATTTTAAGCATCCTCACTTGAGCCCTTTGGCTTGTTAACTTTCTTGATTTCTGTGGATTGTACCCTGGATATTCTGTACTTTTTGACTAATATCCACTTATTAGTGAGGACATACCATGCAATAATAGTGCTAGTCTAACTGGCAGTCTGTACGTAGAAAAATAAAAATAGATCCATATCTGTAACCTTGCACAAAGCTCAAGTCCAAGTGGATCAAGGACTCAACATAAAACCAGATACACTCACTCTAATAGAAGAGAAAGTGGGAGAAAGCCTCAAACACATTGGCATAGGGTGGAGAAAATTTCCTAAACAGAACTCCAATGTCTCAAGCTCTAAGTTCAAGAATTGATATACGAGACCTCATGAAACTGAAAAGCTTCTGTAAGGCAAAGGACAGTCAAGAGGACAAATCTCAGCAAGATACAAATGGGGAAAAAATCTTCACTAGCCCTGCATCCAAAGGAGGGCTAATACACAAAACATGAAAGAACTCAAGAAACCTCCAAAAAAATTAAAAACCCCAAACAACCTAGTCAAAAAAAAAATGGGACACAGAGATAAACAGAGAATGGCAGAGAAACACTTAAAGAAATGTTCAATGTCCTTAGTGATCAGAGAAATGCAAATCAAAACAACCCTGACATTCCACCTCACACCAGTCAGAACGGCTAAGATCAAAAACTCAGGTGACAATATATGTTGATAAGGATGTGGAGAAAGAGGAACACTCCTCCACTGCTGGCAAACTGGTACAACCAGTCTGGAAATCAACCTGGAGGTTCTTCAGAAAATCGGAAATAGATCTACCTGAAGACCCAGCTATACCACTCTTCGGCATATACCCAAAGATGCCCCACCATATCACAGGGGCATGTACTCCACTATGTTCATATTGGTCTTATCTGTGATAGCCAGAAGCTGGAAACAACCCAGATGTCCACAATGGAAGAATGGATACAGAAAATGTGGTTCATTTACACAATGGAATACTATGCAGTATGAACGAAGACATGAGTTTTGTAGGCAAATGGATGGAACTAGAAAATATCAACTTGATTGAGGTAACTCAAACCCAAAAAGACATGCACTTTTACGTTTATGTTTTATGTTTAGTGTCACTTGTATGTATATGATTTCAGGAAAGACCACTTTCAGGGGATAGGATTCTAATTAAGACTCAAATGTAGAAGAAATTGTAATTGCTAGTAATGTCTGCCAAAGGAGTTATATAGGAAAAGATCGCCCTGTGCCAAAACTTCAGTATACACTTGGGAGAAAGATAATACAACCTCAGAAACAAAGTCTCTAATTTTATAATACATATAAGGAGAGTGGCACTTTGAAAGATAAAATGCTTTTCTCAGAGGAACTGAAGAAAAAAACGGGGACAGAATATAGCTTCCAATTCATGTGTCTTTGATACTTTGAAAGGTAAAATGCTTTTGTCTTAGGAACTGGAAAACAGAGACAGAATACAGATTCCAATTCAAGTGCCTTTGCCTGTACCCTTGCTCTTGACCACAAGTCTGTCAGGAGCACCCTTGATGACTATGCCTTTTCCATTAACAGACCTTCACTTGGCACTGACGGCTCTTACCCACAGACATCCTCAAGGCTCGTTTATTTCTCATCTCCATAGCTGGTACTGTTTGCATCTGACAAAAAGACATAGTGTCTCCAATCAATCTCCTCTCTGAGGACCAATGTTCATCACTTTTTGAGCCTCTCCCATTGAGCCTCTTCACATGTCATTTGGCTCCAGCCCTTCCTTTCAACTTTCTTGATGTATTCATCTGTGCCAGAATAACTCACAAGTCATGGAAGACAAGCCCAGCTGTGTGCCAGAGATAATTATTTCGGAATAATTAAAATAGGCTATGGGCTGCTGAAGTAAACATGCAAAGTGATTCTGCACCTTCTTATCTACCTAGCCCATTCTTAAGAAACCGCTTGCCTCCCAGCCCTAGTGCGTTAATCACCCCACCCCTCAGCAGCCTTATTAAGTGAGCATCATCTCTGTGAAGATGCTTCCTAGAACACAAGAGGAAAACCCTGTTGTGAAATCAGATTACCCCAAGGTTGACTGACTGTATATGCCCTTCCCTGCCAGTGAGGTCCTTCTAAAACAGATACCAAACATATGGGGCTAACTGGAGTGCCACCAGCTACCAATGTGAGGAGAGGACAGAAACAGAGAGAATGGAAGAGCTGGGCCTCAGGGCAGCCGCCCATCCTTCCTTGTCCTCACGCTTGCGTTCTGTGGCCTCCTTAGTATCTTGCACCTAAGTTCCCCTCTATCAGATCTGGTCCCCTGGAGCAGCCTCTGAGATGCTGATTCTTGTGCAAGCGATGTATTCAAATATTCTCAGGGATGTGGGGGAGGGCGAGCCATCCAGGGGAAAGGCTCAAATGCCTCCTAGGATAATCTCTGTCTAAAACCAAGAAGTGCTCAGAAGTGTCGAGTCTAACATAACTGGGACCACGCAGAAGAGCAGAGGGCTACTCGACCGTCGTCAGTCATTGCGGATGGCATTTCCTGTGTTTGGGAATGGAGGACACTGCCATAGGTCAAGAACAATCAGGAAAGAAGGACTAGTTTGGAGCCATCGGCACCAGCATCCATAGCATCTGGGATATGGGAGGAGAAGAGCCCACCAGGGCAACGAGATCCACACAGAGCATCAAGAGCATCTGCTAAACTCTTTAAATTGTCTTATGGTATCTGACAGAGAATCCACAGCCTGCAGGAGATCTCAAAATAGAGCTCCAAACGGGTCCATGCCCCTCCCCAAATAACCATGGATTTTGTATGTCCTCTAAAGTGTCTTTTAAAATATGCATATGTGAAGTTGACAAGGGCAAGGACGCAGGGTTCATCCGATTCTCTGCAGAGTACATGACCCTCTCGCCCTCAGTAGTCTCTTCTGATTTCCTGAAGCAGCAAGGTACTCATGTGGGCTCTGCCACAAAATCCTTCCTGATAACTGTTAGTGAGGATGAAGCACTCCCTTTCAGCCTGGCACACTCCTCAGAAGCCTATCTGGTGGCAAGGGAAGTACACAAAATACTGTTCTACATCTGCAAAAGGGAGCAGTTGTTTTTCTCTTTAAGAGTTTGAAGACAGCGAGGACATGGGCTCACATTTTCTGTGCTTGCTCTGTGCCAGTTGTCATTCTCAACTTTGACTCGCATGTTCTCATTTAGTTTTCAAGATGATACTGTGAGGTAAGAACAGTTACCCCATTTTTCTCACATAAGAAGTAACACAACACTGAGGAACCGAGGAGCTACCACGGGATTGGAAGTAGGAGAACCCGGATCTCCGTTAAAAGAGGCTGACTCCACAGTCACAGAAACATCAGAGGAAGTTGTGTAAACTCTGGGGGTGACCCAACGATATTCAGTCTCCAAAGCGGCAATGAAGACATGTAGGGTAATGGGGGCTTCTTAATGATTTTACCAGGGGTGCAGGCTGAACCTCTCAGAACTAAGTCCCACTGGGATAAATGAATGTGAAAGTGCCCTAGTTTGGTTCCCCAGCACCCAGTAGGTGCTCAGTTACTATTCATATAGTGCCCATGGGGGAAAAAAGATGTTATTTTCATCACCCTCTTTCCCAAGATTACTGGAGGAAAAAGAACTCTACACTATCAGTGAACGGATTCCAAAATTACTAAACTGAACTGAACGGTTGTCGAGAGAGGAAAGCTGCGCAGTTAAGATGAAAGACCGTGGGAATGGTGGAGAGAGGGGAAAAAATGTGAGACAAAACAGGAAGAGGAGAGAAGCCACGCTTCTTTTGCTAAGATGCACCCGGCACCCGCAGTCTGCTGGATGCCCCTAATACACGGCACGATTTGATTTGAAAGCATCGAATGTAGCTCGCATCTGTAATTGGATTTCCTATGCATGCCCAGATCTAAAAGGGGAAATGTTCACCTGAACTGGAAGGACATTGAATGAGAATGCACATTCATTTTTCCCTGCTTCTCCAAGCCCCTTGCTTTTGCCAATTCCCTGCTTTTTTCCATAAATTCTCTCTCCCACAATGTTCTCCCTCTCCATCGAGCCTTTAACACCACAGCGCCACCTAGCGTTCCTGTCTGTACGTGGGTGAAGCTTGCCTAGACTGGGACCTGAGGGAGATTTTAACATCACTAGTATGCTACAGGGGGACCATTCATCAGTCCGGTGACAACCCTAGCTAAAGCGAAATTGCCACTCAGCATTTCAAATTGCAGGCTCTCTCTTCTCCTCTACAGGATGCCAGGCTCTTCCTCCACCCCAAAGCACTTTCTCACAAGAATAAATGGGTAATTCAAGAAGTAAAGTCTCCCAGGAAATTAGACATGGTAGTGGGGCAGCCACAGATTTTCTTACACTTTGACTAAAGCGATGTGTGGCGAAAAGGAAAAAATGCTCAATAGCGTTAATGACTCCTGGAAGTGACCCTGAAGGGTGATGTGCCTTCCCCCTTTTAAGATCACACAGAAGGCAACTGTCGGGAATTGAAAGACTGTAGTTGGCCTCGGGCCCAAAATTCATGGCAATCGTTACACACACACAAAAAAAGTTATCTGGATGCACAGTGCTTGCTGGGGGAAAGTAAATCTGTCTTCAGTCAAACAGGCCGGTCCGACCTCTTCTTAGATAGCAGCCCATGTACACCCCAAAACACTTTTTTCTACTGTGTCCTACTGGACCAGACTGGACCTTCACTCTAATCTTGGAAATGGCATTTGTCCCTGTACTGCTCCATCGTCTCAGCTCAGGCCTACCTTCTCCATTCTGCTGTGCAATGTAAGGTTGAAAATCGGCAATGTGTCTCCCAGGTACATTTTATGACTGCTGTCCAAGTGGTTGGGTCTCCACAGGATGATGCTAGAGGTACTATGAAAGGACACACACACACACACACACACACACACAGGCACACACACATACTCATATGCACATGCAAACACATAGGCGTGCACTCACACTGAGCACACTTTGGATTTCTAAGTGTTCTAAAGTACCTGACGTAAGACAATTCCCAGGGTCTGAACACGAGCCAGCTAGCAGCAAGCATCAACCCCATACCCCTGTGTTTCAGCTTTACACCATGAAACCACATTCCCAGTATTAACATACTCAGCTGGATGTTTCTAGGGTGATTTTAGTCTCTTGACTTTGTATAGTAAATGGTAAACACTGACAGCCAAGAGTACAAAAACTGAAATGGCTTTTAAGAGACCAAGAACTTCTTTCCAAATGCTACTTATTCCAAGCGGGCACCAAAAGCAGTGAAGAGCAAACAGCTAAGCAAGCAGGTGTTTAAGTCTTAACTCTCCATGGCTGGGAGATGCCTCATGGGTAAAGAGTGCTTGTTGCTCCTGCAGATTCCTGATTCAGCTCCTAGGACCCACATAACACTATTTCCAGTTCCAAATGATTCAACTCCCTCTTCTGGCTTCCACAGATACTGCATGTGCTTAGTATGCAGACAGACATATATGTAGGCAAAACAAATAAATCTTAAAAAAACAGTTTTAAAATCCTCAATTCGCCCACTATCTATAGAACCTTTTAGTTTTCTCATCTATGATATGTAGACACCCATAATTCCTAACTTACAGAATTGTGGAGAGTAGATGATACACTATTTAAGGACTTGTGCAGATGCTGTGGACCATGAAAGGAAGCCTGGTAAGATTGAGCTAAAGGCTTAAAGCTCCAGAGACCCTGAAGGGACAGTAGGAGCTTCACCTTCTCCCAGCACCAGGCCCTGTCACCTAGCTGCACTCCGCTTCCCCTCATAGATCTGTGGCCATCAGTCATGTAAGGGTAACACCCCAAGCCTTTTCACATGTAGATGAGGCATCCATAACATCTCAGACCAAGACAATAGAAAAAGAGACTAGTTCTCTAGGCTAAAGTGGTACCTAGAGGCCCTGAGGGTTTAGCCAATAAGCTTTCCTTCTCAGACATCCTTCCCTGCAAAAGATATATCATATCAGACCCACCCTGAGAACTGGGGTATTGTTTTACACATCCACTTTATACCATAACAATAAACTGTTTGGAACCATGGACTGGTTCTTTACATCGAGATCTGCTATAGGGAGTCACAGAGAAGGTCTTCACCAACAGAGCCACAGCCTAGTCTCCCGAGGAAGGCCTCTGCATTTCCAGCTACAACCTCCACCAAACCAGACACCATCAAGCTAAGGACTTCCCCACTGGGACTAGACAGAGGTCTCCTTTAGCCCTGGCCCCAGGCTAGATGTAGCCTGCCAGCCACAACTCTGTTCTTCTGCAACTCCCAATGGTGCCTAAATGTCCAAAAACCTGAGAACCACATGGAACCGGCTTGTTGCAGGTGATGCAGGGACCCCCAAACCAGCTCCACCTTTCCCACACCTCAGACTGCACTTTCCTGCCTCTGAAGCAGTGTCTCAGGGTTTCCCTATAGTCCAACACTGGCCCCTAGTAGGATAAGCACAAACTACCCTCGTTCCATCTCCCCAAGCTGCCATGTCCATTGGCAGAGCAGATGTGGGCCTACCAACCCTACAGTTAACCTTCAGGAATGAATATTTACTATTCTGTTGATTAGGAGAGGGGGAGACTAGGTAGTGCTATGTAGCACAGCCTGGCCTGGAACTTGCAATCATCCTTTCAAGTGTTGAGATGCCAGGATTATAGGAGAGCATCACCAAGCCTGGTCCTGCCCTCATAATTATTTTTATTCTCATCATCACATTTTCCCAATGCGGAAGTGCCGTAACTGTAATGTCCCAAGGATAGTTGCTATGAGAATGGGAGTGTTGTGACAGTTTTAATTGTCAACTCAATACAACCTAGACAGTTTCTGTAAGGCATTGCCTAGACTGTTTGCCTGTGGGCATGTCTACAGGGGACAATCTTAACTGAATTAAAGTAGGAAAACCTCCCCATTGAGAGTTACAGCAAAGTGAACCAAGCAGTACCAAGCATGCAGTCACTGAACTCTATTCCTGATTATGGATGTGGCCAATTTTCCCCAAGCTTCTGCTGCTGTGACTTAACTGTTATAATGGCCTTAACCTAGAACTAGGAGATAAAGTAAAGCATTTCTCCCCATGTTGCTTTGCCAAGTTGTTTTGTAACAGAAACTGAAGGAAGCTAAGACAAATATAAAGTTTTCTTATCTCTTGCTATCTTTGTTATAGAATGATGTGGCAAAAGTGCCCCTCCTTACCCCTTGACACTGTTCAACCTTAGACTTGAAAGCCTCCAGAACTGTAAAATAAATCTCTGAAACTTATAAATAATCCAGCCTCAGGTACTCTGTTACAGGAGCAGAAATGGACTATAGAAGCATTTCGGGAGGAAGATTCCAGCCTCTGGCTTTACTCAGAGACCTACTACTCTGGCCACTATGAATCTTTGAGAAGATGACAGAGCAATGATGTAACTAAGACAAATGTCAGCCACGAGAGCTATCACTGCAAGGAAAGGCGCATCTACCAGACTGCAGCAAAGTGCTTTATAAGTGTCAGCTCGCTTAATTCGGACAAGCAGCACATAAGGCGAGTAAATAGATTTTACAAAAGGCTAAACTCCATACACTGAGGAAGCAATGACAAATGATACAAATCACACAGCTAAGCACTCTGCTGATCCTTGGCTGTTAATCCTAACCCTGGCAAGAGGAACAATGGTGTGGTGGTTAAGAGAAAAGACACTGAAACAAGAAAGGAGGAAAGGAGGTGCCATTCTGGAAAGAGATACCAAACAGAAAACAGAAAGGCTGTGCTTGACTTCTTTACATCTCAGGACAGGGGCGTCACATGAGGCCAAGCAGTACTGATGACTGAGCAAATACCAACAAGTGTGGGTATGAAGGAACCAAAGGCCTTTAAAAACCTTCATGGCACTCTCAGAATCTTGAACTTGGATGAATTCTAAAATTTGAATAGCCTGCTGGATAAATAGTCACCCAACGACTTTCCACACCAGATATTCAATTCCATACAAACTACCAATAAATAATTCATTTCCATGATAAAGACAGATGCTAGGACATATATACAGAGAGATCTGCAGCATGGTCCCATCTATAGGTAGAAGCATAACGTAATGCTGAGCTCTTGACATACTTTTGAAGTTAGGGATCTAGCTCTGTGGTAAATTATCTGCCTTGCATATGCAAAGCCCTGAGTTTCCTTCCCAGGACGACAAGGAAAAACCCACTACAGAAAATCATTCCTAATAAAATAAACAAGCACTTTCCATACCATGACTGACTCTGCCAAGACTCAGCCCAATGGGGCCCATCAACAGCTTTGTAAAGAGAATGAAACGTTGGAGAGGCCCCTTGAACAGCGGGGCAGCTGGGAAAAGATCCCACAGGACTGAGACAGTGCCAGAAACCCTTTACAAAACAGGGAACTGCAGGAGGAGGACTCATGACACAGTCTAAAAAGCTCTTGGTCGTGTGCCTGCATTTGTCAAAAGAGAGGATTTGGCAAAAAATGCTTACCACGGAATCACTGAAAGAAGTAAAAATAGAAACCTCCCACGCATGATCCTCTATTACCCACCCACCTGCTTAGAGCAAATGGTGTCAAGGCTATAAGACATCAAAAGTGATTGCAAAAGCAGAAAGAAGAAGATGCCCCCTAATCAAGAGCACCCAAAAGGAGTTTCGTGTTATAGCAACTCACCCTAATATGCCATGTATGCTACATAGAGCTACTCCCAACTCTTAACTCTTCTACTTGAGTGCTTCATTGAAAGTAGCAAAATGCACACAAAGGGGACTGCAGGGTAGATGGCGAAAGTCCTGCTGGGGCTTCCCCCGGACTTGTTGGGTCATGGGTGAGAACCACAACTTGGCAATGACACAAATGAGCTTTGCATGATAGTGATGGACAGGCTCAACTAACTAACTTGCCACTTTGAAAGCATATGGGGAGGTATAAGCCCTGCTTGACTCATGCTTTGTTATTAATAACAGAGTGTGTTTTGACTGTTCTCCCAAGGATCAAATAAATGCTGACAGGATTTGGTAGCCTTTCAAGGTTCGTGACATTTCAACGGCAGGTGATAAATGTTATAAAAGAAAAAGGAGAATACTCAAATTGGCCATCAGCAAGGATCTAAGAATAGGGAAGGAGATATCATCATTCTCCTGGCATTTCCTCTGTCTATAAGCAGCAGAATTAGTCTTCTAAATGTGTGGCACACTTATCAATTACAATAACTAAGGACATTGGGTGTGTATATATGTGTTCCCTATGTGTGTGCAGTGCCCACCCTGCTGCCAGGTGGATGCTGGTAATCAAACCCTAGTACTTAGAAAAGCAGCAAACGCTCTTAATCATTGAGCCATTTCTGCAACCCCTCAGTTAAAAATAATAATGCAATAGAACCACTACAGCTGTAGCCCATACTACTCGTTCTGCTAGGAGATGGAAAGCAAGTGGCATCAGCCTTGCCTATAATCTACAGGTACAGTGGCCATGCCTTGGTGTACTGTGGCCTGGAGCTCCTGAAGAGACTTGTCATGCTGAGTAGGGCTGGTTAACTCCTGATATGAAACTGTCACTGTTGCAGCCTGTGCTGCTTACCCTCCTGGGAGAAGGAGAGCTCCTGGAGGTAGCCTACGAGCTCAACAGTCATGCATGCTGGGCAGCCAGCACCAAGGACAAAGAGTTGTGTTGAAGCCTGGAACTTCTGTGGAAACATACAACTCAGTAGGACCAGTCCTGGTCCACCAGCCAGCACTGAGCATCGAACCACTGATGCTGCAGCCTATTCTGCTTATGCTGCTGCTGGGAGAAAGAGCAGTGCTGCCTGTAAGCTACAAGGGCAAAAGTCAAGCCTTGATAGCCTTGGGGTGGCAGACACAGAGAGTAGGGAGGTGTGTAGCAGCCAGGAGCTTACACAGAACCTGCCTTGATTGCCCTGCCTAGCTACAGCATCACCCTGACTCTAGGCAATAACAGAATGTTTGCAATGAGTCTCATCAATGGTCCAGTGTTTACGGTGCTTTGAAAACTAGAAACCTTGAACCAGATCAATGATTCATTGCAATGAATATGTGCAAGCAAAGATGTCTGGGGCAAATACATATGTACATATATACATAGATCATATACATATACATCATATACAAATATATACATATATATGTACATGTGCCTGTTCATGTGCATACCCATATTCATATTCAGATATAGTGACACACTGCATCTTCCAATGCCACTGTGATGAATGAATGGTCGATGGAGAGGTGGGAACGATAGAGGAATGGAGCTGTGAGTGAGCAGTGGAACGGTGGAACTAGAGATGTGACAGTGCCACATGGGAGTATGGGAGAAGCCTGAGGTAGATGGGGAGACATGCACAGGAGGGCCAAGAGGGTGGTGTGCAACAGTCTAGAGATTGCACTCCAACTCAGCCCCTAAACGGGCTGCCCAGCAAGCATTCGACCTTCAGGACTAGATAGAGAGCGATCCAGAAGTATTTTTTAAAATGGAACACTTTCTTGTTCATAGATTCTCCCTTCATGTTTTCTGCCTTCTTTGAGATATCTCTGGTTTTCTTTTTTTTGGGGGGGGTGTAATTTGTTTGTTTACTTTGTTTCTGTTCTCTATGGTTCTAGGCATTAGACCACAAATGTTGTATATGCTAGACAAGCTCTCTCCCACATCCTTAGCTCCAAAACTCTAAAAACATTTTAAGACAGTACTATGGCTGAATATAAAATGTCTCCCATAGGTCCATGTGTTTGGACACTTGGTCCCAGCTACTAGTGTTTGGGGAAGCTGTGCTATCATTTGAAGATGAACGCTACATGGCAGAGGCAGGGTCATGAGGATAGACCTTGAGGGATGTAGGCAAGGCCTTGTCTTCATCTAGGTTCCTGCTTCCTAGTTCATAGAGCTATAACAGCCCACCACATCTGCCACCACATGATCATGACATCCTCACCATGGTGTACCATTCCCTCCAAATGCAGGCCCAAAGAAATCCTTCCTCTCTTAAGTCCCACACATTTTGGGCACAGCCATATAACAAAATATAGACAGAGCTGGCCTTGAGCTCAGCATCCTCCCTCCTGAGTCTCCTAAGTACTGAATTACTTGCCTGTGCTACTACACCAAGCTACATCTCTGCTTTTGACTGAAATACTTACAAACTGCAATTTATGTGGATTATTGGGCAGTCACTTGGACCTATCAAGACAGGTTCAGTCACTATAAAGTATCCAACTGGTCACACGGGCTGATAAAATCAAACACTTGCCAGAAATCATCTTCAACCATAACCAGAACAAAGACACTCAGCATAGTCTTACCCTACACTATTTTACATTATTTTTATGAGCAATTTATTTTATTTCTCATGAACATTTACTTACCCACTAATAACATTTTATTGGTTTCTTTCTCAAGTACATTTGTCTTTCTCATCACTGGTAATTTGCCTTTTCTTACTATTTGCCTCTGAAAATGCAGACTGGGAGCTATTCCTTTTGCTTTTCACATCAATGTCTTGCATGGAAATTGTCCTTTTCAGACAATTCTATGTACTGAGAAGATTTCTCAGCTTTTCCTGCAATGCTGTTGAATATAAATATGCCTTGAACACAGTAGGTCACAAAAATAAGTGATTATTTCTTCATCCTGGGTCCATAAATAGCCTGACATTTTACTGAGATTAGCTAGGCTAGACTGGACTGGATTCCCAGATGTCACTGATACTCATTCATAGATCAGTCTGTTGTCACCCAATCAGATACTATTCCCCTTTGTCTCCCTTAGAAAAGAGCAGGCCTTCAAGAGACAACAACTACCGGAAGTCCCACACCCGCGGATCCCAGCCCGCAGCAGCTCTCTGCTCCCAAACACCATGGGAGAGAGACCTCACCGCCTGGTCAGGTGGGCACTCCGAGGCTGCAGAGCGGAGAAGACCACCAACACTGCCCACCCCTGCCCACATCCCTGGGCCAAGAGGAAACTGTATAAGGCCTCTGGGTTCCCGTAGGGGAGGGCCCAGGAGTGGCAGGACCCCTGCGCCTGAGACACCGCCAGAACCTGAAGGAAACAGACCGGATAAACAGTTCTCTGCACCCAAATCCCGTGGGAGGGAGAGCTAAACCTTCAGAGAGGCAGACACGGCTGGGAAACCAGAAGAGACTGCACTCTGCACAAACATCTCGGACGCCAGAGGAAAACACCAAACTCCATCTGGAACCCGAGTGCACAGAAGCTCCCGGAAAGGGCAGCGCATATCTTCCTGGTTGCTGCCGCCGCAGAGAGCTCGTGGGCAGCACCCTGCGAGCAAACTTGAGCCTCAGGAACACAGGTAAGACCAACTTCTCTGCTGCAAGTGACCTGCCTGGTGAACTCAAGACACAGGCCCACAGGAACAGCTGAAGACCTGTAGAGAGGAAAAACTACACGCCTGAAAACAGAACAATCTGTCCACATAACTGGCTGAAAGAAAACAGGAAAACAGGTCTACAGCACTCCTGACACAGGCTTATACGACAGTCTAGCCACTGTCAGAAATAGCAGAACAAAGTAACACTAGAGATAATCTGATGGCGAGAGGCAACCACAGGAACCCAAGCAACAGAAACCAAGACTACATGGCATCATCGGAGCCCAATTCTCCCACCAAAATAAACATGGAATATCCAAACACACCAGAAAAGCAAGATCTAGTTTCAAAATCATATTTGATCATGATGCTGGAGGACTTCAAGAAAGACGTGAAGAACTCCCTTAGAGAACAAGTAGAAGCCTACAGAGTGGAATCGCAAAAATGCCTGAAAGAATTCCAGGAAAACATAAATAAATAAGTAGAAACCCATAGAGAGGAGACACAAAAATCCCTGAAAGAATTCCAGGAAAACACAATCAAACAGTTGAAGGAATTAAAAATGGAAATAGAAGCAATCAAGAAAGAACACATGGAAACAACCCTGGATATAGAAAATCAAAAGAAGAGATAAGGAGCTGTAGATACAAGCTTCACCAACAGAATACAGGAGATGGAAGAGAGAATCTCGGGAGCAGAAGATTCCATAGAAATCATTGACTCAACTGTCAAAGACAATGTAAAGAAGAAAAAGCTACTGGTCCAAAACATACAGGAAATCCAGGACTCAATGAGAAGATCAAACCTAAGGATAATAGGTATAGAAGAGAGTGAAGACTCCCAGCTCAAAGGACCAGTAAATATCTTCAACAAAATCATTGAAGAAAACTTCCTTAACCTAAAAAAAGAGATACCCATAGGCATACAAGAAGCCTACAGAACTCCAAATAGATTGGACCAGAAAAGAAACACCTCCCGTCACATAATTGTCAAAACACCAAACACACAAAATAAAGAAAGAATATTAAAAGCAGTAAGGGAAAAAGGTCAAGTAACATATAAAGGCAGACCTATCAGAATCACACCAGACTTTTCGCTACAAACTATGAAGGCCAGAAGATCCTGGACTGATGTCATACAGACCCTAAGAGAACACAAAAGCCAGCCCAGGTTACTGTATCCTGCAAAACTCTCAATTAACATAGATGGAGAAATCAAGATATTCCATGACAAAACCAAATTTACACAATATCTTTCAACAAATCCAGCACTACAAAGGATAATAAAGGGTAAAGCCCAACATAAGGAGGCAAGCTATACCCTAGAAGAAGCAAGAAACTAATCGTCTTGGCAACAAAACAAAGAGAAGAAAAGCACACAAACATAACCTCACATCCAAATATGAATATATCAGGAAGCAATAATCACTATTCCTTAATATCTCTCAATATCAATGGCCTCAACTCCCCAATAAAAAGACATAGATTAACAAACTGGATACGCAACGAGGACCCTGCATTCTGCTGCCTACAGGAAACACACCTCAGAGACAAAGACAGACACTACCTCAGAGTGAAAGGCTGGAAAACAACTTTCCAAGCAAATGGTCAGAAGAAGCAAGCTGGAGTAGCCATTCTAATATCAAATAAAATCAATTTCCAACTAAAAGTCATCAAAAAAGATAAGGAAGGACACTTCATATTCATCAAAGGAAAAATCCACCAAGATGAACTCTCAATCCTAAATATCTATGCCCCAAATACAAGGGCACCTACATACGTAAAAGAAACCTTACTAAAGCTCAAAACACACATTGCACCTCACACAATAATAGTGGGAGATTTCAACACCCCACTCTCATCAATGGACAGATCATGGAAAGAGAAATTAAACAGAGACATAGACAGACTAAGAGAAGTCATGAGCCAAATGGACTTAACGGATATTTATAGAACATTCTATCCTAAAGCAAAAGGATATACCTTCTTCTCAGCTCCTCATGGTACTTTCTCCAAAATTGACCATATAATTGGTCAAAAAACGGGCCTCAACTGGTACAGAAAGATAGAAATAATCCCATGCGTGCTATCGGACCACCACAGCCTAAAACTGGTCTTCAATAACAATAAGGGAAGAATGCCCACATATACGTGGAAATTGAACAATGCTCTACTCAATGATAACCTAGTCAAGGAAGAAATAAAGAAAGAAATTAAAAACTTTTTAGAATTTAATGAAAATGAAGGTACAACATACCCAAACTTATGGGACACAATGAACGCTGTGCTAAGAGGAAAACTCATAGCGCTGAGTGCCTGCAGAAAGAAACAGGAAAGAGCATATGTCAGCAGCTTGACAGCACACCTAAAAGCTCTAGAACAAAAAGAAGCAAATACACCCAGGAGGAGTAGAAGGCAGGAAATAATCAAACTCAGAGCTGAAATCAACCAAGTAGAAACAAAAAGGACCATAGAAAGAATCAACAGAACCAAAAGTTGGTTCTTTGAGAAAATCAACAAGATAGATAAACCCTTAGCCAGACTAATGAGAGGACCCAGAGAGTGTGTCCAAATTAACAAAATCAGAAATGAAAAGGGAGACATAACTACAGATTCAGAGGAAATTCAAAAAATCATCAGATCTTACTATAAAAGCCTATATTCAACAAAACTTGAAAATCTACAGGAAATGGACAATTTCCTAGACAAATCCCAGGTACCGAAGTTAAATCAGCAACAGATAAACCAGTTAAACAACGCCATAACTCCTAAGGAAATAGAAGCAGTCATTAAAGGTCTCCCAACCAAAAAGAGCCCAGGTCCAGACGGGTTTAGTGCAGAATTCTATCAAACCTTCATAGAAGACCTCATACCAATATTATCCAAACTATTCCACAAAATTGAAACAGATGGATCACTCCCAAATTCCTTCTATGAAGCCACAATTACCCTTATACCTAAACCACACAAAGACACAACAAAGAAAGAGAACTTCAGACCAATTTCCCTTATGAATATCGACGCAAAAATACTCAATAAAATTCTGGCAAACCGAATTCAAGAGCACATCAAAACAATCATCCACCATGATCAAGTAGACTTCATCCCAGGCATGCAGAAATGGTTTAATATACAGAAAACCATCAATGTGATCCATTATATAAACAAACTGAAAGAACAAAACCACATGATCATTTCATTAGATGCTGAGAAAGCATTTGACAAAATTCAACACCCCTTCATGATAAAAGTCCTGGAAAGAATAGGAATTCAAGGCCCATACCTGAACATAGTAAAAGCCATATACAGCAAACCAGTTGCTAACATTAAACTAAATGGAGAGAAACTTGAAGCAATCCCACTAAAATCAGGAACTAGACAAGGCTGCCCACTCTCTCCCTACTTATTCAATATAGTTCTTGAAGTTCTAGCCAGAGCAATCAGACAACAAAAGGAGTTCAAGGGGATACAGATGGGAAAAGAAGAAGTAAATATATCACTATTTGCAGATGATATGATAGTTTATTTAAGTGATCCCAAAAGTTCCACCAGAGAACTACTAAAGCTGATAAACAACTTCAGCCAAGTGGCTGGGTATAAAATTAACTCAAATAAATCAGTAGCCTTCCTCTACACAAAACAGAAACAAGCCGAGAAAGAAATTAGGGAAACAACACCCTTCATAATAGACCCAAATAATATAAAGTACCTCGGTGTGACTTTAACCAAGCAAGGAAAAGATCTGTACAATAAGAACTTCAAGATACTGAAGAAAGAAATTGAAGAAGACCTCAGAAGATGGAAAGATCTCCCATGCTCATGGATTGGCAGGATTAATATAGTAAAAATGGCCATTTTACCAAAAGCGATCTACAGATTCAATGCAATCCCCATCAAAATACCAATCCAATTCTTCAAAGAGTTAGACAGAACAATTTGCAAATTCATCTGGAATAACAAAAAACCCAGGATAGCTAAAACTATCCTCAACAATAAAAGGACTTCAGGGGGAATCACTATCCCTGAACTCAAGCAGTATTACAGAGCAATAGTGATAAAAACTGCATGGTATTGGTACAGAGATAGAGAGATAGACCAATGGAATAGAATTGAAGACCCAGAAATGAACCCACACACCTATGGTCACTTGATTTTTGACAAAGGAGCCAAAACCATCCAATGGAAAAAAGATAGCATTTTTAGCAAATGGTGCTGGTTCAACTGGAGGTCAACATGTAGAAGAATGCAGATCGATCCATGCTTATCACCCTGTACAAAGCTTAAGTCCAAGTGGATCAAGGACCTCCACATCAAACCAGACACACTCAAACTAATAGAAGAAAAACTAGGGAAGCATCTGGAACACATGGGCACTGGAAAAAATTTCCTGAACAAAACACCAATGGCTTATGCTCTAAGATCAAGAATCAACAAATGGGATCTCATAAAACTCATAAGGCAAAGGACACTGTGGTTAGGACAAAACGGCAACCAACAGATTGGGAAAAGATCTTTACCAATCCTACAACAGATAGAGGCCTTATATCCAAAATATACAAAGAACTCAAGAAGTTAGACCGCAGGGAGACAAATAACTCTATCAAAAAATGGGGTTCAGAGCTAAACAAAGAATTCGCAGCTGAGGAATGCCGAATGGCTGAGAAACACCTAAAGAAATGTTCAACATCTTTAGTCATAAGGGAAATGCAAATCAAAACAACCCTGAGATTTCACCTCACACCAGTGAGAATGGCTAAGATCAAAAACTCAGGTGACAGCAGATGCTGGCGAGGATGCAGAGAAAGAGGAACACTCCTCCATTGTTGGTGGGATTGCAAACTGGTAAAACCATTCTGGAAATCAGTCTGGAGGTTCCTCAGAAAATTGGACATTGAACTGCCTGAGGATCCAGCTATACCTCTCTTGGGCATATACCCAAAAGATGCCCCAACATATAAAAAAGATACGTGCTCCACTATGTTCATAACAGCCTTATTTATAATAGCCAGAAGCTGGAAAGAACCCAGATGCCCTTCAACAGAGGAATGGATACAGAAAATGTGGTACATCTACACAATGGAATATTACTCAGCTATCAAAAACAACGGCTTTATGAAATTCGTAGACAAATGGTTGGAACTGGAAAATATCATCCTGAGTGAGCTAACCCAATCACAGAAAGACATACATGGTATGCACTCACTGATAAGTGGCTATTAGCCCAAATGCTTGAATTACCCTAGATGCCTAGAACAAATGAAACTCAAGACGGATGATCAAAATGTGAATGCTTCACTCCTTCTTTAAATGAGGAAAAAGAATACCCTTGGCAGGGAAGAGAGAGGCAAAGATTAAAACAAAGACTGAAGGAACACCCATTCAGAGCCTGCCCCATATGTGACCCATACATATACAGCCACCCAATTAGACAAGATGGATGAAGCAAAGAAGTGCAGACCGACAGGAGCCGGATGTAGATCGCTCCTGAGAGACACAGCAAGAATACAGCAAATACAGGGGCGAATGCCAGCAGCAAACCACTGAACTGAGAATAGGTCCCCCGTTGAAGGAATCAGAGAACGAACTGGAAGAGCGTGAAGGGGCTCGAGACCCCATATGTACAACAATGCCAAGCAACCAGAGCTTCCAGGGACTAAGCCACTACCTAAAGACTATACATGGACTGACCCTGGACTCTGACCTCATAGGTAGCAATGAATATCCTAGTAAGAACACCAGTGGAAGGGGAATTCCTGGTTCCTGCTAAGACTGAACCCCCAGTGAACTAGACTGTTGGGGGGAGGGCGGCAATGGGGGGAGGGCTGGGAGGGAACACCCATAAGGAAGGGGAGGGGGGAGGGGGATGTTTGCCTGGAAACGAAAGAATTATTATTAAGTATTAAATAAATTAAAAAAAATTTAAAAAAATTTTAAAAAAGAGACAACAACTAAACATGGCGAAGCAAAATACAGTAAGGCAAAGCAAAGCCTTCATACTGAAGCTGGACAAGGTGACACAACAGGAGGAAGAGAGTCCCAAGAGCAGGCAAAAGAGTCAAAGACAGAGGACCTAATGTCACCCAGGCACTATGTTTGCTGTTTCAGTGTATGTGAATGTTGGAAGCGATACCCTTGAAACCCTCCATTATTGATGTTATTATTATGATTAGAATTAAGTATGACTGCGTTCATGAAAAATCCCCAGCCAGCTGCAGAAGAGTAATACAAATCTGGTGGTCAGGATTAATAATGATATGATAAAGTTCTGACCTTACTATGAAATACATATGACGTCAAGATACCCAATGTGATGACCCGTAACTTTCTGAAAAACCAACATCCTGCTGACCAAAAGATATGACAAACCTGTGACCTTTCTAACATCCTGTCAACATCAGCCGATTCCCTGACCACACAAATATTGTGTCCTTGGCCTGTAGAAATGTTTCATACTTCCCCCTCCCTCTGTTACCCCTGTTATGGTATAAATTCAGCCTTGGAAAAAATAAAATTGTCACCTTGATCAGACTCTTGTCTTGGCGTCCTTCTTCGTGTCTCTTGTCCCTCATTCTCTTCCAGGGACGCTCAGCGCCATTGTTGACGTGTGAACTCATATGAGCCCTGCTTAGCTGATTCAGTGGGCAATGTTCTTTGGTGTTCTCCATCCCCTCTAACTCCTACAATCTTTCCACTCCCTGTTCTGTGGGAATCCTGGTTTTCTTTAACGATATGATCCTTATATATCCACACACCAAAATGGGCCCTACTCCTAAGACTAGCTAGGCAACGCAAGTTAGATTCAATGGAGGAAAGGAAAGGAAAGAAAAACAAGAAGTAATGGAGTGGAACAATTTTAAAGTTTGAGGGACCAGGTAGCAAAATGAAGAGGGTAGTTATGAGAGGAGTTGGGGCAGATACCATATAATACCTTCAAAATATATTGCAATGAATTCTCAAAGAATTAACAAAGTCTTCGTTAAAAGAGACTATAAGAGAAGCCTACAGGACCACCTGCCACATGGCCCATCCACAGCAGGTGCCACCATAATGTGCAAGGTTGTGGTGGAGAATCAGTACAGGAAAAGATGCAGAATGGTTTGAGCACTCTGAAATTAAAAGAGGCAGAACTGAAGACACAGGGTGAACAGGAACAGCCTGATGTGAGTAGCCTACTGTGGGGAGTGTGGGAGTCAACCTTGTGAAGGAAAGAGTGCGATGGAGAGAGAGGTACCACAGGCTCCTGAGACTCCTCAAAGAGTCCTACTGATCTGCTGTACAAAGCATTAGATCATTAGACCTAAGACAGATCCAGTGAGATAGCAGAAAGGAATGGAAGCTAGGGTGGTGACTGCTTCCCCTTCCCAACCCTCTTCATGGAAGCTCTAACAGGTGACAGTTGCCCCCCCCCCTGAGTTAACCTCATCAGGCGGGGCTTTCATTGGAGTATGGTAATGGTGTGGCAAGATAAGAGCCGTAGAGGACTTAGGAGTTTTGGGATTGGCTCAAACACTATATACGTTGATATGCTGTACAATAAACTCAGATCTGCATCCTGATGCTGGTCTCCAGAGTCTGATTACTGGAATTGATCACGCGATTCTTCACCTCTCAGCCCCATCATAGGTTCTGTTCCCACAGCCTATGTTGACACCTGGACTGTGCTGATGGTAGCCATGACTGGGTCCTTGGCCAGGTAGCAGCACGGGTATCTGTTGATGTCTGTGGCCCCTGTTACTACCAAAGGCCATGCAGATATCCCTGGTCTGTGCTATCACTTGGGACCATGTTGATGTCCAAGGGCTGCTTTGAGATGGCCCCAACCCTGTAACAGTTGCAGCACTCAGGAAATAGAAACCTGTACCTCATCTGAACATAACAGGAGAACTGGCCTTGGTGACAGTGGGGCCTAGAGGGTGTGAGAGCAAGAGACCTGGCCCTGCCTTCTGCTCGCCGTAGCACTTGAGATCCAACTTATCAATATTGGAGATCTGGCCCTGGTGGTGTGAGTATGAGAGAGCTCATGGGCTAAACAACTCAACCATTACACAGGTCCAGACCTAGGGCTTTCAGTTGGCCCACCCCAACATCTACTTCATCTATGAACTGCTGAAGTACATGAAAGGAATGGCTCTTCAGAATTAAAGCTGCAGGATCTCCATGACACAGGGCAACAACAGAAAACCTAAGAGGACTATCAATGAGAATCAAGTATACATAACATAGTAGAAGCCAGAGGCCTTGAATCAGACCAGTGACTCACTGCAATGAAAATTGGCAAGTAAAGATGTTTAGACAAATGTAACACACCATGACACAATGCAGCTTCCATGGTGAGATTTGTTTGTTTGTTTGTTTGTTTGTTTTGTGGCTGGAGGTTGCAAGGGCAGAGAGCAGATATAGAGCATAGGGAAAATGAGTGGGATTGGGTGCATGATGTGAAATTCATAAAGAATCAGTAAAAAAAATTTTAAAGAAACTACAGAAGACACTAACATTCTATGTACTCCCACAGCTTTTAATATCCTATGAGCCAACAAGTCATATGGCCAAGTCTACTGTTGATAGGATAAGGAAGGCCACTCCTCACTCCTTTAATAGACAACAGAGTCATGTGTTTTAAAAATGCAGCTGCCATTGCCTGACATCTTATTTCTGTCCACTCACTCTTTGATTGCTTTCCCGAACGAGAAAATAAATTCTATAAGCACAAAGATTCTATTTTTCTCACTATCATATCCACAAGAAAAAGCTGTGCCTAACATGCTGTAGATTTTCCATAAATACTGTTGAGTGAGTGAGTGAAAACACCAATCTATAAAGCAATCTCTGTGACCAGGGAAGAGAGTATTAAAGATAAAATGAATAGCACACCCTCCTTAGGCAGGGCTGAGAGATCAAGAGTAATATTACAATGAAATCATGGAGTAGGGAAGAACCTTGGTCTCCAATCAAAAAGCAAGAAAAAATTATGAAATTTAGCAAAGAAAGGGAAAAAATACAGCATTCTACCAGACCACATTTATCCCAATTCCAATTGTATGCAATACGCTACAAATAAATGGGGCAGGGGAGGTCAAAGCTAGATGGAGTCCATTTTCAAGATCTTACATTGCACTAGCGAGAACCCATAGCCGAGAAACCACTGTGAAACACATGCTTATTTCATAGGCAAACAACACCATCAAAAAATACACAAATACAAAATTTATCACAATGCCTAATAAAAACTGTAGCAGGCCCCAGCACTCTGAATTAATGATCATCAATGAGTGTCACAGCACTGGAAACGTGAAAGGCACTTTTCGCAAAAGCAGGCACCGAGAGGAAGGCATTAAATCAAATCATAGCACCATGAAAAGGCAAAGGAGAAGTGGAAGGGATAATTTCTCAAAAAGTAACTTTCTGACTGTGAGAATGGATTGATGGTACTATCCGTTCTTTATAGGAAAGTTCCCCACAATGAATTTCCTTGTCATCATGATCTAATATTGGTTACCAGCTATTACTCTCATTCGTCATGTTCCACATCCTTGCCGCAGTATAAACAATATCAGGGATTTCTCCAGTCGTATTTCACAGCACTTCTTGGAGGGGGTGCATTTTGTATTCAAGTGCAAACCAAAGCGTTCCAAATCTATCAAGACTCGTAAAAACTATAAATGACCTGCACAGATGCCCAGCAGTGCTATAAAATGTAGGCTGGTTGCTAGAAGCCTCCCATGCTTTACAAAATGTACTTAGCCCTGCAATCAGATTTAAATTAGGCTGTTCCCTGAAACACTCCATCCACACCAAACTGTATCGTTTCTGCTCATCCTCTATGCTGTTTTTCCATTATTAAAGCAACTCTGCTGTGGTTACCCTCTTTCTGTTCTCCGTACAAACCCTCACTGGCTTCCTTTGATTGCTTAATACTTCTGCTGAAGATATGATACCATATCTTAAACCTTCAATACCAAACCTTAAGATGGCCACTATTATCATTGGTTTGGAGACAAACCAAGGTTCCATAACTTCAAGTTAGTTGGCTTACCTAATATCTCGCAATTATTATTTAGGAGAATCAAGACTTCAAATCTGATGTGTCTGGTTCAAATCCCCACTCTCTCAATTCTGCCACAGCCCATCCCTGCTAGTTAGAAAGTCTGCCACGCCTTCCTTCATCATCCCAGGGACTCCAGCCTATTTGAAGTGTCCTTGGTCCTTTGTCTTCATCAACTGGGTACTTCGCATTAGTCTTCTAGTTAGGTTCAGCTGTCAACTGAACATAGCCTAGTTATCTGAGTCTCAAATGGAGAATTGACTCTATCAGATTGGCTCGTAACCATGTCTGTAAGCCATTTTCTTAATTATTAACTGAAGTAGGTGGGCCCAGCACACTGTGCCTGTCACTGTCCATAGGCTGATGGTCTTGAGCTATTCAAGAAAACTAGCTGAGCAAGCCATGGAACAATCATGTAATCGGTGCAACATAATCGTCATGGATGGTTCCTGCTTGAGTTCCTGCCCTGACTTTCCTCAATGATGACTCATGACCTGGAAGTTGTAAGGTGAAATAATCTTTTTCTTCCCCCTAGTTGCTTTTAGTCATGCTGTTTATCATACCAAAAGAAATCAACTAAAACAAGTAAAAGTTGGGTGATTTATGAAAAATTTTCAATTTTTTTGTCCAATGGTTCTGAGGCTGAAAAGCATAAAAATACTACACCAGTGTCTTACAAGAAGCATGATGCAGAAGCACTTATAGTTGAAAATGGATGGAGCAACCACTCTGGAGGTTCCTCAGAAAATTGGACATTCCACTACCTGAGGACCCAGCTATAACTCTCCTGGGCATATACCCAAATATGCTCCAACATACAACAAAGACACATGCTCCACTATGTTCATAGCAGCCTTATTTATAATAGCCAGAAGCTGGAAAGAACCCAGATGTCCTTCAACATAGTAATGGATTCATAAAATGTGGTACATCTAAACAATGGAATACTACTCAGCTATTCAAAATGACTTCCTGAAATTCATAGACAAATGGATTGAACAAGAAAACATCATCATGAGTGTGGTAACCCAATCCCAGAAAAACACAGATGGTATGCACTCACTGATAAGTGGATATTAGCCCAAAAGCTTGAATTACCCAAGATACAATTCACAGACCACATGAAGCTCAAGAAAAACGTTGATCAAAGTGCAGATGCTTCACCCTTCTTAAAAGGGGTACAAAAATATTCATAGGAAGGGATATGGAGGCAAAGTTTAGGCAGAGACTGAAGGAACAGCCATTCAGAGCCTGCCCCACATGTGGTCCATATATATATATATATAGCCACCAAAACTAGATAAGGTTGATGAAGCTAAGAAGTGCGTGCTGACAGGAACCAGATATAGATCTCTCCTGACAGACACAACCAGAGGATGTCAAATACAAAGGCGAACGCTAGCAGCAAACATTGAACTGAGAATGGGACCCCTGTTGGAGGAATTAGAGAAAGGACTGAAAGAGCTGAAAGGGTTTGCAGCACCATAAGAACAACAATGCCAACCAACCAGAACTTCCAGGACTAAAGCACCCAAAGACTATCCATGGACTGACCCAGGACTCCAACTATATATGTAGCAGAGGATGACCTTGTTGGGCACAGGTAGAAACAGAAGCCCTTGGTCTGCCATTGTTGGATCCCCAGTGCAGGGAAATGTCGGGGAGTGGTGGTAAGGGAGAGTGAATGGGGAGGGGAAGAGGGAGGAGATAGGGGGTTTATAGACAGGAAACTGGGAAAGGGAATGACATTTGAAATTTAATTTAATTTCAATTAAAAAATAGAAAGGGAATGACCACATAAAAGGCCCAACAGAAAAGGAAGCTTAACATTTACAATAGCCGATTCTTTCCCACAATGCCTGTATCAATTCATTCATGATGGAGCTCTAATGCCCTAATCTCCTCGCAAGAGAACACACCTTTACTGTGACAATGCCAATTCAATTCTAACATACATTTGGAAGGGGGCAATAATCCATAGACAGAATCAGCATTCATCTCTTTATGCCTAAGTGGATACAACCTTATACTGTTGCAAGTGTGTGTTGCAGATATTAGACTATTCTCTAAGCCGAGGTGCCAACATCTTTGACAGATCAGCTGCGTCTGCCTATAAAAGATCATCACAGCTGGGATTGTTGACATTTATAAAAGGAGTGCTAAGGAGGGTCATGGGACCCTCGCTCAAGAATCCAGCCACTCCTCTGTATGCAATTGCTCCTTAAAATTACAAGACCTCAGAAAGGATCACAACTACATAGGAGAAGAAGGATTAAGGGAAGAGGATTCAACTATACAGCCATAGGAGAGACACCATATGGATGTGGCTGCTTTTAAGCCACTCATATCCCTACATATATCCCTGCCCAGAGAGCGTACTGCTCTATAAGTAAAAATGTCATTGTTTTCCCAGAGTAAAAGTTGGAGGAATTATACCTGTTTAGAGTTGAGACCTTAGGAAGAGGGGTATACATTGTTTATTTCTCCTGGGAAGAAATTTTAGCTATACTGTTCCTATATGTGACTGGGTGAATGTGTATGTGAACGTTATGGGTGTGGTTGTGTGTGTGCATATTAGCACATCAGCATATGAGTGTCTATGAGTGTGAATTTGTTTTAGTGTGAGAATGGTCGAGTGTATATGCAAGAGACTACTGTGTACATGAATGTGGTGTCGGTGAGAGTGTGTGAGCATGTCTGAGTGCATTGTGAATGTGTGTCAATCTGAGGAAGGTGTGTATTTGAGAGAGTGTTTCTGTCTTTGAAAGCATGAGTGTGTTTGTGTTAGTATGCTTAGTGTCAGAGAGTAAGAGTGTGATTATATGGATGTGTTTGAGCATGAGTGTGAGTGTGTTGACTATGTGAACATGATTAAATGTTTTTTGTGTCCTTGAATATTTTGGATATTAACATTCTGTTAGATAAAGAGTGGAAGACATGTTCTTCCACCCTATAGGTTATCTCTTCACTCTTGTTTTATTTTTTATGAAAATGTTTGTCAATTTGATTGAAAATAATCTTAACTTTTTAATTGTTTGTGTCTTGGAAGTCCTAACCACAAAACCAAGGCTTTTGTGAATATCCTATTGTCCCCATGTTTTCTACCAGTATTTCGTGTCTTAATATTTAAGTCCTTAAGTTTTTGGTACATCTTGGGATGATTGTTCTAGAATGAGAGCGAAGTTTGTTTTGCCTTCTGCATGCGTATACATGGTTTTCTCAGCACCATTTGCTGGAAAGCTTCATCAATTTATATCCTTTACTTTTTGTCAAGAATAGGCTGGCTATAGATGTGAGAATTCATATCTCAATCCTCTGCTCTGTTCCACTGATCCATGTGTCTTTCTATACCCAAACGACACTATTTAGAGTTACCAAGGGGCTCTGGGGTACATTATTTGAAATAAAGAATTTTTATTCTTTTAGCTTTTGTTCTTTTCATTCAGTTGCTTTGGCTATATCTTGTGTTTCCATGTGAACTTTACAATTGTTCTTTCTGGTTCTGTGAAGAATGTGATTAAGCCATTGGTAATTCAATTGGGATTATATTCGCCTGCAAATGGCTTAGGGCAGTACAGCCGCTTTAATAAGATTAATTCTTTCAATCCATGAACACAGAAAGTCTTTCCATCTTTTTCTGTGTCTACTTCAATTACTTTCATCAGTGTTTTGCAGTTTTCACTGTGGAGGTCTTTCACTGCCTTGTTTAAATTTATTTGTTGGTACTTTGTTTTGGTGGTTATTATAAATTGTATTACTTATATCAATTCTTGTTTAGGAAGAATGTAAGGGCTACATAGAAAAGATACTAATTTTATATGTTGATCGTCTATCTTGCTGTTTTTCCTGCGTTTTCCAAACCTGAGTGTTTTCTGCATCTAATTGCATGAGCTATTAAATAACTGTAAGAGGGCCGCAGACTTTAGCACAACTGACACTATGTTAGAGGCACTATCCTGACCTTAAAACCCAGAAAGTATGCTCTAATACCTGCCAAAATGAGAACAAAGACCTAACCCATCATAGACATAGTCAATAGTTTCAGGAAAGCCCCTAAATGTATTAACTTTATCTGTTGGCTTCTTATTCCTTTTCTTTTCTTTCCTTTTTTTTGGGGGGGGAGTTCTATAGTTATGCTTCTTGTTAACTGAAGTATGACAACTATGGTGTATTATTTTTGTTTTTTCAGAAAATAGGAAGGACTTTCAGACTCAAGGATGCATGATTTGAGCAAGTTCCTCTGCACCTGCAGTCAGCAATAAAGACTTTCTTTTTGGTTTTCTGAGTGTCTATGTGGTAGTCTCTGGTAGGCTTACCTCACAGCATTCTGGAGGCCCCAGCAAAGTCCGTGAAGACCGAGATGTCAGGATTGGGATGTCAAGACCCAGGGGTCTTGGATTCTCCTCTGGATAGCACAGAAGATGGATAGTTCTAGAGGTTACTCATCATGAGACATTCTAAGGCCCCATAAATGTCTCTCACCTCTAATCTTAATTCCTCAGAGGCTTCTGATACAGCCACCCTAAAATGGGAAACTACAGAAAGTCACCTGAATCTATCACTTCCAGTGATAAGTCTGTTTAGCCTTCTTCTGAATATAACACTTAGGAAAGACTTGGTGCTGCCCTAGATCCAGTGTCTGGGACCCACATGAGACAACACTAGCTTAAGACTGTGAATAGCTACCTCTGTTTGTCTTTATCATTTTCCAGTCTATATATGGCTCTGTGTGTTTCTATCTGTTGCTTGGAAAAACATCTAAAATGGAAGAAATAGTGAGTCAAGATATGATCCAAGTGCATGTTAAAACACTTGAAGAAAGGTTTTTCCAGGTAAAGACAAATATTTTGTCTGTCTCTTGCCTACAGACCTGTGAAAGTGATTTGCCCTTTTGAGGTTTGGTAGCCTAGTGAAGGATCTCTGAATGTCCAAACAGTTCAGGCAACCTGGACCCCAGACACTCTAAAGAGTTTCCCTATATTGAATAATAGCTTTTTCTAGTGCAAGGCCTACCCAACCTGGATTAAGATACATGCTTTCCTTTGGGAGACCCAATGACTCTCTTGGTTCAGCCAACTTGCATGGAGTAATCCAAAGCTCTGCCTGTTCTCTCGGACCTGCCAGAGGAAATTTGCTTTTCCCCACCATATGTCCCCTACAGTGTTACCTAGTCATGCCTAGGAAGGGGCAAGTATTTCCCTGGCATTGTTGGGGGGAGTAGAAATAGTCTCTTCTATCTCAGGCCATCTTTCCCCTTCATACATTTGATTTTAGGGACTCTAGGGGGCATTTCCCTGGAGTAAACAAACCCCCCATTCTCCCTCTAAGAAAGGTGGCCCCAGAGGGCCCAAGACCCAAAGGTTCTACCTATATCTCTGTCATGGTTTATGTTTCTTTGAAAACTCAGAATCTATCATTCTCTGAAAATAACCTTGGGATCTCCTTATTTCCCTTGAAACTGTTTTTTATACCCACCAGGTGACTTGGTTTGATTTTCAGCAGCTCCTGACAACCCTTCTTATGGCCTAGAAACATAAAGTCCAAAGGGCTCTAAGGCTCAGGGCTGCATGAATCGTGCAAGTTCCCCATGAATCTGGCAGATGGCATTAAAGACTGTTTTGGGCATTAAGAGTATCCATGTGGTGGGCTTCCCTCACAATAGAATCATCATCTGTTGGTAAAGATGACTTGACTTCTTGACCTGTATTTCATCCATTGTTTTTCTTTCTCTTCCTTATTGCTCTGACAAAGTAGCAAAGCACTATATTAAAAATGGACAAAGAGTAGATGCACTGGTCTCAGTTCTGATTATAAAGGAAATTCTCTTAATTTCCCCCCACATAATATAATATTGGCTCTATGTGTTCCTTACATGCCTTTGCTGAAGTACATTTTTAGTTTTAAAGGACTGTTTCCTGTGAGAAGTATGTTCTGCATCTACTGAGGTGATCATGCAGCTTTTACTCTTGGTTTATTTATGTGCTCCATAATATTTATTTATCTGCCTATTTTGAGTCACTCTTGTATTCCTGGAGCAAATGTAATTTTAACGTGGTTGGTGTGTGATCTCTTAAATGCACGCTGAATCCAGCCGGTGAGTATTTCAGCATTTTAATTTGGATTAGTATCCGAGTCACATTAGCATCATACAAAGAGTCTGGTGGCATTCTTCTTCTGTTTTATGAAACAGTGTAAGGAGGATTACATTAGTCTTAAATCATAGTAGAGTGCATTGGTGGTTACCCAGCTTTGTTTTCGTAGATTGCCGTTGTTTCAGTGTCGCAGGTCTATGTGAGTTCTTTGTAGCCCTTTCATTTAATTTTAGTTAGAAGTTATTCATTTGTTTTAGATTTTCAAATATATCCAAGTATAACTTTTTAAAGAATCTCCAAATGATTTTACTGTTATCTGTTGTAATATCCTCTGTTTTGCAGCTAGTTTTATTAATTTAGGTGTGTTCTCCCTTCTTTTGGTTAAATAATATTATTTATCAGCCTTGATTTTTTTCAATCAATGCAAAATATCTTTTATTATTAGGTTAGTGATGCCATAAAGGTGTAAGAATGACTTTAAAAGTTGGAGCTTTTCAGCATTTCTTGATTTATGGTCCCCAAGCCCTATTCTAAATCCCACCCTCCAGAATAATTTATAGAATATTTCACTTTCTGAATGTGCCGATTGTTTTGGTTTTATTGTTGCTTTGTGTTTTTTAACCTTTATTTTCTTTCTTTATTTTTTTTTTTACAATTTACTTATTTGTATGTGGGACAGCATGTTTGTGGGGATCAAAACACAACTTACAGGAGGTATTTCTTACCTTTTACCATGGAGGTTCTGAGGATCAAACTCAAGTCCTCAGACCTGGGGCCAAGTGTCTTTACCCACTAAGCCATGTTATTGGCCTTCATTCCTTCCCATGATGCACCACTCCACCTATTAATAAACAGTGACTCTTAACTCCTCTAATTTTAAATTGGCATCTACTTTGTCAGACATAAGCACGGCTACTTCTGATTTCTTATAGCTTCTACTTGATGGACTTTCTCCAACCTCTCACCTTCAGCCTGAGGTGGGGATGGAAGGGATGTGGAAGGGTGTAAAGGTACACATGTGAGAGGCTATGCCTGTGCATCTCACAGGGCAGCTCCAGGTCTCATTCCCTCTAATGTCATCCTATCAAAATTGTTTTGAACAAACAATATCTCACTGGCCTGAACCTTGCCAAGCAGGCAAAGCTGGCCAATCAATGACCTGGTCTGCTTCCAGTGATAGGTATGCAAGCACATGGATCACCATGTGTGACTTTATAAAACACAAGTTCTATCTGGGGAGTGATTCACACCCTCAGTCTTGGCCAGATAACTTTGTAAGCAAGGCAAGTGCTTTAGACACTGAGCAACCCCTCTAGTTCCCTAATTTGTGGATACAGCTATGATGCATGTCTCTTACATTTCCCAAAATATTCTACTCGGTGAAATTTTAAAAAAATAGCTCTTATTTTTCAATTTAATCAAAAAATCATACATTTTAATTGGAGAGTTGAGACCAACATAATTTAGCATCATGGAGAGATGCATTTGCTGATTCCTGAAAATTTTTTTTATAGTTGATTCAATACTGACTTGTCCTTTTCTTTTTCTGTCATCTAGATACCTTTTACTGGATAAAATATTTTGATCCCTTCTCTCTCTCTCTCTCTCTCTCTCTCTCTCTCTCTCTCTCTCTCTCTCTCTCTCTGTCTCTCTCTCTCTCTGCCCTAAGATTTACTTTTTCTTGATATCTCATCATTGCAATGGCCTTTGCTCCTTTGTGTATAAAATTCCTTTTGTGTAAGATTCCATTGTGTCTCCTACAATGTTGACTTATTGCTCATGTATTACTTTCATTTGTGCTTATCTTGAAGGGTCTTTATTCTCTGATGATTTATAGAAGATAATTTTGCAGGCAATAAAAGTATTTGGGGGGAAGTTATTTACTCTTTGGATTTGAAATATATCATGAAATACTTTGCTGTTACTTCTGTGAAGGTGCTGAGAGGCCATCACATTCCATGGAGCTGTAGTTATGGGTGATTGTAAGGTGCCCAACATCAGTGTTGGAAACTGAACTTAGGCTTTTTGTGTTTTTTTTATGTTCTGTATTGCAAAATCTCAATTTCCTTGCTCAATTATTTTATCCAGTGTGTTGACATTTTTATCCACTTCCTGGATTTGATGTTCTTACTTCGTTGGTCTGTTGACTGAACTTTCTTTGAGATAAGTGATAATTTTTAAAACTAGGTTTTTGCTTGTTTGGAGGTTCTAGCAGGGGAGCACAGCTACTCGTATATCCTTGACCGAAGACCGGTCTTCCTCTATTCCGTGAAGGTTGTCCTCTTCGACCAAGGGCGCAGCTACGGGAGGGGCACACATGGAGTGGTGATGGAGGAAGGGAACACCCGCCTAGCCAGCCAGATCAGCCGAAGCAACCCTGGCGATCAATGGGGTGACCGATGTTGCAGCCAGATCGCCCTCACATCCAGCAAACCACTGAACTGAGAACGGGACCCCCGTTGAAGGAATCAGAGAAAGGACTAAAAGAGCTGAAGGGGCTTGAGACCCCATATGAACATCGATGCCAACCAACCAGAGCTTCTAGGGACTAAGCCACTACCCAAAGACTATTCATGGACTGACCCTGGACTCCAACCGCATAGGTAGCAATGAGTAACCTGGTAAGAGCACCAGTGGAAGGGGAAGCCCTGGGTCCTGCCAAGGCTAGACCCCCAGTGAATGGGATTCTTGAGAGGAAGGTGGTAATGGGGGGAGAATGGGGAGGGGAACACCCATATAGAAGGGGAGGGAGAGGGGTTAGGGGGATGTTGGCTTGGAGACCTGGAAAGGGAATAACATTTGAAATGTAAATAAGAAATACCCAATTTAATAAAGATGGGGGGAAACCTAGGCTTTTGTATTATTCTTTGCTGACATTTCAATCCACGAAGTGTCTTCAGTCTGGGTTCTTCTGCATTGCAGGTTTGGATGAGTCACGTTGGACCATTTGCATATTTATTCTGCTTACAGATTGAACTCTGTTCGTCTGTTAAAGAGAATGTCTTTTGTGAGAATTCTTTCCTTTGCTGCAAATTTTTTTGTTCCCCCATTCTTCATTTTATAGGGGTTTTCTTGGTAAGTAGCATTCCCTTGAGATTATGTTTGCCTAGATACAGACTTCAGCCAATACTCCTCCATAAACATTTCCTTGTACTGGTAAATAATAAAAGATGGCAAGACACCATGCCACACTAGCACCATTATTGGCAAGCCACATGACACTAGTGGAGTGTTCCCATCTCAGTCAGCCAGACTCTGCAGACTCTGGCCCAGAGCTCTCAAAATGACTCCACCTAACTCACTAACCAACTTCTATCCTACACTACCGCCTATCTCTCTGCTCGTTTGCTGCTGACTCTGTTCATATTCCCAGCAACCCAGTAAAATCAAAACTCTTGAAGCTTGTAATTTATCAATCAGATTTATTTCAGTGAATTCTCACTCCACAAAACGTCCGCACAATAAACTCAGAGCCAATTGACATTGACAGAAACTGCCCACCTAGATAAGACCGATTGCCCTGTAATTATTCATCCCTTATAAGATACTCATAGCTACCTGTGGCTATTAAAGCCACATGGGCCTCGTTCATCTTTCTCCTCCTCCATCCTGGTTTCTTCTTCTCTTCTCCTTGCTCTCCTGCCTTTCACAAACTCTGCCCCGCCTTTCTTTTTCACTGCCCAAATCACAGGCCTTGTCTTATCTTGTGCCTGCTCTCACCTGCATATAAACATCAATCCACATCCCCCACTGGCTTGACATACTTCACAACCCATAACAAGCATCTACGAGTCTGAGTCCATGCCTCTACCTGCATTGTGATTCTACTCTGGCCCTCAGAAAAGACACCGGCTTAATCAGTGGAAGGTTTAGTCAGTCAAGGTTTAGAGATATAAAAGTACAATATCTTCTTCCCCAACTTCAGAGCCTTGTAACATGAGCAACTCTCAGATAGATTCTCTGTGATGTACTACTGTGGAGACAGGCAGATCCTTCTCCAGACTCCGTTGCTCGTACTTTGCTGGTTTGTAACATAACATGTTATTTTTGTAATGTGTCAGCTGTGGCATTTGTAGGCCTGGCTGAGGCTTTTAGTGTCTTCTCCCTGTTTCCACCAGCAATGATGCTCTCACCTCCCCAGTACGCTATTCAGCTCTCTGTGATAGTCTGTTGTTTCCTTTGCAAATCTATAGCTCAGCACTACTGGATTTTACCTGTCTGCCAGCTAGTGTCACTCTCCTTAGCTAATGTATATATCTCACAACTTCAGTAGCCACTAATCTCAGTTTCATGGAGACACATAAGAAGGTTGGGTGTTTCTCATTGGCCATCTTCTTCTCAACTAAGCAATATATTCAAAGATATTTTAACATTCTAGATTCGTTATTATGTTTTCTTTTTTACCACTTATTTTTGCTTCAGTCTTGTTTTTATTTCCATTTAGTTTATAAACATTTTAGCTCTTCATTGTTTTGCAAAAAGACCACTTGAGCTAGAGGGATGGGTCAGTGGTTAAGAGTATTGGCTATTCTTCCAGTAATTCCAGGTTTAATTCCCAGCACCTACCTAGTGGCTTGCAACCATCTTTAACTCCAGATCCAGGGATCCATTGCGCTCTTCTAGCTTCTGCATGCACTGCATGCACATGATAAGTAGACCAACATGGAAGGTAAAATACCCATACACATAAAATAAAATAAGATTTTAAAAAAGGAAGAAAGACTGGTGGTTGTTCTTTTACTTCTGAAATAATGAAGACATTTAAAACTACAATTTCCCCTCTGATTAAATACCTTATTATTAACCACATGTGTGAGTATATGTAGGTATTTTATTATTTTCCTTATAACTAGTAATTTGACTTTTACATTTTTATTCCAAAAATTATCTGTAAGTCTATTCCTTCATTTTCAAGGCATTAAATTCCTGGTCATATTTTATTTTTCATTAAAATTTCTCACTTGTGCCTAGAATGTTTTCACAGTCCTGTGAAATTTTGATTTTTGTAGTCAAATATAGGTCCCATTTTGTAGTTATTTCAAAAATATAACAGAAAAAATATACCTTCGATATTTAAGGAGTTAAATATTGTATATGTATATATTAAAGAGTAACATTGTATTTATATATGAGTGTTTTGCCTGCATGTATGTCTGTGTACCATATATGTGTACTACTTGCTGAAGCCAGAAGAGAATGTCAGATTACCTGGGACTGGATGAGAGGTGATTGTTAGTGGCTCTATGGATGCTGGGAATGGAACCTGGCTCCTTGGCCAGAAGAACAAGTGCTCCTAACCACTGATGACACCTTTCAGCCCCAAATCAGCACAGCTTTAAATGGAATTTTCTGAACTATCCTAGCACTGATTAAGTGTTCTTTCTCTGCCTTTCCAATCCATTTTGCTTGAAATATCCAATGACATATAAGTTTGTGGTAAGTATATTTTCTTGGTAAATAATGTCGTTTCTTAGTTGGTAAATATCCTTAACCATTTAGTATTTTAAATGTCAAATTCCACCAAACAGATATTTCACTTTTCTTTTTCCCTCTCATGCTATATTATTATTTTATATTATATCACTTAATGACTGTGTATTTTCTTTTTACATTTTTTAATTTATTTTTTTCTCTTATATTATATCCAAACCACAGTTTCCCCACCTTTCTCTCAATGTGTATGTTTTTAACCTAGTCTATTAAGGTGTGTTGGTTTTTGTTTGGTTAGTTGGTTTGGTTTGGTTTGGCTTGGCTTGGTTTTAGTTTGTTTTTATTTTGTTTTGTTTTTGTCAGAGCACTGCCTGATAATGCCTATTTTTTAAATTCATACATTTAGTTCATTATCAACTAATATCATAAATAAAACATATTCTCTCCCACACCCGCGGATCCCGGCCCGAAGCAGCTCTCTGCCCCCAGACCCTGTGAGAGAGAGACCCAACCGCCTGGTCAGGTGGGCACTCCTGAGGCTGCAGAGCGGAAGAGACCACCAACACTGCTCACCCCTGCCCACATCCCTGGCCCAAGAGGAAACTGTATAAAGCCTCTGGGCTCCCGTGGGGGAGGGCCCAGGAGCGGCAGGACCCCTGCCTGAGACACCACCGGAACCTGAGGGAAACAGACCAGATAAACAGTTCTCTGCACCCAAATCCCGTGGGAGGGAGAGCTGAACCTTCAGAGAGGCAGACAAGCCTGGGAAACCAGAAGAGACTGCTCCCTGCACACACATCTCGGACGCCAGAGGAAAAAGCCAAAGACCATCTGGAACCCTGGTGCACTGACTCCCGGAAGGGGCGGCACAGGTCTTCCTGGTTGCTGCCGCAGCAGAGAGCCCCTGGGCAGCACCCCACGAGCGAACTTGAGCCTCGGGACCACAGGTAAGACCAAATTTTCTGCTGCAAGAAAGCTGCCTGGTGAGCTTGGGACACACGGAAGCAGAATTTCTCTAGGACCTGGCACGTTCTGTGTTTACCGGAAGTCCCACACCCGCGGATCCCGGCCCGCAGCAGCTCTCTGGTCCCAGACCCGGTGAGAGAGGGACCCAACCACCTGGTCAGGTGGGCACTCCTGAGGCTGCAGAGCGGAAGAGACCACCAACACTGCTCACCCTGCCCACATCCCTGGCCCAAGAGGAAACTGTATAAGGCCTCTGGGCTCCCGTGGGGGAGCGGCAGGACCCCTGCCAGAGACACCACCGGACCCTGAAGGAAACAGACCGGATAAACAGTTCTCTGCACCCAAATCCCGTGGGAGGGAGAGCTGAACCTTCAGAGAGGCAGACAAGCCTGGGAAACCAGAAGAGACTGCTCCCTGCACACACATCTCGGACGCCAGAGGAAAAAGCCAAAGACCATCTGGAACCCTGGTGCACTGAAGCTCCCGGAAGGGGCGGCACAGGTCTTCCTGGTTGCTGCCGCTGCAGAGAGCCCCTGGGCAGCACCCCACGAGCAAACCTGAGCCTCGGGACCACAGGTAAGACCAAATTTTCTGCTGCAAGAAAGCTGCCTGGTGAACTCAAGACACAAGCCCACAGGAACAGCTGAAGACCTGTAGAGAGGAAAAACTACACGCCCGAAAGCAGAATACTCTGTCCCCATAACTGACTGAAAGAGAGGAAAACAGGTCTACAGCACTCCTGACACAGGCTTATAGGACAGTCTAGCCACTGTCAGAAATAGCAGAACAAAGTAACACTAGAGATAATCTGATGGCGAGAGGCAAGTGCAGGAACCCAAGCAACAGAAACCAAGACTACATGCCATCATCGGAGCCCAATTCTCCCACCAAAACAAACATGGAATATCCAAACACACCAGAAAAGCAAGATCTAGTTTCAAAATCATTTTTGATCATGATGCTGGAGGACTTCAAGAAAGACATGAACACACTTAGGGAAGCACAGGAAAACATTAATAAACAAGTAAAAGCCTACAGAGAGGAATCGCAAAAATCCCTGAAAGAATTCCAGGAAAACACAATCAAACAGTTGAAGGAATTAAAAATGGAAATAGAAGCAACCAAGAAAGAACACATGGAAACAACCCTGGATATAGAAAACCAAAAGAAGAGACAAGGAGCTGTAGATACAAGCTTCACCAACAGAATACAAGAGATGGAAGAGAGAATCTCAGGAGCAGAAGATTCCATAGAAATCATTGACTCAACTGTCAAAGATAATGTAAAGCGGAAAAAGCTACTGGTCCAAAACATACAGGAAATCCAGGACTCAATGAGAAGATCAAACCTAAGGATAATAGGTATAGAAGAGAGTGAAGACTCCCAGCTCAAAGGACCAGTAAATATCTTCAACAAAATCATAGAAGAAAACTTCCCTAACCTAAAAAAAGAGATACCCATAGACATACAAGAAGCCTACAGAACTCCAAATAGATTGGAGCAGAAAAGAAACACCTCCCGTCACATAATTGTCAAAACACCAAACGCACAAAATAAAGAAAGATTATTAAAAGCAGTAAGGGAAAAAGGTCAAGTAACATATAAAGGGAGACCTATCAGAATCACACCAGACTTCTCGCCAGAAACTATGAAGGCCAGAAGATCCTGGACTGATGTCATACAGACCCTAAGAGAACACAAATGCCAGTCCAGGTTACTGTATCCAGCAAAACTCTCAATTAACATTGATGGAGAAACCAAGATATTCCATGACAAAACCAAATTTACACAATATCTTTCTACAAATCCAGCACTACAAAGGATAATAAATGGTAAAGCCCAACATAAGGAGGCAAGCTATACCCTAGAAGAAGCAAGAAACTAATCGTCTTGGCAACAAAACAAAGAGAATGAAAGCACACAAACATAACCTCACATCCAAATATGAATATAACGGGAAGCAATAATGACTATTCCTTAATATCTCTCAATATCAATGGCCTCAACTCCCCAATAAAAAGACATAGATTAACAAACTGGATACGCAACGAGGACCCTGCATTCTGCTGCCTACAGGAAACACACCTCAGAGACAAAGACAGACATTACCTCAGAGTGAAAGGCTGGAAAACAACTTTCCAAGCAAATGGTCAGAAGAAGCAAGCTGGAGTAGCCATTCTAATATCAAATAAAATCAATTTCCAACTAAAAGTCATCAAAAAAGATGAGGAAGGACACTTCATATTCATCAAAGGAAAAATCCACCAAGATGAACTCTCAATCCTAAATATCTATGCCCCAAATACAAGGGCACCTACATACGTAAAAGAAACCTTACTAAAGCTCAAAACACACACTGCACCTCACACAATAATAGTGGGAGATTTCAACACCCCACTCTCATCAATGGACAGATCATGGAAACAGAAATTAAAGAGTGATGTCGACAGACTAAGAGAAGTAATGAGCCAAATGGACTTAACGGATATTTATAGAACATTCTATCCTAAAGCAAAAGGATATACCTTCTTCTCAGCTCCTCATGGTACTTTCTCCAAAATTGACCATATAATTGGTCAAAAAAAGGGCCTCAACAGGTACAGAAAGATAGAAATAATCCCATGCGTGCTATCGGACCACCACAGCTTAAAACTGGTCTTCAATAACAATAAGGGAAGAATGCCCACATATACGTGGAAATTGAACAATGCTCTACTCAATGATAACCTGGTCAAGGAAGAAATAAAGAAAGAAATTAAAAACTTTTTAGAATTTAATGAAAATGCAGATACAACATACCCAAACTTATGGGACACAATGAAAGCTGTGCTAAGAGGAAAACTCATAGCGCTGAGTGCCTGCAGAAAGAAACAGGAAAGAGCATATGTCAGCAGCTTGACAGCACACCTAAAAGCTCTAGAAAAAAAAAGAAGCAAATACACCCAGGAGGAGTAGAAGGCAGGAAATAATCAAACTCAGAGCTGAAATCAACCAAGTAGAAACAAAAAGGACCATAGAAAGAATCAACAGAACCAAAAGTTAGTTCTTTGAGAAAATCAACAAGATAGATAAACCCTTAGCCAGACTAACGAGAGGACACAGAGAGTGCATCCAAATTAACAAAATCAGAAATGAAAAGGGAGACATAACTACAGATTCAGAGGACATTCAAAAAATCATCAGATCTTACTATAAAAACCTATATTCAGCAAAACTTGAAAATCTTCAGGAAATGGACAATTTCCTAGACAGATACCAGGTATCGAAGTTAAATCAGGAACAGATAAACCAGTTAAACAACCCCATAACTCCTAAGGAAATAGAAGCAGTCATTAAAGGTCTCCCAACCAAAAAGAGCCCAGGTCCAGACGGGTTTAGTGCAGAATTCTACCAAACCTTCAGAGAAGACCTCATACCAATATTATCCAAAATATTCCACAAAATTGAAACAGATGGAGCACTACCGAATTCCTTCTACGAAGCCACAATTACTCTTATACCTAAACCACACAAAGACCCAACAAAGAAAGAGAACTTCAGACCAATTTCCCTTATGAATATCGACGCAAAAATACTCAATAAAATTCTGGCAAACCGAATTCAAGAGCACATCAAAACAATCATCCACTATGATCAAGTAGGCTTCATCCCAGGCATGCAGGGATGGTTTAATATACGGAAAACCATCAACGTGATCCATTATATAAACAAACTGAAAGAACAGAACCACATGATCATTTCATTAGATGCTGAGAAAGCATTTGACAAAATTCAACACCCCTTCATGATAAAAGTCCTGGAAAGAATAGGAATTCAAGGCCCATACCTAAACATAGTAAAAGCCATATACAGCAAACCAGTTGCTAACATTAAACTAAATGGAGAGAAACTTGAAGCAATCCCACTAAAATCAGGGACTAGACAAGGCTGCCCACTCTCTCCCTACTTAATCAATATAGTTCTTGAAGTTCTAGCCAGAGCAATCAGACAACAAAAGGAGATCAAGGGGATACAGATCGGAAAAGAAGAAGTCAAAATATCACTATTTGCACATGACATGATAGTATATTTAAGTGATCCCAAAAGTTCCACCAGAGAACTACTAAAGCTGATAAACAACTTCAGCAAAGTGGCTGGGTATAAAATTAACTCAAATAAATCAGTTGCCTTCCTCTATACAAAAGAGAAACAAGCTGAGAAAGAAATTAGGGAAACGACACCCTTCATAATAGACCCAAATAATATAAAGTACCTCGGTGTGACTTTAACCAAGCAAGTAAAAGATCTGTACAATAAGAACTTCAAGACACTGAGGAAAGAAATTGAAGAAGACCTCAGAAGATGGAAAGATCTCCCATGCTCATGGATTGGCAGGATTAATATAGTAAAAATGGCCATTTTACCAAAAGCAATCTACAGATTCAATGCAATCCCCATCAAAATACCAATCCAATTCTTCAAAGAGTTAGACAGAACAATTTGCAAATTCATCTGGAATAACAAAAAACCCAGGATAGCTAAAGCTATCCTCAACAATAAAAGGACTTCAGGGGAATCACTATCCCTGAACTCAAGCAGTATTACAGAGCAATAGTGATAAAAACTGCATGGTATTGGTACAGAGACAGACAGATAGACCAATGGAATAGAATTGAAGACCCAGAAATGAACCCACACACCTATGGTCACTTGATTTTTGACAAAGGAGCCAAAACCATCCAATGGAAAAAAGATAGCATTTTCAGCAAATGGTGCTGGTTCAACTGGAGGGCAACATGTAGAAGAATGCAGATCGATCCATCCTTATCACCCTGTACAAAGCTTAAGTCCAAGTGGATCAAGGACCTCCACATCAAACCAGACACACTCAAACTAATAGAAGAAAAACTAGGGAAGCATCTGGAACACATGGGCACTGGAAAAAATTTCCTAAACAAAACACCAATGGCTTATGCTCTAAGATCAAGAATCGACAAATTGGATCTCATAAAACTGCAAAGCTTCTGTAAGGCAAAGGACACTGTGGTTAGGACAAAACGGCAACCAACAGATTGGGAAAAGATCTTTACCAATCCTACAACAGATAGAGGCCTTATATCCAAAATATACAAAGAACTCAAGAAGTTAGACCGCAGGGAAACAAATAACCCTATTAAAAAATGGGGTTCAGAGCTAAACAAAGAATTCACAGCTGAGGAATGCCGAATGGCTGAGAAACACCTAAAGAAATGCTCAACATCTTTAGTCATAAGGGAAATGCAAATCAAAACAACCCTGAGATTTCACCTCACACCAGTGAGAATGGCTAAGATCAAAAACTCAGGTGACAGCAGATGCTGGCGAGGATGTGGAGAAAGAGGAACACTCCTCCATTGTTGGTGGTATTGCAGACTGGTAAAACCATTCTGGAAATCAGTCTGGAGGTTCCTCAGAAAATTGGACATTGAACTGCCTGAGGATCCAGCTATACCTCTCTTGGGCATATACCCAAAAGATGCCTCAACATATAAAAGAGACACGTGCTCCACTATGTTCATCGCAGCCTTATTTATAATAGCCAGAAACTGGAAAGAACCCAGATGCCCTTCAACAGAGGAATGGATACAGAAAATGTGGTACATCTACACAATGGAATATTACTCAGCTATCAAAAACAACGAGTTTATGAAATTCGTAGGCAAATGGTTAGAACTGGAAAATATCATCCTGAGTGAGCTAACCCAATCACAGAAAGACATACATGGTATGCACTCATTGATAAGTGGCTATTAGCCCAAATGCTTGAATTACCCTAGATCCCTAGAACAAACGAAACTCAAGACGGATGATCAAAATGTGAATGCTTCACTCCTTCTTTAAATGAGGAAAAAGAATACCCTTGGCAGGGAAGAGAGAGGCAAAGATTAAAACAGAGACTGAAGGAACACCCATTCAGAGCCTGCCCCACATGTGGCCCATACATATATAGCAACCCAATTAGACAAGATGGATGAAGCAAAGAAGTGCAGACCGACAGGAGCCGGATGTAGATCGCTCCTGAGAGACACAGCCAGAATACAGCAAATACAGAGGCGAATGCCAGCAGCAAACCACTGAACTGAGAATAGGTCCCCCGTTGAAGGAATCAGAGAAAGAACTGGAAGAGCTTAAAGGGGCTCGAGACCCCATATGTACAACAATGCCAAGCAACCAGAGCTTCCAGGGACTAAGCCACTACCTTAATACTATACATGGACTGACCCCGGACTCTGACCCCATAGGTAGCAATGAATATCCTAGTAAGAGCACCAGTGGAAGGGGAAGCCCTGGGTCCTGCTAAGACTGAACCCCCAGTGAACTAGACTATGGGGGGAGGGCGGCAATGGGGGGAGGGTTGGGAGGGGAACACCCATAAGGAAGGGGAGGGGGGAGGAGGATGTTTGCCCGGAAACCGGGAAAGGGAATAACACTTGAAATGTATATAAGAAATACTCAAATTAATAAAAAAAAAAGAAAAAAAACATATTCTCTGACTTCCTTGCGACTGTTTATTATATATGTTTTTCTACTTTGTTGAGTTGACCTTTTCCTTGATTTCTTTGGTTGCTTGCAGGAGTATTCTATTCCTTTACTCTGTGTTAACTGGAAAGTTCTACTGCATATTTCGAATCTGCTGATGGATCCATTCCCTTCTCTACCATAAACATCCTTAAACATCATGATAGAACTCTCAAAAGTGGCAATACTGGACAGATATTCAAGTCCATTTTAGTAGAGTTAAAGCTGATTGTTGCTATCAAAAGACCATCTTTACCATATTCTCATAATCAGCAATAAAATTGGTAAGAATCATCTTGTGGTCTCTTATGCCTTTCTTAATTTATTATATTTTATTCTCCTCTCTTCCATGGTTTAATGCAAGGCTTGAGAAAGTGATTGAACTTGGAACACTATAAATTTCACCCCTTATGAAATAACTATTATAATAGCTAATGTACCTTGTGCCAAGTTTATGAGAATTAAATGGCACCATGGCTATAAAAGCTTATTAATAAAGACAAAGCTGTAGAATTATAAAAATACTGATTTCTTCTTATCCTGAGACATATTTCTTAGAATAGCAGTCTTGTAAGAGGGTTTGAGAGGTAAATATAGTTTCTGAAAGTATATTTGGAAAATGCTATCTGTGCTGTCTTCCTCTTTGAGATTATAAGTGCATATATAGATAGTAAAATTTTAAGGAGTTCCTAAAATCTAATAGAAAATATCTTCATTATAGCTTAGCACTAGATTTAGACAGACCTCAGTTTGCTTTTGAGCTCACCTATTTATTGGCATACATATTTTGAGTAGATTTTCTGAAGTCCATGGCCCTCAATTTTCTCATCTTAAAAAAAAATGGAAAAGAAAGCATTCCTTAATCACGAACTTCTTTAGGAAATTTCAAGAAACAATGCATGTAAAAGACTTCCAGCACAGAGCCCAGCACACAATGAGTCCAATAAATGGTATCAATTACTAATTCTGTCTTATGAAATCTAATAATATTAAAATCTGGCTGCCTCCAGTTTCTTCCTAATTTCTTTACAGCTCTTCTCAGCACACCAGTGGGAAAATCCTATCTTAAGCAACCAACATAATGTATCTGAGTCTTTCCATGTCCTCTGTCTTAACATTATGAAGCCTAGTGTTCATTAGCTACAAACAGTAGAACTTCTACTTGGAGGAATTATTCTATTACTTCAGGAGAGCAAGAGTTCTTTCTGGAAATAGGAAACATTTCCATCAGCACAGGATGGTAAAACATGAATTGCATAAGAGACAGACGAAACAGGTTTAGGGAAGAATCCTTATATGAGATAGACATGGCAAAGGACAGCATCCTGTAGGAGCCGAGAATCACAAGGCCAACGAGGGTTTAGGAACTTTAGAAATACATGAACCTAAGAGGGAAGCAATCAAATTTGATAATCACATGTAGGGTCTTTCAACACATACTTGTGCCCAAGAACATAAGTTTTTATGTGCAAGCTCCTTGACTTTATCTGTGGCATCTTCCTTAAATCAACAGGCTTGAAAGTTCATCTAGTCTTTGACTCCCGAGGGATATACCATGAGCAAGGCCTTTTGTGAATCCTGTCTGTTCTCCACCCTCCTAAACAAGAGGAGGGGGTAAAATGCAAAATTATTGGACTAAGTGCATGGTTAAGTCTTTTTAGTTAACCATTCTAGGATAAGAAACCCCAAACTATGTCAACTTCCATGACAAGTGCTGATTTGTCATTCCTAATGGTCATTAAAGCAAAGTGGTAAGAGGAAAATATGATCCTATCCAAGCTCAGCAAGGAAGGGCAAAGCGATCAATTTAGGAGCATTGTCAGAGCGTGGGGGAGAAGAGTGTCAGAGAGAGCATCACACAGTTCTCATATAGGTGCCTACTTGTAGGCACTAGCACATAGGTACTTTCTCATAGGTACGACCTCATAGGCACCTACTGACCTCTAATGTAAATCCTCAGATCAACGGCATTCACAACAGTAGGTTGTTGTCCTTCTTCTACTACAGTTCCTGCACAAATCTTTCTTGGTGTTTATTTTTACTGTGTTCAGTGAGGGAAACACAAAGGAGGGGTTGAAAGGAAAGGTACCAAGAACAGTCATTCACCTGGCCTTTTCCTTTGATGGAAAGGTCATTCTTTGATGGCTAAAAGTAAGTCTCTTAGCTCTGCTTTAAACTAAGCAAGGACTCCTTGTAAATAAATAATGAAGACAATGTCTGATTTGTCGCTGTTCTGATTTGTGCTCTCACACATGTTGGAATGTAACTGCCAGTGGGACAGTAATGAGCAGTAGAATGTGGACTCTCAGGAGGAGTTACATCATAAGGGTCTAGGCCTTTAACTATCAATTAAACTGCCCACAAAAATCCTTTCTTATCTTGGAAGTGAGTTACTTATGAGAGTGGGAAGTACACTAATGATTGGTTCATTAGATATGGCCTCTGTGTTTGGTTGCAATCTTTGGATTGATTGGTTAGCATTTTTTTCTCTGCCGACAATCAATTATAACACTAAAACTGTTACAGTAATTTTTTTTATACATTTTTTTACTGTTATACCACTCAACACCAAAAATGGTGATTGGCATATAGCAACCACTCAGTTAAATAAATTTCTTTATTTATAAGAGCTCATTGTGTCTCAGACCCAGGAGTGAGAACCTCATAAATATTTCCTCATTCAATCCTCAAGACAGACTACTATGCTCTGAATTGTGCCCCATATATTAGAATATATAAATACATCTTAATCCCTAACATTGCTATATTTGAGAAAAGATTTTTAAGAAAGGAATTACATTTAAATAAAGTTATACAATAACAATCCCCTATGAAGAGAAAGGGATATACACAGAGCAGGTCACAACACAGTGAGAAGGTAGCCTCCTACAACCAAATAGAAAGGCCGTATTAGAAGCTAATCATTCAGGTACCGCCATCTCAGACTTACGAACTGGAACTGAGAAGAAATTGTGTCTTTTTACTTAAGCTACCTGGTTGTGGCATTGTTGCAGCAACTCTAACTGACAAGTCTGTATCAGAATAAGCAAAATACTGTTTTCACCCCATGTTTAAGATTTAAGGAAGAGTTTGGGTGTGGAAAGATGGTTAAGAGCATGTGATAATATTACCCAGGTTTGGTTCCTAGTTCCCACATCATGGCTTACCACCCATAACTTCAGTTTCTGGGCATCTGACACCCTCTTCTGATGTCTGTGGGCACTGAATACATGTGGTGCACATACATACATACAAGCAAAACACCCATACACATAAAATTATGCTGATGTTTTAACAATTTGGGTGATATTTCAATAGTTTAAATAATTTCATTAATGTTACTACTGTTGTCTCTGGGTCTGGGGAAAATTGATAAAACAGACGGTGAGAGGGGGTAGATGAAGCGTTAAATGCAAAACCTTTTGTAGACGAGCATGTGAGCATTAAGTTCCAAGACGGCCTTTTCACAATTATGTTTCATTATACTTTGGGCTTCTTGATGCCTCTCCCCCATGCTCCATGTTTTTGTATTTTTTGTTTTGTTGATACAGGCTTTTACTCTTGTAACACAGGCTGACCTTAAATTCATTTCATAACCCAAGCTAAATTATACCTTACAATCCTCCCGCCTCAACCTCCCATATGCTGGAATTGCAGCTGTGTACTGCCACACTCTGGCATTATATTTTTTATGCACAGTAAATTGCAATTATAGGCATCTGCAAGGCATTATAATATTCACAAGAAAACAGTTTTTCCCCTTTTCAAGGTGACAGTGTCAGTTTTGGTGACAGCGGAAAAATACCTTTGATAGACCGAGAGACCTGGTTGCCCCTTTTGGTCAGCACTATGGTTTGGATATGGTTTCTGTCCCCCACACCACCATGTGCTAAAGGCTTGTTTCTAAAGTGTTGTCCCTGGGAGGTGCTGTGGACTTCAGAAGTGTTAATTTATTGGAACCCCTGTGGTCAGTCCCTAGATGGAGAGAGTAGCCCCTATTCTGTGAGCTCTGTCAGTCTGCATTGCAGCTCATGCTGTGAGCAGTTTGCACTGGCACACCCTCCCACCATTGCCATCTGGCACCCTCACCAGAGGCCTAAAGTAATGAGATCATCTAATCTTAAGACAGAAACCTCCAGAACTATGACATGAATAAACGTTTTTCTCCTTATAAGTTAATTGCCTTGATATCTCATTGCAGTAATGCAAAGCTGACTACAAGAATCAGCAAGCAATAAGAATATAATTCTTCACCCGACTCTATCAAAACTAAAACAAACGCTAGGGTCAAATAAGGCACTCTGTCTCTTGAAGTTCTCAAGTGCAAAACAACAAAAATGTTTAAAATACTTTATGCTGGACACGGAATGGAGAATAACTCCCCATTATGTATGATTATATTTGCTAAGATGATGTTCTAATGCCTGAAACTGTCAATAGGACTAAACTAACTTTTACTAAACACTAAACTGTTTTTCCTGTATGCACATACACACCTATGATGAAGAGTGTTCGGTTGGTAGTTAGTCAGTTGAGAAGGATCACTATGCATTGCATGCTGGGCTTAGGTCTCTGTGCCTGAGCCTCCAAAGCATTGAAATTATAGGTGTGCAATTACATGGCTAGAAACCTCTGGGTAATGTTTGAGGAGACTCACTGGTTAAGTCCACTGGCTGCTATTCCAAAGGTGCCGGCTTCAGTTCCCAGTACCTACATGGAAACTCAAAACCTATAAGTTCAGTTCCAGGGGATCCAATGCCCTCTTCTAACCTCTGCATGCACCAGGCATGCCTGTGGTACATAGACACACATGTGGGCAAAATACCCATACACATAAAGTAAATATATCTTTTTAAATGTCTAGTTTATAAATTAGCATAAGAAGAGATATAGCAACAACAGTAATCTAGTAGCACTGTGACAAGACTATTTTGCATGTGTAGTGGGATGATTCAGGAAACACACTGTTTACCTTACAAGTACAGTAACCTAATTTCCATCCTCAGAAGCCAGGAAAGAAAGCCAGGTGCAGAGGTCCGCATTTGTAATCCCTGCACTGAAGCAACAGACACAGGCAGGTCTCCATGAGTTCAAGGCCAGCCTGGTCTACATAGCAACTTCCATGGATGCATGGTGAAACATTGTCTCGAACACAAGTAAAATTTTCTATTTAATGCTTCTGGGCTACAGCTGAATGCTAATAACTGAAATCATTAAAAGAGAAATCACATGTAAGTATCAAAACTACAAAGAAGCATTTGCCTAAACATTTCTAAACAATCACTTGCTAAGAAAAAAACTGCTTTTAGTCACTGAAAAAAATATGAAATCTCCAGACTGCTTTTGTCTTGAATCTGGGACATTTATGTCCACTCTGAATAAATCTCCCCTGTGAAAAAGCTGAACTACATGGAGAACCAGAGATAGTCCAAGACAAAATAACAGTGAGTTTTCACATGAGCACAACTCTGTGTCACCAAACAATTCGATATTTGGTAAATGTTCAACAGCACCTTAGCACTCAGTCATCGTGAGCCTACATATGGTCATAATCACAATGTATAGAAAAAAATGTGTGCTTCTCGGGAGACCTTTTAAAACTCTTAGGAGGAGAGGATTGGTGGTTTCTTCATTAACTTTGTTAGAACACTGAGACAGAGAAGCAGAAAAAGAAACCCATGCCTAAAAGATACATTTTGAAAAGGGAAAAAGAAAGAAAGAAAGAAAGAAAGAAAGAAAGAAAGAAAGAAAGAAAGAAAGAAAGAAAGAAAGAAAGGAAGGAAGGAAGGAAGGAAGGAAGGAAATAATAATAAGATAGTCTTTCATAATATAATCTCATAAAGTCCAATATTCTATATGATTCTGTACAAATTATGAGAAATCAGATACCTTGAAATTTACCATTAACAGTTGGTATGAGGAACGGGAGAAATCTAGTTTAGAGGGTGAAGTCTTTGCCATGCAGCCTGCTATCTGAACTAGCTGGAAAAAGAGCTCTGGGTTGGTAAAGTAGACAGCAATACACAAAGATACCTAGTGGCTTCCACAGGCACACGCACACATGTAAACATATACCTACACGCCTGTATGCACATATGTATACAAAAAATAAATACTTGATTTTGCATAAATGCTGATGTTCATAGAGAAAAAAGTGTAAGATCACTATCCTAATGGCTGAAGTTGTCTAATAGAAGTAAGATTCTCCATTTTTATTTGAAATCAGAGAAACTAATGTCTTGGAAATTTAACATTATCCTAGTGCCTATATCACATAGCAATATAATTGGTGTTCCTGATTTAGTAATATTGCGCCCAGAGTAAAGAGATATTTATCTGATGAGTACACATTTTTGTAGCCCATTCTAAAGTTAAAAAAAAACTAAGCTAAAGAGCCTCTTGGAGAAACCAGACATGAAACCATGACTATGCCATCTCATTAAGAGGCAAAGTTGCCAAGAGGGATCTGCAAATTAGAGCTGAGGGCCTGAACTGCAGGAAGACTGCAGTTGGCATCTCCCAAGAAACTAACATGATATTATTATCATTAGAGAGTTATACTGTCCTCAATTAATACTAGCTTATTTTCTTCCAATACAATTTAGATTAGCTTAATTCACTGAATTAAAAAAGAAAACTTGAAGTAGTATATTTTTAATAAATTTCACCAATATATTGATAGAGAACTCATTAAATGCTGCACTAACACACACTGCTTCTCTCTCCTCATGTATCTATATCTAGGCAAACATCGAGGGATTTGGAGAGGCCAGTATTTGCTTGTTAAGCAGCAGATAAAGTGACGGGTTTTCATCATGCTGTTTTCATGTACAATTCTTCCTCCCTCCTCTTCCTATCCTGCTACCTTTCTTCCTCAAACCCTTCCACTCCTTGTAGTCCCCTTTCTGCATTCATATCATATGCTCTATTACCCTTTTCAACTTGCTATAGTCCTCTGTTTCCCGTGTCGTGGTCCCCTTTCTAGTGTCACAGCTGTTGTGATTGGAATGAGAATGTCCCCCATAAACTTAAGTGTTTGTTCACTTGCTCCCTGTTGGTAATGAATGCTGTTTGGAGAGATTCAGAAGGTTCAGCCTTGCAGCAGGAAGTAAGCCACTGAGGAACAGAGTTCGAGAGATCATAACCTAGTCCCACTTGCAGTTCATTCTCTCTGTTTTGTGTTTGTGATTAAAGATGTAATCTCTCAGTTTCCTGCTCTTTCTACCATGCCTGCTGCTTGCTGTCATGCCCCCTTGTCGTAATGGATGCTTAGCTGCCTGGAATTACAAGCCAAAATAAAATTTTTCTTCTATAAGTTGCTTGGGTTATAGTGTTTTATCACAAATACAGAAAAGTAACTAAAACAATAGCCTATAACCACATTCACTATATAGAAACATATAAAAATTAAAAGTGAGGATCTGGTTTGTTAGAGAGCATGCAGTATCTTTTCTTCTGAGTCTCAGTTACCTCAGTTAATATAATAATTCTGAGATCATATACCTTCCTCAAAATGTCATGTTTTCATACAGATGAATAAAATTTCACTGTGCCTATGTGAACTTTCTCATTATCTATTCACCTGTTAATGTATTTCCAAGCTGATTCCACTTCCTAGCTATTCTGAATGGAATAACAGTAACACTGCTATCTCTGGTGTAGAACATAAAGTCCTTTGAATATAGGTGCAAGAATGTTATGACTGGGTCAGAAAGTGTTTGTAATTTTTAAAAACCCACAGACTAATTTCCTCTGTGTCTACACTGGTTTATACATCCCACAGGATGGCTGCTGAGCCATCTTAAAGAAATAATGGAATAAAAAGTAATAGATTAACAAACTGGATACGCAACAAGGACCCTGCATTCTGCTGCCTACAGGAAACACACCTCACAGACAAAGACAGACATTACCTTAGAGTGAAAGGCTGGAAAACAATTTTCCAAGCAAATGGTCAGAAGAAGCAAGCTGGAGTAGCCATTCTAATATCAAATAAAATCAATTTTCAATTAAAAGTCATCAAAAAAGATAAGGAAGGACACTTCATATTCATCAAAGGAAAAATCCACCAAGATGAACTCTCAATCCTAAATATCTATGCCCCAAATACAAGGGCACCTACATATGTAAAAGAAACCTTACTAAAGCTCAAAACACACATTGCACCTCACACAATAATAGTGGGAGATTTCAACACACCACTCTCATCAATGGACAGATCATGGAAACAGAAATTGAACAGAGATGTAGACAGACTAAGAGAAGTCATGAGCCAAATGGACTTAACGGATATTTATAGAACATTCTATCCTAAAGTAAAAGGATATACCTTCTTCTCAGCTCCTCATGGTACTTTCTCCAAAATTGACCATATAATTGGTCAAAAAACGGGCCTCAACAGGTACAGAAAGATAGAAATAATCCCATGCGTGCTATCGGACCACCACGGCCTAAAACTGGTCTTCAATAACAATCAAGGAAGAATGTCCACATATACGTGGAAATTGAACAATGCTCTACTCAATGATAACCTGGTCAAGGAAGAAATAAAGAAAGAAATTAAAAACTTTTTAGAATTTAATGAAAATGAAGGTACAACATACCTAAACTTATGGGACACAATGAAAGCTGTGCTAAGAGGAAAACTCATAGCGCTGAGTGCCTGCAGAAAGAAACAGGAAAGAGCATATGTCAGCAGCTTGACAGCACACCTAAAAGCTCTAGAACAAAAAGAAGCAAATACACCCAGGAGGAGTAGAAGGCAGGAAATAATCAAACTCAGAGCTGAAATCAACCAAGTAGAAACAAAAAGGACCATAGAAAGAATCAACAGAACCAAAAGTTGGTTCTTTGAGAAAATCAACAAGATAGATAAACCCTTAGCCAGACTAACGAGAGGACACAGAGAGTGCGTCCAAATTCACAAAATCAGAAATGAAAAGGGAGACATAACAACAGATTCAGAGGAAATTAAAAAAATCATCAGATCTTACTATAAAAACCTATATTCAACAAAACTTGAAAATCTTCAGGAAATGGACAATTTCCTAGACAGATACCAGGTACCGAAGTTAAATCAGGAACAGATAAACCAGTTAAACAACCCCATAACTCCTAAGGAAATAGAAGCAGTCATTAAAGGTCTCCCAACCAAAAAGAGCCCAGGTCCAGACGGGTTTAGTGCAGAATTCTACCAAACCTTCAGAGAAGACCTCATACCAATATTATCCAAAATATTCCACAAAATTGAAACAGATGGAGCACTACCGAATTCCTTCTACGAAGCCACAATTACTCTTATACCTAAACCACACAAAGACACAACAAAGAAAGAGAACTTCAGACCAATTTCCCTTATGAATATTGACGCAAAAATACTCAACAAAATTCTGGCAAACTGAATCCAAGAACATATCAAAACAATCATCCAACATGATCAAGTAGGCTTCATCCCAGGCATGCAGGCATGGTTTAATATACGGAAAACCATCAACGTGATCCATTATATAAACAAACTGAAAGAACAGAACCACATGATCATTTCATTAGATGCTGAGAAAGCATTTGACAAAATTCAACACCCCTTCATGATAAAAGTCCTGGAAAGAATAGGAATTCAAGGCCCATACCTGAACATGGTAAAAGCCATATACAGCAAACCAGTTGCTAACATTAAACTAAATGGAGAGAAACTTGAAGCAATCCCACTAAAATCAGGGACTAGACAAGGCTGCCCACTCTCTCCCTACTTATTCAATATAGTTCTTGAAGTTCTAGCCAGAGCAATCAGACAACAAAAGGATGTCAAGGGGATACAGATAGGAAAAGAAGAAGTCAAAATATCACTATTTGCAGATGATACGATAGTATATTTAAGTGATCCCAAAAGTTCCACCAGAGAACTACTAAAGCTGATAAACAACTTCAGCAAAGTGGCTGGGTATAAAATTAACTCAAATAAATCAGTTGCCTTCCTCTATACAAAAGAGAAACAAGCCGAGAAAGAAATTAGGGAAACGACACCCTTCATAATAGACCCAAATAATATAAAGTACCTCGGAGTGACTTTAACAAAGCAAGGAAAAGATCTGTACAATAAGAACTTAAGACACTGAAGAAGGAAATTGAAGAAGACCTCAGAAGATGGAAAGATCTCCCATGCTCATGGATTGGCAGGATTAATATAGTAAAAATGGCCATTTTACCAAAAGCAATCTACAGATTCAATGCAATCCCCATCAAAATACCAATCCAACTCTTCAAAGAGTTAGACAGAACAATTTGCAAATTCATCTGGAATAACAAAAAACCCAGGATAGCTAAAGCTATCCTCAACAATGAAAGGACTTCAGGGGGAATCACTATCCCTGAACTCAAGCAGTATTACAGAGCAATAGTGATAAAAACTGCATGGTATTGGTACAGAGACAGACAGATAGACCAATGGAATAGAATTGAAGACCCAGAAATGAACCCACACACATATGGTCACTTGATATTTGACAAAGGAGCCAAAACCATCCAATGGAAAAAAGATAGCATTTTCAGCAAATGGTGCTGGTTCAACTGGAGGTCAACATGTAGAAGAATGCAGATCGATCCATGCTTATCACCCTGTACAAAGCTTAAGTCCAAGTGGATCAAGGACCTCCACATCAAAGCAGACACACTCAAACTAATAGAAGAAAAACTAGGGAAGCATCTGGAACACATGGGCACTGGAAAAAATTTCCTGAACAAAACTGCATGGTATTGGTACAGAGACAGACAGATAGACCAATGGAATATAATTGAAGACCCAGAAATGAACCCACATACCTATGGTCACTTGATTTTTGACAAAGGAGCCAAAACCATCCAATGGAAAAAAGATAGCATTTTCAGCAAATGGTGCTGGTTCAACTGGAGGGCAACATGTAGAAGAATGCAGATCGATCCATGCTTATCACCCTGTACAAAGCTTAAGTCCAAGTGGATCAAGGACCTCCACATCAAACCAGACACACTCAAACTAATAGAAGAAAAACTAGGGAAGCATCTGGAACACATAGGCACTGGAAAAAATTTCCTAAACAAAACACCAATGGCTTATGCTCTAAGATCAAGAATCGACAAATGGGATCTCATAAAACTGCAAAGCTTCTGTAAGGCAAAGGACACTGTGGTTAGGACAAAACGGCAACCAACAGATTGGGAAAAGATCTTTACCAATCCTACAACAGATAGAGGCCTTATATCCAAAATATACAAAGAACTCAAGAAGTTAGACCGCAGGGAAACAAATAACCCTATTAAAAAATGGGGTTCAGAGCTAAACAAAGAATTCACAGCTGAGGAATGCCGAATGGCTGAGAAACACCTAAAGAAATGTTCAACATCTTTAGTCATAAGGGAAATGCAAATCAAAACAACCCTGAGATTTCACCTCACACCAGTGAGAATGGCTAAGATCAAAAACTCAGGGGACAACAGATGCTGGCGAGGATGTGGAGAAAGAAGAACACTCCTCCATTGTTGATGGGATTGCAAACTGGTACAACCATTCTGGAAATCAGTCTGGAGAATCCTCAGAAAATTGGACATTGAACTGCCTGAGGATCCAGCTATACCTCTCTTGGGCATACCCAAAAGATGCCCCAACATATAAAAAAGACACGTGCTCCACTATGTTCATTGCAGCCTTATTTATAATAGCCAGAAAATGGAAAGAACCCAGATGCCCTTCAACAGAGGAATGGATACAGAAAATGTGGTACATCTACACAATGGAATATTACTCAGCTATCAAAAACAACGACTTTATGAAATTCGTAGGCAAATGGTTGGAACTGGAAAACATCATCCTGAGTGAGCTAACCCAATCACAGAACGACATACATGGTATGCACTCATTGATAAGTGGCCATTAGCCCAAATGCTTGAATTACCCTAGATGCCTAGAACAAATGAAACTCAAGACGGATGATCAAAATGTGAATGCTTCACTCCTTCTTTAGAAGGGGAACAAGAATACCCTTGGCAGGGAAGGGAGAGGCAAAGATTAAAACAGAGACTGAAGGAACACCCATTCAGAGTCTGCCCCACATGTGACCCATACATATATAGCCACCCAATTAGACAAGATGGATGAAGCAAAGAAGTGCAGACCGACAGGAGCCGGATGTAGATCGCTCCTGAGAGACACAGCCAGAATACAGCAAATACAGAGGCGAATGCCAGCAGCAAACCACTGAACTGAGAATAGGTCCCCCGTTGAAGGAATCAGAGAAAGAACTGGAAGAGCTTGAAGGGGCTCGAGACCCCATATGTACAACAATGTCAAGCAACCAGAGCTTCCAGGGACTAAGCCACTACCTAAAGACTATACATGGACTGACCCTGGACTCTGACCTCATAGATAGCAATGCATATCCTAGTAAGAGCACCAGTGGAATGGGAAGCCCTGGGTCCTGCTAAGACTGAACCCCCAGTGAACTAGACTGGTGGGGGAGGGCGGCAATGGGGGGAGGGTTGGGAGGGGAACACCCATAAGGAAGGGGAGGAGGGAGGGGGATGTTTGCCCAGATACTGGGAAAGGGAATAACACTCGAAATGTATATAAGAAATACTCAAGTTAATAAAAAAAAAAAAGAAAGAAATAATGGATTTCTTTAAGATCTTTCCATAGTTCCCTGTCCGCATTTTTTGATGCTGCTGCTGCTGCTACTACTGTGCTTTTTCTTGTTGTTTTGACTAATAACCAGTCTAACTGAGGTAAGACAAAATCTCAATATTATTTTGATTTGCCTTTCCTTATTGTAGGAGTCAGAGAGCATGGAAGACTCCAGGAGAACACAGCCCACTAAATCAAAGAAGCAGGACCCATACGGGCTCACAGAGACTGAAGCACCATCTTCTTGGAGAGGTTCACTAGTTACTCTGCATTTCTGTTATAACTTTTAGCTTGTGTTTTTATGGGACTCTTAGCAGGGGGAGTGGTTTGTCTCTGACTCTTTGCCTGCTCTTGGGACTCTTTTGTTCCTACTGCGTTGCCATGTCCAGCCTTGATATGAGGGATTTTGCCTTGTCTTATTGTATCTTGTTTTGATTGTTGTCTCTTGGATGCCTCGTCTTTCTGAAGGGAAATGGAAGTGGAATGGATCTGGGGAGAGGGGAATATGGAAGGAAGCTGGGAGAACTGGAAGGAGAGGAACCTGTTTTCAGAATATATGTATGAGTGAAGGAACTGTTTTCAATTTTTTAAAAATGCCTTTCCTTGATAGTTAATGAAGTTGAACACCTATAAAAATATTCATTAGCCATCTGTTTCCACTTTTGAAAACTCCGTTCCATTCATTAGACCATTTATTAACTAGCAGTTTTATTTTTTGGTGTTTAATTTGGTAGGGGTGCCAATAGTAGGACAAGAGTGAATTAAGAACATAGATTCGAAATTGAGACTAACTACTCACAAATCCGTTCAGAAGACTCTTCTGAAATAATGGGAATGCTGTGTCTTTTTTAAATATTTACATGTCTGAGTACATGCGTGTGTGCGTCTGTGTATGTGTGTGTGCCATGGGCTTGTGCGTACTCACACACAAAGGCCAGAAGAGGGTGTCAGACCCCCCTTAACTGAAGCTACAGGCAGTTGGGGTCCATTCCATGCGGGTGCTGGAAACTGAGCTCAGGTCATCTGGAAGAGTAGCAAGTCCTCTTAACTGCTGAGCCACCTCTCCAGCCCCGTGAGGAATATTCTGTTCATATATCATCCTCAATAGTAGCTACATAAGGCTTCTAAACTCTTGAAATGTATCATGTAAGAAATGATCTAACTCTCAGACATTCGACTTGAATTAATTTTAATTAATATAGCTTTATATGGTTAGTGGCTGGCATGCTAGCTACTGCCCTTTGCTCAAGAGCTATAAATCTTTGGACGTGAAACTTTCTGGGCTTTAGTTTTGTCACCGCAACTCCCTATCTGAGTAAGACACAAAATGAATGAGACCATGTAAAGCCCTCAGCATACAGCTGGATGAAGATTCTGATTATTCTGTAAAATGTTTGAAGCCAATCTTTTCTGTGTCAACACTGATTGGTTGCCTTTTTCAGGCTCTGACCATGCTTGCATTATCAAAAGATTGCCTTAATGCACGCAGCTATACTGAGTACCACAGCCTGCCCTCCCAGCAAATTCTAACAAACAAATGTGGCTACAAAATAAATTTCATCTTGGCTACACCAGAACCAATCAGGGAAGTGACCACTAGAGCCACTTACCCAAATTCTTACATGGCTGGTCTGTCCTATGCCCCTCTCATCACGATCGTCTTCTTTCTTTCCTCTCCCCTAAGCCTAGGAATCCTAAAAGTCCGACCTTTCTGTACTGCCCAGCCATTAGCTTCTGGTATCTTTATTTACTAATCAGAGCCAACTGGGGCAGGGTCCCTCAGCATCATAGATGTAGACACTTGTGTAAACAGTTTTGGGGACTAAAATTAATATTATAACACAAGCAGTATTAGCCAAACCCATTTCAACTTGGTTATGAAGCCATCCTCTGAACTACACCTATGTGAACAAGCGATGTCTGATATTCAATGGTACTTTATTAGTACTCTGTAATTTTATGCACCTTGATTCCTCCCCCCAAAAAGTACAAGCTCCTGGAAGATGAAGATCTAATATTTTTTGGATCCTTAATACTGTTTAAAATGCTATTACATTAATTAAGGTCTGGCTGAACAGATGTATCAGTGCTTAAAACAATTGCTATTCTTCTAGAAAACCTGAGTTTTGTTCCCAGCACTCACATCTGGCAGTTCATAACAGCCTATGACTACAGGGGATCCAATGTCTTACTCTGGATTTCATAGACACCTACAGATATCTAGTATATACACACATAAGTAAAACTGAATCTTAAAAAATTAATAATGGTAAAACAATAACTTTGTTAAAATTGATATCTAGGATCTCTGTAAGGTATTTGAAACTCTTAAATCAAAATGACTCTTTTTATAATGAACTCGTTAAAAATTGACCCCAGGACAAATACTCATTAATGACAGATGTGATGTATATTTTAAACGAAATTCTCAATAATTGCTTGTATTTGCTAATGTACAACACTTTCCTAAAGATATATCTACCTGATCTTTTAATAACCTCTTGTAATGTGCAGTCTCTTATAGTCTAAATCACAACTATGTTTCCCTTATGAACTCCACCTACGCTTACCTCCTTGACTTTCTCCATATCTGATATCTCTACCGCTGACTCCCCAACACCCTCACAGTTACCACAGCTTTGGAGAACATTTTCAAACAGCGCCCCCAGCAATCTGACCTCGCTGCCTGCACAGCCTCCATAATACCCACCCGAGAGATTTTCTCCCTATCCAATGGGATAATCCTTCTCCACTGCAGCGAGATAGTTGAGGAAAGTAAATGATGGAGGTAATCAAAGAAAAATTATATTGACAGTTCGCTTGGGTTCAGGTGTTAGGAGTAGTTCGTGGCACAAAAGAGAAGTCTTTGATCTCAGAAAAGGCTTTCTCCAAAATAGCATGCCAGATAGGTTTTTGTTATTTTCACTGTCTTTCCAGACATTAGCTAATAGTGTGGTCCTATCCATTTGTGGATATCCATTCAAGAGTACTGAAGGCAATTTTGATACCTGGGCATCACTGCCAAGACATCTAAGTCAATACAAACAAACCTATATGTAGCAGAAAAATGGCCTTGTTGAGCACCAATGGGAGGAAGAAGCCCTTGGTCCTGCCAACAGGTGAAGTCCTGAACCTCAACACAACAGCTAGCAAAATCACACAAGCAGATGGAAGAAAAATTAATTTCCATCCCAAAATATTAATGCATATGTGGTGTCACATTTAGTGACATTCCCCAGGGTAGGGGAATGTCAGGGCAAGGAAGCAGGAAGGGGTGGGTGAAGGAACAACCTCATAGAAGAAGGGGGAGGGGGGAATGGGATAGGGGATTTATGGATGGGAAACCAGGAAAGGGGAATATTTGAAATGTAAATAAATTTTTAAAAATCCAAGGAAAAAACGAGCATTTTAATACCAATGGCCACTGCTTCTCTTCCTTTCTAACCCAATCTAATGCTCTCCCTTCTGCAAACCAAGAACACAGGGTAACTTCTGCAAAAGGCTTAAATCTCCTGGAAACACAGAATCTTCCCAATGAGGATAACAGCATAGAGTAGCAAGGGTAGAGCAAAGTACCCAGGCGAATAAGACAAAGACAAAATGTTCACCATCTTCAAAGGCCAAGAGGTAAAGTCCTGAACCTCAACACAACAGCTAGCAAAATCACACAAGCAGATGGAAGAAAAATTAATTTCCATCCCAAAATATTAATGCATATGTGGTGTCGCATTTAGTGACAAAATACAAGTCCTTAGACCAGAAACACCATAGTTCTAATATGAAGTATCTAGATTGAAAATGATCAAATAAGACGATCTTAAGACCTCGACTCTTCAGGTCAGACAATTTTCTGAAATCAAAGAAGGTTAATGTGAAAGCATCTGTCAGCCAAATGGCAGGCCTGAAAGGAAAAAGAACGTAAGCTGTCACTCTTAAGTGTGGGTCAACACAGAGTGACTAATTTCCAAGATGATGCATGGGACATGGGAACAGAGCAAAGCATTCTTACGATATAAAAACCTACGGATACTTGCCCAACCAGTTAATCAAAATCATGTTGCATGTCATGTTGGTGATATGTACATGAATATGGTATGGTGTGAGCAGCACTCCACCTCTACGAATTTGCTCCCTGAACCCAAGACCCAAGAACAACCATGAGAAATACATCAGCCAAATCACAACTGAGGTCTAGCCTACAAAATTACCTAACAAAGAAAGTCTAAGAAACTGACACCTCATTGAGGCACAATGATGAATTGCAATATAGTATCTTGGATGGGACCCAGAAACAGGAAAAGAAAAGAGAAAAAAAAACACCTTGGGTTAAAAATCAGAAGAAACCTGTACAGATTATAAACTTTGGCTAATATTTAACATATGCATTTACTAAATGTGACAAAGTTACCAAAATACAAATTTAGAACAGAGGAAACTGGTGCACGGTCTGTGTCAACTCTTGGTACTATCTTTGTAAATTTTTTTTCTGTAAATCTAAAATTAATTTTATTTTTCAAAAAACTGAAAAGACAGAATAGCACCTAGTTTCCATGTGCAGGAGGATCTAATTTGGAAGAGATTTCCTTTCCCTGTGCCTTTCACAAACTGTAGTTCTAATTTTGTCAGGAAGGTGCAAAACACAAATTTTGAAATTATCCCCACATAAATAATTCAGTCTGTGATTAGTACCAGAAAAGAATACATTAATCTCAGTCTAGATTATCATATCAACCTGAACTAAGTTCTGTATAAGAAACAATACTTAGGATAAAGAATATAGCACGAGATAGGATTGTAGAAAACCAGACTTAGCCAAAAGCAACTTAGAGTAGGAAAGGATTTATTCATCTTATATTTCCAGGTCACAGACCATCAGTGAGGGAAGTCAGGTAAGCACCCACATTGGGTACCTGAACACAACTGTATAGGAACACTGGTCTCTGCTTGTTTGCAAGATCATGTTTACCTGGCTTTCTTACACAGCACAGGACCACCTGCCAAGTACTGGTGACACCCAGAGTCAACTGGGCTCTCTGGCATCAAATAGTAATCAACACAGTCCCCAAGAGACATACCCATAGACTACCTGATCTAGGCAATTCCCCAAAGTATTCCTCTCATATGACAGTCCTTTCCTACACTGCCTGCTCTTGTAGTAGGTTGAGGATTTCAGGTTTCACATGTAGGTCTTTAATTCATTTTGTAGTTAGTTTTTGTGTACAGTGATAGATACAGGTCCAATTTCATACTTCTGCAATTAACCGTCCAGCTTTCCTATTATCATTTGGTAAAGACGTTTCCTTTCCTCCAGCTGGCATCTTTGTCAAATATTAAATGGCTGAAATTGCATGTACTCATCGTGTTTATGTCTTTGCTTTTATTCTATTGGTCTATATTGGTCTATTGGTCTGTTTTTGTGTCTGTTCCATATTTTTTCTATTACTATGTCTCTAATTTATCTTGAGCTCTAGAACCGTAATCACTTCATCATGGTTCTTTTTGGCTTTCCAGAAACTTTCCTGGTTCCATATGAATTTTACAGTAATTTTTTTTCTATTTCCATGAAGAATTAGATAGAGAGTTCAAATGGAATTACATTGAATCTTAATAATTTTTATAAAAGTGGTCATTTTTCACTGTATTAATATTACTACTCTATGAGCAGGGAATGACTTTACCTTTGTGCATGTGTGTGTTTCTCTTTTTCTTTCTTTGGAATTCTAAATTTTATTATAGTTTCTTCACCTCTTTGTCAGACTTATCCCTAGGCAAATTTTCTTTGATATTATTATGAGTGGGAATGTGTCCATGATCTCTTTCTCTGCATGTTTGTTGTTAATCTATTTTTAAAAAGCTATTGGCCAGCCCCTTGCTAGCTGCATCACTCTAGGAAGCAGGTCCCACACTTCCCCCTGGACTTCACAGTAAAGCTGGCCCTGGTGGTGGGGACGCATTTCATGGATAATGTGAACTTGGTTATGGTGGACAACCTTTTGGTGTCTGTTTGCCTGTAAGTATTCTGAGGGTTTTTTCAGTTATTCATTAGGGATACATATTGGCCTGTAATTTTCTTTCCTTGATTCCTTGAATTTCCTTGTTTGCTTTTGGTATTGGGGTGATACTGGCCTCATAGGAGTTTGGGAATGTGCATGGTGTTTTTCTCTTGACTAATATAAGAAAGATTGACTGTAAGTCTTTGAAATCTGAAAGAATTTTGCTGCAAATGTATCTCACTTGGGTTTTTTCTCTTAGAAGACTTTTATTAGTATTTCAATCTCTTTTATATACTATAGGTCTATTTAGGGTGGTTTAAATTTTCTGGTTTTGCTGAATCTAGAAATTCAATCATTTCTTTTTAAGATTTCCAACTTAATGAAGGGAAGACTTTTAAAGTAATCCCTTAAAGTACTCTGGATTTCTTTTGTTTATGTTGTAATGTTTCACCATTTCTGGTTCTGTTAATTTAACTTCTTTTTGTTTCTTTTGGTTAGCTGTGCCAAGGGTCTGTCAATTTTTTTCCCAAAGAACCAACACTTATCCTTTATACTGTTTTCTGTGTTTCAATTTCAATCATTTCTGATTTTTATCATTCAATGCCATTTAGGTTTGGGTTTGGTTTCTTGGTTTTTTTTCTAAATGTTTCAGTGCCATAATTAAGCCATTTAGTTATGTTCTTTCTGATTTTTTTAATATAGGAATAATAATTAACCATTTCTCTCATGGGACTACTTTAGGTGTGTCTCAAAAGATTGTTTTCCTATATTTTAATTTTCATTGAGTTCTAAGAAATATTATATTTCTCTTTTGGTTTCTTCTTTGAGCCATTCATCATTCAGTAGAAGCTGTTTAATCCCCATGAGTTTATATATTTACTATAAATTTGTTTGCTGTCAATTTTATTTTATTGCAACAATGTCAGATAGAATATACAGAGTTATTTCAATCTTGAATTTATAAAAATTTGTTCTGTGTCCTGGGATTTGGTATATCATATGGAAACTTCCATCTGCTGCTGAGTAAAATTTATATTCTTTGGTATTTGAGTGGGACGTTCTGTAGATATTTGTTAAGTCCACTTAATTTTCAATTTTATTTAATGCTGATGTTTCTCTGTTTATGTTATGTCTGGATAACCTGTCTACTGGAAAAAGTGAGATACTTATATCATCCACAGTTAATAGTCTGCTGTTAATGCATAAATCTGGATATGTGTGTGTGTGTGTCTGTGTGTGTGTGTCTGTGTGTGTGTGTGTCTGTGTGTGTGTGTGTCTGTGTGTGTGTGTGTGTGTGTGTGTGTGTGTGTGTGAGAGAGAGAGAGAGAGAGAGAGAGAGAGAGAGAGAGAGAGAGAGAGAGAGAGAGAAATGAGGCATACGAGTCTTTTAGTACTGGGGATGAGCTGTTCTAGTCTCTTCAAAGTTTCCATTGAGAAATCAGGTCTTATTCTGATGTGATTTTCCTTTTTAGACGACTTGCATGTTTTTCTTGCACAGCTTTCTAGGCACCTATTTGTATACTTACAGTTTTAACTACTATATGCCAAAGGGATTTTCTTTTGGTATCTTGTCAATTTGTTTTTGTGCAAGTTTCATATGCAAACATATGGTTTGTCTTTCCTTAGTTTGGAAATAATTTCTTTAGTGAGCTTATTGAATATATTGACTATGTCATTAACTTGGTATTATTCACTCTCACCTATTCAATGATTTGACCTTTTCATACTCTCCCACATTTACTATATGTCCCTTGCCTATGGTTTTTTTTAACTTAGTTTTTTTGAAGCTGACTGACTCTATCTTGCCTCTGCAGATTCTTTTTTATTTTATTGGATTTTTTATTAACATTTGAAATATTATGCCCTTTTCCAGTTTCCTGTCAATAAACACCCTATCCCAACCTCCCTCCACCTTCTTCTAAGAGGGTGTTCCCCCAGCCATCCACCCACCTTTTCCCGCCTCCCTGCCCTAACATTCCCCTACACTGGTATCAAGCCTTAGCAGGACCAAGTGCTTCTCCTCCCTTTGGTGCCCAACAAAATCATTCTCTGCTACCATGCAGCTGGAGCCTTGGATCGGTCCATGTGTACTCTTTGACTGGTGGTTCAGTCCCTGGGAGCCCGAGTTGGTTGGTATTGTTGTTCTTATGTGTTACAAACCCCTTCAGCCCCCTCACTCCTTTCTCTAATTCCTCCAATGGGAACCACATTCTCAGTTTTGTTGCAATAAAATTAAAATAAATTCTGTCTTTTATCCCGAACTTGATCTGGCACTATAATGCCCCATGATGTCTGTTGGATGTCTTTATCTCAGTCAGCAAAGCATCTCCACCCGATTTGCTGTATCCCGTATCGCACTGCTGATGGCTACTCTCTGAGCCTGGCAACAATCTCTCTACCCATCTAGTTACCAAGGCAGGTTGTCACCATGCCAGACACACATCCCAATTCAGTGGTGGCCCAGTGTCTCCAGCCACCACATACTCTCTTAAATTCAGTTAAATCGCCACATGAAAGAACACACAACACAATAACCTCTGATCCAATTAATCATATATAATTGCCCACCTAGACATGTAAAGCCCTGTACACGTTCACCCTGAAGAATATTCATAACAACCTGTAAATGTACAGGAAGGAAACTTGCCATCCAGCTCCATGTTCTCTCTACTGCACCTCTCTCTTACTCCTGTCTCATCCTCCTCTCTAAAACTTCTCTCCTGCCCATCCTTCCTTCTCGTCCAATGCAGGCCTCATTCTATCTTGTACCTGCCTTCACTGAAATAATGACATCATACTACACAGTTCAAAGGTTGGCTTTCAGCATTCACCTAATTAATCATCATGCTCTGGCAGAGACTCTCAGAAGACAGCTAAATCAGGCTCCTGTTAATATGCACTTTTAGGCATCAGCAATATTATCTGAGTTTAGTGGCTGTATGTATATGGGCTGGATCAACAGGTGGGGTAGTCTCTGCTCCAAAATTTGTATACATATTTCCTCCTGTGAATATTTTCATTCCCCCACCTAAGAAGAACTGACACAATCACTCTTATTCATCCTTCTTCTTGAGCTTCATGTGGTCTGTGGATTGTATCTTGGGTAATTCGAGCTTGGGGCTAATATCCACTTATCAGTGACTGCATACTATGTGTGTTCTTTTGTGATTGGGTTACCTCATTCAGGAAGATTTTTTCTAGTTCCTGCCATTTACCCATGAATTTGATGAAGTCATTGTTTTTAATAGCTGAGTAGTACTCCATTGTGTGGATGTACCACATTTTCTGTATCTATTATTCTGTTGAAGGGCATCTGAGTTCTTTCCAGCTTCTGGCTATTATAAATAATGCTGCTGTGACCATAGTGGAGCATGTGTCCTTGTTATATGGAGAAGCATCTTTGGACTATATGCCCAGGAGCGGTATAGCTGGGTACTCAGTTAGTACTGTGTCCAATTTTCTAAAGAACCACCAGACTGATTTCCACAGTGTTTGTACTAGCTTGCAATCCCACCAACAATGGAAGAATGTTTCTCTTTATCCACATTCTTGCCAGCATCGCTTGTTTCCTGAGTTTTTTATATTAGCCATTCTGACTGGTGTGAGGTGGAATCTCAAGGTTGTTTTGATTTGCATTTCCCTGATGAACATTTCTTTAGTTGAACATTTCTTTAGTTGCTTCTCAGCCATTCAATATTCCTCAGTTGAGAATTCTTTGCTTAGCTCTCTACCCCATTTTTAATAGAGTTATTTGGCTCTCTGGAGTCTAACTTCTTGAGTTCTTTGCATATATTGGAGATTAGCCATCGGTCAGATGTAGGAATGGTAAAGAACTTTTCTCAATCTGTTGGTTGCCATTTTGTCCTAATGACAGTGTACTTTGCCTTGCAGGAGCTTTGCAGTTTTATGAGATCTCATTTGTCGATTCTTGATCTTAGAGCATAAGCCATTGGTGATCTGTTCAGGAAATTTTCCCCAGTGCCCATGTGTTTGAGGCTCTTCCCTACTTTTTCTTCTATTAGTTTGAGTGTATCTGGTTTGATGTGGAGGTCCCTGATCCACTTGGACTTAAGCTTTGTAAATGGTGATAAGAATGGATCGATTTGCATTTTTTTTACATGCTGATATCAAGTTGAACTAGAACTATTTGTTGAAAATGCTATCTTCTTTCCACTGGATGGTTTTAGCTCCTTTGTCAAAGATCAAGAGACCATAGATGTGTGGGTTCATTTCTGGGTCTTAATTTATTCCATCGATCTACCTACCTGTCTCTGTACCAATTCCATACAGTTTTTATCACTATTGCTCTGTAATACCGCTTGAGATCGGGGATAGTGATACCACTGGAAGTTCTTTTATTGATGAGGATAGTTCTCACTATCCTGGGTCTTTTGTTACTCCAAATGAATTTACAAATTTCTCTTTCTAACTCTAGAAAGAATTGAGTTGGAATTTTGATGGTGATTGCATTCAATAACTAGATTGCTTTTGGCAAGATGGGCATTTTTACAATATTAATCCTGCCAATCCATGAGCATGGGATGATGTCTCTCCATCTTCTTCAATTTCTTTCTTCAGAGACTTGAAGCTCTTGACATACAGATCTTTCACTTGCTTGGTTAAAGTCACATCAAGATATTTTATATTATTTGTGACTATTGTGAAAGGTGTCATTTCCCTAATTTCCTTTTCAGCCTGTTTATCCTTTGTGTAGAGGAAAGATACTGTTTTGTTTGAGTTAATTTTATAGTCATCCACTTTGCTAAAGTTGTTTGTCAGCTGTAGAAGTTCTGTGGTGGAATTTTGGGAGTCACTTAAGTATACTATCATTTCATCTGCAAATAGTGATATTTTTACTCCTTCCTTTCTAATTTGTATTCCATTGACTTCCTTTTGTTGTCTGATTGCTCTGGCTAGAGCTACAAGTATTATATTGAAAACGTAGGGAGAGAGTGGGCAGCCTTATCTCTCCCTGATTTTAGTGGGATTGCTTCAAGTTTCTCTCCATTTAGTTTGATGTTAGCTACTGGTTTGCTGTATATGGCTTTTACTATATTTTGGTATGGACCTTGAATTCCTGATCTTTCCAAGACTTTTAACATGAAGGAGTGTTGAATTTTGTCAAATGCTTTCTCAGCATCTAATGAGATGATCATGTAGTTTTTTTCTTTGAGTTTGTCTATATAGTGGATTATGTTGATGGATTTCCGTATGTTGAACCATCCCTGAAACCCTGAGCCTACTTCATCATGATGGATGATTGTTTTGATGTGTTCTTAGATTCAGTTTGGGAGAATTTTATTGAGTGCTTTTACATCAATAGTCATAAGGGAAATTTGTCTGAAGTTCTCTCTCTTTGTTGGGTCTTCACGTTGTTTAGGTATAAGTGTAATTGTGGCTTCATAGAAGGAATTTGGTAGTGCTTCCTGTTTCTATTTTGTGGAATAGTTTGGACCATATGTTTGGTAATATGTCTTCTATTTTTTTGTTTGTTTGTTTGGAGACTTTTACTGACTGCTTCTATTTCTTTAGTAGTTATGGGACTGTTTAGATGGTTTATCTGATCCTGATTTAACATTGGTACCTGGTATCTGTCTAGAAAACTGTCCATTTCCTCCAGATTTTCAAGTTTTGTTGAATATAGACTTTTGTAGTAGGATCTGATGGTTTTTTGAATTTCCTCAGTTTCTCTTGTTATGTCTCCATTTTCATTTCTAGTTTTGTTAATTTGGATATTGCCTCTGAGCTGTTTAGTTGGTTTGGCTAAGAGTTTATCTATCTTATTGGTTCAAATAACCACCTTTTGGCTTTGCTGTGATTCTTTGTATTGTTCCCTTTGTTTCTATTTAGTTGAATTCAGTCTTGAATTTGACTATTTCCTGCTTTCTACTCCTCTTGATTGAGTTTGCTTCTTTTGGTTCTAGAGCTCTCATGTGTGTTGCTAAGTTGCTAGTGTAAGATCTCTCCTGTTTCTTTACCAGGGCACTTAGTGCTATGAATTTTCCTCTGAGCACTGCATTCACTGTGTCCAATAATTTGGGTATGGTGTGTCAACATTTTCTTTAAATTCCAGGAAGTCTTTAACTTTTTCCTTTATTTCTTCTGTGACGAAATTATCATTTAGTAGAGAGTTGCTCAGTTTCCACATGTATGTGGGCTTTCTGATGTTTTTGCTGTGATTAAAGACCACCAGCCTTAGGCCATGGTGGTCTCTTAGGATGCACAAGATTATTTCAGTCTTCTTTTATCACTTGAGGGTTATTTTGTGAACAATCATTTGGTCAATTTTGGAAAAGATACCATGAGGTGCTGATAAGAAGGTGTATTCTTTTGTTTTAGGATGAAATGTTCTGTAGATATGTTAATTCCATTTGGTTCTTAACCTCTATTATTTTTACTGTATCTCTGTTTAGTTTCTATTTCAAAGACCTGTCCATTGGTGAGAGTGGTGTGTTGAAGTCTCCCACTATTATAGTGTGTAGTTCAATGTGTGTTTTGAGCTTTAGTAAAGTTTCTTTTATAAATGTGGTTGCCCTTGTATTTTGGGCATAGATATTCATAATGAAGACTTCCTCTTGGTGGATTTTTCCCTTTGATGAATATGAAATGTCCTTCTTCATCATGCTTGCTAACTTTTGGTTGAAAATCTATTTTTATTGGATATTAGGATGACAATTTCAGCTTGTTTCCTTGGGACCATTTGGTGAGTTGAGTCCATTAATATTGAGAGATATTAAAAACAAATGATGGTTGGTTCCCATTATATTTGGTTTTTATAGGTGGTTTTATATGCTTGGCATTCTTTCCTTTTGGCTTTGTTGTGAGATGCTTAAGATCTTGTCTCTTCTTTGGTGTAGATACCTTTCTTATGTTGGAGTTTTCCTTCTAGGATCCTCTGTAGGGCTGGATTGGTAGATAGAAACTGTTTGAATTTTGTTTTTTCCTAGAATATTTTGGTTTCTCCAGCTATGTTGGTTGAGAATTGTACTGGGTATAGTGCCTGGGCTGACATTTGTGCTTCCTTAGAGTCTGCCTGACCTCTGACCTGGCTCTTCTGGCTTTCATAGATTCTGTTAAGAAGTCTGGTGTAATTCAGATAGGTCTGCCTTTGTATGTTACCTGGCCCTCTTCCCTTGCAGCTTTTAATATTCTTTCTTTGTTCTGTGCATTTAGTATGTTGATTATTATGCGACAAGAGGATTTTCTTTTCTGGTCCCATTTCTTTGGAGTTCTATAGGCTTCTTGTACCTTTATGGCCATCTCTTTCTTTAAGTTGGGGAAGTTTTCTTCTATGATTTTGTTGAAATGTTTTCAGGTCCTTTGAGCTGGGAATCTTCATTCTTATGTATTGCAACTATTCTTATATTTGGTTTTTTCATTGTGTCCTGAATTTCCTAGATGTCTTGGGTTAGGAGATTTTTATGTTTTGAATTTTCTTGACAGTTGTGTCAATCTCTTCTATCTGCTACATCTGAGACTCTCTCTTCTACCTCTTGTATTCTGTTGGTGATACTTACACCTGTAATTCCTGACCTCGTTCTTAGGTTTTACATTTCCAGGTTTGCCTCCCTTTGTGTTTTCTTTATTGTTTCTACTTCCACTTTTAGGTCTTGGACTGCTTTATGCAATTCCTTCACCTGTCTATCTGTACTTTCCTGCATTTCTTTCAGTGAGTTATTTATCTCCTCTTTAAAGGACTCTATTATCTTCATGAGATAGGATTTTAGATCAGCTTCCTGATTTTAAAGTGTGTTGTGTATTCAGGACTTGCTGTAGTGGGAGAACTGGATTCTGATGATATCCACGTATTTTGGCTTCTGTTGCTTATGGTCTTGTGCTTGCCTTTTGCCATCTGGTTATCCCTAGTTTTTGTTGGTTTGGGCAACTCTGTCTGGGGTCTACCTCTTTTGTCCCTGGGTTGCTACAGGTCTCCTGGTAGGCCTATGGCCCTGGCTGTAGAAGATCTCCTGTGGGGCCTTCCAACTAGAGGGTCTTCAGAGGGGCAGAGAAGCTGCTGATCTGTTGTCCTGGCTGCAATAGATCTCCTGGGAGTTTTAGATTGTTGGGTCATAAGAGGAGCAGTCAAATTATTGTCCTGTGTAAAGCTGTTCTCCAGTGGGGCTTATGGAGTGTGGTTTCTATTTCTCTGCTTGCAGCCAAATTCCAAGGAGGCTTTCAGTCTTTTGGGTCAGTTGCCCTGCATGCCACAGAGCTCCCAGGAGGTCTTCAGATTGTGGTGTTGGTTGCCCAGTTACCCTCTGAACAGAGGAACTTTTGGAATGCCTTCAAGCTGTGGTGTTCTGGGTGCAGTGGATCTCCTGGGATGCTTCAGGATGTGCTATCAAATGCTGTGAGTATAGCAGATCTTCTGGGATGCCTCGAGGTATGGTGTCTTCTGGGGAACAGACTAGCTAGCAGTCTGTCCCAGCAGAAAGGAGTGGGCAAAAGGAGAGTGGTATTCAGCAGGTGGGAGTTTTTGGAGTGTGATGGCTTCCCAGGTCCCCTGAAGCTGTGGGACTTCAGGAGGATTCTTACCAAATGCTCCAAGTGCAACAGGTCCTCTGGTATGAGTTAAAGCTGAAATAGTGATATTTTTTCTTTGCCTTCATGTTGTAGCTGTGGTTATATTTCAACAGCATTGCTATGCTATTGGTAAATTAAAACTAAGAAGTCAGGGTTCTGAATATAAAACATGTTTCTAGGATATTGTGATAAAGTAGGAAGATGAGCAGGAAACAAGGTCAAGGTGTTGATCTCTTAGAAAGTACAGCCATGATGAAATGCAGGAAATGGGGATTTCAGCTAAGCAAAGGTCAAAAAGACAAGTCTACCTCACTTCACCAGAATGAAATGCAAGGAGCAATCAAAGAAAAGCTAAAAACTAGCAGGTGGTCTTCCTGAGATGGTTCTGCCATGGACAGTTACAGTTAATGACAGATTTGTTTCTTTAGGCAAAACTGAGAAAGTTTTATCTGAGGAAAGATTCCTGCTATTATATGCTTTTCCTGTTATTGTTAAATATATATAATAATCACTAGGTATTTGTTCAGGCTTTAGAGCAGATTTCTGCAGAACAGCAAAGATGTACTGTCTTGTGATGATGCTATATAGACAAATAGATGATTCCTTAATTATTAAGGGTGATTTTATAAGAATTCCTAAAATTATATTAGTAATTATTAAGTGTTTTTACAGAAGGACTGCTATGAGAACTCCGCAAGTGTTTAAGTGTCATGAGTTAATTGCTTCTGAGAGAGTAAGTAGGCATCTACAACTTAGAGTACAATCCCAAAGGTTGCAAAACAATTAACCAAACATCATAAAAAGGGAACTAAGGATTTACTATAGGTGCAAGGACAGAAAATAAAATATGAACTGGGTTTATCTTTATGAGACTTCACTAGTAACATAGTCACAAAAAAATAAGGTTTTTAACTTTCAATGAACCTGTTGAACTTGTGACAGATAATGAATGTTTAGCTAGATAATTACTCTTAATGAATATGCAGGTAAACATTCTCAGTTATAAACTTATTCAATTTATGATTTGAATTTTTTTGAACTTCTAGTAAACTTTTGTTTAAAAAAAAAGGATACGTGGATAAACCATGTGATTTATTCTCCTAGAAAAGGTACAAAAGACTAAAAAGGATTACATTTTACATACCATTTGGGAACGTGGCATAACATTGGTAGTAAAGGCATTGGCAGTAAAGCCATTGACAGGAAGCCCATTATTATTGACACATCAGAGCAGGAGGAGAGAATAAGATTAGAAGGAGAATGAAAAGTAGAATAACTTAGAAATTACAAGGCAATGTAAAAAATTAAGAGACCAATATGCAGAATGCAGAGCAAAAAGGGGGGCGGGGTAGAAGCTGCAGAGAGAGCAGAGGAGTAGGCAGACATCTCTCCTTATCATGGGACAGAATAGGCCTTTTCTTAATACCAAGGCAGGCAGGCTTGGTCATACTAAAGAGGACAAAGTTTTCTAGTTACATACTTGTGTTTAATTTATTTAGCAATAAAACGATAGAAGCTTTTACTTTCTCTGTGAAATAAAGATTGGAGCTCATTTTTCATCCAGAAAATGAGTTCTGGCTGCATTGGCACTTGGTCTTTTGTTCCATATGCATAAGTAAGCATGGATGTATGTGCATACATATGTAATTATGAGATAAGTATATAGTAGGACCCAACTGGTTGAATGGAGATGTATGAATGTGTAATCATGAATTTGTATATTAATTTATGTGCATTTATCCTTATTGCTTGTATAAAACTTTTCCTTCTGCTTGTGTGACTCTCTTCTCCTGGTTCAATAGAAGTTTTTGCTCCAAACTTCTAGAATGACCCCTGTGATGAGGTGCTAAATGCCAGAGACTACAGTTTCTGACTTCAAAGGAACCCAGGCAGGTCAGCTACAGTAGCAAAGTAACTAAGACTTAAGATAGTTAAACATTTTATTATTAAACAGCAACCCTAAATATTTCTCAAGACTTGCCCCTGCTAAGTCTTCACCCTCCATTACCTCAAAAGGAACCAAGAAAGAAGAATTGCTGGGGCTGGTCCCCTGCAATAAAAGTTTTAGAAAGTTTAATGACTGAAATGACTGCAGACGCCAAAACCTTCTGCTACCATATAGATAACACAAATATGAAGTTTTTGACTGAGACTTTGGAAGTGAGACACTCACTTTACAAGAGGTGAGGACTAAAATCTGTCCCTGTATTAAAATTGCCATATAAGTCAAATAGTTATCCTCTCTACTAACTTTCTCCAGGTAAGTCAAAATTCTAACTCATGTTTCATATTCCCCTGCATAGTACCTACCAAAGACTTTGTGTTATCATGTATGTGTGAGTATAGAAGAGTATGTGCACATGTGTGCATTTGTGTGCACATATCCAAAGATCTGAAACAGAATAACGATTGTTGGCCCTCAGTTTTTTGCTTGCCTATCTTTCTTAAGCATTGCAGGGGGAAGGGGGGAATGTGAAAACACTAAGGAATAGCCCTCTGAGATTTCCCTAAACCCTCTAGCCTTCCCAGTCATTAGGAGAATAAGCTTTCTTTTTTGCTTGTTTGTTTGTTTTTCAGCCCATGTTTCTTTAATTAATCGTAACACCACCAGTAAGTAAAGTAGAAAGATACAGAAGTATGTGTTATTCACCATCTTGAGTGGAGTCAGCAAGTCAAGAAAGAAGACAACATCACCTAGGGAACTCAAACAACAATCTCAGTACAGTTCTACTGTTTATAACTCAAAAGATTTCCCACCACAGTCCATTAGGGTTTTGCTTTACACATTCAAGGCCTTTGCCACAAGTCAGAGATAATTAAACCAGGCTTAGCTCACTTTTTAATACAATTTTCTCATTTGGGGATCATCTTTCAAATTATAACATGATTATCATGAGGAGGAGCTTCCAGAGAAAGGGCAGTTAACAGGAACACCAGGTAGCATAACCTTGAAGAAAGCATTTCCCTCAGCATATCTCTTCACTGTTTTTCCCTCACCCCATTCTTGCAGTTGTTTCTACCTTGTGGCTTTCTCTTCTTGGTGTTGCCCTGCCTACCTGCTCTGTGAGGCTAACAAATATATCAGCTCTGTAATTAGCTGATTCTATTTCTACTGATTTTTCATTCTTACCACCTAACTTCTTCCCTCTCACAATATTATTTCCATTCGAAGAAATAGTTTCCATTAAATCAAAATAGTATCTTAGTATGCTATTAGAATTCTTCCACATATCAAGCATTTCCTTTGTGTATGTCAGAATGCTAAGTGATTTACATGTTTTCCTTCTAATTAATTTTAATAGCAATCACAGAGACTGTTAACATTTGCTCATGGGTAAACAGAAAACCAGAGCTCCCTTTCCAGGAAGGACATGGAGTGACAGGAGCCTTGATACAGAGCCATTATGGAAATTAGTATGGCAGCTTCTCAGAAATCTAAATTAGCAGTGGCATCACTTCTGGGTATATATAAAAGCAATCAAAAACACTATCAGAAAGCTGGCTGGCTAGTTTAGCAGACAAGGGTACCTTCTACCACACCTAATTGAACTGAGTTCAATTCCTGGGACCCATATACCAGGAAAAGAGATCACTTGTCTCCTGACCTCACATACAATCCATGGTACACATATGTACATGTACACACATGCACACACACATACAAAAAAACAGGAAAAAATAAAAGTATTTCAAAGAGATACTTGACCCCCATGTCCACCATCATATTATTCAAAATAGTAATATTAAGAATTTTCTTAAACAATCTCCATAATGAATGTATGAGTAGATCAAAAAGTCTCTCTCTCTCTCTCTCTCTCTCTCTCTCTCTCTCTCTCTCTCTCCCCCCCCCCCCTTCCCTCCCTCCCTCTCAGATTTTTAACTTTTTTTTATTTACATTTCAAATGTTATCCCATTTCTAAGTTTCCCATCCATAAACCCCTTTTGCATCCCCCCTGCTTCTATGACGGTGTTCCTCCACCTACCCACCCACCCTTTCCCACCTCCCTGCCCTGGCATTCCCCTACACTGGAGCATCGAGCATTGGCATGACCAAGGGCTTCTCCTCTCATTGATGCCCAATAAGGCATATTGCTCTGCCACATATGCAGCTGGAGCTATGAGTACTCTTGGTGGTTCAGTGAGCTCTTGGTTGGTATTGTTCTTATGGGGTTTCAAACCCCTTCAGCCCCTTCAATCCTTTCTCTAAATCCTCCAATCAGGACACCATTCTCAGTTCAATGGTTGACTGCAAGCATCTACCTCACATCCACCTCAGTATTTGTCATGCTCTGGCAGAGGCTCTCAGGAGACAGCTGTATCAGTCTCCTGTCAACTTGCACTTCTTGGCATCAGCGATATTTTCTGGGTTTGGTGGCTGTATATGAGCTGGATCCACAGGTGGGGCAGTCTGGATGGCCTTTTCTTCTCTATATTTTTCCAAACTTTTTCTCTATATTTCCTCCTGTGACTATTTTTACTCCCCCTTCTAAGAAGGACTGAAGCATCTGCACTTTGGTGGTGCTTCTTGAGCTTCATGTGGTCTGTGGATTGTATCTTGCACAATCTGGCTTTTGGGTTAATATCCACTTATCAGTGAGGTCATACCATGCATGGTATTTTTGAGTGTGATTGGGTTACCTCACTCAGAATCATCTTTTCTAGTTCCATCCAATTTCCTATGAATTTAATGAAGTCATTGTTTTTAATAGCTAAGTAATACTGCATTGTGTAAATGCACCATATTTTCTGTATGCATTCCTCTATTCAAGGACATCTGGGTTCTTTCCAGCTTCTGGCTATTATAATTATATTATAAATAAGGCTGCTATGAACATAGTGGAGCATGTGTCTTTGTTATATGTTGGAGCATCATTTGGATATATGACTAGGAGTGGGTCCTCAGGTAGTCCAATTTTCTGAGGAACCACCAGACGGATTTCCACAGTGCAAGTACCAGCTTGCAATCACACCAACAATGGAGGAGTGTTCCTCTTTCTCTATATCCTTGCCAGCATATGTTGTAACCTGAGTTTTTGCTCTTAGCCATTTTGACTGATGTGAGGTAGAATTTCAAGGCTGTTTTGATTTGCATTTCCATGATGACCAAGGATGTTGAACATTTCTTTAGGTGCTTCTCAGCCATTCGATATTCCTCAGTTGAGAATTCTTTGCTTACCTCTGTACCCCATTTTTAATAGGGTTATTTGACTCTCTGAAGTCTAACTTCTTGAGTTCTTTGTGTATATTGGATATTAGTCCTCAGTCAGATGTAGGAAAGGTAAAGATCTGTTCCCAATCTGTTGATTGCCATTTTGTCCTAATGACAGTGTCCTTTGCCTTATAGAAGCTTTGCAGTTTTATGAGATCCCATTTGTCTATTCTTGATCTTAGAGCATAAGCCATTGGTGTTTTGCTCAGGAAACTTTCCCCAATGCCCATGTGTTCCAGATTCTTCCCAACTTTTTCTTCTATTAGTTTCAGTATATCTGGTAAGATGTGGAGGTTTTTGATCCACTTGGACTTAAACTTTGTACAGGGGATAAGAATGGATCAATCTATAATCTTATACATGCTGACCTCCAGTTGAACCAGCACCATTTGTTGAAAATGCTGTCTTCTTTCCACTGGATTGTTTTAGCTCCTTTGTCAAAAATTAAGTGACCATAGGTGTGTGGGTTCATTTCTGGGTCTTCAATTCTATTCCATTGAGCTACCTGCCGGTCTTTGTGCCAATCCCATACAGTTTTTATCACTATTGCTCTGTAATACTGCCTGAGGTCAGGGATGGTGATTCCACCAGAAGTTCTTTTATTGTTGAGGATAGTCCTCACTATCCTGGGTCTTTTGTTACTCTAAATGAATTTACAAATTACTCTTTCTAACTCTATGAAGAATTGAATTTTGATGGTGATTGCACTGAATCCGTAGATTGCTTTTGGCAAGATGGCCATTTTTACAATATTAATCCTGCCAATCCATGAGCATGGGAGATCTTTCCATCTTCTGAGATCTTCAATTTCTTTCTTCAGAGACTTTAAGTTCTTGACATACAGATCTTTCACTTGCTTGGTTAGAGTGACACCAAGATATTTTATATTATTTGGGACTATTGTGAAGGGTATCATTTCCCTAATTTCTTTCTCAGCCTGCTTATCCTTTGAGTAGAGGTAGGCTGCTGATTTGTTTGAGTTAATTTTATAATCAGCCACTTTGCTAAAGTTGTTTATCAGATGCAGGAGTTCTCTGGTGGAATTTTGGGGGTCACTTAAGTATACTATTTCATTTGCAAATAGTGATATTTTGACTTTTTCTTTTCCAATTAGAATCCCTTTCACCTCTTTGTGTTATCTGATTGCTTTGGCTAGGACTTGAGTATTATATTGAATAGGTATGGAGAGAGTGGACAGACTTGTCTAGTCTCTGATTTTAGTGGGATGGCTTCAAGTTTCTCTCCATTTAGTTTGATGTTGGCTACTGGTTTGCTGTGTATGGCTCTTACTATGTTTAGGTATGAGCCTTGAATTCCTGATCTTTCCAAAACTTTTAACATGAAGGGGTGTTGAGGTTTGTCAAATGCTTTCTCAGCATCTAATGAGATGATCTTGTGGTTTTTTTCTTTGAGTTTCTTTATATAGTAGATTATGTCGATGGCTTTCTGTATATTGAACCATCCCTGCATCCCTGGGATAAAGTCTACTTGATTATGATAGTGATCATCTCTCAGATTTTTAAAAGGAGGAAAATCTAGTGATTTGCAATAATATGGGTGAAGTGAAAGGATATTATGCTAAGTGAAATAAGCCTCACACAAAAAGGCAAATACTTCATGATCTTACTTGTACAGAATCTAAAAGTCAAATACATGGATGTAGGAAGTAGAACATGGCTGCTCAGCAAAGGAGAATGGAGAAATAGAGCTCACCATGTTTAGATGGATATAAAGTTTCAGGTAAGAAAGGAACATTCTGGAGACAGTGTCCATATCTAGGATCACCTTATATACTAATTTGCTAGAGTGTTAATCTTAGCAAGTGTTATTACCACACTGAAAAAAATTATAATAAAAACAATGATGCATATGCTAATAACCTTGCTGTTGATGGTTTCACAGTTGTCCCTCTAAACTCCTGAAGTCATAACTATTAAGCATGAACAAATGTTGAAAAGTCAATCAATGTCAACAACGGGAGAGGGAGAAAGAGAGGAAGAATCTCTGTTTTACTTCTGCCTAACTCTAAGACTAGAGTTCTTATCCATTTCCCTCTTTCAACATGTCATATACCTTTACTTGCTACTGATTCTTGTGGGTTGTGTTCCCTTTCCCAGAACCATTGCTAAAATACAAATATGTTCACAGGAGAAACTGGCCTAGTTTAAGGTATGTGGTTTGAATATGAACTATCTACTATAGGCTCATTCATATATTTGAACACTTGGTGGTACTGTTTTGGAAGACTGAAACTTTTAGGGAGTGGACCCTCAAAGAAGAAAGTAGGTCACTGGGGATAGGCATTGAAGTTTTATAGCCAGGACTCACTTTTTGTCTGCTCTCTGGTTCATGTTCTGCTAAGATGTGATGGAGTAGGAATCTCGCGTATAGAATCCATAACCATGGAGCTGACTTCTATCAAGATACATCCCATTTGTATGAACTATGGAGAAGAGCCAAAACCCTAAAATAAAGGAAACAGTTCATAGAAGGAATAAGACAAATGCTGCCTCGGTCGTGTCAGTATCATATTCAGTGTAAAATGACACTGTCATGCTTTGTAAATGAACATTTTATTTATTGAAAGAAAACTCATCACAATTCCAGGCATGGCTACCTAACTAACTTCATTCTAATAAATCATAAAAAGTCGAATGAGCTACACAAAAATTGTATGGTTGTGCAATTTAAACTGAGCAAGTAAAAGTTGTATCTCTAATAAGCATACATCTGTACCCCCTAGTCTAATGTGCACAATATTTATACAACATTCCTAGAGGCCAGAAGAGGGCATCATATCCTGGAGCTGGGATTATAGTTAATGACAAGTCACCTAATGTGGGATGCTTATATAAGAACCCAGATCCTCTGAAAGGATAGTGAGTACTGTTAGCCACTAATGCAGCTCTCCAGCCCCTATCAAAAATCATATTTCAAAGGAAGAATCATTCAAAATTTTCAATTGAATCAAAGTGGACTGTCAGAAGTCTGTCAGCACCAAGGACAACCAGATAATACCCCATTACTCCACCCAATTCTCTGCCTGTCAAGTCCCCTAAAAGTACATACACCAGTGGGAGACTGCACCCTCTCTCCTGTGCTCAATTTTTCAGCAAACAATTCTGCCTGCATTCACTTAGGCCTATTGGAAACAGGGAAAACCGGGTAAGACCCCTGCCTTTCACCAAGCCCCTGTCTCCTGAGTCCCCTTTAAGGGCACTGAACATGGTAAATTACATACAGTCCTCTACAATCCATTTTCTGAACTGCCTGAATTCCCAGAACTGCTGGAACCAGTGACAACCAGATGGATAAAGGCCAGCATAAGTACACAATCAACAAGAAACAGAGCACTATGGTACCATGACCAGAGCACAGCTACCACACTACAGCAACCCTCAAAAATCCTAACACAGCTAAAGCATGAGAAAAATGACCTTAAATTCAATATTATTATGATATAGGTCTTTAAAGGGGAAATGACTACATCCCCTCATGAAGTGTAGGAAAATACAAACAGGTGAAGAAAATGAATAAAACTTCTCAAGACATGAAAATAGAAATAGAAGCAATAAAGAAAGCACAAACTGAGGGAATTCTGGAGATGAAAACCTTGGCAAGAGAATAGAAATTACAGACCCAAGTCATCAAAAGAATGCGAGAGATGGAAGAGTAAATCTCAGGCATAGAAGGTATAATATAAGACATGGATACATCAGTCAAAGAAAATGTTAAATCTAAAAAGTTTCTAACATTAAGAATCCTGAAAGTCTGAAACACCATGAAAAGACAAAACCTAAGAATAACAGAAATAGAGGAAGAAGATACTTCTTAACTATATCAAAGGAAACACACGAGATAAATAGTTTCAAATGATAAAAACCAAAAGAAGGGAAACACACACAAAAATAATAATAATAATAATAATAATAATAATAATAACACTACAATGAGAACCACTACTACTACCACCAATATCAAAGTAACAATAATTAACAATAATTGGTCTTTAATGTGTCCCAACATCAATAATTTCAATTCTCTAATAAAAAGACAAACTACCAGAATGGATAGGGAAACAGGATTCACCATTCTGCTTCATACAGCAGACATTACCTCAGAGTAAAAGGCTGGAAAAAAAGATTTTTCCAGTGAGAAGACCCAAAGAGCAAGATGTAGTACTAACATCTAGTAAAAAAGAGAGTTTCACCAAAAATTAAGGTGTGGGAAAGGGCACTTTATACTCACCAAAGGAAAAATTCACCAAGATGACATCACAATTCTGAATATCTATGCCCCAAATGCAAGGGCACCCACATTTGTAAAAGAAACATGACTAAACCTTAAATCATACATCGAACTATACACATTAATAGTGGGAAAATTCAAAAATCCACTCTCAGCAACAGACAAGTCATCCAGACAGAAACTAAACAAAGAAATAATGGAAATGACAGATGTTATGAATCAAACAAACCCAACAGACAGATATCTACAGAACATTCACCCAAACGCGTGCGTGCGCGCGCGCGCGCACACACACACACACACACACATATATATATGTATATATATATATGTATGTATATATATATATATATTCTCAGCACCTCACATAACATTCTCCAAAACCCATCATTTACTCAGTCACAGAGCAAGGCTCAATAGATACCAGAAAATTGAGAGAACCACCTGTACCTCATCAGACCACCATAGATTAGAAACAACAAACAGCTTACAAACTCATCGAACTGAATAACTCTCTACTCAATAACCTCTGGGTCAAGGCAGAAATGAAGAAAGAAATAATAGACTTTCTATAATACAATGAAAATAAATCCCCAATATACCCAAATTTATGGAACACCACGAAAGCAGTCCTAAAGTTCATAGCACTAACAGGCTATAAAGATATTTGTGAGATCTCATACTAGCAGCTTAAAAGGACACCTGAAAGCTCTATAACAAAAAGAAGCAAGCACACCCAAGAATAGATGGCAGGGAATAATCAAACTGAGGGCTGAAAAAATAAAATAGAAACAAAGAAAGAGTTGTTTGCAAAAACCAACAAGATAGACAAATACTTAGCCAAACTAACTACAAGGCAGAAAGACAGTATCCAAATTAACAAAATAAGAAATGAAAAGAAAAACATAACAGACACTGAAATTCAAAAAAAAACACATCTTACTTCAAAATATATACTTCATAAAATTGGAAACTCTAAATAAAATATATGATTTTCTAAATACATATGACTTACCAAAGCTAAATCCAGATCATGTAAATAAGCTTATTACCCCTAATGAAATAGAAGCAGTCATTAAAAGTCTCTCAACCAAAAAGCCAAGAACCAACTAGTTTTATGGCAGAATTCTACAAGGCCTTCAAATAAAAACTAATACCAATTTCCTCAAATTATACCACAAAAAGTTAAACAGAAGTAACACTTCCAAATCCATTTTGTGAGGCTACAGTAACCCTGATATGTAAACCATCCAAAAACTCAATCAAGAAAGAATTGAAGACTAATTTTCCTTATGAACATTGATGCAAAAACACTAAAGTACTAACAAGCTTTGGTGGGTGCACTTCTGGCAGTGGTGACTTGGACGACTAAAGGAAGATAGATGGGCCAAAGTCAGAGTGGTGGCCATGGTCCTGGGGGTGGCAAAAAGGATGACAAGAAAAAGAAATATGAACCTCCTCTCCCAACTAGAGTTGGGTAAAAAGATGAAGAAAGCGAAGGGACCAGATGCTGCCATCAAACTGTCAGTGGTAACACCTCATACACCCAGTGCCACCTGAAATTACAGAAGTTAGAGAGAATAAAAAACTATCTTCTCATGGAGGAAGAATTCATTAGAAATCAAGAACAGACAAAGCCATTAGAAGAAAAGCTAGAGGAGGAAAGATCAAAAATGTATGATCTTAGGGGGACCCCCATGTCTTTAGGAACCATGGAAGAGATCATTGATGATAATTACACTATTGTGTCCACATCTGTGAACTCAGAGCACTATGTCAGCATCATTTGTAGACAGGTATCTGCTAGACCTAGGCTGTTAAATCCTGCTCAACCACAAGGTACATGCTGTGATAGGGGTGCTAATGGATGGCACGGATCCCCTGGTCACAGTGATGAAGGTGGAAAAGGCCCCCCAGGAACCTACACAGGAAACTGGACAACCAGATCCAGGAAATTAAGCAGTCTATGGAGCTTCCTCTTAGCCATCCTGAGTATTATGAAGAGATGGGGATAAAGCCCCCTATCTGCCAAGAACAGGTAAAACTCAATTGGCCAAAGCAGTAGCAAACCAAACTTCAGCCACTTTCTTGCAAGTGGTTGGCTCAGAGCTTGTTCAGAAGTACCTGGACGACAGGCCCAAACTTGTTTGGAGCTCTTCTGGGTCTCTGAGGAGCACACACCGTCCATTGTGTTTATTGATAAAATTGATGCCATTGGGACTAAAGGATATGATTCAAACTCTGGAGGTGAGAGGGAATTACAGCGAACAATGTTGGATGGATTTGATGTGAGGGGAGATGTAAATGTTATGGCCACAAACTGAATAGAAGCTTTGGATCCAGCAGTTATCAGACCAGGCAGAAAGATGGAGTTCCTCCTACCTGATGAAAAGACGAAGAAGCGTATCTTCCAAATTCACACAAGCAGGACAACAATGGCTGATCATACAACCTTGGATGACTTGATCATGGCAAAGGATGACCTCTCTGGGGTTGACATCAAGGCAATCTGTACAGAAGCTGGCTTGATAGCCTTGTGGGAATGCAGAATGAAATTAAAAAATGAAGACTTCAAAGAATCTAAAGAGGATGTTCTTTACAAAAACAAACAAACAAACAAACAAGAAGGTACCCCTTGAGGGGCTATATCTCTACTGACGCATAGTTGCCTTCAGGGAACTTAATGAGTTTCCCCCACCTGGGAAGATGGGAAACTGTCCCAAGGAATCCACTTTCCAGTTGATTTTTGCTAGTAAAAAGCCTGTATTGTGGAGGATGCTGTGTAGGCTGTCTCCATCTGTTGTTGGTCATTGTGCCATGATACTCTCTGCTTCTGATAAAGGATTGTCCTGATTTGCTTTCTATTACTGTAATGAAAAAAATTTATTCACAAACTCAACCCATGAACACATCAAAGACATCATCCACCATGAACAAGTAGGCTTTGTAACAGAGCAGAGTTTACAGGGATGTTTCAATGTACAAAAATCCATCAACTAAATCTACCTTATAAACCATGTGAAAGAAAAAAAAAACACATGATCATCTCATGCTGAAAAAGGCTTTGACAGAATTCAACCTCTCCTTGTGAAAAAAGTATTGGAGAGTTCATGGATACAAGACTCATACCTAAACACAATAAAGGCCATATTCAGCAAGCCAATTAACCAACATCAAATTAGATGGAGAGAAACTTAAAGCAGGTCCACTAAAATCAGGGACAAGGCTGCTCACTTTCTCCCTACTTAATACAGTACTTGAAGATTTGGTTTTGGTTTTGGTTTTGGTTTTGGTTTTGGTTTTGGTTTTTTGTTGTTGTTCTTTTGTTCTCTCCCAATTGTTTTATACACACATTAAATGCTGCCATTTTTCTAGTACCCCTCTCACAGAGACCCTCCCCCATCACCTTTCTCCTTCTCCTCTCAGAGGGTAGGGGCCCTGCTGGGTATTTCCTAACCTTGGCACATTGTTTCTTCCAGGGTAGATACATCCTCTCTTACTGAGACCAAACAAGACAGCCCTGATGGGAAAGGGATACAACAGTTAGGCTACAGAATACCAATGATAGATTTCATAGACCCAAAAAAGTTAAACAAGAAGGAAGGCACAAACAAGTATTCTTGAATCCTACTTACAAGAAGGAACAAAATAATCATAGGATGCTGTGGTGGTTTGTATGTCCTTGGCCCAGGGAGTGGCATTTTGGGGAGGTGTGGCTTTGTTGAAGTGGGTGTGGCCTTGTGGGTGTGGACTTTCATTCCCTGTCCTAGCTGCCTGGGAGTCAGTATCCTGCTAGCAGCCTTCAGATAAAGATGTAGAACTCTCAGCTCCTCCTGCACCATGCCTGCCTGGATGCTGCCATGATGACAATGGACTGAACCTCTGAACCTGTAAGCCAGCCCCAATTAAATGTTGTCATTTATAAGACTTGCCTTGGTCATGGCATCTGTTCACAGCAGTAAAACCCTAACTAAGACAGATGCAGAGGGAGGGAGGAAAGTGGATGGGAGAGGGGAGTGGGAGGGGAATCAGGTATGTGGAGAGATGGAAGAGACCCAGAGGGCCATGAGACTAAGTGGAAATCTGCAACTGTGGGGGTTGAAGTCTTTAGGAAGTGCCAGAGAACTGAGATGGGGGAGGCTCCCAGGAGTCAATACAGGTGACCTTAGCCAAGATCCCTAACAGTGGAGACATGGAACCTGAAGAGTCAACTTTCTGTAGCCAAGCAGGACCCCTAGTGGAGTGATAAGGACCCCAGCCCATCCACAAAACATTCTACCCCAAATTTGTTCTGTCTGAAATAAATGCCAGGACAAAACTGGAGTGGAGACTGAGGGAATGGTCAATTATAACTGGCCCAATTTGAAACCCATCCAATGGGCAAGCACTAGTCCCTAACACTATTAATGAGACTCTGTTATGCTTGCAGACAGAAGACTAGCATAACTGTCCTCGGAGAGGCTCTACCCAACAGCTGACTGAAAGCAATGCAGGTAACCACAGTCAAAGATTGATTGGAGGTCAAGAACTCTTATGGAAGAGTTGGGGGAAGGATTGAAGGCCCTGAGAAGAATGGGAACCCCACAGGAGGACTAGCAAAGTCAACTAATCTGGGCCTCTGGGTGCTCTCAGAAACTGAGCTACAAATCAAAAAACACATGGGGACTTAAACAAGACCCCGAGCACATATTTAGCAGAAGTACAGCTCAGTTTCCATGTGGGCCCCCCAATAACTAAAGCGGATGCTCTCCCTAAAGCTGTGGGATTTGAAGTTTTAGCTGAATCAATAAAGATCAAGGAGATACAAATTGGCAAAGAATAAGTCAAAGTATGCTATATGCAGATGATACAATAGTATGTTTAAGTGACCCTAAAAATTCCACCACAGAATTCCTTCAGCTAATAAATCTCTTAGACAAAACAAAATTAACTCAGAAATATTCAGTAGCCCTCCTATATACAAATGATTATCAGGCTAAGAAAGAAGTTAGGGAAACAAGGCCCTACACAATAGCCACAAATAATACAAAATATATTTGTGTAACTCTTACCAAGCTAGTGAAAGACCTGTTTGACAAGAATTTCAAATCTTTGAAGAAAGAAATCAGAAGATGAAAAGATCTCTTATGTTCATAAACCAATAGGATTAACATAGTAAAAATGTCCAAAATCAATCTATGAATTCAACACAATTTTCATCAAAATTCCAACACAATACTTCTCAGGCCTTCAAAGAGCAATGCTCAACTTCATATGGGAAAAACAACAACAACAACAACAACAACAAAAACAAAAACAAGCATAGCTAAAATAACCCTACAAAATAAAGGAACTTCTGGAGGTATCACCATCCCTGGTCTCAAGCTGTACTATAAGCCATAGTAATAAAAACTACATGGTACTAGCATAAAATCAGACAAGTGTATCAATAGAATTGAATGAAAGAACTAAAAGTAATTTCACACACCTATGTAAATTAGATCTTTGGCAAAACTATCCAATGGATAAACCAAAGCATCTTTAATGAAAGGTTCTGGTCTAACCGGATGTCTGCATGTAAAAGAATGCAATAGATTTATATCACCATGAACAAAACTCAAGTCTAAGTTGTTCAAAGAACTTAAACAAACAAAAAAAAAACAAAAATGGATACACTAAAGCTAATAGAAGAGAAAGTGAGGAATAGACTTAAAAGCATTAGCATAAGAGACAACTTCCTAAACAGAGCACTCATAGCTCAAGAACTAAGCTCAACAATTAATAAATGAGACCTCATGAAACTAAAAGGCTTCTATATCAAAGGACACCATCAAAAAGCCAAAATGGCCGTCCACAAACTGGAAAATGATCTTCACCAACCCTACATCTGACAGAGGACTAATACCCAAAATAGATAAAGAGCTCAAGATATTAGACACCGACAACCCACATAACCCAATTAAAAAGCGGGGCATAAAACTAAACAAAAAATTCTCAACAGAGGAATCTCTAAGAGCTGAGAAGCCCTTGAAGAAATGTTCACCATCCTTAGCTATCTGAGAAGTGTAAATCAAAATGACTAGAGACTCTATGTTACACCCCACAGAATGACTAAGATCAAGAACTCAAGTGGCATCACAGGATAGTGAGGATGTGGAGCATTGCTGATAGGAGCCCAGACTTGTACAACCACTTGCAAATCAATTTGGTGGTTTTTCTGAAATCTGGGAGTAGTAGTTCTACCCCAAGACTCAACTATATTACTTCTGGGCCTATACTCAAAAGATGTTCCACTATCTCACAAGGACAGTTGTTCAACTATGTTCATAGCCACTTCATTTGTAATAGCCAGAAACAGGAAGCAACCAAGATGTTCCTCACATAAGACTCGAAGAAGGGTTGTAACATCAACCCACCTACATAAACTTTGACCTACAATTTTTTTTGCCTACAAGATGTACTGGGGTAAAGGTGGTGCAGAAATTATGGGAATGGCTGACCAATGACAGGTCCAGGTTGAAACCCATGCCATGAGAAGGAGTCTACACCTGACACTGCCTGTAAGGCCAAGAACCAGAGGCTGGATAACCCAGAAACCTGGGACAGAACCAAGAATTTTAGTGGAAAGATTGGGAGACCAATCCAGCCACAAAACCTTAGATATACAATGGAGCAGAATTTGTGGGAAGTGCCAGTCAATGACTGGTGCAGCTTGAGAACCACCCCTGACACCATCAATCATATTCAGCTGTGCTTGTAGATAGGAGCCTAGCACAAATGTCATCAGAGAGGCTTTACTCAGCAACATATGTGAAACTTGGAAGATCCTGTGGAAGAGGGAGAAGAAGGATTGAGGGAGCCAGTGGAGAAGTCAAGAACATCACAAAAAACCTACAGAATCAACTAACTTGGGCCCAAGAGGCCTCATGGAGACTGAACTGTCAGCCAGAAACCATGAATGGGATGGACCTAGGCCCTCTGCACATATATAACAGTTATTCACCGGGTCTTCATGTGGGATTCCTAAAACAGGAGCAGGGATTGTCTCTGAATTCATTGCCTGCCTTTGGATTCCTCTCCTTCAGCTGTGCTGCTTTGTCTAGCCTCAAGAAGGTGCACCTAATCTTATGCAACTTGATATGCCAAGGCTAGTAGACATCCATGGAATGCCTCCCCTTTTTTGAAGAGAAGTGGGCAGACCAGAAGTGAAAAGAAGGTAGTAGAAGCTTCAATAGGGATGTAAAGTAAATAAGTAACTTAATTAAAACAACAGTAATAATAATAATAATAATAATAATAATAATAATAATGATGTGTGGACTGCTTTTCTCCTTGTGTAATAATATCTCATAAGTTACAGAATCTCCATGACCTAAGGCAACAACAGGTTATCAGAGAGGAGTTCTGGTGAGGATCCAGTATTTATAGTATAGCAGAAGCCAGAGGCCTTGAACCACACCAATGATTCATTGAAATGAACGTTTACAAGTAAATATTCTGAGACACACCATGACACACTACAACTTCCACGTTGAGATTTTTGTTGTTGTTTCCCTTTTGTTTTGTTTTGTTTTGTTGGTTGGTTGGGGTTTTGTTTGTTTTTTTTGTTTGTTTGTTTGTTTGTTTGTTTTGTTTCCTATTGCATACGGAGGTTGCAAGGGCAAAAGTTAAATACAAAGAGACAGGGAGATGAGTGGGATTGAGGTGCATGATGTGAAACTCACAAAGAATCAATAAAAAGCTAAGAAGAAGAAAGAAAAAGAGAGGGGGCAGAAAAGATAGAAATGAAAGAAATTATACATCTCTTTTTATTCAGAAAACTTTCATAACTGCTATAACTGCCAAAGTCTTTAATAATGAGATTATTTGCCTTTCAGAACTGACAAGAATAGTTACATGAAAAAATCCCATCCATTAAGGCTGAGTGCTGCTAATTCAACCCAAATCTTTTATCAAATATATGCAGAGTTTGCTTCCTGAGTTTAAAAGGACTGAGAAAACATTCAAAAGTCTTTCTCCAACCACTTCCTAAAATCAGTTTGTTTTCTGCAGCATGTCAAGAGTCACATTTCACCAAAATATTCCTAAATGTAGTGCTCAGAACTACCACACATTCAAGGGCTCAGGAAATCAATTGTTGTCTTTCTTGCCCTAGAACAAAACTATCACTAGTGTTTGAATTTGTCATTCAAACTAGGAGAGGGAGAGAGACAGAGAGAGACAGAGACAGAGACACAGAGAGAGAGAGAGAGAGAGACAGAGAGAGAGACAGAGAGACAGAGAGACAGAGAGACAGAGAGAGACAGAGAGACAGAGACAGAGAGAGACAGAGAGAGAGAAAGCAGACCTACAGATTATGCAGATGAAGGAAATTCAATCTTTAACAACCCCATAAATTAAAATCTTCCTCACATAAAGTTAATACTGTTGGACAAATTATCACATTTCAATGAGAGTCTTTTTTAAATAGCATTTTAATTTTAATTTTAAATATTGTGTTTCTTTATGGCATTTTTCAAAGAATGTGCTTTTCTTAATTCTCTTTCTCACTTTGCCTCACCACCTTAAGCCTCTCACCCCTCATAGCCTCCTTCCCATGCTCACCTCACATATGTCTAATTGATTTCCACCTCTGCTCCAAACTCCTCTTTCACCCCTCCCATGGTCTCCTCCCTAGTATAAAAGTTTATATTCACTCATCCACTTACATATCCAAATGTAAATATTATAAGTTATGGTCCACATATGAGAGAGACACACAATTTTTATCTTTCAGAGTCTCAGCTATTTCCTTAAGACGATATCTTAAGGATCCATCCATATCCTGAATACTTCATTTTGTTCATCTGTAATAAGTATTTCTCAATATGCCTACAATGCTGTGAAAAGGGAAGAAAAATTAAAATGATGTATGATGATATGTGAAGATTTGCCCAAACATAAAGAATCAATCATTTGCTATGAAATTCAATGTAAAACTTTTCTATTAAAAACATATAATAATAATATATAAAACATCCACATTTTATTATGTGCTAGACTACAACACATCTTATAATCATACCTTAAGCTAGGCCAAAACAACTTTCTAAAAATTAATATACTCCTAAATCTGTAATGTATTGTATTATTATTTTATATAACTGTCTTACTTTATTAAAGTCTTAGAAACAGGATAAAAAAGTATAAATAGAGAAAATAAAGGGCCTTCATTTTCTTGTAATTTACAGAAAGTCAGCCAGGTATGGTAGACCTAGAAAATGGCTCAGTAGATAAAAGGACTTACCACACAAAACTGACATTTGAGTTCGGATCTCAGGAAATCCATGTTTAAAAAAGAGAGAGAAAGATGCAATATGATGCAATACTGCATATCTACAATTCCAGCATATCTACAGTGAGATGAGAGGCTGAAATGGGGTATGTTCCTGGAAAGTTGCAGACCAGCTAGAGTGGAGAATGTGGTGAAATGGCAGAAATGACAGACGCTCTGCCTCAAAACAAAGAAGAGACAGACACTCTGCCATACAAGAGAGAGCAAAGAACCACTCCTGAAGAGTTGTCCTCTGACCCATACATACGCCCTGGCACATCCATGCCTCCACTCATCCATACATCATACATCGTTCACAACTATACAGTTATACACACATATGTGCACACACATACACACACACACACACACACACACACACACACATCATAGATGGGGAGGCTCATTCCCATAATCTCAGCATTCAGCAGACTTGCCACAGACTCAATGGCTACATAGTGAGTCTCAAACCTTGGCTGTAGAGTGAAACTCCATAGTGAAAAAGAAAAGGCATAAAGGACAAATGATAAATAATGGTGTATTCTTATAAAGTCGCCATTCTGTCCTTCGTTGTTTAGATACTAAGTCTTTTATTTTCCAAAATGACTCAATAAGGTGGTAACCAACCAAACTACAGAAAGTTATGTAACTTCTACATTGTTGCACAGCTAATAAATGGAAATAGACTAGTTATTGAAAGGAAAGATAAGGAGTCCTTACAATGATTCAAGGTATACTTGCAATTAGGGAAGATAACTAGATTTGCTTCTTGTTTCATTCTTTCCATTCCCTTCTCCCCTCCTTCTCTCTTATTCCCCTGAATACCTCTTTTAACACACACTCCAACTCTGCAGAAACGAAGCCATTATATTTTCATTATGAGTGACTTACTTGTCAACACCATATGTTTAAAAAAAAGGAATGAGTGCTTGCTGGTATGTCATTGTTATTTTTTAGAATTATGATGGGAAGGACTCCTTTATTAAATAAGAGATGTTCCTTAAAAAGCATGAGTGTCTGTGATGAACACACACATATAAAGAAAAATTTGAAAAACGTAAAGCTTGAGACTAGTTATCTAAATGATAGTCATCATTGTTCTTAAAACTAACCTTTAATGAGATACTGAGAGAATTAGTTTTAATTTGGATTAGTAAGAGAAGAAAACATAAAAACCTTCATCAAGTCAAAGAAATGAAGGGGGAGTTTGCCTCTATGAGCCTGGGAAAGGATGTTAGGGAGAGCCTTAAAAACAGATCAGTAGACAGGCTTTGGGCATTGTAGATACAGAAAGATGAGGGACACAAAAAAAGAGAACAATGAAAGTAATGAAGTCAATTTTGCTGTGATTAGACCATGCCCTTGGATGATAGCTGGATTTGTCCAGGCAAATATTAGTGTGTTAGATAACAAGATACTATCTAAATTTTCTATCCCTCTATCTTCTTAGATGGCCATAGTCCAATCATGCATTCTTTAAACAAATCTACCGTAGTTAAGGTTACTTATAAAGGATATACATTTATTTTCCACAGTTCTAGAGATATAAAAAAACCCAAGATCATGGTACTATCATTGTGTGATGCTCTGTGCTTATCTTCCCAAGATGGCACTTTGTTGATATCTCTCCATAGCTGCACAACGATGTGTCCTCACAGAAAAGGGATATAAGAGCAAGAGAGCACCCCTTTTGTAAGAGGGTTAATCCTACTTCCAAGGGAAGAAAACTCACCTCCCTTGGCCTATGCCTTACTATTGCACTGAAAATAAAATTCTACATTAATTTTGGAGAGAGTATGATCATTCAAATCTCTTTATGCTCCATGAATCTAATGGAGCTCTTAGTCTAAAACTTGGCCCAGTTATAAGCATTGCCTTGTACACTGCCCAAGTACATAATAAAATGTGAGTCGTACTTTAAGCCAATATAATCTTTTTTCACAATTTTTGGCAATCTTGGCATAAGCAATCTGCATCTTTAAAGGAGATGGTAGAGAAGGCAGAAGCATAACTTGAAACTGATTGGGACAAGCTTACTGTCCCTGGCTTTCCAAAATTGACTTGGCCATACTAATGATGCTTTATCTCCCAGGATACAGCTAAAAAATATAGAATCCTTTTCTCCAATGGTCAACTAATGACTGACCCAGTTTCACATTCATTCCATGACAGGGATGCCACCCCTAACCCTATTAATGATATTCCGTTATTCTTGCAGAGCCTAGCATAACTGTCATCTGAGAGGCTTTACCCAGCAACTGATGTAAACAGATATAGAGACCCACAACTAAACATGGAATGTGGGAAATACTTCAAAAGAAGTAGGGGGAGGATGGAAAGAGCCACAGGGTCAAATACACCACTAGAAAACCTACAGAATCAACTAACCTGGACCCATAGGGGCTCATAGGCACTGAGCTGTCAATCAGAGAGTATGCGTGCAATCGACCTAGGCCCTTGGCACATATGTAAGTGTGTAGCTAAGTCTTCATGTGAGACTCCTAAAGGGGGGGCAGGGGCTGTCTCTGACTATGTTGCCTGTCTTTGGATCCCTTTTCCCTAACTGGGCTGCCTTGTCTAGCCTCAATAGAAGGTTTGCCTAATCTTACTGCAACTTAATATGCTAAGGCTGGTTGATATCCGCAAGAGCCCCCCTTTTCTGAGGAGAAGGGGAAAGGGGATGGATGGAAGTAAAGGAGGAGAAAGGGAATGACTGGGAGGAGAAGAGGGAGAGCAAGCTTAGATTTGGATGTAAATTAAACAAATGAGAGAGAGAGAGAGAGAGAGAGAGAGAGAGAGAGAGAGAATCATCATTTCAAGTGTTCTCTGATCATGTGTGAAGCCCTCCTTTGCCCTGCCCTAGGAATGCAAGTTTCTCTACTTCCTACTGCACTCCATTCATAACTCTCTGCACTGTAATTTCACTTTGTTTTCTTTAGCTCCCAAGCAGACAAAAGGCTAGATAAGGAAGAGCCTATATTTCATAGCATCCTTACTGATTTTCATTATTTAACATGGTGATTCACACGTGCTAATTGGGAAATAGTCATAGGATGAAATGGGATAGAATAACATTTTTTTAAGAAACAGAAATACAACAGAATGCTGTACTCCTCTGACTAATTCTTCCCCAATTTATTACCCCAAAGTGAACCTCTTAACCCATGAAGATTAACTGTGGTGAAGGGCCAGTACTTCAATGAGCTATGATTCAGTCTGTTATCAGATTGGAAACAACGGTAAAACCAACCACAAAACACAGAAAACAAGATCAAAAGACAAACCCACTCCTGTCAGAGATGGCTTCCAAGGAAGTATGGCTAGGATAGCAACAAAGCTCATGGTTAATTTAGGGAATCAGGAAATTGTTTCCTTTACCTCAAAAGGATGTCTCTGAGATGTCAATTCCAAGTCATTATTATATAATTTTCCCCCATGGTTGGACATGATCATTGCTTCTTTGAATTGGAGCAGTTGGGATCACGCAAAGGAGACCCGTCTAGGACTGGTCCTGTTATTATTCCCTTCTGGATATAGAGGTAGGTCTCAAGACTTACAAGTCATCACAGGACCCTCATGAGATTCTTCCACTATTTTTTTAATTGAAAGTTGATTCTTCTCGCATACAATGCATCCCAACCACAGTTTCCCCTCCCTCTACTCCTCCCCTCCAACCTCACTTCCATACCATCACCACACTGGATCTACTCCTTCTCTGTTTCTTCTTCAGAAAAAGGCAGACCTCCAAAAGTTAACAAACACACAAAACAAAACAAGATGCTATAAGACAAGGCAAAAGTCATCATGTTGAGGATGAGCAAGGCAATCCAATAAGAGGAAGAGAGTCTCAAGGGCAAGCAAAAGAGTGAGACATATACTCACTCCCACTGTTAGGAGTCTCACAAAAACACCAGATTAACAACCATAGCATATATCCAGAGGACCTGGTACAATCCCATGTAAGCCCCATGCTTGCTGTTTCATTCTCTGTGAGCCTATGTGAGCCCTACTTAGTGTTCTCCTAGTATCCTTCATCCCTTTGCCTCTTGCAGTCTTTCCTACCCCTCTCCCACAAGGTTCCCTAATTTCTGGGAGGGAAGGACCCGATGGAGACCACCAATTTAGATTCTGTCTCCACATATTATCTGGCTATGGATCTCTACATCTGCTCTCGTCTGCCAGGAGAAGTCTATCTGATGACAATTGGACAAAGCACCAATCTAGCACCAATCTATGAGTATAACAGAATATCATATAGGGAGATTTCTCTACTTTTTAAGGCAAGATAAGAGGTAAACAATTCCCTGGGTTGAAACTCTTCAGTAATTTAGCTGCCCAGACAATGTTCGGGTGTATCCTCAGCTTATGAATCATCCATGCTGCAAGTGAGATTCTTCAGTGATGAGCAGAGTATAAATTACTCAGAGGACTTTGATGGAGCAGAGTATAAATTACTCAGAGGACTTCTTAGTGGTATAGGTGTTATTGAATGGCCTCAGGTATCCACAATAAGCTCACTAGTTCATCAAATTGTACTTGGATAGAATCCTTTCTTTGGTCTATCAAATAGATACTGATTATCTATCTGTCTGTCTGTCTATCTCACACACACGTGTGCACGTGCACACACACACACACACACACACACACACAACACGCACGCGCGCACGCATGCATTGACATTTCCTTACATATGTCTAAGTAAAGTCACGCAACAAACTGGCAACCAAACAGGGATTGATGAGTAGGGAATGGAGCATCAATGGCAGAAATCTCTTGCAGTCATTGTAATACTTAGGAGGAAAATGCGCTCCCAACCCCATAGGCTTTGGCATTTGAATACTTGGTCCTAAATTGATGGCAATATTTGGAAAGAATTATGAAGTGTGGTGTCAAAAATTACATCAGTGAAGATAGGCTTTGAGAGTTTAAGGACTCTTATCATTTATAGTTTGATCTCTCTGCTTCCTGCTTTGCAACATGTGAGCTGTCAGCTCTTGCTGCCCTCGTGACTACCATGATGTAGTAGACTTGTCCATGTGGAAGCATAATCCCAAAATAGATCCTTTTCCTATAAGTTGCTTTAGTCATGAGGTTTTATCACCACAATAGAAAAAGCATTAATATAGTCATATTCCTTACGGGATGCATAGTGGGCCTCTGCTATGGTGACATGTACATGGTACCATTATGAGTGATCAAACATATATATATATATATATATATATATATATGTACATATATATATATATATATGACTCAATTTCCTGTCCAGATAGAAAGTTAGAGTAGACTGTGAAAATCTGTGGGAGAAATTCAGGTATACTATCTTTCTCTGGGGGATGGCTATGATAATAGTTTCCTGGTCCCTGCTACATGTGACAAGATTATGGCTGAGCTGTCCCAACAGGGAAGTTGCTCGCATCAAGAAGTAGTTACAACTGTATGTAGACCTGTGAGAGAACATCCTCCAGCATCCAATGTGCCAGGAAGAGTGAAGAAGAGAGAGAATGCTCTAGAAGTAATAGGGATAAAAAGGGAAATCAGATAAAGAAACCAATCTGGGTCACTTAAAATAAAAAATGTTAAAAAAAACAGACTAGAAATTTCCTGCATATTATGCAGTAAATAAAAATAAATAAAATAAGAGAAAATGGAGTTTATTACAAAGACACAGGAAGAGTTTTGGAAATTTGCAAAGTAGTCAAAAGTACACCTAAAAAGTACAGTGGAAATATCCTAAACTCAGGTCTAGCAGTATGGCTCCCTGGTGATAGAAAAGGGGATGGAAATGAGACTGCCAATTCAGCTCTTAGGGCAAGCACACAGCCCACAGACCTCAAATGCAGTTGCAGGTTTTGGTGAGACTATGAGTCCTTTGGTGGATAGGCCAGCAGTGAGAAGAGAATCTCATTCTGTCAGTCCATGATGAAGGATGCTTGCTGAGTGAAATCCTGAGAGGAAAGTCCCTACTCAAACTTGAGCCACACTAGAGGACTATGAAGAGCAAATAACTACAAGCCAGGAAACCTAAATGTAAACTTCCAGAGACCTGTGATGAGCAAGAGCCCTGTGAGACAGTTATGGAGAGAAAAATACAAAGAACAGGAGGCCTCAGGCAAGGAAATGTACAGGGGGAAAATGGTCACTCTCTCAGTGGCTGGAACAGATCTCATAAATGAGCATAACCCTGGAGTGTGGTGGCCATAAATCTGAAGTCAACAGATGGATGGGTTCCTGGAACCTATTTGTCATTTACTACCGTGGGACAGGACAAGTCGGAACATCTAACAGTCTACCTAACGTCATGCAGTGAGTAATATTCAGGAGGTCTTGAAAATAAGAAGTTAAGAGCCCACCTGTGAGATCTCCTGAAGTTAGTTATCCTCAACATCCACAATGCACTTACAACATATCTCAGGACTAGGACATTTGCCACTCCTAAGGGTATGACCACTATGAAGGTGAAATATGACTACAAAGATAAGTATGGCCAACAGAGGCTCCTTGTGTGCAAAAACAAAAGCTACTAAAGTAAAAATGTCTCTAACAGTTTATCAGATGTCAGATGTGCATCCAACATAAAATCAGGCAGCAGAATGAACCATAGAAAATACTTCAGACTCCTCCCACATGCACATCTCTGACAGCCTCCAATTTTTGAGAACCCAGAAAGAAACTGCTGCAACATTTTATTTTTTACATTTACATAATGGTGAAGAGATTGTTCTTTCTTTCCTTTTTATTTTTAAGAAAGAAATTGAAGAAGACATTAGAAGATAGAAGAAATGACCATGCACTGAGACTTGCAGAATTGATGTACTAGGAATGGTTACAATATCAATACAATATTTTTAATATTTTAATAAAAATTCTAACGACACCATTCACAGAACAGAAAATACCATAAATTTTTAGAAGCATAAAAGATCCAAACTAGTCAAAGCAGTCCTAAGTAGAAACATCAGTATAAGGGTTGTCTGAATCCCTGCTCTCAAATTATACTCATGGTCATTTCATTAGATGCTGAGAAAGCATTTGACAAAATTCAACACCCCTTCATGATAAAAGTCCTGGAAAGATCAGGAATATAATGCCCATATCTAAAATGTCATAGTATAAGTAATATACAGCAAGCCACTAGCTAACATCAAACTAAATGGAGAGAAACTTGAAGCAATCCCACTAAAATCAGAGACTAGACAAAGCTGCCCACTCTCTCTCCCTACTTATTCAATAAAATATGTGAAGTCCTTGCCAGAGCAATCAGACAGAGAAAGGAGGTCAAAGGGAAATAAATTGGAAGGGAAGAAATCAAAACATCACTATTTGCAGATGATATGATAGTGTACTTAAGTGAGCCCAAAACTTCCACCAGAGAACTACTTAACCTGATAAACAACTTCAGCAAAGTGTCAAGCTATAAAATTAACTCAAACAAATCAGCAGCCTTCCTCTACTCAAAGGATAAACAGGCTGAGAAAGAAATTAAGGAAGTGATACCCTTCACAATAGCCCCAAATAATATAAAATATCTTGGTGTGACTTTAACCAAGCAAGTGAAAGATCTCTATGACAAGAATTTCAAGCCTCTGAAGAAGGAAATTGAGGAATATCTCAGAAGATGGAAAGATCTTCCATGTTCATGGATTGGCAGGATTAATATAGAAAAGATGTCCATTTTGCCAAAAGCAATCTATACATTCAATGCATCCCCATCAAAATTCCTACTCAATTCTTCATAGAGTTAGAAATGGAAAACTATTCACCTATCAAAAACAATAACTTTATGAAATTCATAGGCAAATGGATGGAACTGGAAACTATCATCCTGAGTGAAGTTACCCAATCACAGGAAAACACATATGGAATGCATTCATTGATAAGTGGATATTAGCCCAAATGCTCGATTTACCCTAAATGCACAGAACACATAAAGCTCAAGAAGGATGACCAAAATTCAAATGTTTCATTCCTTCTTTAAGAGGGGGACAAGAATACCCTTGGGAGAGAATAGGGAGGCAAAGTTTAGAACAGAGGCTGAAGGAACACCCACATGTGGTCCATACATATACAGCCAGCAAACTAGATAAGATGGATGAAGCAAAGAAGTGCAGGCTGACAGGAACCGGATGTAGATCTCTCCTGAGAGACACAGCCAGAATATGGCAAATAAATAGGCGAATGCCAGCAGCAAACCACGGAACTAAGAACAGGACCCCAGTTGAAGGAATCAGAGAAAGGACTGAAAGAGCTTAAAGGGGCTCAAGACTCCATATGAACAACAATGCCAACCAAACAGAGCTTTCAGGGACTAAGCCACTAACCAAAAACTACACAGGGACTGACCCTGGGCTCCAACTGCATAGATAGCAATGAATAGCCTAATAAGGGTATCAGTTGAAGGGGAAGTCCTTGGTCCTGCCAAGACTGAACCCCCAGTGAATGTGATTGTTGTGGGGAGGGCGGTAATGGGGGAAGGATGGGGAGGGGAACATCCATAGAGAAGGGGAGGGGGTGGGGTTAGGTGGTTGTAGGCCTGGAAACCGGGAAAGGGAATAACAATCGAAATGTAAATAAGAAATACCCAAGTTAATAAAGATGAAAAAAATGTGGTACATCTACACAATGGAGTACTACTCAGCTATCAAAAACAATGACTTCATGAGATTCAAAGGCAAATAGACTGAACTAGAAAATATCATCCTGAGTGAGGTTATACGATCATAGAAAAACACACTTGGTATGCACTCATTGATAAGTGGATATTAACCAAAAAGCTCAAATTACCCAAGATGAAATCCACAGACCACAGGAAGCTCAAGAAGAAGGATGACCAAAATGCGGATGCTCCCACTCCTTCTAAAAAGGGGGGAAAATATCCATAAGAGGCGACATGGAACAAAATTTAGAGCAGCGACTCAAGAAATGGCCATTCAGAGCATGACCCACATGTGGCCCATATATATACAGCCACCAAAACTAGATAAGATTGATGAAGCTAGAAAATGCATGCTGAATGGGACCGGATATAGATCTCTCCTGAGAGACACATCCAGAGCATGTCCAATACAGAGGTCAATGCTAGCAGCAAGCCACCAAACTGAGAATAGGACCCCCTTTGGGGGAATTAGAGGAAGGATTGAAAGAGTTGAAGGCGCTTACAACCCCATAAAAGCAACAGTGCCGGGGGCTGGGGATTTAGCTCAGTGGTAGAGTGCTTACCTAGGAAGCGCAAGGCCCTGGGTTCGGTCCCCAGCTCCGGAAAAAAAAAAAAAAAAAAAAAAGCAACAGTGCCAACAACCAGAGCTTCCAGAGACTAAACCACTACCGAAGGACTACACATGGACTGACCCGGGGCTCCAACTACTTATGTAGCAGAGAATAGCCATGTTGGGGCAGCAGTGGAAGGGGAAGCCCTTGGTCCTGCCAAGGTTGGACCCCCAGTGCAGGAGAATATGGGGGGGGGGGCAATAAGGAGGATGTATAAGGGGGAATACCCATACGGGGGAGGGGGAAGGGAGGGAATGGTGGCTTATGGACAGGAAACCGGGGAGGGGAATAACATTTGAAATGTAAATAAAGAAATATATCTAATAAAAAATTTTTTAAAAAAAGAAATGCCATAGTTATCCCACCAAAAGAGAGAGAAGCTAATTGAATAGGATGATGCACCAAGAAGTAAATACAGCCTCCTACTTTACAACAAATATTTTAAAATACACATTAGTAAGATAACATACTTATCAAAAAGTATTGAGTAAACCAAACTCACACACACTGAAAAGTAAAATTAGATACACACTTTTCACTCTGTACCAAAATCTATTCAAAATGGATCAAACACCTTCATTAAAGATTTGAAACTTTAGGTTGTGCTAAAGAACAACACATAGAAACCACCTCAAGACCCATGTATGGCCAGGACACTATAGAAAGGAATCCAGTAACACAAAAATAGTAGCCAAATTTGACAAATATGATAATATGAAATTTAAAATCTGCTGCACATCCAAGGAGATGATTCAACAGAATGAGGAGACAGACTGAGAGGGGAAGAAAATGTTGGTCGACTACACATCAGATGGATGCTGATATCTAGAACATATAAAAAATTTGCAAAAATTAAACTTCCAAAATGAAATCATCTAATCAGTAGTTGGGTTGATGAGTTGAACAGACAGTTCTCAAAACAAGAAATGTAAACTACATAAATATTTAGGAAAGCATTCAGAATCCTTGGCTATTCTAGAATGCAAATTAAAATTCTTTGGAGAGTCCACCCTATCCCAGTCAGAAGAGCTAGCATCAAGGAACAGCCAGTGCTGCATAGGATGCGGGGGATTATTATTCACTCTTATTAATCACTCTTATTATTCACTCTTATTATTCACTCTTATTATTCACCTTAGTAGGAATACAAGCTGGTGCAGCCACTATGGGTGTTATGGGGGTTTTTGGTAAATGCAAAATAGAAGTGCCACATGGCCCGGTTCTACCACTCCTGAGTACATGCACAAACTGCAAAGACACTTGCACATCATTAGCTACACTAGTCACAGTTGCTTATAAATGGAGCCATCCTAGAGCCAGCAACAGATGCTTGAAAAAAATATGGTACATATGTACAATGAAATTTTATTCAGCCATAAAGTAAAATGAAGGAAAATGGGTAAACTAATGGAACTGGAAATTATTTTTAAGCAAAACAAACCAGACTCAGAATGAAAACCTCCACATTTTCTCAGCTATGCAATCCGTGTGTGTGTGTGTGTGTGTGTGTGTGTGTGTGTGTGTGTGTGTGTGTGTGTGTGTCGTGGAACTGAAAAAGGAAACATGGGAGAGGAAAAGAGACAACAAGGAGGAATAAAAGAGAAGATGGAATACGTGCAACATGAAAGCATTGGGGGAAACTATATGGGGGGAGGAAGGGAACAAACACAAAAGATGGAAGAGACAAGAAAGGAACACTGAGGAAGAGAAATTAAAACAAAATATCATGACATGTGTGAGAGAAAATGCTTTGCTTGTAACATTACCTTAAAAGAACTCGTTTCTTTGTTTGTTACCTTAAAGAAATAACTCTAGAAAGTATTGAAAAGATAATGGTGAGTATTTGGACAGTTAAAAAGCAAATGCAATTAAACAAAACAAATACAAGATTTGTATAGAGAATTCTAGGGAGTAAATTGACAAAAAGCCAAACGGCATGCTTGTGAGTTTCTGAAAGGCTTTAAAGCATGATAACAGCTCGGCAGAGGGGTGAGTGATAAGAAAAGGCAGGAGATTCCCTCCGTTAGCCTTTGCTTAAAGGAGACCCTGTGAGGTAGAACCACCTCACTTACTCTTCTAGCAAAGTGTTGAAGGTCACCTGCAGGTGAGACCTATGAAGGGTAACTGGAGGTTCCAAAACAAGCTGTGAATTTTTGTTTCCTTTTTGGCCCACTAGTGTGCAGAGGCCTTCTGTTCCAGAAGATAAAGTCAAGTGTATCTTAATTTAACAGAAACTCATTAACATACTACAATAAAGACAGCAGGATAGATATGGACATAGAATATGTCAAGTGAAAAAACACTAAGCCTCTCCTAGGGGCAGCCAATTACCCACTCTACCCCCAAAAAGTACATATCTCCCTTTCAGGAAGTGTGCTGAGGCCAGGGGATATAGTGCTGGGATGCACATGTTATAGCACTGTTAGAGTTTTGCTTCAAGGTGAAAACTGTAGGGGCATTCATGCAAGGTTAAGCAAAATACAAATCTGTATGGTTGAGAGCTTAGTCATTTGGACCAAAGCACATTCTACAGTTTGATATGACCAGATAGCTTATGGGGAACGTTGTGGGGGCTAGATGAGGTGCTGTACCCAACCCTTGTCACTGAATACAATGTCACTCCTTTGATAGAATTGTTGTTGTAAGCGTTGGGTAGCTCTTGGGATATATTGGACCTTGACACCTTTTTATTTTTCCCTGTATGCTCTTAGCTTCAGGGACCCAGGATCAACCCTCACTTGCTTGAAATGGTACCTGCAGAATGGTGGTGATTCTGTTCACCCTCTGTAATAAGGTTTCATTATCTGGATGGTATAATGAATGTTTTTAAAGATTTGAGAGGCATCTAGAAGAACAGCAACTACAACCAAACATGGAGAGTTTGAATGCCGAAATACCCATGTGTGGTTAGAAGATGTAAATTTGTTCAGTGAAAATTCCTGGGCCAGTGGTAGATTTCCTCATTTACCAAGTAGACCCTTGAAATCTCCACGTAATAAAAACTACTGAGATTACTATTGGTTGAATGGAACGATTAGTTGATAAGTCTCTTTTCCTAACTATGTCATATAGTCTTGCATCAGAACAGGGAGAACTCAGTCTCACACTGAGCTGAAACTACCCTTCTTTTATATGTGTGTATGTGTGTGTGTGTGTGTGTGTGTGTGTGTGTGTGTGTGTGTAGATATATATATAGATATATAGATATGCCCCATCCCCTCCCCCTCCCCCATACGGATATTCCCGCTATCCATTACCCTTACTACCCCCCCATATTCCCCTGCATTGGGGGTCCAACCTTGGCAGGACCAAGGGCTTCCCCTTCCCCTGGTGCCCCAACAAGGCTATTCTCTGCTATACATGCAGTTGGAGCCCTGGGTCAGTCCACATATAGTCTTTCGGTAGTAGTTTAGTCCCTGGAAGCTCTGGTTGGTTGGCATTGTTGTTCTTATGGGGTTGTAAGCTCCTTCAACTCTTTCAATCCTTCCTCTAATTCCCCCTAGGGGGTCCTGTTCTCAGTTCAGTGGTTTGCTGCTAGCATTGACCTCTGTATTGGACATGCTCTGGAACTACCTTCCTAATACCTAGTATTCCTAGTAGAAAAAGGTGAGAGGCTAGGGGGAAGCTGCGCATCTTGGGAGGCGTGTGGGACATAGACAAGCTGGGAGCTGCGGGCCCTGATGAGGAATCCGTGGGCTTTTGTGGGACCACTCTGGGGTTATCAAATGCCAGCTTACTTCTGAAAGACCCTCAGATTGAGGAGACTCTCGTTCCAATCCTGAGGACACCCACCACCCCACAAACATGCAGGACTCAGTCTTGATGTAAAAACAAGAGGTTTATTTTGGGATACCAATGCATTGGAGCTCAACATGGTCCTCACGCAGGAGGGATGTGAAGAGCCCAGACCAGCAGAAATGTACAGCTTATACAATCATTTAAGGTTACACAGTTTCAGTAGCTCAGCTATTTCGGTGCCAAGGATAACTAGGCAGATGTTTCTCATCCTGGAGTTCCTGGGATAAGGCCACAACCATATCAATGCAGCCATTTCAGTATCAAGGACGTCTAACTTGATATATGTTTTCCATCCTGGGGTTCCCAGGACAAGGACCAGGGGTATCTGACTTGGCAGATGTTTCTCTCCTGGAGTTCCCAGGACAAGGCTACAGCCATGTCAGCACAACTATGTCAGTACCAAGGACATCTAACTTGATATAGGTTTTCCCGTCCTGGGGCAAAATCTACAGTGGTCAGTCAGCTTCCGGGAGATGTTTCCTGCCTTGTAATTGCCCTGCAGTAAATACAATCTATACCCTCTGTTCTTATGGTCGGGCAGCTTCCTAGAGAGTGGGTGGGAATTTGCTTTCTGTACTTTCTGGTCTATTGTCTAACGTCTAGGGGCTAAGCAAGGGCCAGCTTAAAAGATTCTCATTTTTAAGAAATGGCTGCACTAATATCAAGTGGGGATCTTTCACTTTGTATGCCTTGCGAGGTTCTGGGGCAGGTGACAGCACCATGACCTATCGCCATGGATGGAGTTGGACTTTTTGATGAAGAAATCCGATGTGTCTTTGCCAGTCAGGGCATTTTGGCTGTCTTGGGTGTTAACAAAATCTGCCTGGTTCCCTTTGGGGGATCCAAATGAGAGATCTCAGACACCTTCACGGCGAAGCCAAGGACATTTCAGTATAATCAGTGCATGAAAAGATTTTCTCAGACTCCCTTCCCTCCCATTTTCTTCAAGGATTAATCCACCAGAAACCACAGTCCAGTGGAGATTGAAAGGCATATACAGTGTGGCAGAAACCTAGAGCGCTTCAGAATTGCTCTGGACCCTGCTTAGGCATAGAGGACTCTCTTGTACATGCCACGCCCCTCTCCTGCCCCCAACTCCCTCCTTCTGACTTCTCTGTCTTTGACTGACTCTCATTTTTCCCCTGATGTTCTGTTTCCAAACTATTCCCCTGGAGCTATAAATGGATTGGCAGTAATGAGAGATTAGGTGGTGGGAAAAGAACAGTGCCCTGTGCTGTGTTCTTTGCCTGCTGCTGACGCAGGAAGTGCTTTTTCCCAATGTTGAGCTGCCTGGCTGTGATGGACTGAAAAGGTGGCCTTCCGGTTTGAATCTGTGCCCTGAGCAGACTGTGGGCACTGGCTCCTCCCCCTCAACCACTGCCACAACACACAGAGGAAGCCAGACTCTCAGGTGCTCTAACAGGTCCAGGATCAGAGGTGCTCTGAAACACCCAGAATCACAGGATCCCAGAGGAAGCACAATTCCAAGGAGATGGGACACAACCAGGATCTCAGGATCACAGGATCCCAGAACCATACAATCAAAGAGACATCTGGATTCTGAGGAGTTCTGAAACAACCAGGATAGCAAGAGGGACAGGATTCAGTCAGAGACAGCAGGGACAGGTAACACTAGAGATAAGCAGATGGCAAAAGGTAAGCACAAGAACATAAGCAAGAGAAACCAATGCTACTTGGCATCATCAGAACCCAATTCTCCCACTACAGCAAGTCCCAGATAAGCCATCACACCAGAAAAGCAAGATTTCGATTTAAAATCACATTTCATAATGATGATAGAGAACTTTAGGAAGGACATAAATAACTCTCTTAAAGAAATACAGGACAACACAGAAAATCAGTTAGAAGCCCTTAAAAAGTAAACATAAAAATCTTTTGAAGAATTACAGGAAAGCAAATCAAACAGGTGAAGGAATTGAACAAAACCATGCAGGATCTAAAAACCGAAATGAAAACAGTAAAGAAATCACAAAGGGAGACAACCTTGGAGATAGGAAACCTAGGAAAGAGATCAGGAGTCATAGATGCAAGCATCGCCAACAGAATACAAGAGGTAGAGAGAGAATCCCAGGGGCAGAAGATACCATAGAAAACATCGACACAATAGTCAAAGAAAATGCAAAGTGCAAAAAGTGCCTATCCCAAAACATCCAGGATATCTAGCACACAGTGTGAAAACAAACAAAACCTAAGGATAGGTAGAGAAGAGAGTGAAGATTCCTAACATAAAGCGCCAGTAATTATTTTCAACAAAATTATAGAACAAAACAATTCTAACCTAAAGAAAGAGATTCCCAGAAACATACAAGAAGCCTACAGAACTCCAAATAGACTGGACCAGAAAAGAAACTCCTTCTGTCACATAATAATCAAAACACCAAATGCACAAAACAAAAATAAATTTAAGTAAGAGGAAAAGGTCAAGTAACATATAAAGGCAAGCCTATTAGAATTACGTCAGACTTCTCACTAGAGACTTTAAAAGCCAGAAGAACCTGGTCAGATGTCGTACAGACACTAAGAGAACAAAAATGACAACCCAGGCTACTATAGCCACCAAAAGAGGGCTAATATCCAAAATATACAAAGAACTCAAGAAGTTAGACTCCAGAGAGCCAAATAACCCTATTAAAAATGGGTTACAGAGCTAAACAAAACATTCTCAGCAGAGGATTATCAAATGGCCAAAAAGCACCTAAAGAAATGTTCAACATCCTTAGTCATCAGGGAAATGCAAATCAAAACAACCCTGAGATTGCACCTCACATAGTCAGAATGGCTAAGATAAAAAACTCAGATGACAACATATGCTGTCAATGATATAGAAAAAGAAGAAACTCGTCCATTGTTGGTGGGATTGCAAGCTGGTACAACCACTGTGGAAATCAGTCTGGTTGTTCCTCAGAAAATTGGACAGAGTACTACCTGAGGACCCAGCCATATCATTCCTGGGCATATACCCAAATGATGTTCCAACATATAACAAGGACACATGCACCACTATGTTCATAGTAGCCTTATTTATAATGACCAGAAGCTGGAAAAAAATCCAGATGTCCTTCAACAGAGGAATGGATACAGAAAATATGGTACAGCTACACAATGGAGTACTACTCAGCTACTAAAAACAGTGACTTCATGAAATTCTTAGGCAAATGGATGGAACTAGAAACTATCATCCTGAGTGAATTAACCCAGTCACAAAAGAACACACATGGTATGTACTCACTGATAAGTGGATATTAGCTCCAAAGCTCAGAATATCCAATATACAATTTATAGACCACATGAAGCTCAAGAAGAAGAAAGACAAAAGTGTGGATGCTTCCATACTTCTTAGAAGAGGGAATAAAATATTCTAAGGAGGAAATACAGAGACAAAATGTGGTGCAGAGACTGAAGGGAAGGCTATCCAGAGACTGACACACATGGGGATCCATCCTATATGCAGTCACCAAACCCAGTCACTATTGGGGATGCCAAGAGATGCATGCTGATAGAAGCCTGGTATGTATATCTCCTGAGAGGCTCTGCCAGAGCCAGGTAAATACAGAGGTAGATGCTCACAGCCTACCATTGGACTGAGAATGGGGTCCCCAATGGAGGAGATAAAAAAAGGACTTTGGTAACTGAAGGGGTTTGCAACCTCATAGGAAGAACAACAATATCAGCCACCCAAATACTCTAGAGCTCCCAAAGACTAAACCACCAACTAAGAGTACACATGAGGCGATCTAGGGCTCCAGCCACATATGTAGCAGAGGATAGCCCTTTTAGGGCATCAATTGGAGGAAAGGCCTTTGGTCCTGTGAAGGGTCAATGCCCCAGTGTAGGGGAATACCAGGGCAGGGAGGCGGGAGGGAGTGGGGGTAGCACTGTCATGGAGGCAGTGGATGGGAGGAAGGGATGGGGCGTTTCCAGAGGGGAAACTGGGAAAGGGTATAACACTTGAAATGTAAATAAAGAAAATATCCAATAAAAGAAAAAAGGAAAAAAGAAAAATGTGCTAAGCCAGCTGCTGTTGGAGTATGGTTGACAATGGTTCTGTTCAACTATGGACCCTGGATATAAACATGCCAGGCAAAATGTTATGCAATAATCACACGTGCAGACTGAACAAATGATTTCCCCACTGTACTTAAGGCAACTGGGGGTAATCATGTTTGTTATTGAAGATTCAACCACTGGGAAATAGGCTGTGCTGTGGGGATATTGGTGTGCTTATAAAATTGTCTTTAAAATACTTACACTTACACGTGTAGATTACTGATGTTATTGGCCAAAGTATAAGGAAACTTGGTTTTTACAGTGTGTGGAAGTTGCTACAGGCAGTCATTATTTGTCAAACTGCTAGGAAAACTTTGTCTTTCTTTGTGATCTATACTATTGCCTAATGGCCCAATACTAGACCATATAATGGAAGAAAAATCCACACACTTAAATCTCCTTTGCAAAGTCTGGGGAATACTGAAGAAGAAGAAATAGGATGAATGTAAAAGTTAGAGTAAGATATGGAATGCTGGGTAGCTGTTTCCTTCAGGCTGGACAAGATCGTCGCTATCTTGAATATGAATAGCCATGATCACCTACATAAAACCCTAAATAAGGCCAGACTGTTAAAACTTACTAATAGAGGAAGGAGAAGTCCCACAAGGCTCAGGAGGCTCCCCCAAGTCACAGAATAAGTAAACAATTCAAAAGCTCGGAACTCCTTGGTAATATACCCACGCATTACGAGTCTCACAGCTTTTCACAAGGCATTCCGCACTGTGGATAAGGCTACTCAGGGATGGATACTTCCATGAGATCTTTAGCTATGTAGTTGTCCATAAGTTGTCCAAGGTTCTTCCTAGATGCCTCCAAATCCATGTTCCTGTTAGTAATCCCAGTACACTCTCATTGGTGGTTCTCAAAGTTGGACCTGAATGGAATCCTATCCTTGGTCTGTGAGTGTGTTCTTTATCTGAATAGGTGTCCCTTCAGATCGCTCAAGAGAAAGTCACATTTATTGGTAGGGCCATAGTATTTTACTGGCCATATTACCATAGAGGTAGAAAAGGGAACAAAAGAAATACAAAGCCCCTGGCTCAAAGTCAGCAATGTCAAGTATGTAAGTATTATCACGCTAAAGGTAATCACAAGGGGATCCTATCCTCTGGCAGTTAGTAGTGGAGAATGAAGAAAGATACATAAATAGAAGAAAATAAAAACAGATAAAAACAGTTGTCAGTTACAGAATGGACAACTAAACCTGGGGAAAGGGTGGCTGTTTCCAAGAAGAAAAACTGCCTGGCAGCTTCTTATCATGTGAATCATTTCTTGAGACAGAATATTAAGGGAATATAATAAAAGCCTATGTTAGTCAGACTTTCGAGTGCTGTAACAAATGTCTTTAAAAGCAGTTTAAAGGAAAGATAGATTCTGTCTGATAGTTGGAGAAGTTGTCATTCATGATGAGCTGGCTCTATAGTTTTCAGACTTGTAATGAGACAGGACAGCGTTAATACCCATGGCAGGAAAAAAAGAGCCACTGTCTCATAGCAACAAGGAGTGCAGAAGAGAAACAGGGAAGATACTGGGACAAAGGACATCTTCCTAGGGCAACTTCTCAATGCTGACTTCCTCCAGCTGGGTTCCACCTCTCAACAGCACCATTATATTATGACTCCCCCGAAGCATGCATCCAGGGTTATGTTAGAGCCCTCAAGATGTGATCACTTCCTGAAATCTCATCAGCTAAAAACCTAGTCTTTAACATATGAGCCTTTTAGAACTCATTTCAAACCATAACTGTAACAATGACAGTTTGGGAATTACCAAAATCAAAGACCAAAATCTCTCACGGCAAAATTAATCACTATGAAAGCCTGCATTCAGCACCAAGTTTTCTACGCTGCAGAACACATATCTCCATGACAAAGTCTCCTATCTACAAAGTATTTAAAGGTACAGCAAAATTGATTTCAAAACGGGTTTATTTTATATTTTTTGATAATTTTATACATGACCACGGTACTTACATCTTGTCTACCCCTCCTTATCTCCCCAAATCTTCCTGTCTACCAGTCCCTCTCAAATTCATGACCTTTTCTTTTTTAATTATCATTGACATATACACACAACTAATTAAGTCCATGTAATGTTGCTCATACATGCATGTGTTGTGGGCTGACTACTTGAAATTGGGTATGGGAGACTATTATGGGTCTCAACCATAGAGAAAACCGACTCCTGGAAGGCATTGATTCCCTATAGTTCTTCACTTAGGAGTGGAGCCTTGTGAAATATCCTCCAACCACACTGGCATATTGGCTGGTATTATTATTATACACCTGTTCATTTGGCAGCCATTTCTTGAAATTTCATAGGTACAACTTCCTTATTGTCTTAGTTATTATTCAAGTGCTATAAAGAGACACCATGACCAAAGCAACTTTTATTGTGATTGGGATATATTATATTACAGAAGAATATATTTTCACTTTTCTAAAAAAAAGCATTTAACTGGGGACTTGTTTATAGTTGTAGACAGTTCATGATAATCAGTAGGAAGCAGACAAGCAAAGCACTGATATAGTAGAGAGCCTTACATTTTTATCCATGGGCAGCAAGCAGAGAGCAAGACACTGGACCTGGTATGGGCTTTAGAAACCTCACAGACAACCCTCAGTGTCACACCTCCTGCAACAATGCTGTGCTTCCTAATATTTGCCAAACAATTCTACTAACTGAGTACCAAGCGTTCAAATATATGAGCCTATCTACAAGGACCATTCTCATTCAAACCACCACACTTGTTATATACAGAATATGCCATGCCACAGAATATGTCCTGATCTCCTGGCTTTTAAAAACTTTCTCCACCCACTCTTCTGCAATATTTCCTGAGTCTTGAATATAGGGGTTACATGGATGGTAAATATGCCAATTGGGGTTGGCCATCTCAGATACTTATTCTCTGCATTTCAATCAATTGTATATCTTTGTAGTGATCTACATCTGTTACAGAAAGAAGCTTCTTTGATGAGGGGTGAGAGCTATACTTACCTGTAAATACAGATGAGTATAAGTATCTGTAAAATAGGCATTAAAATGGTTTAGAAAAATGGCAGCAATAAATTCTCCACTAGGGTCTGCGCCATTCCAGCTGTAGGGAGTTGACTAGACTTCCAGTGCCAGGCATGAATTTCCTACTGCCTGGGCTTTAAGTCAAAAGAGATAGCTATTGATTGTCCCCAAGGGTAAGTGCCACGATTACCCCTTTCAGTATATCTTTTGCTTTTCTGTTTATTGTAGTGGTTTGTAGGTATTATAGCTGGATAGAACTACTGATTATTTTTCTCCCTTGGCAGTTTGCATAGCACCTTCAAAGGCTATGACAGCTAGTCTGCAGGGAGGTAACTTTCAGGTCAATTCTAGCTCAATTCCTCTGATCTTCTGTCCTAGATATGCAATATCTTCAGCCACAGGGTCTCAACCTCAAGTTCATGGAAGCAATCAAGGGCAAAAACAATAGCTAATATTGTTTCAGGAGTTTTGGACCAAAAAAACTCAAAGGGAGTTATGATCTCAACACAGTTTAACTAAAACCTCATTCTTATTCTGGATGTACAATGCAGCCAACTTTTCATGCAAAACTCCCTGTCAATCTGATTAGTACTCCCAGGGTGAAACTTTTCTCGAGTAGAGAAAAAGGAAGGTAAGCCAAGATGGTCTTCTGAGGCATGCAGCTGTCTAATGTAGTGAGAGAAGCATTCTCAACTACCCTGGAGGAACAGCTCTGATTAATAACTATACAGCATACCATGTACTTGGTTTCAGACTCCAGCCCACAGAATTAGGATCCTAATGCTTTCTGTGGAAGGGTTTAAGAATAATTTCAACAGAAGATGGAAGGATATGGCTGTATATTCCTAGTCCTCAGCATGTGACTTCCTATGCATTTCTGAAATCTAAGTAACATTTCTAATCGCATGACAAAGAAAATCTACACAGTCACCTCTCTTAATAATATACTTTTGGTTAGCCATTTCATTACCTAATAATTACCAGCTCATTAGAGCAAATAATATATCCTTGTGGGATAAACTCACGGCTCTAATTTTAAAGAAAAGAGTAGGAAGGCAACATACAGACTTAGCTATTGAAATAAATGAATATAAATGTACTTTTTTAAAAAAGCACACAGTGATATGATCATATTTATAGCTAATTATGAATCATGGAACCAAATACTAAATGAACATTCATTCTCTCTCTCTCTCTCTCTCTCTCTCTCTCTCTCTCTCTCTCTCTCTCTCTCTCACCTCCCTCCCTCTCTCTCTCTGTCTCTCTTTCTCTCTCATTTTACAGATAAAACCAATGAAGCAGAAGAGTCCATTCCTTCCATGGGCCAAAAGCTAAAGGAAACAGCCAAGACAAGCCTTGGATGCTCTGTCCCTGTTTCATAACTCTTTCTAACCATATGTGCATTGCATATTTTAAATGCCATGTATATTCTAATTTTTAATTATTGAATAACTGCAATATTTGGGAAATGTGGAGCTAGTTCATTGAATTCTCTACTTGAATTACATTCAGACAGAAGAATAATCCTTTCAGATTCACAATTTTATAGTGGCTAAAGGAACAAATTTCAAGTCAGGTCTCTTGCTGGCTCCGAGAATACCACATCCACCTATAGAATATTTTCTCAATTTCTCTTCAGCCTTCAGAAAACAGCTCAGACACACCTTCCTCAGTCAGACTTTTCATATGTACTCCTCCCAACTGTGTATTTCTATTGCTGTCTCCTATGATGAAATCACACTTTTGTTTTGATACAGGTCCCATGAAATGCATGCTGCCTTTAAATTTGTTCTGTGAAGATGACCTTGAATTTCTGATCCTCCTGACTCTACTTTCCAAGTACTGGGAATATGGGTGCACTTTCGCAGTTTATACAATTCTAGGGATCAAACGCAGGTTCTTATGCATGGAATACTAAAGCTGTACCCATTGCCTCACTACTGGGCCATTAGTTCTCAAACTTAATTATGCATCAGGATAACCCGGCTGGCTTTTCAACCACAAATATGGAATCTCATCCCAGAGTTTCTGACTCAGTAGGTCTGAAAAGAGGCCTGTGGATCTCTATATCTAACAAGTTGTCTATATGATGGTGTTGGTCCAACAACTACACTGAAGAGCACTAAGCTAGACTATGTGACCCACGAAGAAGAGGGGCAGGTCTGTCTTACTACCTATTATTCTGGCCCAAGTATGTAAAACAGCACTTGGAGCATAAAAGGTTCTCAAAACAATTATGAATAAAGTATATTTTCCTTTTAGAGAAAAGGTTAGGATTCTATGTACATATGTGTGTGTGTATATGTGTGTGTGTGTGTAGATGTATATGTATAAATATATATATACATGTATGTGTGTGTTTATACATATAATTATATAATTATAAAATTATTCCCAAACAAAACATTATACAAATGGACAGTTATGTCTTTATAATATGCCCTGAGTTTTTGGAATTCGATTCTAATATAAATTGATAGGTACCATTTAAGTGTTCTCTTGCTGAGGAATGCAGTGTGTACCCTAGTCCTAGGTAATTGAGTATTCAGGGTTGACTGGCTTCTAGTAAATAAATGGCATCCGTCCTCTGCCTGTAATTGTTGTAGACCCCTTTGACCTCAACTCTCCTGAGAAAAAGGAAGAACAGATGTGGACCAAGATAACAAGACCTATTACTCAGTGGAGGTATCCTAATCATCAGTAAATTACTTTCCAGGTGTCTTTTGTGAGCCCACAGAGCCTGTCTTATGCAAGATCTGAGACAGAACCACCTGTCAGATGGGTGATTCACAGGTTCTGTAAAGGTTTCTTGACCAATAAATGTCTCAACCTCTTCCTCATTCCAACCTGACACTGGGCGGAGATTTCTACCAGAAGGGAAACCATGGTTAGATTTCAAGTCTTGTCTTTTCATGAGACTCCTGTTGAGGTGCCAATATGGTAGTGCTTTCAAACATTATCCATCATTTCAACCCCAAATAAGATTCACTTATCATGGTGCTTTCCAACTAGACAGAAAGCAATGAAGAAACTGTTCAGGAAACAAGACAACAAAGCAAGGAGCCTAGCAGGTATAGAACCCCACAGCAGAGGAAAAATAAAGGAACCTGGGTTCCTGGGCCAATGGACATCAAAGGTCCTAACAGAGAAGGAGGGGAAAGATGCATTCACTGTGCATTTTCAGTCTCATACATTAAAAAAAAAAAAAAACAGTATGTCCTTGCCTTCAACCTAAACAGAAGCCAAAGTCTAGGAACATTAATAAATAATATTAATTACAGGGTACCAAAGGATGTACTAGATTCTTTATCAATGCCAGCCCTGGGGTTAGCTGCCAAACTGATAGCCTGGAATCATCTGCAGGGGTCTGAACTAAAGGGTTACCAATATTACACTGGCCTATGGCCATATCTGTGAGAAATTGTCTTGACTGATGATTTATGTGGCAGTTCTCAGTCCACTGTGGGCAGCACTGTTCCTACACAGGGGTTCTGGGATATATAATAAAGGTAACTAAGCATAACCCAGAAAGCAAGCCAATAAGCAGCATTGTGCCATAGTTACTGCTTCCAACTAACTGTCTTGAATTCCCCCTCCTTGGCTTCCCTCTGTGATGGACTATGGCCTGCAAGGGTAAGCCAAATAAACCCTTCTCTCACTAAGTTGCTCTTGTCCAGTTTATCACAGTAACAGAAAACTAGATCAATAACATGTTCGCTGAGAAACACCTAAAGAAATGTTCAACATCTTTAGTCATAAGGGAAATGCAAATCAAAACAACCCTGAGATTTCACCTCACACCAGTGCGATTGGCTAAGATCAAAAACTCAGGTGACAGCAGATGCTGGCGAGGATGTGGAGAAAGAGGAACACTCCTCCATTGTTGGTGGGATTGCAGACTGGTAAAACCATTCTGGAAATCAGTCTGGAGGTTCCTCAGAAAATTGGACATTGAACTGCCTGAGGATCCAGCTATACCTCTCTTGGGCATATACCCAAAAGATGCCTCAACATATAAAAGAGACACGTGCTCCACTATGTTCATCGCAGCCTTATTTATAATAGCCAGAAAATGGAAAGAACCCAGATGCCCTTCAACAGAGGAATGGATACAGAAAATGTGGTACATCTACACAATGGAATATTACTCAGCTATCAAAAACAACGAGTTTATGAAATTCGTAGGCAAATGGTTGGAACTGGAAAATATCATCCTGAGTGAGCTAACCCAATCACAGAAAGACATACATGGTATGCACTCATTGATAAGTGGCTATTAGCCCAAATGCTTGAATTACCCTAGATCCCTAGAACAAACGAAACTCAAGACGGATGATCAAAAAGTGAATGCTTCACTCCTTCTTTAAATGAGGAAAAAGAATACCCTTGGCAGGGAAGGGAGAGGCAAAGATTAAAACAGAGACTGAAGGAACACCCATTCAGAGCCTGCCCCACATGTGGCCCATACATATACAGCCACCCAATTAGACAAGATGGATGAAACAAAGAAGTGCAGACCGACAGGAGCCGGATGTAGATCGCTCCTGAGAGACACAGCCAGAATACAGCAAATATAGAGGCGAATGCCAGCAGCAAACCACTGAACTGAGAATAGGTCCCCTATTGAAGGAATCAGAGAAAGAACTGGAAGAGCTTGAAGGGGCTCGAGACCCCAAAAGTACAACAATGCCAAGCAACCAGAGCTTCCAGGGACTAAGCCACTACCTAAAGACTATACATGGACTGACCCTGGACTCTGACCCCATAGGTAGCAATGAATATCCTAGTAAGAGCACCAGTGGAAGGGGAAGCCCTGGGTCCTGCTAAGACTGAACCCCCAGTGAACTAGTCTATGGGGGGAGGGCGCCTATGGGGGGAGGGTTGGGAGGGGAACACCCATAAGGAAGGGGAGGGGGGAGGGGGATGTTTGCCCGGAAACCGGGAAAGGGAATAACACTGGAAATGTATATAAGAAATACTCAAGTTAATAAAAAAAAAAAAAAAAAAAAAACATGTTCACTTATCACTGTGACAATGCTGTATCATGTGATTACATGCTTCCAAAAGTTAGTTATGCAGTTACTATTGCTCCTTTCTTATAGAGTGGAGAATCTGAAGTCCAGAAAGGTAAAATGGGTTATCCAAACACACTATGTAGACTTGGGGTTTAAAGCTGAGGCCATCATCATGCCATCTTTATTCTCCCTCCCTCCATTCTCCTCTTCTTCCTCTTCCTTTTCTCCCCTCTCCTCCTCTCTATCTTTTCTTCTCTCTTCCTCCTCTACTTACAAGAAAAATGCGTCCATGCTGGTAATACTGAGTGTGAGCTACGAAACAGACACCAACTACTGCCAGGCCTCAGTTTCCTGACGTGAAAAGTAGAGCACCTGTACATAATGAGGGACTTGGAATGAGAAGTCCCACAGGCTTGTGTATTTGAATACTTGATCCCCAGTAGATAAGGAAGTGTGGACTTTCTGAGTGAAGTTTATCACCAGAGATGGACTTTGGGAGTAAAACAGTCTTGCTTAGCTATAGTTCACTTTCTCTGCTTTGTGATTGCATTTGAAGATTCCTGACATGTGTTACTGCCATGATGGACTCATATCCCCCCCCCCAAAAAAAACTGTAAGGCAAAATAAGACCTTCTTTCTATAAATTTCCCAGGTCATTGTGTTTTATCACAGCAAGAGAACTATAACTAAGATATAATAAACATAGCTTCCATGCTTTCTATTACTATTACAATTACTTTGGTTCTGTGCCTAAATCAACTTCCTTTCAGTGTCATTTGTTAACTTCATTTAAAATTCACTTTTGAATAATCATCAACAGATAAATGGGTCAAGCAAATACGACATAGCTTTATATATACTATCTATATTATATAATATAGATAATACTATTCTGCCATTGAAAAGATGAAGTTCTACCATTTATAACAACACAGATAAGCCTAGCAAATTATAAGTGACATGCCCTAGAACTTCTAGACAAATTCCAGATAATCTCAGTCATAATCAGACTCTTAAAAGATGGTAGAGGTAGTAATAGAGTGGGAACTAGTGGAAGTTAAAGAGGGGAGGAAGGAGAGAAAGAAGGGAAGTGGTTGAAAAGCTAACACTAATCAACAATAGGAGAGAATTAAGCTCTGTCTTCCCACTGCACAAGAGGACAAGTATAATACAGACAAAATTTGTATTCCGGCAACTAGAAGAGAGGCTTTCCATGAAACTAATAAAAATGCTAACTCCATTGAGTTGGTCATTGCTCAATGTAGACATGTTTCAAACATTGCATATTACTCCAAAAATCGAGACAAGTATTGTGTCAATTAAAAATAATTTTTAGAGTGGAACATTACCTCCATGTGTCCTTGCTAAGTAGAAAGATCAGTATTCCCAAGTGGTCTTCCCTAAATACATGTACAGAAGAGCAACATTATATGGACTCAGAAGGTTTTATTTCTCTATATAATAATAATTGAAGAAGAAGGGTCCTTAAATTTGAGAGGGAGTGATAAAGGAACGTGGGAGGAGTTGGAGTGGGTTAAGGGGAGGAACAAAAATTATTTAAACATAAAATTCATGTATGGAATTCTCAAAACAACTGTAAATATTTTTGTAAAAACCTGAGTTGTGTTGCAGGCTTAAAACAGGAAATCATGGATGATAATGAAGCCTGGATTTATCCGTCCATATCCCCTAGGTGTAAGAAGATCCACAAAGGCAATTATACAACCAGATATTGACAAGCCTAAGGGTGCAGCTCAAGCTGGCAAATGCATAGGAGAAATCAGGTCTGTCTTCCAGGCCAGAACAGTCCCCACCAACAAAACTAAACCTGGGGTTTGATAACTCTGGATCCAGTGGGTGGAACCAATTTGACCCTACCAATCTGAACTTCATTGCTGTAGAGCCCTAGAACTCTGAAGATCCAGAGTGTAATTGATACTAATATCTGTTCTCTATCATGGTAAATAATATTCAAGAAGTCTTGAAAGTTTGTCAACAGGTTCCCCTCCTGCTTTCCTCTTTCCTCTCACTCATTCACTATCTCTGGACTAACTCTGTGACTCTTTCTAACCTCACAGTACATTGTACAGTAGTTTTTTTTTTATTTCCAGCATAGTTGTTAATAGTCTGAAAACTATTTTAAGTATGTTTCTATATTATATTTGGCTTAATATTGTCATTAAATGGTAAAGGTCTTGAGTTATTGGTTAATAACTCAAGAGGAGGATGCTTAATAAATAGATCCCAAGAGACCTGAAACCAACAGATGTGCAAATTACAAGGGCAACCTAGCTCTTCCAACAGATCATAATTCCTCAATTACTGAACTCAAGAAGACTGATCTGAACAAAATGGCAGGTAAAATTCCAAGTTTTCTGATACCAATTAGCCATGACCTGAAAGAAGCAGGTGAGCTCAACAAAAATCCTCAAGAGGAAAATCAGCAACATACAGAATAAAGACAGAAAAATAGATTTTTAAAAATCACAACATAAATGTTAAATAATATAATGGAAGAAAATTCTCCAGTACAGAAATTAAACTTTTAGAAAAAAATTACAATGTTGAAAATGAAAACCTCAGTTAATCAAATAAAAGCCTCTCTGAAAAATATCACCAACAGATATGACCACACAAAAGAGAGAATATCAGGGAGGGAAGAAGGGTTGGTGAAATACTATATTCACATATCTCAGTAAGGATTAAAAACGTGAGGCTAAAACAGTGTCCATGAACTGTAGGATACAATTAAGAGATGAGAGGTAAAACCTAAGAATCCCTGGAACAGAAGAAGGAACTTAAATAAACATGGAAGGCATAGATTATTCTCATTCTATGTTTAGTAATCCAAGGTTACATAGTCATCATACTTAGACATCAAGCCTGTGTCGTTTAATGCCCACTGAGTCTCTTTACTGTTCTATTAGCTACTCTTTAGAAATAACTACTTTAGAATGCTCATACTGTGCTTTTACTGTGTAACCCTGGAAGGAGATACAATCTGCTATTGAAGGCCAACCTCTTCCTGCACAAGCATTAGCATCCACTCCCTGCACCCTGGCACGGTTTTTGGACCTTGCAACAATGTCCTTCTTTATTGGCTTGTTCATGCTAATATAATAATGAGCTTTGTTTAACTTTCATTTTAAAAACTAATGTTTTTTTTCTGCCATATCCTTTTCTAGCTGCTACCCATTGCTCTTGTCTATATAGAAAAATATCTTTAAGTGTAGTTGACATTTTAAAAATTTTATATTTCTTGGATACTTTATCTATTTACATTACAAATGTTATCACCCTTCCTCCACTACATATATGGCTGGAGTCATGGGCCCCTCCACATGCACTCATTGGTTGGTGTTTTAGTCCCTGGGTAGGCTGGTGGAGTCTGGTTGGTTGATACCATTGCTCTTCCTATGGTGTTGCAAACCCCTTCATCTCCTTCAGACTTTTCTCTAACTCCTCCATTGGGGTCCCCTTGTTCAGTCCAATGGTTAGTTGCAAGCGTCCTATCTGTATTAATAGGGCTCTGGAAGAGCCTCTCAGGGGACACCCTTATCTGGCTCCCGTCAGCAAGTACTTCTTGGCATCAACAATAGTGGCTGGGCTTGGTGGCTACACATGGGATGGATCCCCACGTGGGGCAGTATCTGGATAACCCGTTCTTCAGTCCCTGCTCCACTCTGTCCCTGTAGTATTTCCGAAAATGAGTATTTTGTTCTCCCTTCTAAGAAGGACTTAAAGCATCCACAGTTGGTCTTAACTTCTTGAGTTTCTTATGATCTGTGAATTTTTTCTTAGGTATTCCAAGCTTTTAGGCTAATATCCACTTCTCATTGAGTACATACCATGTGTGTTCTTTTGTAACTGGGTTAACTCCCTCAGGATGATAGTGTCTAGTTCCATCCACTTGCCTATGAATTTCATGTAGTCATTGTAGTCATTGTTTTTTGTTTTTTAAATTTTCTTGCTTTTTTTATTTTTTATTAACTTGAGTGTTTCTTATTTACATTTCGAGTGTTATTCCCTTTCCAGGTTTCCGGTCAAACATCCCCCTAATCCCTCTCCCTCCCCTTCTTTATGGGTGTTCCCCTCCCCATCCTCCCCCCATTGCCATTGCCGCCCTCCCCCCAACAATCACGTTCACTGGGGGTTCAGTCTTAGCAGGACCAAGGGCTTCCCCTTCCACTGGTGATCTTACTAGAATATTCATTGCTACCTATGAGGTCAGAGTCCAGGGTCAGTCCATGTATAGTCCTTAGGTAGTGGCTTAGTCCCTGGAAGCTCTGGTTGCTTGGCATTGTTGTTCATAAGGGGTCTCGAGCTCCTTCAAGCTCTTCGAGTTCTTTCTCTGATTCCATCAATGGGGGTCCCGTTCTCAGTTCAGTGGTTTGCTGCTGGCATTCGCCTCTGTATTTGCTGTATTCTAGCTGTGTCTCTCAGGAGCCATCTACATCCGGCTCCTGTCAGCCTCCACTTCTTTGCTTCATCCATCTTGTCTAATTGGATGGCTGTATATGTATGGGCCACATGTGGGGCAGGCTCTGAATGGGTGTTCCTTCTGTGTCTGTTTTAATCTTTGCCTCCCTATTCCCTGCCAAGGGTATCTTTGTTCCCCTTTTAAAGGAGTGAAGCATTCACATTTTGATCATCCGTCTTGAGTTTCATTTGTTCTAGGCATCAAGGGTAATTCAAGCATTTGGGCTAATAGCCACTTATCAGTGAGTGCATACCATGTGTGTTTCTCTGTGATTGGGTTACCTCACTCAGGAGGATTTTCCAGTTCCAACCATTTGCCTACGAATTTCATAAAGTCATTGTTTTTGATACCTGAGTAATATTACATTGTGTAGATGTACCACATTTTCTGTATCCATTCCTCTGTTGAAGGGCATCTGGGTTCTTTCCAGCTTCTGGTTATTATAAATAAGGCTGCAATGAACATAGTGGAGCACGTGTCTTTTTTTATATGTTGGGGCATCTTTTGGGTATATGCCCAAGAGAGGTATAGCTGGATCCTCAGGCAGTTCAATGTCCAATTTTCTGAGGAACCTCCAGACTGATTTCCAGTTGTACCAGTCTGCAATCCCACCAACAATGGGGGAGTGTTCCTCTTTCTCCACATCCTCGCCAGCATCTGCTGTCACCTGAGCTTTTGATCTTAGCCATGTCACTGGTGTGAGGTGAAATCTCAGGGTTGTTTTGATTTGCATTTCCCTTATGACTAAAGATGTTGAACATTTCTTTAGGTATTTCTAAGCCATTCGGCATTCCTCAGCTGTGAATTCTTTGTTTAGTTCTAAACCCCATTTTTTAATAGGGTTATTTGTCTCCCTAAAGTCTAACTTCTTGAGTTCTTTGTATATTTTGGATATAAGGCCTCTATCTGTTGTAGGATTGGTAAAGATCTTTTCCCAATCTGTTGGTTGCCATTTTGTCCTAACCACAGTGTCCTTTGCCTTACAGAAGCTTTGCAGTTTTATGAGATCCCATTTGTCGACTCTTGATCTTAGAGCATAAGCCATTGGTGTTTTGTTCAGGAATTTTTTTCCAGTGCCCATGTGTTCCAGATGCTTCCCTAGTTTTTCTTCTATTAGTTTGAGAGTATGTGGTTTGATGTGGAGGTCCTTCATCCACTTGGACTTAAGCTTTGTACAGGGTGATAAGAATAGGTCGATGTGCATTCTTCTACATGCTGACCTCCAGTTGAACCAGCACCATTTGCTGAAAATACTTTCTTTTTTCCATTGGATGGTTTTGGCTCCTTTTTCAAAAATCAAGTGACCATAGGTGTGTGGGTTCATTTCTGGATCTTCAATTCTATTCCATTGGTCTATCTGTCTGTCTCTGTACCAATACCATGCAGTTTTTATCACTATTGCTCTGTAATATTGCTTGAGTTCAGGGATAGTGATTCCCCCTGAAGTCCTTTTATTGTTGAGGATAGTTTTAGCTATCCTGGGTTTTTTGTTATTCCAGATGAATTTGCAAATTGTTCTAACTCTTTGAAGAATTGGATTGGTATTTTGATGGGGATTGCATTGAATCTGTAGATTGCTTTTGGTAAAATGGCCATTTTTACTATGATAATCCTGCCAATCCATGAGCATGGGAGATCTTTCCATCTTCTGAGGTCTTCTTCAATTTCTTTCTTCAGAGTCTTGAAGTTCTTATTGTACAGATCTTTTACTTGCTTGGTTAAAGTCACACCGAGGTACTTTATATTATTTGGGTCTATTATGAAGGGTGTCGTTTCCCTAATTTCTTTCTCGGCTTGTTTCTCTTTTGTGTAGAGGAAGGCAACTGATTTATTTGAGTTAATTTTATACCCAGCCACTTTGCTGAAGTTGTTATCAACTTTAGTAGTTCTCTGGTGGAACTTTTTGTTTTTTGTTTTTGTAGGAATTCTTTCTAAACTTAAGCTTCTCTCTTTTTTTTTTTTTTTTCGGAGCTGGGGACCGAACCCAGGGCCTTGTGCTTCCTAGGCAAGCGCTCTACCACTGAGCTAAATCCCCAACCCCTCTGGTGGAACTTTTTGTAGTCATTGTTTTTAATAGCTGAGTAGTAATCCATTGTGTAGATGTACCACATTTTCTGCATTTATTCCTCTGTTGAATGTCATTTGGGTTTTTTTCCATCTTCTGGATATTATAAATAAGGCTGCAATGAACATAGTGGAGCATGTGTCCTTGTTATATGTTTGAGCATCTTTTGGGTGTATTTCCAGGAGTAGTATAGCAGACTCCTCAGGTAGTACTATGTCCAATTTTCTGAGGAACCTTCAGATTGATTTCCAGAGTGATTGTACCAGCTTGCAATCCCATCAACAATGGAGGAGTGTTCCTCTTTCTCCACACCTTCCCCAGCATCTACTGTCACCTGAGTTTTTGATCTTAGCCACTCTGATTGGTGTGACGTGGAATCTAAGGGTTGTTTTGATTTGCATTTCCCTGTTGACTAAGGATGTTGATTTCTTTAGGTGCTTCTCAGCCATTTGGTAGTCCTCAGTTGAGAATTCTTTGATTAGCTCTGTAGTACATTTTCTAATAGGATTATTTGATTCTCTGGAGTCTAACATCTTGAGTTCTTTGTATATATTGGGTATTTCCCACTATCGGATGCATGATTGATAAAGACCTTTTCCCAATCTGTTAGTTGTCATTTTGTTTCATTGACAATATTCTTTGCCTTACAGAAGCTTTGCAATTTTATGAGGTCCCATTTGTTGATTTTTGATCTTAGAACGTAAGCCATCAGTATTCTATTCAGGAAATTCTGTGCCTACATGTTTGAGGCTCTTCCCTACTTTCTCTACTATTAGTTTCAGGGTATCTGGTTTTATGTGGATGTCTTTGATACATTTGGACTTGAGCTCTGTACAAGGAGAAAAGAATGGGTCAATTTGCATTCTTCTTCATGCTGACCACCAGTTGAACTAGCACTATTTGTTGAAAATGAAAATGAAAAAATGGTTTTTTACCATTGGATAGTTTTAGCTCCTTTGTTAAAAATCAAGTGACCATAGGTGTGTGGGCTCATATCTGGATCTTCAATTCTATCCCACTGGCCTACCTGCCTGCCTCAGTACCAGTACCATGCAGTTTTTTATCACACTTTCTCTGTAATACAGCTTGAGGTTAGGAATGGTGATTCCCCCAGAAGTTCTTTTATTGCTGAGAATAGATTTGCTATCCTGGGTTTTTTCGTTTTCCAAATTAATTTGGAAATTGCTATTTCTAACTCTATGAAGAATTAATTTGGAATTTTTATGGGGATTGCTCTGAATCTGTAGATTGCTTTGGACAAGATGGTTATTTTTATTATATTAATCCTTCCAATCCATGAGCATGGGAGATTTTTCCATCTTCTGAGATCTTCTTCAATTTCTTTCTTCAGAGACTTGAAGTTCTTGTCATACAGATCTTTCACTTACTTAGAGTCACACCAAGGTATTTTATATTATTTATGGCTATTGAGAAGGGTATTATTTCCCTAATTTCTTTTTCAGCCTGTTTATCCTTTGATAAATCAGGAATGCTAGTGATTTGTTTGAGTTAATTTTTACCAAGCACTTTGCTGAAGTTGTTTATCAAGTCTAGAAGTTCTCTGGTGGAACTTCTAGGGTCACTTAAGTATACTACCATATCATCGGCAAATAGAGATACTTTGACTTCCTCCTTTCCAATTTGTATCCCTTTGACTTCTTTTTGTTGTCTTATTGCTCTGTCCAGGACTTCTAGTACTGTATTGAATAGGTAGGGACAAAGTGGGCACCCTTGTCTAGTCCCTGATTTTAGTGGGATTGCTTCAAGTTTCTCTCCATTTAGTTTGATGTTGGCTACTGGTTTGCTATATATGGCTTTTACTATATTTAGGTGTGGGCCTTGAATTCCTGATCTTTCCAAGGCTTTTATCATGAAGGGGTGTTGAATTTTGTCAAATGCTTTTTTAACATGTAATGAAATGATAACTTTTTTTGTTTTTTTGTTTTTTGTTGAGTTTGTTTATATACAGGATTATGTTAATGAATTTCCACATATTCCTGCATCCCAAAGCCTACTTGAACATGATGGATGCTCATTTTCATGTGTTCTTGGATTCAGTTTGTGAGAACTTAATACTGACTTTTTTTGTATTGATATTCATAAAGGATATTTGTCTGAAGTTCTCTTTCCTTGTTGGGATTTTGCTGTGTGCAGCAAAATGCTGTGTCCTTTTAAGTATCAATTCTGTTAGTCTATGTTTTTTTTAATTGGGAGAGTTAGGGGGAAAGAGATATTAAGGAATAGTGATTGTTTCCTGTTATTTTAGTTGTTAGAGTGGAATTATGTTTGTAAGGCAATCCTCTTCTGGGTTTGTTGCAGGAAGATTATTTTCTTGCTTTTTTTAGGGTGCAGTTTTCCTCCTTGTGTTGGAATTTTCCATTTAGGGCTGGATTTGTGGAAAGATATTGTGTAAATTTGGTTTTGTCATGGAATATCTTTGTTTCTCCATCTATGGTGATTGAGGTTTTTGCTGGATATAGTAGCCCGGGCTGGCATTTGTTTTATCTTATAAGCTTTATGATATCTCTGCAAGATCTTTCATAGTCTCTGGTGTGTCCTTCTTAAAGTCTTCTATTATCATCTTGAGATGTGATTTTAGATCTAAATCTTGCTTTTCTGGTGTGTTGGGACATATAGTATTTGCTGTGGAGGGAGAACTGGGTTCTGATGATGCCAAGTAGTCTTAGTTTCTGTTGCTTAGGTTCTTGTGCTTGCCTCTCACTATCTGGTGTTAGTTGGTCTTGCTCTCTCTGACTGGAGCTTGTCCCTTCAGTGGGCCTGTGAGCCTGTGATCTTTTAATTTTTAATTATTGTCTTTTTATACATTTTAATTAAAATATAATCATATCATTATTCTCATTATTCCCCTCCAACCCCTTCCATATATATGCCTCATTCTCTCAAATCTGTGACCTCATTTCTTTGTTTCTGTTACACACACACACACACACACACACACACACAAACACACAACTGGTTGAGTCTATTTAGTGTTCTTTATATACACACTATTTCATGGCCGACCACTTGGAATTGGATAACCAGTTAGAGGGCTCATTCTTGAAAAAGACTAATTCTCCCTCAGAATTCCTCAGTAGCTTATCGCTCTTTATTTAGGGGTAGAGATACATTAGATCCCTCCACATTAACATGTCTGTTGGCATTAACTTTGTTTGGGCAGCCATATTACTGAGATATCATTAGGGTAGCCTCCCTCTCATTTCTAGGAATCACAATGACTCTCACAGCAGGCTTTGTGGTCCTCCTGCTCTTATAATCGATTATTCTAATCCCCTTTCTGGAATGATCCCTGAGCTTTTGGTGTAGATGTTGTTTAGTAGATATCCCCCACGGGGGCTACATAACCATGTCCAGTTGATCAGTTGTGGGTTTCTCTAGTGAACTCTATAAGTAGCAAAGAGAAGCTTCTTTGGTGAAGGTATGGGCTCTGCTTCTCTCTGAATATTAAGTCAAATATTTAGAATGCAATTGGGAAATGTGCTGTTTTTATAAAGTGGTGATAAAAGAATCTTTTCTACAATCCATGACCTCAATAAGACAGGGAAGTAGAGTAAGTTTCTCATACCAGTCATGATTCCCCTTTTGTTGAGCAGTCCTTAAGTCCAATTAGACAGCTGATAATTACCACCAACCTGTACTATTGTACACTACTGTACTATTGTTGGTGTCTTGCTATGCTGGTCATTAGTGTGGTTCACAGGTTCACAGTTGGGTAGGACTATTAGTAGTTATCCTCCCTCCAGATCATTACAGTGCATTGAAGCACAGTAAAAGCTAGTCCACAGGAAGGTGTGAACTTTTTCTGTCACTGGGAAAGTCTGAAGGTGATCTGTGACTAGCTCATGGCCTCAGCTGCTCAAACAGAGTGATGAGGCAGAAAACCAGTTTATCAAGATCAATCTTTTTTTTTTTTTTGTAAAGCAAACTGTTCAATTCTTACCTGGATTTTCACAGAATAAAATTTTTTTTCTTGGTATATGTTTCCAAAACAATTCGCCAATGTACATCTTTTGATTTTATTTCCCACCTACCCATGACAGATAAAGACACAGAGAATTAACTTTTGCCCATAAACATACCAAAGAAAACAGCTGTGACTGTGGTAGGTAGAAACACGGAAGCATCTAATCTACAGAAGGTCTCAATTAAGGTACTCAGGCTACCACTGTGAGAAAAGGCAATGCCATGTTTGTAGAGCTGATTAAGTTAAAATATCACCACAGCCTCCCCAAAGCTTCCTTAATAACATCACTAAAATTGTTTGTCTTGACAGAGAGAAAATGTTTGACTGGATGAAAATATAACTGGGAAACAAGACAGCATAAAAAGAGGTGATGTCTGTACCAATAAAACAAAATAAATCCAATAAAATATACAAGATAGATCTCAAGTTCTTTTGGTGGTTGTATGCATGTGTGTGTGTGCACATGCATGTCCGTGTGCGCATGCGTGTGTGTGTGTGTGTGTGTGTGTGTGTGTCTGTGTGTCTGTGTGTCTGTGTGTCTGTAGTGCTCAGTAAATTGTATATGTTAAAGAGTAGGTGTATATGGAGGCCAGGAACTTTGTGTCTAGTGTCTTCTTCCATCATTCTCAGCCTTAGTTTTTGAGACAGGGTCTCCCCCTGAAGCTGGAGGTGGGTCAATTCAGTGAGATTATCAGGGTATCTAGTCCCAGGCATCCTCCTGTCTTTAAGAGCTAAGATTACAGAAATGTGCTGCCACCCTCAGCGTTCTGCATAGGTACTGAGGATCTAAATCCAGGCCCCTGGGGCTGTGTTTCAAGAACTGTATAATAGAGCCGTTGGTATACCCACCCCATTATCTTATTTTCATTTTTAACTTGGATGCAACCTAGAAAACCGAATAGGTAAGGCTAAGGTGGAGAGGTTGGCACTTTGGGATCCACTGTTTCTGACATAATATTTAGCAATTTTAAAGGAATCAAGCAAAAAGGAAGGAAGATGGGGTGCAGAACTCTGAGGGGGAACCGGGAAACATTTGGAATGTAAATAAATAAAATAATTTAATGAAAAAATGATCAAAAACAATTACCAATTTTTTAACCACCGAATGTTTTTTAAAGGTAAATCTCAATTACCTACTATGTAATTCTATTTATAAAATATTCTCAAAATGATAAATTACTGAGATGAGGAGTAGGTTAACAGTAACTAGAAATTAAGGGTCATGTCCCCAAAAGTATTTCCTGAAAAACTTCTTATAGAGGGAAGAGTACTGTATCAATTATGGTTGTGATTACATGAATGGACAGATATATACATAGATATAGATAGATAGATAGATAGATAGATAGATAGATAGATAGATACATACATACATACATACATACATACATACATACATACATACATAGATGGGATAGGATATATATGGTGTATGTGTGTGTGTGTGCACGTGCACCAAGACTGCACAAAATTTATCCACAAAGCCACTCCCACACACAAATGAAATTAAACATGTACAATGTACCACTGTCACATTCTTAGTTTGAAATTGCGGTAGTTGTACATATTCTGAAGCCTCAGACCTTGAAGAGGCCCACACCTTGAAGGTAGGTAAGAAAGAAGAGAGGCAAGAGGAGACTTCCCCACCATTGGCCCTGGGAGCACACATTTCCTGAGCCCCATCTATTCTGCGTTTGCTTCCCAAAGAGCCGAAGATAAAAGTTGCAATGCAGCAAAGCCTCGACAGACCACATGGCTACTGTGCATCCAGAGGGATGGAACCAAAGCTGGAGAGCATGTGTCCTAGTTATTCTTTCTAGTTGTCCAACGCAGACAACTGGGATCATTCACAGTGAAAGAAACAGTGGGAACATCAAACATTCACGCTCAGCAGCTTTAATCCCAAATACTTAAAACCAAAGGTGATTTTTTTTGTCCTTCATCTATGTTCAGATTTGTGAATTTATATGTGTATATGCAATAATATAATTGGGACTAGCACCCAAGACTAAATACAGAATTTATTTATGTTTAATATATAGTTCATCCTTATAGCCTGCATGAGTTTTACATAGTATTCTTAGTATTCCTGTGTTTTGACTGAGACAAATCACAGGAAATTAGAAGTAGAATTTATGCCATCATCTCAGGGCTCAAAAAGTTCTGATTTTATAACATTCCAGATTTTGAATTTAGATAGAGGTGCCGAACTGATACTTGAGATAGTTTCTAAACAAAAGTATTCACTCCTATCAGGACTGAAGCTTACAAGTAACCCTAATATTAGTTATTCTTTCTGGGTGCTGATTGGCTCCTGAGACTCTATCTGTATCTTCTCTTATAATCTTTAATTTCTGTTTTACTAATTTACACTGAAAAAAAATGATACCTTTTCTTCCTAATTTGTCTCCGTTGCTATTTTAAAAGCTCTAAACTTATCAGACACGATTGCATGGCTCCAAATTTACTGTACTTACTGTTGTGTGACACTATCCCTAGGGATCTGTGAAGAAATATCTACACACAACAGACAGAGGGTCTATAACAGGTCAAAGTAAGAATACCACCAAATCCAATGTGCTTAACCATTGTTCACTGAAGTTACTTAAAAGAGCAGAAATATTTAGACAGCAGCATCACCGAAGCTTACCTCATCATGGGTGATGGCTGGAAACATGGAATGCACTGAACAACCCACAGACAGCTCAACAGATTGGAGGGTGTTCTTTCCAGGTAGTTCAGCTGGTCTCAACTTCTTCGAAGTTTTTCTGGTGTGAGAGTCTTCTAGAAGCTTGATTTTTCCACAAATCTCTCAGCAGCCCTTGTGACTTGTAAATGCTTGGGGAGGGAGGAGCTTAGCAAATTCGGTCAGTTTCAGGAACTTCCTCCATATGTTGAATTGTTTACTTCCTGAGCTTAAGAAGTTTCCTTGCAAAGTGGATTGTTTCACCTCTATTTGTAACATTCTTACATGAATAAACTCATCACCACAGGGATTTATCATTATCAGCCTTACTGGATTACACAGACAGCTCACATATCCAGAAGTCATACCTGCTCCCTAATACTGTAATCATTCAGAACGTTTGTCTGTTCCAGGATTATGGAAACTGAAATCATTCCAGGACAGATCTGAGTCTCCACCTTATAGGTATCAGCTTATTCTTTACTGAGTAAATATATGAAAACATGACTTGATTTTCAATATTTTACATTTTTGAACATGGTATGATTCTGCCTTTGCTCTTTAAAGCTGTTGTTAAGAAAGACCCTTAATCCCTTCACCTATCTTCTTGAATCTAAAATTAATGGAAACTATTATGCAGTGTCTTTATCCTACTATTCTTTTTTTTCTCCTTTTTATTAATTTGAGTATTTCTTATTTACATTTTGAGTGTTTTTCCCTTTCCCGGTTTACGGGCCAACATCCCCCTAACCCCTCCCCGTCCCTTCTAATCCTAGGTAGGTTATGGGTTCAGCAAAACCTTAGAATAGACTGCGTGAGAGTAGAGAGGTGACATACCTGCGTCCTGCTCTTGCAGAAGACTCAACTTCAATTTCCAGAACCTATGGTGGATGGCTTATAACCACCTGTATTTCCAGTTCTAAGAGACCTGATGCCCTCTCCTGGATTCAGGAGATACCTGCCCTCATGTGCACATATATACATGCATGCATACATACATGTATACATGTATATATAGTCATGCAATTTGAAATAAAATATTTTTTTAAGTTGGCTGCCTAGATCCTCATTAGGAAGTATATCCTTCCAAAAGTAGCAACTTTATAGATGTCTACTGATGCAACCTTGCCTTTTTCATTGTTCAGGGTGTGACTCTAAAATTAAAGTGTTTTAATTTTAGCTTTTTTTGTGTGTAAATGTGGAAAAATCACAGACAATGGCATTGAAGTCCAAAATTGGAATTCGTAGGGAGAAAAAGAAGCAAACATTTAAATGCGTGGGCAACAAAGATGCATGATTGGGAAAGGCTAAGCAAAACATACATAGGTCCTTGGTTACTGTTTTCACAAACTTGTGAGTCTGTAATTATATGATTAGCAGTTTTAATGAGTAACTGTGTTTCCTTTTCTACATGTGTGGTCAAATTCTTCTAATTGGAATATTTAGGATAGTCTGGAAATATTTTGACCCTAATAATTAGCAGTTGGTAACACTGAGCCTTGAACATTCTGTTGAATTTACCAGCAAAGTAAGTCAAGCCAAAATACTTAGACTCTAATTCTACAACTACCTGCCCCAGAGCAATGTTCTGTGCTTCTGGTTCACCACCTATAAAATGGAGGCATCGAAAGTTCAGACTTAAGCACAGAACCAAGAACTATGTAATTAACAAATAACAAAACTTAGTATGGTCAAAAGCCACCCAATACAAAAGTGTCAGGTATAATTCATATGTGTATTTGTCTGATCCCTAAGTTTTTCTTTTAACTGACATATAAATTTGCCTTCTATCTGAATGGGAAGCAAAGACATAAGGAAAGACAGGTAAGCTTTCCATCATCTGTACATAGACATGCTGCTTTCCTTTCCAGGAATCTTACAAAGGTAGGGTTTGGATGGGCTGCTATCACAAGACATCACAGTTAGGGTAGCTTAGACATGCTACTTCTAGTTCCTGGAACCTGGAACTAAGAGCAAGGTGTCTACAACACACAGGATACTTCCCTGACTTCCAGGTAACCATAGAAGCCATCAACTCTTGGATTATAGCTGCATTAGTTCCTTAGACACCAGCTCATGGCTGTCCTTGCCTCTCTGCACTTCTCTCCTCTTCTAATCAGAACATCCATTCATATTAGAGTAAGGCTTTGCCTTACACCAATATGGCATCTTCTATACTTATATCTTTGTAAGAACTACAAAGATCTTGTTTTCAAACAATGTTTGATGCATAGACACCAGAAGTCAGGACTTCAAGATAAACTCCTGTGCTAGCTAGTTCTGTGTCAACTTGACACAAGCTGAAGTCATATAGGAAGAAGCCTTCTTCAGATTCACTTGTAGGCAAGCATGTGTATTTTCTTACTTAGTAATTGATGTGGGTAGGCCAAGATCATTATGGGTACCACTATTATAGGCAAGTTATCCCTTGGAAAGCAAGCCAATAAGCAGCACTCACCCATGACCTCTGCATCAGTTCTTGCCTTTGGGTTGTTGCCTCGAGTTCCTGTCCTGTATTCCCTAGATGGTAGACTGTGGTGTGGAAGCTTGAGGTAAAATAAACCTTTTCCTTTCTGAGTCACTTTTAGTCATGGCGTTTTATCACAGCAATAGAAACCCAAACTAAGACAACTATCTTTTGGGTGATACAACTCAACCCTCATGATTTAAAACCCATGTGGTTTCTGAAACAGAATCAGACCCCACTCATACTCTTTCCCACCTGGAATAAGTATTTCCTATACTTCCACTGCCCCTACCCTGAATAAGCCTTTGAGAGGCTACAATTTATCGTTTCTTATATTTTTAATTGACATAAAATTATATTACTTCTCCCAATCTCTTTCCTCCCTCCAGCCTCTCCCAGGGCCCCTCTTCCTCTCTGTCTCCTCCCTCTACTCTCAAGCTGATAGCCTCTGTCTCTTGAATTGTTATTTCTACAAACATGCATATATAAATGCAACCTAGTGAGTCACGTTTTGTTGATTGTGTGCATATGGTTTCGGGGATGGTGTCTCTGCACTGGCAATCAATAGAGCCACAATTTATTGAAACACAGAAGAGTTAAGGGAAAGTTTTCAGCACAGATTCACATATCATCTCAAGAGCAAGTTTAGCCACAAAGCACAATGCCCACAAGCACAGGAGCGCAGTGGCCTGTTGTCATTCCAAGCTGCTTAAGTGATCATTTATGGCAAAGCATAAAAATTATCACTGTTTTGAAAGAGACACTAAGTTGATGTTCCAAGTAATGATACCTCTGGGCAGTCATTATTTTTCAGAAGCCTTAATGACCAGGATGGGCACACTGCTGTTTTCTTAAACCTTTTCTGTTCCATTGGCAGTGTCTGGATAAGGCAAAGCCATCTTCTTTATCAAGTGTGTCTGGATTAATGAGTCTTCTCACTTATTCTCTAACCTGATCAACTAAAGGAAACCTATTGTATACTGCAGATGGTGTAGGTGCCCTAATCCTTGCCAACATGGTCAAGGATACAGGCATCAGAATGACAGAAGCCAGGTTCAAAGCCTGATTTCTCCACTTTCATCTATGGAATATAGGCTAGTCTCTCTACTCCTAAGCTCTGGTTCTCCATCAGACTTCTGATCATGAATGCTCTCTTCCAAGAATATCTCTGTAGATACAATGGCCTCATGCTTTTGGATGACTTAGCAACCGACCTTACATCAGGACCAATGTTTAAACTACTCAAGTTCAAAGACATATGAAGGCAAACTGATAAGTAGTAGCCTCACAGAAATGTCTTATCTCCCTTTTCTGATGCTTGCAGGCAGGTCCTCCTCAGGTTGCTTCTATTCTTCAGGCGGTGGCTGCATCAGACAGAAAGAAAAACACCAAGGCTTTCATTACCTGTCAGAATCCTTTGCTGGCTACAGCAATCTAGATAGCTGAGTCCTTACTGGACTCACTTATCAGAGTTTGTACCTGACGGTATGTGGGTGGCAGTGTTGTGTAATGGTTAGCCCTGACTCAGGATGAACATTGTTTTGTTCCAAATCTCAACACTACCTCTCTCTTATTCAACTCTTCAGTGACTTTGGTTCTTCTATAAAATGAAAATGATATAAGTACCACTACCTCAGCAATACCACCAGTCTCTTGAGATTGTTATAGAACATGTTAAATGAGTCGATGCATAGGAAGTGATTTGAACACTGTCTGGCCCCTGTTAACTGCTATGTAAGTGTTTGTTAAATAAACAAGCAGGAAAATACATGGTAACAACTTTACCACTCCTGGGAATATACCCAAAGAATTCTGTAGTCTATCACACAGATACTTGCACATCCATGTTTATTGCTGTTCTATTCATTCACAGCAAGGAAATGGAACCAGTGTAGACGCCTTCAATAAATGAATGGATAATGAGAATGAGGCCCATACACACCATAGAATTTTAATCTGTGGTAAAAAACAGTCAGACGAAATTTGCTGGAAAATGGATGGCTCCTAAAACTATTATATTAAGTAAGGTGACTCAAACTCGTAAAAGACATATACTCTATGTTATCTTTCCTATGGAAATCCTAGCTTATCTTCTAAATTATACAAATAAGAAAAAGATACTGAGCAAGGGGTAGGGAGGAGCAAATATGAGACTGGGGAAAGTTACCAGAGAGCAAAGAAAGGAGGAGCTGGGGGAGCTGACCTTCTGAATAGCATCTTCTTTATTTTATTTTATTTTATTTTTTAACTTGAGTATTTTTTATTTACATTTCGAGTGTTATTCCCTTTCCCGGTTTACGGGCCAACATCCCCCTAATCCCTCCCCCTCCCCTTCTTTATGGGTGTTCCCCCCCCCCGTCCTCCCCCCATTACCGCCCTCCCCCCAACAATCACGTTCAGTCTTAGCAGGACCCAGGGCTTCCCCTTACACTGATGATCTTACTAGGATATTCAATGAATAGCATCTTCTAAATCACACTTTGCTTGAAATTTTCTTAATGACATCTAATACCTCATGCTAATTTAAAACTAAAAGGTAATTTAATAAAAAAAGGAAATACATGGTAAATGCTCAGTAAATAGTAGCCATTAGTTTCTACTATGAGCTGTCACAAGGATCATTGAATGATGGGTGTGAAACTAATCTGGCTTTCTGAACAAATAAAACTTTATTGGGACACACCCATGCCTGTTCATTTACACATTTTCAGAGGCTACTTTTCTGACATAACGAGTGAGAGAGGTTACTGTAACAAGTCAATTTTTAGGATCACATAACCTAAAACACCAACAGAAGCAAACTATTTAACCAAAATTTTCCAGTCAGGATCTTTCCACTTGACCAAACCAAAGCTAGGTTGGGCCAAGGTTTGTACTGCATATTTACTCAGTATTTTTGTTCCCAGTATCCAGCACGGTGTCTAGCACTCAGTAGATCTTCCACACATACTTACTGGAACAAAGGCTAAGAAACTGAAGGTCAATTTTACACATTAAGAAATAAAATCATAATAGCTACCATTGTTGAGCCTTGTCACATGTCAGGTACCGTGCCAAGTGCTGCGTCATCATTTAATCTTCACATCATATTTGAGACCCAGGAACTATCAGCATCCCATCCTAGATAGGGGAAACCTGACTGAGGAGGTGAGAGACTGCTCAAATAACATGACAGATGTATCTGAATCAAAATGCTATACCCATGCCCTGCTCTCCATCTAAGAGCACAAAAATTTGAAGAACTATGTTCTTCAAAGAACATTTCTCATATTTTTATCCCTATATGCCTCGATTTTAAAGGAAAAAACCTAGATTAACAATCCTATGAAAGTCTGTTAAATTGACTTCCAAACACCAGGATTTAATGAGAACTACACCCCACAAACATTCATGGTTAGAAGGGAAGGTGGGCACACCACCACTTGTCTTTTCTTGCTGGAGGAGGAGTGCTGGGAATTATAGTCAGGGGCCAGCACATGTGGGACACGCTACAACCAAGCTGCACTTCCATTTCCTGTTATTTGGGACAATCAGATGCAAACTACCTGGCTCTACTTTCCCTACAGCAGGACAGGTACCAGTCATGTCCCAGGCATCCCGACTCTATGCAGACATTCCCAGGGTTTTCTAGGGTGAGAAGATGCCAAATTATGAGAGTCTGAAGTATTAACACTCAAGCGGCATATTTCTGATATGCAATTCATTTCCTAGTTTACTTCCAGCACATATGTTTAACAAAAACGTTGCCTGCAGATACATTTACCACCTGTTCTGGGTCTATTTTATGCTGCTCCCAGATTTCTCCATCACCACCCACCCTCATATCTGCATCATTGCTCTGCAGGGAACACTGGCTGCTGATACTTAACACCTCAGCTGCTAACCCTACCATTCACTTCAGCTTCCCCCTGAGTCACTCATCGGAGAATGTCTCCTAAGAGAATTACCTAGCGGGCACTGAACTGCAGTCTCATTTACAAGTTACTGCAACATAACCCAGGGTTAGCCTAAGTCACTCAGCAATTTACTTTGCACTCTGCTGAGCGCTAAGAGTCTCTCTAACCTCAAGTTTCCCATGAAGCAACCAGGCATGTGTTATCGTGATGAACTATCATCTCCTGTGATATTAGAAGAGGAAGTGGAGACAGCTACATTATGACAGTGTGGTATATAATCTGTCGTGCTGTATGGCAACCTCACCTTTTAAATTAAGTTGAGTTTGCTTAGAAAGCAAACCTGAAGACAAGTAGGAAAGTGAGATGCCAATGGGAAGTCACTCTTGAGTTGCATCATTGAGCAAGTTAGCACTGTGGTAAGGTCTGAGTCAACGAGTGGAGAACAGATAGCATCCTTGGAGCACGGCCAATGCTTCAAGTTCACTGCAACTGCTTCCAGCACATTCCCCAACACTTGGACTGGATACACAGGTAAGCCAACACTCACTACCATTACCACAAAGACAGCGTACTCACAGGCAACCATGGGTGCTTTGGGCCCAAAAGTAATGGCAAAAGCCTAAGTGTAAGATACATTCAACCTCAGCTATAACCTCTATATACAAATTCTCTGGCTGACAAACCATTGCTAACCACCTATGAAACCTTTCTCATGAGTACTCATTTTTTCCTCCAACCAGGATGCATTATGTCCCTCTATTTAAAGTCACCTTAAGAGCTTGATGTAGTGGTCTGCTGAAAGGCTCTACAAAAACAGAGATGGATGCTGACAGCCAACCATTGAATTGAGAACAGGGTCCCCAAGGCAGGAGTTAGAGAAAGAGCTGAAAGGATTTGCAACCCCGTAAGAAGAACATAATATCCCATCCCAAAAGAACACAGGAATAGACCTATGGTTCCATCCACATATGTAGCAGAGGATGACTATCAGGCATCCATGAGAGGAGAGGCCCTTAGTCCTGACAAGGCTCAATGTCCCAGTGTAAGGGAATGTCAGGGATGGGAGGTGGGAGGGAGTGGATGGATGGGTGAGGGAGCACCCTCATAGGAGCAGGGGAGGGTGGGATAGTGGGTTTCTGGAGGGGAAAACAAAAAATGGGATAACTCTTAAAATGTAAATAAAAATACAATTTAAAAAAATAAAGTCACCTCAACAATTTAAATTCTCTGCCCTAAGTACAAGTCACAGAAAAGAAAATGAATCCCCATCTATTGTTTTTTGTTGTTTTTGCTCTTGGTTTTTTGTTTTGTTTTATTTTTTAGTCAATTTAGGACTTATGGCCTCATTTCCCAACTTGAGCCATTCTTGATGGGTTGAATATGCCAGTGTTCAGGTTTCTTGGCATAATGTGGCCTTCAGCATAGCTGAGCCATCTTGAGATGCTTCAAAGCAGTGGATACATAATCAACAGCACTTACCTTCTATGCTGAGAGCTCTCTTACAACAAGCCTCCATTGCTGTAATGGACTGCCTAATCCTGTGCATTTTCCCCACAGAGAAGTGATTATGTCTGTCACCCTTATAATTGTCAGGGGTGGCTCATTCTCATTAAAATGACTTCAGAGCTGCTGAGTGCTCATGGGCCATAGCAATTATCCACTGAGGCTTTGTGGGTTGAAAAGGCCTGCTGGGGAGCCTGTTACTTTTCTTTTCTTTTGATAAATCAACCTAGGAAGCTTCCAGAAAATCAGTTCAGTTTGGTTCTTCCAATTTAAATTGTTGAGGTGACTTTAAATCAATACAGTTCTTCCACGACCTTGTTTGGGTTGGGTGAAGGCAGGATTTAGAATTGTATGGAAATGGTAGTCCCAACTGCAGCTTTATTTTGGTTTGGGGCTTGGGAGTGATAGTACTGGGGATCAAACTAGGGCACTTGTTCCTTCAAGGCAAGAAAGGGCTCTATCTCTAAGCTGCCTTTCTAGCTCCTCTGCTTCAGTTTCAGTGAGGAAATGGCTTGAGCTCCAGTGAGTCCTCAAGCTCAGCACGCCAGCTTAGATTGGCACAAAATGTGTCATTCTTTTTGTTCAGTGTGGATATTCAGGCTAACACTGATCTGACTTCCATATTTTTGACTATATAATTAAAGCAAAAACATCGACTATCTCCAAGCATGAACATATGCCAGATTAAGCTCTAGGGCTGAAAGTAACATCCACCTACCAGCCATGGGTCACCCATATGGGAGCTGTAAAGACTAGACTACCAAAGAAGGTACTAATGTAGGACCTAATATTAGGCAGAAGTATCTTCTTGTTTTAAAAAAAATTTTTGCGGTAACTGTGCTTTCAGATCTAATTTTCTAGGAAATGAGTCCATCCATTTAATTATGGCAGTACAGAAAGGATGTTTCAGCAGGGAGGACAGAAAACAATGTTTCTAGCAAGCCGAAAAGGTAAAGAGAATGTCCAAGCCACACGAGCTTTGTTTTCTTGACAGATTTGAATTATTAAGGAAACAAACACTAGGGCATAAACTAATATTTAGAAATAGTTACCAAATAATATGTTGTCTTTCCAATGGTTACAGTATCCCATGAAAGGCTCTCTTGACAGAGCCTCTCTCCTCTCCTGCTGATTTACAGGTCCCTATTCCCAAGAAAATGCAGTCAGTTGAATTTACAGTAACCCAGGGCTAACCAAGGAAGTGGAATCAGCAGATAGCTGACAGAAGAGAGAGCAATGAGTGAAGCTAATCATGTAAATCTTCCTCCGTTTTATTAACCATGGGACATCAAAGACATCCAGATTCCTGGCTATTTATATGTACTTTGCCCCACCGTAAATTTAGTCTGTTTGTACCAAAAGGAACTTGCACCATTTAACCCAATGGTCTAGTCTTGCAAGTGGGAAAAAAGGGTGTGCTCTAAATTATCAAGTCACTAGCCAAGCTCACCCAGTTCATTTGCAGCACAGAACTGTTGCTACCCTACAGCCTGGGACTCTCCCCTCTATTTTCTATGTCAAAAACCTCTGAATTGTGAGACCATTAATTAGCAACACCGACTGGCAACTCCAGCTATTTCAGTAGCATACACTGAACTCATCTCAATGTGAATCACATCTTTTGGGTAAACTGGGGATACCTTGAATGTTAGTTAAGATCCAAATCTGTCAGATCATTAGGGTATTGTTGGGAACAAGAGAAAAGTAACTTACTGACAAAGTCATTGTAAAGTAGGCATCCATTGACTGACCTTTTCTTCTTAAATATACATTGACTGAACTTTTGGCCAGCACTGTAATAATCCACAAAGCTATCTGGCCTGGCTGCTCTTGAGAAGACAGGAAGTTTCAGCTCTCACCTATTTGAGAACAAAGCCAGGGAGTAATGATTCCCAAATACACCTCCTGGTTCTAAGATCCAATAAGATGAATTTATATTTCTCAGGGTTGAATCACAGCAGCATTTCTGCAATACAAGCTCATTAAAAATTTAACTTCTACTTCTCCAGCTCTTCACTGGTTACAGAGAATATTCACTTATATAAATTCATTATCTTCTAATAATGCTATGGGGTTAGAAAGAAAGAAATTAAGTATATTGAGCAAACTTAAGAGGAGAAAAACATGAAGGTTGAGAATGTTGAGTCAACAAGACTCAAAATGAAGCCTTCATTCTGTTTTTTAATACTAGTAAGGTGAGTCTCAGCTTCTCCATTGGGAAAGTTGGGTGTAACTAAGACAAGCTGCCATGACTGTCACTCTAGATCTCCTGAGTCCTAGTCCAAAACTCTTGCAATCACCACTTTCTGTTATAGCATCCTCTCTTCTGTATTCAGATCCTGTGACTGCACTTCCTACTGCTGACCAATTCTACTGACAGGGAACAACTAGGAGAGTGCTCAGCCAATGCAAACCCATCAGTCCAGATCCCAGACCTACCCTTCTCCTTTATTAACTCTTACACATTTATACACTACTCCCTGCCCTTCTACCCTCAGCCTAGAAATCAAACAACTTGGCACCATCTCTGTGCCCCACAAGGTCCCTGGAATCACACAAACTAAACAATCATGGACTTTCTTGCCGTACCTATTTCTTTATGTAAAAAGTAACTATAATATTTTTCCATGTTGCCCTGTGCTCCTGATGCATCCCAATGCTTTATGTAGCTCCCCACAGTATAGTAAGACATGCTATTGAGAATAGTTACTATCTAGTTTTTCTGTTTTTAAATTTTTTATTGGTTATTTTATTTACATTTCAAATATTATCCCCTGTCCTGGTTTCCCCTCCATAAAACCCTATCCCATCACCCTCCCCCCTGCTTCTATGAGGCTGCTCCCCCACCCACCCACTCCTGCCTTATCACCATAGCATTCTTCTACACTGGGGCATCAAGCCTTCACAGGACCAAGGGCCTCCCCTCCTATTGATGCCAGATAAGGCCATCCTCTGCTACATATGTAGCTGGAGCCATGGGTTCCTCCATGTGTACTCTTTGGTTGGTGGTTTAGTCTCCAGGGGGTTGGGGAGGTGTGTTCTGGTTGATTGACCAACCAACCAGACTAACTAGGTTTTCAATGGGAATTCTTCTCTCCTTTGATGGCCTAAACATACCTCTTATCTTTTAACAATGCATTGCATTTCAAAGCACTCCCACACCTCTTAACCATCCCCCACCAGCATAAGAAAGGTCATATAGCCGATAGTAAGTTACTGTCATAACTAATGTTTGCCAACTTGACAGAATCGTAGTAGCCAGCTAGTTGGTTGAATATTAGCCTGGTTGTTTTGTCTCTAATATGTTATTATTTTGGATAAGATTAACATGTACATTGGTCAGCTTCGAACAGAATAGATTGCTCCTGGCTTCTGGTTCGTAGGTGTGTGTGCATGCACGTGTATGTGCTCTCACTGCTCTGCATCCCAGCCCTGTGGTTTTTCACATAAAGTCTCACTAATGGACCCAGGAGAGACTAGAATTTACTATGACTCATAAGCTAGCATCTAACTCAAGACCATCTTGTCTCTGCCTCTGACTCATCAGAACAGAAAGTAAAGGCATAGCCCACAGTATCTGATGGACTAAACATCTTAACAGAAGAAAGGCTGATCTTCCTCTAAGACCATTCTGCAGCAGAGATCTTTGAGCTAAGATTCAAGTCTTCCCTTGGGCTCTGGCCTGCTGTCCTTTCTTGTAAACTTCAGAACTGCACCTCCATATAATGGGTAAATTTCTTAAGCATGAAACATACACAAGAGAGAGAGAGAGAGAGAGAGAGAGAGAGAGAGAGAGAGAGAGAGGAAGAAAAAGAAGAAGAAGAAGAAGAAGAAGAAGAAGAAGAAGAAGAAGAAGAAGAAGAAGAAGAGAGGAAGAGAGGGAGGAAGAGAGAGGAAAAGAGAAAGGGCGACACACACACACACACACACACACACACACATACCCACACACACACAAGTTCTGCTTTCCTGAAGAATTCTGACATAAAGACAATGAAACTAAATATACAAACCACATCTGCTGTAAACAATAATGCTCTGAGTGTCATCTTTATAATTGGCAAAACCAAGAAACATCCCTAATGGTCATTCACCGTGATTGGTACAAATAAATTACAATATGCTCATCAATGAACTCTAGAACACTGATGAGAATAAACACATGTCTGACAAATGAGTCACTGAGTGAGGCAAAATTCACTTGTGTCCATCATCTCTGAGGGAAGTGGAACAGCAAAGGTCAGGGACCCAGAGGGCCCTGGTGTGTTCCTGGCAATGGTCTGTTCTTTCGGCTGGAGTTCAGACACATATGTGAGACAATTATTGATTAATTCACTCAGCCTATCCCCTTTCTGGAGTATGTGTTCTACTTCAGTGATTATAAAGATAAGAAAAAAATAAAATGATTTTTCAGCTACTCATCACTCTAGATTGAAACCCACTATAAAATATAATAAGCATTCATGCACTTAAAACACACAACTTAGAAGCGAAGTGTTAAATGTGCAATCGTTTTGAAGTGTTACAGTCTCTAAGAACACTGAGAAAGCCGAGACTTCAGGCCTCAGAATAACCCACAGAGTAAACCAGGCAGTCTGGTATTTCTATGAGAGACAGAGTTCCACAGACACCCTGACACAATAATCCTCCTGACATCTAGGATGAAGAGCTTTTGTTGTTTTCTCTTTTTGTCTTTTCTGGAGTGGGGCGGGGGTTAGAGAATGGAATGTCTTGCTGGGGTTATATTGCTCATCTCTGGGAAGCCTAAAGAAATCAGACACACCATCTATGCTGCACACTTCAAGAACTGCCAACCATTCCCTAAACTGTGAAGGGAGAAAAAGGTAAAGAACACAAGCTAAATTAAACCTATGTGTTGTCTAGGCAATAACAAATACACTTGAATTTCAGGCTAGAGGAAAAAGAGTGTTCCTATGCTGGGAAGTGGTTATCCTCAGGGACAGCTGATGAGTCCTTTGTCTATTAATGAAAAAATTAAAATAAAAGTAGAATTTACCTAGGATGTGGTGGCGGGAGACTTGGTAGTGCTGGTCTTTCACTAGACCTTGGTGTCTGCAGGTGATGAGTTATACTCAGTCTGCAGACATCACATGCTCATATCCAAACCTACCCCTGCAATGACACCTGTACTTCTTCAGCTAGCCTCAAATCCCCTCAATCCCCTCTTCCTCCTCTGCCCCTCCTCCACACAGCCTGTGCTACAGCCAATCTCTACCTCTAGACTTAAAGGAATAGACCAGCAACCATAGCTTTCTATCTTTGAACACCCTTCCCTTAACTAACAGCAGTGTGACAAATTACCTCTCATCCCTCAAGACCCAGTACTCCTTCACCCAATCTGAGTATGGTATTCTCTACTTAAGTCAGTCCTGCATCCATTCACTCCCTTTTCTTCCCATTTGACCCTACCTTCCTCTGCCATTTTTTGATTCACCCCTCTCCCTTGCCCTATCTCTGCCCACTTGGCTTCTTTCTGTGTGGTCCTCACTTCCTCCCTCTTCTCCACTCTTCACTTCCCTCTTTGTCACTTTGGTCTCTTAGTAAAGAATAGCTGGGAATCAAACGTGTCTGAATGAGGCTGTTTACAGTAGACAGAAAAACAACAATTGTGCCCTTTTTCTGGACGTTGCATCATTTCTGGCATAATGCCTTCGGAAAGAGCCTCTAGTGAGGCATCAGGCATCAGGAAGACCACATGAAACCGAATAAAACATCAGCACTGGGCAAGTGTGGTTCATCATGCATTTTTTAAGCCCTAGTACACAGAGCAGAATAGAGAATTGAATTCCATCAACCACACACAGTCTTTTTTAGCTGACTGAAACCTTCATTTTTTTCTCTCAGGACTTTCATATTCAGAAACCAAGCAAGAATACAGCTAAAACTGAAGTCTATGTTCCAAAGCCAGATCTTTTAGAGGCACATGCTCAGTCCTTTCCAGTCCTGGTCCAAATGCCTGTGAATTCCTGCTGCCCTAACTGCCTCTTCTACATTATACCTATAGGACAATATGCTCACTATATCTTAAAAGTCTTAGGGCAAATAAAAGAGAACGATTCTGTAAAGTACTCTGTCATCTTCAGTGGAAACCCTGTGGCTCCCACACTTAGGCAAGTCATTGAAAGTGGCTGAGAGTCTCTCTTCTGCCTTATGAAATGACAGAAATATCTTCCATTTCTCCAAGTAGCTCTGAGAATTGAATGGAAGAAATAAAACAAGTGAATCCCCCATAGATAGAAATTGAAATAGAGAACCTTAGGGTTCAGTTAACCTTCCATGCCAATGCACATGCATTCTTAGCTCTGAAAGAAATACTTCACAAGATGGAAAAATCAGACCTTCAACATAGGTGACAAAGAAGATCCTATCTCCCCTTCCCAACCATGTAACTGGCAAACGAGGGCACAGGTATCGGGATCCCAAAGAGAAGCCATGGAAATCATTTATGGAGAAGCAAAAAGGAAAAAGAAAACCGACAGATGGAACCAAATGACTGGAGAAAGTGATGGTGTCGGGGAAGAAATTAAATGAGGCAAAGAAAAGGGTGTCTTGGTGAAAGGCTTTCTATTGCTGTGATAGAACACCATGACCCAAAGGCAAGTTGGGAAAGAAATATTTGGCTTACATCTCCATATCACTGTCCATTATCAAAGAAAGTCGGGGCAGCAACTGAAAGAGGGCAGGAACCTGAAGGCAAGAGCTGATGCAGAAACCATGGAGGGGCACTCACCATGGCTGTCCAGCCTGCTCTCTTATAGAACCCAGGACCACCAGCCCAGAGATGGCGCCACCCACAAGGTGGTCCCAACAGTCACTGATTAAGAAAATGCCTTACAGACAAATCTCATGGAGGCCATTTTCTCTGAGAGATTCCTCCTCTCAGATGACTTTAGCTTGTGTCAAGTGGATAGAAAACTAACCAGCACATGCAAGAGAAGAAGATACAGAAAAGCAATTCTCCAGTTGTTTTCCTTGTCCTCTGAATAGCACACACTAAGGCAGGATTAAACAAGTAAGGATTTGATTCAGGGACGAAATCACACAAAAAATAATTGGTAGGGGACTAGAGAGGATGAGAGAGCTGTCAGACGGCAAGTCAAGCCTGACCCTAGAGATGGAGAGAAGAGAAGAAAGGTGGGTGGGAAAATCTTAGCCTGCTGTGTGGTCTAAGAGGATTTCATAAGACTGGAAACAATTATATGAAAAGTAGGTCTGCCAGGTGAGTTGTCTTTGCCTCTGAGCCCCTGAATCAGCAAGCGGTACCAAGCTGGCAGTTAATTGAACTTCATCTGCCATTGTGGTGGTACTTTGCCCTGTCCTTATGTAACAGTGACCTCTAGGAACAAAACATGGAATCACAGAATATGAATGTGGACAAGCACAAGGACCTGAGTTTGAATCTGAAGAACCCAGTAAAGCCGGATGTAATGCTTCAAGTCTGTCATCCTAGCACCCATACAGCAAGTGGGAGGGAAAGCAAGAGAATCCCAGGGACATCTTGTGCCAGTTAGTCTAGTATACACAGCAGCAAACAACAAGAGAGACTCTGTCTCAAACAAGATAGAAAGCAAAGACCCACACCTGAGATTGTCCTCTGACCTCTACCTACACACCGTAGCAGCACATGTCTGTGCTTGTATACACAAATAAGTAAGAGCCAAAAAATAAGCAGAGAGAGAGAGAGAGAGAGAGAGAGAGAGAGAGAGAGAGAGAACGCAGCTCACTAGGACTAGGAAAACTTGTTAGTGAAGCTAAAACACAAGATGCTTGCTTGTTAACTTTCCTAATCTTCTAATCTGGGGGGGGGGGGGGGGGGGTAATGAGCTACAAAAGTCTCTAGGCAGGAAGCCAAGCCTAGTGGTAAGCAAGTCAGAGTGTATGAGAAACTACCCATTACAAAGCTGGGAGCAGAGTACAGGGATGGCACAGGCATTTGGCACAGCGCCAAAGATGAGCTGTTAATTAGGTGATTTTAGCCTCACCATCTTGCTTGTTGCCATAGTGAACACTCCCCATCACTCCAGATGTCATGAGCATACACCTCTGCCTTGAATCTGCGTGCAATACTTTCAATAGGTGTGACCTCCCACCATGCTTCCCAAAACACTTAGCTAGTAAAAAGGGATCGGTTTATGCTTGGGGGTTGTTTGTTCTATTATTAGGATCATCATCATCATACAAAATAGGGGATTTCATTATGCCATTCTACAGGTATGTATCACTGTATCTTACTCATACCTTACTCACACTACCCTCTTATCCCTCTTGCCCCCACCCCCACTGATCTACTCTTCCCCTGCCCCCCATAGTCAATCTTCTGCTTTCCTGTCCCACGCACATACAAGTGCATAAGTGTGTGTGTGTGTGTGTGTGTGTGTGTGTGTGTGTGTGTGTGTATCTGCGGTGTGTTAGCTCTAAAGGTTGAATCTTACATGCAGCCTTGAGTATCATCCAGAGTATGCAGCTTCATTATCAAGCAGGTCAGAACCAGGCTTAAGAATTCCTCCTCCTCCGGGCTGGGGATTTAGCTCAGTGGTAGAGCGCTTACCTAGGAAGCGCAAGGCCCTGGGTTAGGTCCCCAGCTCCGAAAAAAAAGAACCAAAAAAAAAAAAAAAAAAAAAAAAACAAAAGAATTCCTCCTCCTCAAAGATTAAAACAGAGACTGAAGGAACACCCATTCAGAGCCTGCCCCACATGTGGCCCATACATACACAGCCACCCAATTAGACAAGATGGATGAAGCAAAGAAGTGCAGACCGACAGGAGCCGGATGTAGATCGCTCCTGAGAGACACAGCCAGAATACAGCAAATACAGAGGCGAATGCCAGCAGCAAACCACTGAACTGAGAATAGGACCCCCGTTGAAGGAATCAGAGAAAGAACTGGAAGAGCTTGAAGGGGCTCGAGACCCCATATGTACAACAATGCCAAGCAACCAGAGCTTCCAGGGACTAAGCCACTACCTAAAGACTGACCCTGGACTCTGACCTCATAGGTAGCAATGAATATCCTAGTAAGAGCACCAGTGGAAGGGGAAGCCCTGGGTCCTGCTAAGACTGAACCCCCAGTGAACTAGACTGGTGCGGGGAGGGCGGCAATGGGGGGAGGGTTGGGAGGGGAACACCCATAAGGAAGGGGAGGGGGGAGGGGGATGTTTGCCCGGAAACCGGGAAAGGGAATAACACTCGAAATGTATATAAGAAATACTCAAGTTAATAAAAAAAAAATAAAATGTAAAAAAAAAAAAAAAAAAAAAAAGAAGTGGAAAAAAAAAAAACTCTTAGAAGCTGCTAACCTAGGTGAACACTGGGTTCTGCCAATCCAGGAACTAAGAATGCCATCAGAGAGCATCTTGGGACTATAGAATAGCTTCCCCATTGTCTTGTATCGCCTCTCTGGCTTGCTCACTGATATATTATAAAGTTGTCTTGGTTTGTGTTTTATTTTATAAAACTAAAATACCCTGTGAAACTGCTTCCATTATGGAACATGGGGTAAATCTGTGTTACTGGGCCATGGGTACTCAAAATGACTCTAGCATAAACTCTTTAATGAATTCCCATTAAAGAGAGCTGTGGTTTTTACAGTAATAGGATTATAAAAACAACTATTTTTGAACCAGAAAAAAAAAAGAAATACTCAAGTTAATAAAAAAAAAAGAATATTTTGCTCTATTTCTTCTAGTTTTTTGTATTATAGATCGAAGGAGAATAGACCATAAACAAGGACAGATATAATGCAACGGGCTAGGAAAGATTACTCAGTAAAAAAATAAGATTCAGTTCATCAAATCAGCTCTATAGCAGTAGCAGCTTCCTGGTTCACAAAATTCAGACTGTATTAATCCATTTGTGCCTGTAATGTACTCCTTAATGCATTCGATAAGTTGAGATTTTTGTATATTTTATTGTAATTACAATGAGTACTATTAAATATTACCAAATAATGAAAAAGAGAATATGTTGCTGTTTTGTGGTGTTACCTGTGACTTCTGGTCCTGGTTACTTCTGTCCTATGATATGAGCCTGTTACTACAGGAAAACCATAAGTGTATAGCAGGATTACTCACACCAGTGAAGTGCTATTAAAAGTAAAAATCTACAAGAAAAAAAAAAGAATTCCTCCTCCTCCTCCTCTTCCTTCTCCTGGTAAACCTTTCCAGAGAACACATCTTGCCAAAGAATGGATTTGCACACTTCCTCCACCAGGTGAAACAGATGGCTGGCTGACTCCACAGTGATCTCTTTGCCACAATAAATCATGCAAGCTTCCACAGAAACCGAGAAGACATATACATTTGCCTGCACCTCTGTGCCTGCAACTGGAGAAGCAGATCACAGACCATGAGGAGAGCCCCCTCCCCCTGCTGTGAAGATCCACTCATTTCAAACTCTGATATGTGTCAGGAATACTAACAGCATCAATTGGCACACAGAGGCTTCTGCTTGTTGAAGTAAGAGAGGACAGAGTCCTTACCAAGCCCACCCAAAGATTCTGGTACCCAACAATGCTTAAGCAATAATGACTTAAGGCTTGAGTAGGGCTCCTCAAAGTTTCTATGCATCAGGGGATCTTGTTAAGCTCAGACTGATTCAGACAGACCTGCTGCTGGACCTGAGCATGTGCATTTTTGGCAGCTCCCATGAGATAGGATAGTGTCTTATGTTGAATAGCACAACACAAGTCTTAATGACCTTAGATGGCTTTGTGGATAACATGTAGGAACTTGGGTTCCTGTGTAAGCGACGGGGTCTGGGGTACCTGGAAGAAAATGGGGGACAAGGGAAGGACACCAAAACAAGAGTCTGATCAAGGCGACAATTTTATTTTTCTCCAAGGCTGAATTTATACCATAACGGGTAAAAGAGGGAGGGGGGAAGTAAGAAACATTTACGCAGGCCAAGGACACAATATTCGTGTGGTCAGGGAATCGGCTGATGTTGACAGGATGTCAGAAAGGTCACAGGTTTGTCATATCTATTAGTCAGCAGGATGTTGGTTTTTTTCAGAAAGGTTACAGGTCATCACATTGGGTATCTTGACGTATATTATTGTTCATTTTGACCACCAGCTTTGTATTAGTCTTCTGCAGCTGGCTGGGGATTTTCCATGAACCCAGTCATACTTAATTCTAACCATAATAATAACATCAATAATGGAGGGCTTCAAGGGCATGGCTCCCAAAATTCCTGGACCTTTGCTGGCCTCTTGATCCAGGCAAAGTTTATACCTACTGTTGACCCTTGAGGTGAAGGTAGAGAAAAGAGAAAATGGTGCTATGTTTCTTTTGGGGAAACAGTGGTGTCCACTGTGTATCATTTCCATGTAAATTCATGTAGAATATTATTGAAACGCTTCTTTCATTTTCCCCTGCACCTCTTCCTTTTCAGGAGCCTGCTGAGAAGTCACAGATGACCAATAGTCCTTGTTCTCTTCAGGTGGTCCCAGTTCCATTACTCAGAGGCTAGTACCCTAGAATCCCTCACCCAGGACAGAGTGGCCACTTTCAATGTTGAAAGTCTTTTCCTGGACAAAGTACACTTGCTTCTCATAAAGACCTTGTCCCGTGGGTGGAGAGCTGCTGCAAGCAAGGTTCAGCCCAGGGGCCGAAGGTGCCCAGTCACTGATCATAAGCTAACCATCTGCACACAACCTGAGTAACAGACGCAGGCTCTGAACCTCAGCAAATACAGCCTCCCTCCACACTCATTCATGCTGATATTGAGTCAGTGTCCTTCACTAACTTGTGAGGAAAGTATGGGAGAGCATCCTGAAAGCTCTGAAGCCACAAGTGTGCACTGTTAATACTGATTGAGCACATATGTGTTTAATCATATATTTATTTATATGTATGTATTTACTTTAATGTATTTATTTATTCTTTATGCATTTTATTCTTATATCAAATATGAAGCAGGCACATCTTGTACTTAATTTTATTTTTATTTATTCACTTTACATCCTCTCACTGCCCACTTCCCAGTCACCCCCTCCCACAATCCTTTCCCCCATTTCCTTCTCCAAGAAGGTGGAGCCCCCTTGGAAATACCCCAGCCCTGGCACATTGAGTCTCTGCGGGGCTAGGCTCATCTCCTGCTGAGCAAGGCAGCCCATTTAGAAGAACATATCCCAAGGACAGGCAACAGCTTTAGGGAGAGCCCCTGCTACAGTCATTTGGGACCCACATGAAGATGAAGCTGCACATCTGCTACATATGAGGTGCTAAAAATTAGTCAATAACAAAAATTTTCAAGAAATTGGGACAAATCTGTGTCGTTACATTCAATGTTACACCGAGTTCTGTCTGAACATTACAAAATAGCATATATGATATCACGGTCAGACACCATTGAGATTACATAACAGGGGAAAGGCTGCTAAACAAGCTGGAATGGGAAATGGGGTTTATCATGGACCCGCAAAGAGGCCATAAAAATGCCACTCAAGGCACGAAGCCTTTTCTATGTATCAATACAATAGGAGACTAAAGGTTCATTATAGGAAGTTTACCTTAGCCTCAGAGCAGATAAGTAAACTAGAGAAATTATCCAAAATAAATAATAAAGAGAACTTTTATATCATGTAAACAACCAGAGTTGCTAAAAGTGAAACTAGAACCGAGCCTACCTCATGCTCAGACAAGGGACCTTCATGGGAATTCACAAAATCACTAGTCAGATCTTTATGAAATTGTTCTCATAGCATACAGCCTCAGGTCGAAGACACAAACTCTCCCAGGGAGAGAAATGGGAGCCATCAATATGATTTCCAAGGGTTTCAGTCAGCAGTCTTCAGGCTTAATAGAAAGTAGGCTGAGGCCAGTAAGATGGCTCATCGTGTACCATGCAAGCCTGATGCCTTGAGTTCAAGTCCCACTATCCACAGTAGAATGAAAGAAGTACCCTATGAAAACTGTCCTCCCATCTCCACACACCCATATGGTATGCACCCTCCCATACATACACACATAATAAATAGAAGTGCTTTATAAAGAAGGCAGGCAAGCACATTGCTTTCACAGTAGGAATTGAGGTGACAATAGAAAGTGTTTGGGTTGGGTACTAGACCCCTGACTAGGGCTGCAGAGGGAATGAAGAAAGGACAAACAGACACATGGACACACAGACAGGAAAGCTGGGGTCTGGTGGAGTATGCAAGCACTGGCAGTCCAGAACCTCAGCATGTTTATTAAGGACAACACAGATGGAGTAGTTAGGTAGCCTCCCTAGGAGGTGTCCTTCGTAGCAATCTTGGATCCTCAGGCTATGAACACTCTAGAGAAAGAAGAAGAAACTTCAGTTACTATTCATTGCACACATTGGTCAGCCATTCATAAACGCTCATATGCAGACCCTAAGAAAACCTTTGCAACTACTCTTAAGCCTAGCCCATACAGAGAATGGCTTTGCCAGTTCTCCATAGATCCAAGGTCTTTGGAATCCTTGGCATGGCTGTGCTCATATCAATAATACACATTCACTCGGGACTGCATTCACTCCCTCAGGGATTCCTCTGCTTCTGAAACCTTTAAAGTGAGATATGTCATGACAGACCACAATGCATAACTGAACCAATAGAGAAAAATTAATTAATTCTGCAGTATTTATTTAGTATCAGTGAGTCAATGCACTAGAGACAGTGCACCCAATGAGGGTCTTTGCTACACTTTGGCTTAACACCATTCTATGAACATGAAGAGGTAGATGAACAGCTGATGTTGTGTGGAGAGACTAGATGTTGCATGCCCTTAGTATTAAGTGAGTGGTCACAGGAGCTGGTGAAGACAGCTCTCGATACAAGAACAGGTTTGCAGATCGCCAATGCCCACTCACTCTGACACATGCATTCTTTGTAGAATACTTTTTGTCATTTTTCCATATCTCATCTTCTATCTAGTTTTTCATTCACTTTTTGACTAAATAGAGCCCTATATCCCTGTAAAGGGCTAAGAAAACTAAGTTCAAGTGTCAGAGTAATTTTCCAGAAATATGTCTTTCAACCAACAGTATATACATACATACATACACACATAATGGGAAAAGATTTTAGATGCCATTGAATTCCCAATAAAATGAACAACACCATCCACAGGAACCTGGCAAGAGTCACAGGCTGGTTTTCAGAAGGGACGCACCACATAGTCATCCACATAGACTTCCCTGAAACTCAGCAAGAACTCTCTCTTGTTTCTGTGTTCCTATCACTCCTTTCCTTTAGATGTATATGGATGCACAGCAGGAACGGAGGGAGCATGGAAGCCAGAGGAGGCGATCAGATCCCCTAGAACTGGAATATATATGTATGTGTATGTGTATGTGTATGTGTATGTGTATGTGTATATGTATATGTATATGTATATGTATATGTATATGTATATGTATATGTATATGTATATGTATGTGTATGTGTATATGTATATGTATATGTATATGAATATATATGTATATGTATATGTATATGTATATATGTATATATATATATGGAGAGAGAGAGAAGGAGAGAGAGAACTGAACCCTGACCCCCTGAAAGAACAAGTACATTTAGCTACTGAACCATCGCTCCGGCTGCTATTTCATATTGTTCATGCCTGCCTCTTAAGGAGCAAGCTTCTATCTCCCTGAGGACTGACTGTTCTACTTACTCATTCTACTCCCATGTCCTTGCTCTTTACTTAGATGAAGTTCTTAGCCACCCACTATAGCCCATTACTTAGTTTTGATTTCAATATGATGCTTATCAGAGTTCTGATGTCTTTCGTATGTAGTATGTGTGTATGTATGTATGTATGTATGTATGTATGCATGTATGCATCAGTATGTATCATTTGTATGTGCTAATGTCCTTCATATACAACCTCTGTGGATCCCTGTCTATCACATCTGGTCACATATGGCAGGCATCCCAACTTTCACTGATTATTGGACAAACATAGTACTGAGACACTTGGAATATACTGTCAATAGGAGGAAATAAACTCTGTGAGTCTTCCCACCCCCGGGCCCTGAAATCAACACACAAAGCCAGACTTGGTGAAAGACAGCTAATTTTCTCAGTACTGATACATCCTCACTTGCAGGGAGACTAAACCACAGACACTAAATTGAAATCTTGCCTCACTGGGATGAGTTCTCACCTGGTCCCTGTGGTCTGTGGTCTCTAGATTTCAATTACTAGAGTGTCACCAGAAGTTCACAGTCACTCAGACTTCTTTGGCTCTGTGGAAGTCAAAGCTCAAATCTGCCATGCTAGAAGCCCCTTCACAGATCTGGCTGCTTTGAAGGAGCTCCATAGAAACTGGGAAAGTTCCCAGCAGCAGCTTCCCAACTTCCAGCAATTATCTGAAGGTCTGATTAGCATTTTAAATGTCACCTGTATAAATTAAAACTGTTTACAGCTCACAATGTCATTATTTTGTGACTCATGATTTCACCACAGCTAGCCAAAACTCACTTCTTGGAAAATCCCATGGTACATATTCCTGGCCAGAAAGGCCTAGGCAAGATCTTCATCCAGGTTCAAGGATCCAGATTCCCATTCATTCTTCACTGTGGTCATCTCTGTTTCCTCCACTGGAACATTTTGAGTATCTGACAATTTGAGAAACACAGGAAATCCTTCTTTCTAGTGACTTGTTATTTGCCTTAATCTACTGCTGATTTAAAACAAAAGCAGCTTTCTGAGTGTGTGTGTGTGTGTGTGTGTGTGTGTGTGTGTGTGTGTGCGCGCATGCATGGGTGTGTTTGTATATGTGAATGTATGTATGTAAATATGTATGTGTATATGTATGTATGTATATGTGTATGTGTATGTGTATGTGTATATGTATGTATGTATATGTGTATGTGTATGTGTGTGTATGTGTATATGTATGTATGTATATGTGTATGTGTGTATGTGTATATGTGTGTATGTATGTCTGTATGTATGTCTGTATGTATCTAAGTGTATATGTGTGTTTGTGTGCATTATGTATGTATGTGTGTATGTGTGTATATATGTATGTGTGTATGTTGGTGTGTATGTGTGTGTATATGTATGTATATGTGTGTATCTATGTATGTGTGTATATATGTAAATGTATAGTATATGTGTGCATGTATGTGTCTATATGTGTATATGTGTATGTTTGTGTATATGTATGCATGTATGTTTGTGTGTATATGTATACATACATGTATTATATATGTATTTATGTGTATGTGTGTATATTTGTGTATATGTATGTTTGCATGTATATACCATCATACATACATACGTTCTGCATCAGTCAAGCTTCTCCATCACATCATCTACCTTGTTAATGTGCGTGTTGCTTCCCCAAGAATTGAGAATGAGAAGGGAATTTTTCAGAAATCAACTCTACTCACCTTTATTTTACTAATCAAACAACAAAAAAAAACCACTGTTTAAAAATAGCTTCTTGTGTATCTTTTCCTTGGGTAAATAGTATTTCCCTGGTTTGCTTTGGTTGTTTGGCTCTCAAATTACAGAGAAAGATGCAATTTTCTTTTTTCTGCTCAAAGACAGTGGGGTACCTGGGCTGTAAAGCTATTTTTATAAGGACTTGGCTCCACTCCCTACAGTTCCAGGTCCTTAAGCAAGACTTCTTGCCTTACTTCTCAAGCCCAGTCTTATTCTACAGTGTATCATCAGGGACCAAGGAGAGCCCTGCACTTAGTCTCATGTGTACTGAGATACATATAATAATGTTAGTGTACAAGCAATTCGGCTGACCTGCCCTTGGGGACCTAGCAATTGCTTATGTCAGTCCCTGCTACCACTGCCCTGGGTGCCAGATGTGCTGCAGATAAAAAAGAACCCACTCCACCATCCATGGTCTCCCTCTCCTTCCTCCTCCCCCACCTCCTCCCCCATTCCTATCCCTCACCCTCACCCTTTCTCTCCCCTTTTCCCTACATTGTATTTTATAATACATAGGGTGTGGGGAAAGTGTACCCACAGGTATCTTTATACAATTCCATCAAGTGATGCAATATCTTTACTTGTAAGCTCTAAAATGGAGGTGGGCAAATGTTTTCTGTGAACAACAACAACAAAAATCTAGCAAAGAGTTTGGAGTTTATGGATCATACTCCCCAACTCTTGTAGTTTCAAAGTAACCACAGACAGCCTAGCTGTGCTCCAGCAAGCCAGTTCCCTGCCTCAACTCCATCTCCTACTGATCTGTCTTTCTCTGCCTGTGCCAGCCCCCACAGGGCTCTTGTTTCAGTTTCTGGAATCTTCCAAGTTGTTCTCTCCGGCTGCAGGGCTTTGCACTAGCTGTCCCTTTTGTGTGACAGGTCCTGCTTCCAGATCAGCATGCACTTGCTTCTTCCTTTGATAACCAGGGCTGAGAGAGGTTTCCATGGCTACCAATCCTTCAGCCCTAGTTTAACTGTCCCCTTAATTTATTTTCTCCTGATACTCCTCAATCTCTGACACTGGTACTAGAGGGTCAGTTTCCACAAAAATATTGTAAATATAGACTACTGGGGTTTTTTTCTCAGAGTTGTGTGAAGCTAAGCACACTTTTTATCTTGTCAGTTTTACTTTTGAAACTATGTTACAATTCACAGAGCAGGAAATACACCAGCTCAGTTGGTATCAAATTATGTGGTCTTGAGTACATTTATGGTGGCTGTACCATCTATGTCCAGAGTTCATCCTCTTCCAAGACAGAAACTCTACATACATAAGACAAAAATTCCCTCCCTGTCAGGTCCCTGAATGTGTTACTAGCAGCAGGGAAACATCGAGTGAGGTGAAAACTGAAACTTGGGGTGGGGTTGGGTCAGCACCACTTTAAGCAGGTTCTAGGTCAGTTCTCCAGAGTCTGACCTCGGCATTTACTTTCCTTACATCTGTAAGCACAGTAAAATTTTAGGGAAAGGTTTTCATGTGACAATGATCACAATAAAGCTTCTGGGATGATGTAAGTCAAAACTGCCTCACAAGGTGGCAAAGCACCTGTGACCTTTACAACAAGAGTGAGTTCTGTTGCCCAATAAGCAGTGCTGGGGTAAGGGCCTAGGGAGGAAGGATTTGGAATAAGCATAAGGGGAGGTTCTATTGGTGGAGAATGCCTGGATTCTATTCACTGAGTGACTAAGTTCAGAATTGGGGCACAACAATATTCAGGATTGGGAAGGATTCAGGTGAATTCAGGCTCCACAGAACAGCAAAAGATCACCAGGTTGTTAGACAACATCCACCCCAGCCTTCCAGGTGAACAGGCATCCTTTCCTTGAAGAAAACGGGCCTGTGCATTCAGTTCTGGTTCCTCCATGCATTCTCTAAGCTGTGCCTCCTGCACCTCCCCACCTTAATGGGCTAGGGTGTAACTTAGTAGACAGACTGCCTAACATGAATAAGGCCCTGGGTTCAATCACAAGCACTGAAAATCACAGTAATAATAACTCTCCCTTTCTCCTACCACCACGTCTAGACAGGGGTAATGTATTGCCTGTTTTTAACACTAACTGTTCACAATTGAAATCAGATTAAAGAAATATCAGTGAGTTCTTTGCCAACCACTTTCTGACATTTCTGACTTTCTGCTTTTAAGTCCTGTTCCACAAAATGAAACCCATACCTGGCATTATTATGAGTCCAAGAACCTGTGGCTTAGAGAGCTCATGGGCTCTAGGAGAGAACCCACTTCTGCTATTCTGCTGAATGGACATAGCATTAAACCAATTCCAATGACTGATCGTTATGCCCATAGACTAATACACCTCTCATCCTCATCAGAGAAGCTTCTATTTGCTATATAGTGATCAACTCAGAGACCCACAACTAGCCAAGGTGCATAGCATAAGGGACTGCAGAATGCTCAAGCCTAAAGATAACAAATATACCATACCCTAAGTTTCAGGGATCATTTCAGAAGAGGGGGCAAAAGGAGTGTAAGCACTAAAGATGACTGATGGTGGCAAGGAACACAGTCATCTGAGCACAACTGCACATACACAGCCATTGCGACAACAGGTACAAACCTGTGTAAGACCAAGCCAGACTAACCAGCAGCATGTATGGGGAGCTGTGCACACAAACCCACACCTTGCTATGATTCTATTAGCCATTGTCAGGTACAAGGAAAGGGAAAGACAGTTTTCCTAAGAGTATGCCCTTCAGACTAAGCCACTACCCAAAGACTATACATGGACTGACCCTGGACTCTGACCTCATAGGTAGCAATGAATATCCTAGTAAGAGCACCAGTGGAAGGGGAAGCCCTGGGTCCTGCTAAGACTGAACCCCCAGTGAACTAGATTGTTGGGGGGAGGGCGGCAAGGGGGGGAGGATGGGGAGGGGAACACCCATAGAGAAGGAGAGGGGGAGGGGTTAGGGGGATGTTGGCCCGGAAACCGGGAACTGGGAAAGGAAATAACAATCAAAATGTAAATAAGAAATACTCAAGGTAATAAAGATAAAAAGAAAAAAAAAAGAGTGTGCCCTTCAGTGGAAGACCATATATCCAAGAACATTTGGGCAGCATAAATTGTCTTGAAGGATTTTTTTTTTTAAACAAACCTGGGTAAGTAGGGATCTGGTGGGTCTGGGAATAGTTGGGGAAAGGAGCTTAAAGTGTTCAAAACATGTTCTATGAAACTCTTAAAGAAATCATTTTTAAAACTTAAGACATCATTGATGTATCCTAATGAGTCCTGAGTCATTAGGACTGCTCTGCTGTTTTCTTCATCCTCTCCCCTGGCTCTGTTCTCACTCCTCCTGTGTTCTCCACTTCTGCAAGAACAGCGACCCTCCCTTTCTTACCAGATGGCAAACATCTGGCATAGGCAACAAAGAGTGGATGCTTAGCAATGTGCTAGGACACCTTCGGTGAAGGACAAAGAGGAAGAGGGGGAAAGAAATCAAGCAAATAAAAATGCAAGGAGATGAGAAGAGAAAAAAAATAGACTGCTGTGTACCACCCAAGTACCACTCAATTCCAATCATATCTTCCAGTACTCTCTCGCTTCACCTCTGTCCCCCAATCCTATTCCCACCTGCCTCCGGTTCACCTGTAAAATGTAGGAGAACCCCACAGAAGAAGGAGAAATATTGCAGGAGCTAGAGGGGTCAAGGCCAACAAGAACACAGCCCAGAGAATCAACAGAAGCTGAAATGACTAACATGGACTGTGTGTGGGTCTGAGCTAGGTCCTCTGCATATACCATATGGTTATGTTGCTTGGTATTCTTATGGGACTCCCAACAATGGGATTCTTTTGCCTTTTCCTCCTACTGTGTTACCATGTCCTGCTGTAATCAATGAATATCCCTGGGACACTCTCTCTCTCTCTCTCTCTCTCTCTCTCTCTCTCTCTCTTTCTCTCTCTGAAACAGAGGAACAGTTGGTCTTTGAGAGAGGAAAGAACAAGGGAAGGAATGAGGGGAGTGGAAGAAGGAGAGACTGTTGTTTAAATCTTGTCTCGAGCCCAGACAGAACACACCAAGCCAACATGGTTTCCATGTGAAGAGGTTTAATGAAAGAAGAAGAGGAGAGGAGAGGAAAGGAGGCCGGCCATGAGCATGTGGAGGGAAGTGGGGAGGATGAGGAGAGAAGGGACAGGGAAGAACAGAGAAGAAGAACAAAGAGAACAAGAGGGAAAGGAGGGGGCAAGCAGCCTCCTTTATAGTGTCAGGCACTGCTGGCTGTTGCTAGGCAACTGTGGGGTGGACCTTACCTGGCTATTCCCAGGTAACTGTGGGGGTGGAGCTTAGACAGAATACCAACATTCCCTCATTTTGACTTAATTTAAAAAAGAAAAACAAAATCCCATGGGAGGGAGAGCTGAACCTTCAGAGAGGCAGACAAGCCTGGGAAACCAGAAGAGACTGCTCTCTGTACATACATCTCGGACACCAGAGGAAAACAACAAAGGCCATCTGGAACCCTGGTGCACTGAAGCTCCCTGAAGGGGCAGCACAGGTCTTCCTGGTTGCTGCCGCCGCAGAGAGCCCTTGGGCAGCACCCCGCGAGCAAACTTGAGCCTCGGGACCACAGGTAAGACCAACTTGTCTGCTGCAAGAAAGCTGCCTGGTGAACTCAAGACACAGGCCCACAGGAACAGCTGAAGACCTGTGGAGAGGAAAAACTACACGCCCGAAAGCAGAACACTCTGTCCCCATAACTGACTGAAAGAGAGGAAAACAGGTCTACAGCACTCCTGACACACAGGCTTATAGGACAGTCTAGCCACTGTCAGAAATAGCAGAACAAAGTAACACTAGAGATAATCTGATGGCGAGAGGCAAGCGCAGGAACCCAAGCAACAGAAACCAAGACTACATGCCATCATCGGAGCCCAATTCTCCCACCAAAACAAACATGGAATATCCAAACACACCAGAAAAGCAAGATCTAGTTTCAAAATCATATTTGATCAGATGCTGGAGGACTTCAAGAAAGACATGAACACACTTAGGGAAACACAGGAAAACATTAATAAACAAGTAGAAGCCTACAGAGAGGAATCGCAAAAATCCCTGAAAGAATTCCAGGAAAACAAAATCAAACAGTTGAAGGAATTAAAAATGGAAATAGAAGCAATCAAGAAAGAACACATGGAAACAACCCTGGATATAGAAAACCAAATGAAGAGACAAGGAGCCGTAGATACAAGCCTCACCAACAGAATTCACGAGATGGAAGAGAGAATCTCAGGAGCAGAAGATTCCATAGAAATCATTGACTCAACTGTCAAAGATAATTTAAAGCGGAAAAAGCTACTGGTCCAAAACATACAGGAAATCCAGGACTCAATGAGAAGATCAAACCTAAGGATAATAGGTATAGAAGAGAGTGAAGATTCCCAGCTCAAAGGACCAGTAAATATCTTCAACAAAATCATAGAAGAAAACTTCCCTAACCTAAAAAAAGAGATACCCATAGGCATACAAGATACCTACAGAACTCCAAATAGATTGGACCAGAAAAGAAACACCTCCCGTCACATAATAGTCAAAACACCAAATGCACAAAATAAAGAAAGAATATTAAAAGCAGTAAGGGAAAAAGGTCAAGTAACATATAAAGGCAGACCTATCAGAATCACACCAGACTTCTCGCCAGAAACTATGAAAGCCAGAAGATCCTGGACTGATGTCATACAGACCCTAAGAGAACACAAATGCCAGCCCAGGTTACTGTATCCTGCAAAACTCTCAATTAACATAGATGGAGAAACCAAGATATTCCATGACAAAACCAAATTTACACAATATCTTTCTACAAATCCAGCACTACAAAGGATAATAAATGGTAAAGCCCAACATAAGGAGGCAAGCTATACCCTAGAAGAACCAAGAAACTAATCGTCTTGGCAACAAAACAAAAAGAATGAAAGCACACAAACATAACCTCACATCCAAATATGAATATAACGGGAAGCAATAACCACTATTCCTTAATATCTCTCAACATCAATGGCCTCAACTCCCCAATAAAAAGAAATAGATTAACAAACTGGATACGCAACGAGGACCCTGCATTCTGCTGCCTACAGGAAACACACCTCACAGACAAAGACAGACACTACCTCAGAGTGAAAGGCTGGAAAACAACTTTCCAAGCAAATGGTCAGAAGAAGCAAGCTGGAGTAGCCATTCTAATATCAAATAAAATCAATTTTCAACTAAAAGTCATCAAAAAAGATAAGGAAGGACACTTCATATTCATCAAAGGAAAAATCCACCAAGATGAACTCTCAATCCTAAATATCTATGCCCCAAATACAAGGGCACCTACATATGTAAAAGAAACCTTACTAAAGCTCAAAACACACATTGCACCTCACACAATAATAGTGGGAGATTTCAACACCCCACTCTCATCAATGGACAGATCATGGAAACAGAAATTAAACAGAGATGTAGACAGACTAAGAGAAGTCATGAGCCAAATGGACCTAACGGATATTTATAGAACATTCTATCCTAAAGCAAAAGGATATACCTTCTTCTCAGCTCCTCATGGTACTTTCTCCAAAATTGACCATATAAATGGTCAAAAAACGGGCCTCAACAGGTACAGAAAGATAGAAATAATCCCATGCGTGCTATCAGACCACCACGGCCTAAAACTGGTCTTCAATAACAATCAAGGAAGAATGTCCACATATACTTGGAAATTGAACAATGCTCTACTCAATGATAACCTGGTCAAGGAAGAAATAAAGAAAGAAATTAAAAACTTTTTAGAATTTAATGAAAATGAAGGTACAACATACCCAAACTTATGGGACACAATGAAAGCTGTGCTAAGAGGAAAACTCATAGCGCTGAGTGCCTGCAGAAAGAAACAGGAAAGAGCATATGTCAGCAGCTTGACAGCACACCTAAAAGCTCTAGAACAAAAAGAAGCAAATACACCCAGGAGGAGTAGAAGGCAGGAAATAATCAAACTCAGAGCTGAAATCAACCAAGTAGAAACAAAAAGGACCATAGAAAGAATCAACAGAACCAAAAGTTGGTTCTTTGAGAAAATCAACAAGATAGATAAACCCTTAGCCAGACTAACGAGAGGACACAGAGAGTGCGTCCAAATTAACAAAATCAGAAATGAAAAGGGAGACATAACTACAGATTCAGAGGAAATTCAAAAAATCATCAGATCTTACTACAAAAACCTATATTCAACAAAACTTGAAAATCTTCAGGAAATGGACAATTTCCTAGACAGATACCAGGTACCGAAGTTAAATCAGGAACAGATAAACCAGTTAAACAACCCCATAACTCCTAAGGAAATAGAAGCAGTCATTAAAGGTCTCCCAACCAAAAAGAGCCCAGGTCCAGACGGGTTTAGTGCAGAATTCTATCAAACCTTCATAGAAGACCTCATACCAATATTATCCAAACTATTCCACAAAATTGAAACAGATGGAGCACTACCGAATTCCTTCTACGAAGCCACAATTACTCTTATACCTAAACCACACAAAGACACAACAAAGAAAGAGAACTTCAGACCAATTTCCCTTATGAATATCGACGCAAAAATACTCAATAAAATTCTGGCAAACCGAATCCAAGAGCACATCAAAACAATCATCCACCATGATCAAGTAGGCTTCATCCCAGGCATGCAGGGATGGTTTAATATACGGAAAACCATCAACGCGATCCATTATATAAACAAACTGAAAGAACAAAACCACATGATCATTTCATTAGATGCTGAGAAAGCATTTGACAAAATTCAACACCCCTTCATGATAAAAGTCCTGGAAAGAATAGGAATTCAAGGCCCATACCTGAACATGGTAAAAGCCATATACAGCAAACCAGTTGCTAACATTAAACTAAATGGAGAGAAACTTGAAGCAATCCCACTAAAATCAGGGACTAGACAAGGCTGCCCACTCTCTCCCTACTTATTCAATATAGTTCTTGAAGTTCTAGCCAGAGCAATCAGACAACAAAAGGAGGTCAAGGGGATACAGATCGGAAAAGAAGAAGTCAAAATATCACTATTTGCAGATGATATGATAGTATATTTAGGTGATCCCAAAAGTTCCACCAGAGAACTACTAAAGCTGATAAACAACTTCAGCAAAGTGGCTGGGTATAAAATTAACTCAAATAAATCAGTTGCCTTCCTCTATACAAAAGAGAAACAAGCTGAGAAAGAAATTAGGGAAACGACACCCTTCATAATAGACCCAAATAATATAAAGTACCTCGGAGTGACTTTAACAAAGCAAGTAAAAGATCTGTACAATAAGAACTTCAAGACACTGAAGAAGGAAATTGAAGAAGACCTCAAAAGATGGAAAGATCTCCCATGCTCATGGATTGGCAGGATTAATATAGTAAAAATGGCCATTTTACCAAAAGCAATCTACAGATTCAATGCAATCCCCATCAAAATACCAATCCAATTCTTCAAAGAGTTAGACAGAACAATTTGCAAATTCATCTGGAATAACAAAAAACCCAGGATAGCTAAAGCTATCCTCAACAATGAAAGGACTTCAGGGGGAATCACTATCCCTGAACTCAAGCAGTATTACAGAGCAATAGTGATAAAAACTGCATGGTATTGGTACAGAGACAGACAGATAGACCAATGGAATAGAAGACCCAGAAATGAACCCACACACATATGGTCACTTGATTTTTGACAAAGGAGCCAAAACCATCCAATGGAAAAAAGATAGCATTTTCAGCAAATGGTGCTGGTTCAACTGGAGGTCAACATGTAGAAGAATGCAGATCGATCCATGCTTATCACTCTGTACAAAGCTTAAGTCCAAGTGGATCAAGGACCTCCACATCAAAGCAGACACACTCAAACTAATAGAAGAAAAACTAGGGAAGCATCTGGAACACATGGGCACTGGAAAAAATTTCCTGAACAAAACACCAATGGCTTACGCTTTAAGATCAAGAATTGACAAATGGGATCTCATAAAACTGCAAAGCTTCTGTAAGGCAAAGGACACTGTGGTTAGGACAAAACGGCAACCAACAGATTGGGAAAAGATCTTTACCAATCCTACAACAGATAGAGGCCTTATATCCAAAATATACAAAGAACTCAAGAAGTTAGACCTCAGGGAAACAAATAACCCTATTAAAAATGGGGTTCAGAGCTAAACAAAGAATTCACAGCTGAGGAATGCCGAATGGCCGAGAAACACCTAAAGAAATGTTCAACATCTTTAGTCATAAGGGAAATGCAAATCAAAACAACCCTGAGATTTCACCTCACACCAGTGAGAATGGCTAAGATCAAAAACTCAGGTGACAGCAAATGCTGGCGAGGATGCGGAGAAAGAGGAACACTCCTCCATTGTTGGTGGGGTTGCAGACTGGTACAACCATTCTGGAAATCAGTCTGGAGGATCCTCAGAAAATTGGACATTGAACTGCCTGAGGATCCAGCTATACCTCTCTTGGGCATATACCCAAAAGATGCCCCAACATATAAAAAAGACACGTGCTCCACTATGTTCATTGCAGCCTTATTTATAATAGCCAGGAGCTGGAAAGAACCCAGATGCCCTTCAACAGAGGAATGGATACAGAAAATGTGGTACATCTACACAATGGAATATTACTCAGCTATCAAAAACAACGACTTTATGAAATTCGTAGGCAAATGGCTGGAACTGGAAAATATCATCCTGAGTGAGCTAACCCAAACACAGAAAGACATACATGGTATGCACTCACTGATAAGTGGCTATTAGCCCAAATGCTTGAATTACCCTAAATGCCTAGAACAAATGAAACTCAAGACAGATGATCAAAATGTGAATGGTTCACTCCTTCTTTAAAAGGGGAACAAGAATACCCTTGGCAGGGAAGAGAGAGGCAAAGATTAAAACAGAGACTGAAGGAACACCCATTCAGAATCTGCCCCACATGTGGCCCATGCATATACAGCCATCCAATTAGACAAGATGGATGAAGCAAAGAAGTGCAGATCGACAGGAGCCGGATGTAGATCACTCCTGAGAGACACAGCCAGAATACAGCAAATACAGAGGCGAATACCAGCAGCAAACCACTGAACTGAGAATAGGACCCCCGTTGAAGGAATCAGAGAAAGGACTGGAAGAGCTTGAAGGGGCTCGAGACCCCATATGTACAACAATGCCAAGCAACCAGAGCTTCCAGGGACTAAGCCACTACCTAAAGACTATACATGGACTGACCCTGGACTCTGACCTCATAGATAGCAATGAATATCCTAGTAAGAACACCAGTGGAAGGGGAAGCCCTGGGTCCTGCTAAGACTGAACCCCCAGTGAACTAGACTGTTGGGGGGAGGGGGACAATGGGGGGAGGGTGGGGAGGGGAACACCGATAAGAAAGGGGAGGGGGGAGGGGGATGTTCGCCCGGAAACTGGGAAAGGGAATAACACTCGAAATGTATATAAGAAATACTCAAGTTAATAAAAAAAAATAAAATAAAAAAGAAAAACAAGAGGCGATGTTGGAGCAGGAATAGGGTCATTGTGATCTCTGACTACTTCCTGCTTGCTTTGGGGTGACATGTCTCTAGGGAACCTAGAAAAGTAGGTATGGGAATGTTTGTCCAATGTTAGAGTTGGCTGTTTCCTTGTTGTCCAGGGTCTGTGGAACCATCTGATGATAGGTCAGAAGAAACAGGTCCAAAAGAAATGTCTGTGTCTATGAGAGAAGATTGGAACATCTGGAGGTCGCTTCTCTGGAGTGGTCCTGGGTGTAGTAAGCGTCTGAACTTGACTAGATGCTGAAACACACCACACTCACTCAGACACACACACACACACACACACACACACACACGCACACATGAGAGGCAGAGAATAAGATTAAGTATATTTGGGAGAAAAGAACATTTTTCCTTAGATGTACATTTGAAACCCAGATGAATCCCACCCTTTGGAATAGGTAGTGAAGTGGGAACTTTAGACAGATGTACTTATCTGGGTAGAGTCTATTTGGCCCATGAGAGGTAGGTCTGAGTGGGTTTTCTGTAGCTTATAAGTTTACAAAAGAGATAAAAACATGACTTAAGATTTTTGTGGAGCCAGACTCGCTTTTCCTGTTGCTGTGAATCGAGAGGCTGCAGTAGCAGGCAGAGCCCAGAAGCCTTGCATGAGAGAGTGCCAAGTGAAGGGGTCACACACTTGTGGGAAAGCAGGACTCACAGAGTTCCTGCAGAACAGGGCCAGACCTGCTGTTCATAGGGCACAAACCAGGAGTGCAGCAGTACAGCAGCAATGAGGAAGAGAAGAGGGGGAGGCCTGAGGATGGGACCAAACAGAGATATTGTTTTCTGCTTAGTGTAAATTAGACCACAACATCCCAGGAAATGGGGACAGGCGGCGAAGACCAATAGACCTGTGGGTGAAAATAGGGATTATTAATTGCCCTGACCAGTGCTGGGGCTACATTTAGAGTCGATGCTCCTGAGCCAGAGAACAGTTTATCCAGGTCTGGCCTGGCATTTTAAACTGTCTCCAAAAGAGAGGGAGGAAAAATCTCACCCAAGGGAAAAGGTCCTAGAACGAGTGTCAGTGAAAGGTTCCATTCCCAGGGGCAGCACAGGTAGCTCCAAGCACAAGAACGCTCCCCTGAGACCATGTGTACACCATGGAAAGTCGAGCTCTGAGGTAAAGAAAGCACACAGAGATTGAGTAGGTACCGCTCACCAGCACATGCTTGAAGAAGGTGCTCTCCTTGGCGGGCAGCTGTAAGCAGGGCATCACAGCAATGGGGAGGCCTGCTGGAGTGGTGGAAGTCCTGAGTCCCATAGCAGCCAGCAGGTGGTGGTGGTGGTGGTGGTGGTGGACGTGGTCAGATAGCATAGATGGCAGAGGCAGCGGCTGCAGTCGAGTGGCATGCATCTCCAGCCCTCCTTGCCACAGCCAGTGCCAGCGTGCAGCCCAGGGTGAGTTACCTCAACTGCACCCCACTCCCAGAGTGGAAGGCGGGCAATGTGGTGAGAGCACACAGCTCCATCCCTCCCCACTGTGGCTCCATAGCTCCTCAAGAGTGCCCAACTGCAACCTTGCCCAGGACTGGGGACCACCACAGGCAGCGGAGGCCCATAGTGGGAAAGGCCTATCCTCCGCCCTGTGGTCAGCGGCAGGGCAGTGGAGCACCAGGCCATGTGGGCACGGGGAGATCAAAATCCTCACAGGAGGCACCAATGTTGTTTAAATCTTGGCTCCTGCCGGGACAAAACACACCAAGCCAACATGGTTACCATGTGGAGAGGTTTAATGAGAGAAGAAGAGAGAAGAGGAAAGGAGGCTGGCCATGGGCATATGGGGGGGGGGGGAGTATGGGGAGAAAAGAGACAAGGAAGAGCAGAGAAGAACAAAGAGAACAAGTGGGAGAGGAGGGGCAAGCAGCCCCCTTTATAGTGTCAGATACAGCTGGCTGTTGCTAGGCAACTGTGGGGCGGAGCATACCTGGCTGTTCCCAGGTAGCTGTGGAGGTGGAGCTTAGACAGAACACCAACAGAGACTGCAGTTGAGATGTAACTAATGGGAGAAACCTTATCTCCAAAGAAACAAACAAAAAATGCTGTGGAACTTCTATAGAAAACGTGGTCTGGAGAATTCTGGAATGAAACCCTGGGGTCATAGGAAGTAAGCTGACTGCAGATCTAGAGAGGGAAGGCTTCATCCTACATACTGGTCCTGTGATCATTGGCTTAAGTTAAGGAATAGCATGATTGTTACATAAGGAAGTGACGAGCTACATGACTAGCAGAAACTTAGAAATATAACCCCAAGGTACAGTGCCTACCTCACAAGGACTGGCCTTCAACCTCTAGCACAGAAATAAGAAAAATAAAATTTAATTCTTAAAACTCCACAAGTAACTGTAGGCAAACTATTTATATTTGCATGTCAGAAACCTCATCGACAAGCATCTTCTCCCAAAATAAATGAAAATAAAAGTACATAAGCTAGAATTTCATGTGATTGATCTCTCTAAGAAGCAAGACAGATGTACCCTAGAGCCAGCATCTTATCGCATTGTGTCTCTCCCCCAAGCCCCATCTCTTGCTGTGTTTCCATGAGACCAGATAGAAGTGTTAACCCAGTACGTAGTGAGGTTGCCAAAGGCATTCCTGCCTGAGAGTAATCATTCACAGGGGTTTTGACTCACCAGCCTGATCGTGATTATATACAGCAAGCTTCCCTGCGAATCCTGAGTCACTCATAGAAACATAAGGAGATTGTCTTAAAGTGACTAAGAACTTACGGAACTTTACAGAAACATGTCAAGATGATGTAAATTGGACTTACTCATTGATTCAGACCATAACCTCTTAGAGTGGGTTCTATATGCAATATCTGCCTAGAAGTATTACTCCTGTCAAAATTAAGCCTGTGTTGGAAACCTACCATGAGGAACTTGCATCAGGCAATTGACTTGGACAAATACACATCTGTGCTATAAACTCTGGAAGAACTCGTGGTCCCATGGGGACATAGGTTTAGTTCAACCAGAATTTATTACGAAGGAGGTGCTGGAAGGGACTTTAGACAACAGCTGCTGACATCCCTTCTATCCATTGTACAAGATAGGAAAGAGATTAGGTAAGGCTAAAACTGACACACAGTCAGATGTGCTGACTCACAGGGCAGGTCTAGAAACCAGCTGTCACTAAGACAGTAGAGTGGCCTAAAACAAAGTCCAGCCTTCAACAAGGAGAAGGAACTTTTTACTTTGATTGGTTTTAAATCAACAGGGTCTAGCTTTTTCTTTTTTTAATCTTGGACAATGAGATGTTTTGAAATGTATATATCATAGCTTAAATGCAGCTTGTGAACACAGTAGTTATTCTGTGTTCACACCTACTCTAAGATGCTAGATCACTTGGCAAAGTATCTCCCTCACAAGCCTGAGGACCTGAGTCCTATTATACCTCCATCATGGTTTCTACTGCTCTGATGGAACATCCTGATGAAAGTGACACAGAACGGAAGGAAAGGGTTTGTCTCAGCTTGTGTCTCCTCGTCACACTGCAGCAGCAAAGACAGTCAGGACCGAGTCTTGAGGCAGGAACCTGGAAGGAGCGACCCAAGTGGGAACCAGGAAGGAACACTGCTTACTGTGCTATGCCTTCAGGATTGCTCAACCTACTTTCCTCTGAAACTCAGGACCACTTTCCAAAAGATGGTACCACCACAGTAAGCTAAGCCCTCCCATATTGATTAATTAAAAAAATGTTCACAGTTCTGCCCAGAGGCCAATATAATAGGGACTTTTTCTCAACTGAGATTCCTTCTTTCCAAATGACTATCTGGTATCAAATTGGGGGAAAAAACAACAACAACAACAACAAACTAACAATGACATCTCCAGAACTCATGTACAAAGAAGGACATGGTGACCTGTTCTTGCAGTCTCCGAGACAGGCAGAATTGTGGGGCTCTCTGGCCACCTGCCTAACCTTAGTTGGCAAGTTCTAGGCCAATGAGAAGGTATCGTAAAAAATGAGGCAGACAGTATCTGAGGAATAAAAACTGAGTCTGTTCTCTGACCTAAATAGACACACACACACACACACACACACACACACACACACACACACACACACAATACACACCACACACACACACACACACACACACACACACACACACACACACACACACAGGAGAGGTATGTATATGCACACACAGGTATGACACACATTGTAGAGAGCGGTGCGGCGAAACAAAGATGGCGCCGACATCCAGCCTTGTCTGGATATAAATGACTTACTGCGCATGTGCAGGCTTGTCCCCTTGCTAGGGCTCCCTCTAGTGGTGAACAGCGGTACTGCACATGTGCGGTTTATGCACCAGGTGTTAGTTGACCGTTAATATGCTAATGAGGTGATTCATTCTCCGCCAATCCCTGGAGGACAAGTAGTGGGGTGATCCAAGCCCCACCAAGCCCTGAGAGATAATTAGCATACTGTTGTCTATATAAGCCGAGCGATTTTGCTGCTTGGGGTCCCTGTTCAAGAGAGCTGTAACACTAAGAGAGCTGTAACACTAAGAAGAGCTGTAACACAGTAAAGGCTTGTTCGCAGAAGAATCCTGTTGCCGAGCGTCGTTCTTACTGGCGGGACATTAGGCGCGTGACAACACATACCTATACACACACCTCCATTCTCAAGTACACAACATATGTATATATGTGTGTGTGTGTGTGTGTGTGTGTGTGTGTGTGTGTGTGTGTGTGTGTGTGTGTTATGGGGGGAGGGTACAACAGAAATTTTGAAAGTTGCTCCTCACAGCCAGAGCATGTCAAATGCAGAGGTGAATGCTAGCAGCAAACCACTGAACTGAGAATGGGACCCCTGTTGGAGGAATTAGAGAAAGAAAGAGCTGAATTGAAGGAGCTGAAGGGGCTTGAGACCTCATAAGACTAACAATGCCAACCAACCATAGCTTCCAGGGACTAAACCACCAACCAAAGACTATACATGGACTGACCCATGGCTCCAACTGCATTTGTAGCAGCAGATGACCTTGTTGGGCACCAATGGAAGGAGAAGCCCTTGGTTCTGCCAAGGCTGGACCCTCCCCCCAAGTGTAAGGGAATGTAGGGTCAGGAAGGGGGGAATGGTTGGGAAAGGAACACCCTGATAGAAGAAGGGGAGGGGGATGGAATAAGGGGCTTATATCCAAGAAATCAGGAAAGGGAATAACATTTGAAATGTAAATTTAAAAATCCAATAAAAAAAAAGTAGGGGTGAGGAGGGGAGAAAGTTGCCCCTCACACATGTGGTCATACATCCTTAACTCAGTAAATTCACCTCACACACTAACCTCCTCAAACTCTGGAGACCACTATTCTGTGCCTACTTGTAAGATCAGATTACACAAATAAGAGACATCACGGAGGCTTGTCTTTCTAAACTCAACTCATTTCATTTAATATGCTGTCTTCCAGATTCATCCATGTTTTCACAAATGGTAGGTTTCTTTTCTTCTCTGGCTGAATTCTGTGGGAATGTGTAATTTTTGTAGGTATTAGTATATATCATATATATAACTGTATCACATGGAGTCTGAAGAGATGGCTGAGAGCACTTGCTGCTCTTGCAAAGAACCCAAGTTCAGTTCCTAGCACCCACATCAAGCAGCTTACGACAGCCACTAACTCCAGCTCCAGGGATCTGACTCCCCTTCTGGTCATTAAGGGTATTGCACTCACATCCACAAACCCACGTGCATAATTAAAAATAAAATTTTAAAGAAGTGCACATAAGTATAATATTGCTTTTGTGCTTAACGAACTTTAAAGAATCTGAATAGACACATCAGAGGGTTAAAAGACTCAGGAATGATAAGATGAGGAGGAGGAGGCAGGAATAATAGGAATGTGCTCCTGAACAAAATGATATTTAGCACAGACCTTGAAGGAAGGGAAGGCACTGAGACAAAGTGGGTAAGCATAACGCAGAAGAGCAAAGGTGAATGTATGGAACATGAAACAGCCAGCAAAAGCAAATCGGGATGGTAGCACACACCTGCAGAATAATACTGTAGAGAAATAACAAACAAATTTACATGTTTGAGGACCTGTGGGCCTCTGGATGTGCTGGTAAATGCACACAGACTGGCTATTGGAAGCAAACAGAGCAGACTTGCTGCTGCCGGGCACTTTTGTGCTATATTATGTCTACACCTAATTTCAAGAACAGCTGATTTTCAGATGTATTTTGTTTTTACATTATGTGTATATCCCTATTTTTATATATGTGCACCCCATGTGCCCCAGTGCCCATGAAGACCAGATGAAGGCATAAGATCCCCTGAAACTGAAGTTACAGTCTGTTTTAAACTGTCCAATATGAGTGTTGGAAAATGAACCCAGGTCCTCTGCAAAAAACAGCAAGTGCCCTGTACTGCTGAGTCATTTTGCTGTCCCTAATAATGGCTAATTTTAACAGCCCCAATTTCTGAAAAATTAACTGTAGATTTACAAACAGCTCCCATGAACCACTGTCTGTGAGTATTCTGATTAAGAGAGTTCCTCTGCCCTGAAACTTTTCTGGTAACTGCCCCTAATTGGGCACTTATGGATCAGGGTCTCTACACATATTCAGCGTACCTTATAAACTTATTTCACTATAGGAAATCTTAGGGGGAGTTGTCCCTAACAAAATCAGCAATTTTGTAGGTTTAAAAATATTTCCAAAAGTTGTTAGTCAAGTGTTCTCTCTATAATTATACTCTCAATTTCAAATATTATAATTCTCCCCTTCCTCTGAACATACCTAATAATTATTGTTAGCCCATGTTTTCTTTTTAACCCTAAGAACTCTTCTCAGCAGATTCTTCTAAGCAAATGACCTGCCAGGGGCCCAGTTCATCCGCCAAGTGTCATACCTGCTAAGAACAGTTGCCTGACTTTGCGAGTTCACTTTATTGCAAATTTTTATCATTCAACAAAATGTTGAAAATATATTTGTTTCCTATAGACAAAACATCGACATATGACTAGGCCAAAATGAAAAGGACATTTATACCCTTCAGTCTTTCTTAAATTTCAAATCTCACGAAGCTTCAAGAGAGAAGCCAGTAGAAATATTTAACCCCTTCCTAATCCTATGACCATTTAATATGGTTTCCAATGTTGTGGTGACCCCCAAATATAAAATTATTTTCATTACCACTTCACGACTATAATTTTGCTACTGTTGTGAATCATAAATGTAGATATCTGCTACAAAAGATATCCAATATGCAACCCCTTTGAAAGGGTCGCTTGACTTCCAAAGGGGTCAAGACCCACAGGTTGAGAACCAATGCATAACAGCTTGCCTTTCCATTTCAATTCTGAGTTATTTCAATGCAAAGCAGTATTTGTAGTTAGGGATCCTGGAGAAAGACACTGTGAGGATGAGCCTCATGAAAGTGAATGGTTTTTTTTTTTTGAAAGTGGAAGTTTGAAGTTGTATCAGTCTGCTGGGACACCCACTAAAAAAGAAAAAGAAAATTGTCGCACCAATTAGAAGCATGTCTATCTCTGTACTCAGACTCTAACTCATGGGCAGTTTCTCTCATCTATGGCACATAGCCAACATCAAAATGACACTTGAAAACGACATATGGTGTCACACACCTGCAATCCTAGTCTCTGAAAGGTATAGAGTCAGAAGGTTTAAAGTTCAAGTCCAGCCTAAACTACATTGAAAATCTGAGGCCAGCCTCATCTACACTGCATCCTTGAAAGTTCCTGCCACTCTGATCTACATCTAGGAGATGCAGTTTTCTTTAGATCTGTGGCAGCCCTCTCTCTGCCTTTGCCCTCCCCTACCTTTGAACATGCTGTCTCTTTAACCCTTTCTTAGCCAATCCTGACAGATATGTAACTATATAAATATGTATATTTATATGTAGTAAATAAGTGGTACAAGTCAGTAAAATTGCCTGTCTATGAATACAGGCAAGTTAAATTTAGAATTCATAGCCAATAAAGATGATTGCAGGTTCTGTACTTTTCATTATTCGATAGATTTTGACATTATAGAATATAAAGAGAAAAGGATCTGGCAGGGGTGACTGTTAAACAAGAGAACCTTATTTTCCATGGTTCTGGAGAGCAGATGTCCAAGAACAATAAACCACAAGCTGTTTCTACAAGGTTTTCTTCTTACTTTGCACATGGCCAGTGTCTTTCTATATCCTAAGGGATCCTTTTCTCTGTGTCTCTATGTCACCGTTTTCCCTTTGTGTGTCCAAATTTTCTTGTTACACAAACAGCAGTGAGCTTGGATTGGGACTCACATTCTAGTGGCCCCATTTTAAGCTGTCATTCCATAATGCCCCAGTCTTAAAGTACCACAACACTCTGAGGTCCTAGAGGTTGAATACAAAAATAAACAGGTAATACCATCTGTTACAAGAGTACTTTGAGGAGAAAATTATAAGAAACTAGGGGAAGACCCAAATCCCTTGGGGGTGATAGCAGACACTCCTGAGAACCCAGAGGAGACAAATACTTTCTGCCCACATTCCTGACCAAAAAGGAAATTGCCTAGTGCCATCTGGAGCAGTCAGGAGGAGGACCCTTCGGGATTCTGCCTGGGCCAAGAGCTGAAAGCCAGTTGCCAGGAGCACCTACACACCTGAAAGCAGAGGTAAGACCAACATTTCTGCTCCAAGCAACCTGCCTGGTAGCCCTAGGACATACAAAAGCAAAGTCCTCTGGGACACGATACTGCTGGTTTCTGGCTGTACCCAGAACTAAACTGAACCAATCCCACAATTCCCTTTACCCAATTCCTGTCGGGGAGAGAAGTGCAAACAATCCTGAGAACTCAGGACATACCTCCACTTCTGCCTACTTCTACACACTTCTGCCCACTTCTGCCCACATTCCCAGCACAAGAGAAAACTGTGTAGTGCCTCTGTATACAGGACTGTAGGAGCAGTCAGTGACAGGAATTGGCTGGTTTCTGACTGCACCCAAACTGAACTGAACCAGGACCACAGCTCCTGGCACCCAAATCCTGTGGGGAAGAGAGCTGGACCCTCAGAAGTGCGGACATTCCTGACAACCCAGAGGAGACAAATACTTTCTGCCCACATTCCTGACCCAAGAGGAAAGTGCCTAGTGTCATCTGTGCACCCTGGGCACAGGAACCTAGAAGAAGCCAGGGGCAGGACCCTTTGGGTTTCTACCTACACCAGGAGCTGAAAGCCAGTTGCCAGGAGAGCCTACACACCTGAGAGCAGAGCTCTCTTGTTATCAGATCCGGCTAAAAGAAAACAGGTCTACAGGAATGCTGATACATAGGATTACAGGAAGGCCAAGCCACTTTCAGAGTCAGCAAGACAAGCCAACATCAAAAACAACCTGATAGCGAGAGGCAAGCACAGGAACCTAAGCAACAGAAACCAAGACTACTTGACATCATCAGAACCCAGACCTCCCATCAAAGAAAATATTAGATATCCAAATACACCAGAAAAGCAAGGTTTAGATTTAAAATCACATTTTATGACAATGATGATGATGATGAAGGACTTTAAGAAGGACAAAATTAACTCCCTTAAAGAAATACAGGATACACAAGTAAATAAATAGAAGGCCTTAAAGAGGAAACACAAAAATCCCTTAAAGAATCCCTTAAAGAATTACAGGAAAACACAACCAAACGGGTGAAGGAAATGGACAAAACCATCCAGGATTTAAAATTTGAAATGGAAACAATAAAAGAAGCACAAAGGGAGACAACCCTGGAGATAGAAAACCTAGGGAACAGATCAGGAGTCATAGATGCAAGCATCACCAACAGAATACAGAGATGAAAGAGAGAATCTCAGGAGCAGAAGATTCCATAGAAAACATCAACACATGATTGAACGCTTTGTTGGGGAACCCTTCAGTCCGCTTCATCGGTCTGTTCTGTAATGAGCACAGCACACCTAGTTTGAATTGCTGTTTGGAGGGCCAGTGCTTATTTGAGCTGGGTCTTGTAACCCAGTAGATTTTGGCTTGAGGTCTGACTCCCCCATCTTACGAAATTAAGAATTCTAATGTTGGAAATTGCATAGGGTTTGCGTGGAAAAAAGCCCAGGGAAAAAAAAAAAAAACAGAAAGCGGACTAGTGATCTAGTGTGATTACAGGCGGGGAAGTTTTGGTGCCATAATTTCTTTGTTGGTGTTGGACTTTTAATCAGCTGAAATGTATTTCTGTACCACAATGTAAGCTTCAATAAAAGTTTGCTTAATTGTCTAGTAAAAAAAAAAAAAGAAAAAAAAAAAACATCAACACAACCATCAAAGATAATGTGAAATGCATAAAGCTCCTAGCTCAAAACGTTCAGGAAATCCAGGACACAATGAGAAGGTCAAACCTAAGGATAATAGGTATAAAAGAGAGTGAAGACTCCCAACTTAAAGGGCCAGTAAATATATTCAACAAAATTACAGAAGAAAACTTCCCTAACCTAAAAAAAAGAGATGCCCATACACATACAAGAAGCCTACAGAACCCCAAATAGATTGACCAGAAAAGAAATTCCTCCCGTCACATAATAGTCAAAACATCAAATGCACAAAACAAAGAAAGAATATTAAAAGCAGTAAGGGAAAAAAGTCAAATAACATATAAAGGCAGACCTATCAGAATTACACCAGACTTCTCAACAGAGACTATGAAAGCCAGAAGATCCTGGGCAGCTGTCATCCAGACACTAAGAGAACACAAATGCCAGCCCAGGATATTATATCCAGAAAAATTCTCAATTAACATAGATGAAGAAACCAAGATTTCCATGACAAAACCAAATTTATAAAATATCTTTCTACAAAATCAGCCCTACAAAGGATAATAGATGGAAAACTTCAACACAAGGGGGGGGGGACTACACACTACAAAAAGCAAGAAAGTGAGACCCCGTGGGAGAGAGACCTCACTGCCTGGTCAGGTGGGCACTCCTGAGGCTGTAGAGCGGAAGAGACCACCAACACTGCCCACCCCTGCCCACATCCCTGGCCCAAGAGGAAACTGTATAAGGCCTCTGGGTTCCCGTGGGGGAGGGCCCAGGAGCGGCAGGACCCCTGCGCCTGAGACACCGCTGGAACCTGAAGGAACAGACCGGATAAACAGTTCTCTGGACCCAAATCCCGTAGGAGGGAGAGCTAAACCTTCAGAAAGGCAGACACGCCTGGGAAACCAGAAGAGACTGCACTCTGCACACATCCAGACGCCAGAGGAAAACACCAAACGCCATCTGGAACCCTGGTGCACTGAAGCTCCCTGAAACTGCAGCGCAGATCTTCCTGGTTGCTGGCGCCGCAGAGAGCTCGTGGGCAGCACCCCGCGAGCGAACTTGAGCCTCGGGACCACAGTTAAGACCAACTTTTCTGCTGCAAGTGACCTGCCTGGTGAACTCAAGACACAGAACAAGAAGTCAAAATATCACTTTTGCAGATGATATGATAGTATATTTAAGTGATCCCAAAAGAACTACTAAAGCTGATAAACAACTTCAGCAAAGTGGCTGGGTATAAAATTAACTCAAATAAATCAGTAGCCTTCCTCTACACAAAAGAGAAACAAGCCGAGAAAGAAATTAGGGAAACGACACCCTTCATAATAGACCCAAATAATATAAAGTACCTCGGTGTGACTTTAACCAAGCAAGTAAAAGATTTGTACAATAAGAACTTCAAGACACTGAAGAAAGAAATTGAAGAAGACCTCAGAAGATGGAAAGATCTCCCATGCTCATGGATTGGCAGGATTAATATAGTAAAAATGGCCATTTTACCAAAAGCGATCTACAGATTCAATGCAATCCCCATCAAAATACCAAATTCTTCAAAGAGTTAGACAGAACAATTTGCAAATTCATCTGGAATAACAAAAAACCCAGGATAGCTAAAACTATCCTCAACAATAAAAGGACTTCAGGGGGAATCACTATCCCTGAACTCAAGCAGTATTACAGAGCAATAGTGATAAAAACTGCATGGTATTGGTACAGAGACAGACAGATAGACCAATGGAACAGAATTGAAGACCCAGAAATGAACCCACACACCTATGGGCACTTGATTTTTGACAAAGGAGCCAAAACCATCAAATGGAAGAAAGATAGCATTTTCAGCAAATGGTGCTGGTTCAACTGGAGGGCAACATGTAGAAGAATGCAGCTCGATCCATGCTTATCACCCTGTACAAAGCTTAAGTCCCAGTGGATCAAGGACCTCCACATCAAACCAGACACACTCAAACTAATAGAAGAAAAACTAGGGAAGCATCTGGAACACATGGGCACTGGAAAAAATTTCCTGAACAAAACACCAACGGCTGATGCTCTAAGATCAAGAATCAACAAATGGGATCTCATAAAACTGCAAAGCTTCTGTAAGGCAAAGGACACTGTGGTTAGGACAAAATGGCAACCAACAGATTGGCAAAAGATCTTTACCAATCCTACAACAGATAGAGGCCTTATATCCAAAATATACAAAGAACTCAAGAAGTTAGACCGCAGGGAGACAAATAACCCTATTAAAAAATGGGGTTCAGAGCTAAACAAAGAATTCACAGCTGAGGAATGCCGAATGGCTGAGAAACACCTAAAGAAATGTTCAACATATTTAGTCATAAGGGAAATGCAAATCAAAACAACCCTGAGATTTCACCTCACGCCAGTGAGAATGGCTAAGATCAAAAACTCAGGTGACAGCAAATGCTGGCGAGGATGCGGAGAAAGAGGAACACTCCTCCATTGTTGGTGGGATTACAGACTGGTACAACCATTCTGTAAATCAGTCTGGAGGTTCCTCATAAAATTGGACATTGAACTGCCTGAGGATCCAGCTATACCTCTCTTGGGCATATACCCAAAAGATGCCCCAACATATAAAAAAGACACGTGCTCCATTATGTTCATAGCAGCCTTATTTATAATAGCCAGGAGCTGGAAAGAACCCAGATGCCCTTCAACAGAGGAATGGATACAGAAAATGTGGTACATCTACACAATGGAATATTACTCAGCTATCAAAAACAGTGTGTTTATGAAATTCGTAGGCAAATGGTCGGAACTGGAAAATACCATCCTGAGTGAGCTAACCCAATCACAGAAAGACACACATGGTATGCACTCATTGATAAGTGGCTATTAGCCCAAATGCTTGAATTACCCTAGATGCCTAGAATAAATGAAACTCAAGACGGATGATCAAAATGTGAATGCTTCACTCCTTTAAAAGGGGAACAAGAATACCCTTGGCAGGGAAGAGAGAGGCAAAGATTAAAACAGAGACTGAAGGAACACCCATTCAGAGCCTGCCCCACATGTGGCCCATACATATACAGCCACCCAATTAGACAAGATGGATGGAGCAAAGAAGTGCAGACCAACAGGAGCCGGATGTAGATCGCTCCTGAGAGACACAGCCAGAATACAGCAAATACAGAGGCGAATGCCAGCAGCAAACCACTGAACTGAGAATAGAACCCCCGTTGAAGGAATCAGAGAAAGAACTGGAAGAGCTTGAAGGGGCTCGAGACCCCATATGTACAGCAATGCCAAGCAACCAGAGCTTCCAGGGACTAAGCCACTACCTAAAGACTATACATGGACTGACCCTGGGCTCTGACCTCATAGGTAGCAATGAATATCCTAGTAAGAGCACCAGTGGAATGTGAAGCCCTGGGTCCTGCTAAGATTGAACCCCCAGTGAACTAGACTGTTGGGGGGAGGGCCGCAATGGGGGGAGGGTAGGGAGGGGAACACCCATAAGAAGGGGAAGGGGGAGGGGGATGTTTGCCCGGAAACCGGGAAAGGGAATAACACTCGAAATGTATATAAGAAATACTCAAGTTAATAAAAAAAAAAAAGCAAGAAAGTAACCTCCTTTCAATGAAACCAAAAGAAGAAAGACAGACAAACATAATTCCACCTCTAACAACAAAAATAACAAGAAGCAACAATCACTGGTCCTTAATATCTCTTAAAACCAATGGGCTCAATTCCCCAATAAAAAGACATAGACTAACAAACTAGATATGTAAAGAGGACCCACCATTTTGCCGCATGCCGGAAACACAACTCAGTGACAAATACAGACACTACCTCAGAGTGAAAGACTGGAAAACAACTTTTCAAGCAAATGGTCTGAAGAAACAATCTGGAGTAGCCATTTTGATATCAAAAATAAAATAGACTTTCAACCAAAAGTTATCAAAAAAGATAAGGAAGGATATTTCAGACTTATCGAAGGAAAAGTCTACCAAGATGAACTCTTAATTCCGAACATCTATGATCCAAATACAGGGGCACCTACATTCATAAAATAAACCTTACTAAAGCTCAATGCACACATTGCACCTCACACAATAGTAGGAGATTTCAACACCCCACTCTCATCAATGGACAGATAGTGGAAACAGAAATTAAACATAGACATAGAGAAACTAACAGAAGTTATGAACCAAATGGACTTAACAGATATTTATAGAACATTTCATCCTAAAACAAAAGAATATTCCTTCTTCTCAGCACCTCACAATACCTTCTCCAAAATTGACCATATAATTGGTCCCAAAACAGGCCTCAACCGATACAGGAAGATAGAAATAATCCCATGCATCCTATCAGATCACCATTCACTAAGACTGGTCTTCAATAACAGCAATAATGACAGAAAGCCCACATATACATGGTAGTTGAACAATGCTCTACTCAATAACAACTTGGTCAAGGAAAAAATAAAGAAAGAAAATAAAGACTTCTTAGAATTTAATGAAAATGAAGATACAACATTCCCAAACTTATGGGACACAATGAAAGCGGTACTAAGAGGAAAACTCATAGCTCTGAGTGCCTGCAAAAAGAAACAGGAGAGAGCATATGTCAGCAGCTTGACAGCACACCTAAAAGCTCTAAAACAAAAAGAAGCAAATATACCCAAGAGGAGTAGAAGGCAGGAAATAATCAAACTCAGGGCTAAAATCAGCCAAGTAGAAACAAAAAGGACTATACAAAGAATTAACAAAACCAGGAGCTGATTCTTCGAGAAAATCAACAAGATTGATAAACCCTTAGCCAGCCTAACCAGAGGGCACAGAGACAGTATCCAAATTAACAAAATCAGAAATGAAAAGAGAGACATAACAATAGAATCTGAGAAATTCAAAAAGTCATCAGATCCTACTACAAAAGCCTATACTCAACAAAATTGCCCTTTAACAGAGGAATGGATACATAAAGTGTAGTACATCTATACAATGGAGTACTACTCAGCTATCAAAAACAATGACTTCATGAAATTCCTAGGCAAATGGATAGAAGTAGAAAATATCCTGAGTGAGGTAACCCAATCACAGAAAAACACATGTGGTATGCACTCACTGATAAGTGGATATTAGCCCAAAAGCTCAAATTACCCAAGATACAATCCACGGACCACGTGAAGCTCAAGAAGAAGGATGACCAAAGTGTGGGTGCTTCACTCCTTCTTGAAAGGGGGAACAAAAATATTCATAAGACGGGATATGAAGGCAAAGTTTGGAGCAGAGACTGAAGGGACAGCTATTCAGAGCCTGCCCCTGTGTCCCATATATATATGTGTGTGTATATATATATATATATATATATATATATATATATATATATATATATATATATATATACAGTCACCAAAACTAGATAAAGATTGATGAAGCTAAGAAGTGCATGCTGACAGGAACCAGATATAGATGTCTCCTGAGAGGCACAGCTAGAGTATGTCAAATACAGAGGTGAATGTTAGCAGCAAACCATTGAACTGAGAAAGGGATCCCTGTTAGAGGAATTAGAGAAAGTACTGAAAGAGCTGAAGGAGCTTGCAACCCCATAAGAACAACAATGCCAACCAACCATAGCTCCCAGTGACTAAACCACTACACAAAGACTATATATATGGACTGATCCATGGCTTTGGCTGCATGTGTAGCAGAGGATGGCCTTATTGAGCACCAAAGGAAGGAGAAGGCCTGGGTCTTGTCAAGGTTGGACCCCCAGTGTAAAGGAATGTCAGGAGGTCGGGAAGTTGGGGGGGGGCAGTGGATAGGGAGGGAAACACCCTTATTGGAGAAGGGGAGGGGGAGGAGATAGGGAGCTTATGGACAGGAAACCGGGAAAGGGAATAACATTTGAAATGCAAATTTTAAAAAATCCAATAAAAAAGAAAGGAAGAAACTAGAGAAAATTGGAGTAGCAACAAGGTGGCTCCTGATCTCACAGAAAGCTCTGGAAATTTCATGCAAGACTAGACCTTGAAAGGGCTTTGGCTGCATGGCCATACTTTTCCTAGACACCTTCTGTTGACATGGCTGCTATGAATCAAGAGCAATTCATTAAAAGATCCAATGATGAGCTGTTGGCAGGGACACTCTCAACAACTGTGAACTATGTGCCAGCTGGATCTATATGATCCAGAGAACCGGCAGCGGTAATTTCAGATAGATAACAGAACTCCTATTCAATAGGACTTCATTACTGTCTAATCAACCAGTCATAGTAAATTGCCAGCATATTTAAATGCAGTGCATGCAAAGCATACAAGTCAAATTCCTACATTATGATTTCACATTGTAGAAGGTGTTAGAGTCAAGATGGAATCACTTCTGTTAGCCAAAAACAAAGTGTATGATTGTGGGTTTGGGGTTTCTTTTTCCTTTTTTATTGGTTATTTTATTTATTTACATTTCAAATGCTATTCTACTTCCTAGTTTCCTCTCCACAAGCTCCATATCCCATCCCCTCTTCCCCTATCTCTATGAGAGTATTCACCCACCCACCCACTCCTACCTCAGCACCCTAGTATTCCCCTACATTGTGGTATCAAGTCTCCACAGGACTAAGAGGCTCTCCTCCCATTGATGCCAGATAAGGCAATCCTCAGCTACATATCCTGCTGCAGCCATGGGTCCCCCACCCCTGAGTACGCTTTGGTTGGTGGTTTAGTCCCTGGGAGCTCTGGGGTGTTGGTTTAGTTGATATTGTTGTTCTTCCTATGGGCTTGCAAACCTCTTCAGCTCCTTCAGTCCTTTCCCTAACTTCTCCATGGGGGTCCCTGCATGCATGCTCAGTCCGATGTTTCTGCATCCACATCTGTATTGGTCAGGCTCTGGCAGAGCCTCTCAGGGGATAGCTATACCAGGCTCTTGTCAGTTAGTGCTTCTTGGCATCAGCAATGGTGTCTGGGTTTGGAGTCAGCAGAAGGGATGGATCCCTAGGTGGGACAGTCTCTGGATGGCCTTTCCTTCAGTCTATGCTCCACTCTTTGTCCCTGCATTTCCTTTTGACAGGAACAATTCTAGATTAATATTTTTGAGGGAGGTGGCCCCATCCCTCAACCAGTGGCTGTTCCTATCCACTAGATATGGTCTCTACAGGTTCCATTTCCTCTTTGTTAATTATTTTGGCTAATGTCCTCCCGATTGGGTCCTGGTAACCTCTTGGGTCCCTGGCATCTAGGACTTTCTAGTGGCTACTCCCAGTTCCCTTTCCCTCACTGCTGAACACCTCCTTTCAAATAAGCATATGATTTCTAAATAAAAGGTTCTTACCTCTAAATGTCTGATATAAACTATCACCAAAACCAACCCTCTCCCACAACTACAGCTTCTAGAGAGACTAAAGCTACTCTAAATAGAAAGGATTTTGGCAAAGACAGATGCCCCAAAAACTCTAAAGATGTCAGCTTTATTATAAATCATTGTGATCAAAGACTATTATTTCTTTAAACTCTTATGCAATCCTTCTCCTGCTTGCCTTTTCATTTCATGTCCTGATTCCTCTGAGCATGCCTACAGTTTTCTGTGCTGTCCATATTCCCATTGCACTGTCCTTTTCCATTCGCAATCCCATTCCCAAATAAAACTTGATTTTATTTCTATTGTTTGCTCTTTGTGCTTCTCTTGATCAACATCAGCTATAAACACAAAAGTTCAGAGGAAAACCTTGTGACCATTCATAGTGCCACAGAGTTTCTTAGGAGGGATCCCACTTTGAGTTTCATGATTCTAAAGATCAGCTGAGGCAAGAATGGTTTCTTATTTATCTGTCCAACTCTAGAAAAAACACCTAGCGGGTGATTGACAAATGTGCTGAAGAAGATGTTCAAAGGGTCCTCAAGTATGGTGACCAACTCATTCTATTTGCCCAGGAATTTCCCATTGCAAAACTAAAAGTCACACACCTCTGACACAACTTTAACCCCAGCTAACCACTGTAATGGGCCTCCTACTCTTTGGATCTTTCTCACTGCTTCTGCATCATGGCTACATTTAAGTAGTAACTTCATCTTTACTAAATGTTCCCACCCAAATTATATTCATAAAAATGTCTTCAATGGGTATGGGAAGGGGATTCCCTAGTCCCGCCCTTAGCTAAAGAGCTGTTGACAGTTGATGACTTGTGGGTTGGGGCAAGGATCAGTTATCTTTGTGTGATCCCTGGTACTTTGACCACAGTCTAATGGCTGGCCCCATATCCATGGACATAAATATGCAAAACTAATTGGATTTGATGTGATATAGTTTGTAAAAGATTACACGAAATTGGGAGCAGATCTCAGCAGATTTAGGGAAAGTGAAGGTTGAAGTGTAGCCAAAATGCATTGTATACACATATGTGAAAATATCATTGTCTTAGTTAGGTTTTTACTGCTGTGAATAGACACTGTGACCAAGGAAACTCTTATAAGGACAATATTCAATTGAGGATGGCTTACAGGTTCAGAGGTTCAGTCCATTATCATCAAGGAAGGAGAATGGCAATGCCCATACAGGCATGGTGCAGGGGGAGCTGAGAGTTCTACATCTTCATCTAAAGACTGCTAGGAGAAGATTGGCTTCCAGGTAACTAGGATGAGGGTCTTAAAGCCCATGCTCACAGTGGCACACTTCCTCCAAGAAGGCACACTTACTCCAACAAGACCACACCTCCTATTAATACCTCTCCCTGGGCCAAGAATATTCAAACCATCACAATTATTATATTGTAAAATCTTTTAGAAGGTCAGATACAACATAAATCATTTTATTTTCTTGTTTCTAATAGAAACATCTCCCAAAACATGACCAAGACATTGACACAGGAAAATATTAGACTACAATCTTAGTCCTATCTATGAAGTATCCTGTAGTCTGGAGGGATTCCTTGGTACCCATTCCCAAGAATCCTGCCTTAAACCAGAACAACATAACAACAATGATGACGACAACAGGCTCCAGAAAGTTTTGTTCATCTTCTATCCCAAAATGCCTCAGTCCCACATCCATATCACATTTCTCCAACTAGATAGGCGTGATTTGGTTTCTAAAATAGCAGCACCACTTAGTGGGAACAAAGAAGACTTAAGGACTGGAACATCTTTTTGTCCCTGAATAAAACCATCACACTATGTTCTACTAGCAGGGACCCTTAGAATTTCTACCAGAATTTGCACAGTGTAGCAAGTTTAAGGAATCCATCCATGAAATTATATGAATAGTGAAGTAGGATTTTGTTTTTCTAACCAGAGAGTCAGAGCCCATTTGAGGCATTTATATAACATAGCTGTTGGGCAGCATTTCTCCATGCCCCATGACTGCTGTCCTCAGCACTGCCACCTTCCAATCAGAAAACTCTTCATGCAGTGAGCAGTGAGTCCCTGTCAGAGCTCCCATGCTCAGTCTTACTACCCATTCTTCCACAGGACTCAAGAATCCTCCCTTCTAGAATCAGCACTCAAAAAAACATAACTCCATTATGCCACTGGGGCAAAGAAGCATGTGACTGACCTGCACCACTGATGATAGTAGTGCCCTGTGATTGGTCAGACCAAAGTTGATTATCTCCACTGTGATTGATGAAGGGAAAGGATAAAGGAAAATGAAAGGGATATATATGAGAGTTCAAAAACCATGGTGGAGAGGAGCTAGAGAGATAGCTCAGTGATTAACTGGACTTACTGCTCTTCCAGGGAATCCAGGTTAAATTCCCGGCACCTACATCAGATAGCTCTTGAGCACTTCTTTTTTTTTTTTTTTTTTTTTTTTATTAACTTGAGTATTTCTTATATACATTTCGAGTGCTGTTCCCTTTCCCGGTTTCCGGGCAAACATCCCCCTCCCCCCTCCCCTTCCTTATGGGTATTCCCCTTCCAGCCCTCCCCCCATTGCAACCCTCCCCCCAACAGTCTAGTTCACTGGGGGTTCAGTCTTAGCAGGACCCAGGGCTTCCCCTTCCACTGGTGCTCTTACTAGGATATTCATTGCTACCTATGAGGTCAGAGCCCAGGGTCAGTCCATGTATAGTCTTTAGGTAGTGGCTTAGTCCCTGGAAGCTCTGGTTGCTTGGCATTGTTGTACATATGGGGTCTCGAGCCCCTTCAAGCTCTTCCAGTTCTTTCTCTGATTCCTTCAACGGGGGTTCTATTCTCAGTTCAGTGGTTTGCTGCTGGCATTCGCCTCTGTATTTGCTGTATTCTGGCTGTGTCTCTCAGGAACGATCTACATCCGGCTCCTGTCGGTCTGCACTTCTTTGCTTCATCGATCTTGTCTAATTGGGTGGCTGTATATGTATGGGCCACATGTGGGGCAGGCTCTGAATGGGTGTTCCTTCAGTCTCTATTTTAATCTTTGCCTCCTGAGCACTTCTAACGCTAAAGTATCTAACACCCTGTTTGGATCCCAGGGGTACCTGCATATACATGGTACATACACACACACAAATAACACAAATAATACAAATAACAACAAAAATAAGTAAAAATAAAGCTTTCTTTTTTGTTTTTGGGTTTTGTGGTTTTTTTGTTTTTTGGTTTTGAGGGTTTTTTTGTTTTTGTTTTTGTTTTGTTTTGTTTTTTGGGATATTTTCTGTATTTACATTTCAGATATTATTCCCTTTCCAGGTTCCTCCCTCTCCCATTCCCCCTCCCCCTGCTTCTATGAGGACACTCCCCCTCCCACCCACCCACTCCCACCTCAACACCCTGGCATTTCCCTACACTTGGAAAATAAGCCTTTACAGGACCAAAGGATTCTCCTCCTATTGATGCCAGACAATGTCATCCCGTGCTATGTATGTGGTTAGAGCCAGGACTCCCTCCATGTGTACTCTTTGGTTGGTAGTTTAGTCCCTGGTAGCTCTGGGGGTGGGGCTGCTGGTTGGTTGATATTGTTGTTCTTCCTAAGCACAACCCCCCTCAGCTCTTTCAGTCCTTTCCCTAACTCCTCCATTGGGATCCCCATGCTCAGTCCAATGCTTAGTTGCAAGCATCCTCATCGGTATTTGTCAGGCTCTGGCAGAGCCTCTCAGAAGATAGCTCTGCTTCATGCTTTGCTCGTGTATTTCCTCCTGTGAGTATTTTGTTCCCCCTTCTAAGAAGGACTAAAGCATCCTCATTTTGGTCTTCCTTTTTCTTGAGCTACATGTGGTCTGTGAATTGCATCTTGGGTATTCCAAGCTTTTGGGCTAATATCCACTTATCAGTGAGTGCATACCATGTGTGTTCTTTTGTGACTAGGTTATTACTCAGGATGATATTTTATAGTTCTAACCATTTCCCTAAGAATGTCACAAAGTCATTGTTCTTAATAGCTGAGTAGTATTCCATTGCGTAAATGTACCACATTTTCTGTATCCATTCCTCTGTTGAAGGGCATCTGGGTTCTTTCCAGCTTCTGGCTATTATAAATAAGGCTGCTATGAACATAATGGAGCATGTGTCCTTATTGTCTGCTTGAACATCTTTTGGGTATATGCCCAGGAGTGGTACAGCTAGGTCCTCAGGTGGCACTATGTTCAATTTTCTGAGGAACCACCAGACTGATTTCCAGATCAGTTGTACCACTTTGTAATCCCACCAACAATGGAGGTGTTCCTCTTTCTCCACATCCTCGCCGGCATCTGCTGTCACCTGAGATTTTGGCCTTAACCATTCTGACTGGTGTGAGGTGGAATCTCAGGGTTCTTTCGATTTGCATTCCCCTGATGACTAAGGATGTTGAACATTTCTTTAAGTGCTTCTCAGATATTTGATATTCCCCAGTTGAGGAGTCTTTGTTTAGCTCTGTACCCCATTTTTAATAGGATTATTTGTTTCTCTCGAGTCTAGCTTCTTTTTTTTTTTGTTGTTGTTGTTTTATTTTTTGTTGTTTTTTTTTTTTCATCTTTATTAACTTGGGTATTTCTTATTTACATTTCGATTGTTATTCACTTTCCCAGTTTCCAGGCCAACATCCCCCTAACCCCTCCCCTCCCCTTCTCTATCAGTGTTCCCCTCCCCATCCTCTCCCCATTACTGCCCTCCCCCCAACAATCACCTTCACTGGGGGTTCAGTCTGGGCAGGACCAAGGTCTTCCCCTTCTACTAGTGCTCTTCCTAGGCTATTCATTGCTACCTATGAGGTTGGAGCTCAGGGTCAGTCCATGTATAGTCTTTGGGTAGTGGCTTAGTCCCTGGAAGCTCTGGTTGGTTGTCATTGTTGTTTATATGAGGTCTCAAGCCCCTTCAAGCTCTTTCAGTCCTTTCTAAGATTCCTTCAACAGAACCCAAAAGATGCTCCAACATATAACAAAGACACATGCTCCACTATGTTCATAGAAGCCTTATTTATAATAGCCAGAAGCTGGAAAGAACCCAGATGCCCTTCAACAGAGGAATGGATACAGAAAATGTGGAACATTTACACAATGGAATATTACTCAGCTGTCAAAAACAATGACTTCATGAAATTCATAGGCAAATGGTTGGAACTGAAAAATATCATCCTGAGTGACATAACCCAATCACAGAAAAACACACATGGTATGCACTCATTGATAAGTGAATATTAGCCCAAATGCTCAAATTACCCTAGATGCACAGAACACATGAAACTCAAGAAGGATGACCAAAATGTGAATGCTTCAGTCCTTCTTTAAAAGGGGAACAAGAATACCCTTGGGAGGGAATAGGGAGGCAAAGTTTAGAACAGAGGCAGAAGGAACACCCATTCAGAGCCTACCCCACATGTGGCCCATACATATATAGCCACCAAACTAGGTAATATGGATGAAGGAAAGAGTCTAGCTTCTTGAGTTCTTTGTATAATTAGATATTAGACCTCTATCAGATGTAGGATTGGTAAAGATCTTTTCCCAATCTGTTGGTTACTGTTTTCTCCTAATGACAGAGTCCTTTGCTTTACAGAAGCTTTGCAGTTTTATGAGGTCCCATTTGTCGATTTTTGATCTTAGAGCATAAGCCACTGGTGTTCTGTTCAGGAAATTTTCCCCTGTGCCTATGGTGAGCCAGTCACCCCAGGTTTAGCAGGTTCTTTCAGTCCTCACATAGATGGCCCTGGTTAAACTAAATGGGTCCCAAACAAGACTGAAAGCCATGAATCTGAGAACGAGATGCATAGAAGGGGTGGGTGTTGATAAAGGTGGAAGAGAGAAAAGAACAAATATATGTGGTGGTGTTGTCAAAGAACAGTCCAAGTCTAAGAACAGGGTGCCATCTTCTAGTGAGTACCTCAGTGCTACCATATAGCATGGTAGACATAAAGAGAACACCCAGGAGACAGAAGGGAATGGGGGAGCTGAAGTCAGAACAAACCTACTATCTCAAAGCTAACCTACCTCTAGGATAAAGGCACTGACTAGCCTGCCTAAGAAGGCTGAGCCCTCATGATCTTAAAGATCCCATTGTCCTATCATGCTGATAAATTAAGTTTTAACATGAGTTTAGAGTGGACATTCAAACCATAACAATCCTTCTACTACCTTTAGGTAGGGCCTTTTTGTCTCACCATCCTTAATACATCATCAAATTTCCTGGCTAAACTCGCTTTATTTCAAATCTGCTTGGAGAAAGAGATTAAAATATACTATTAAAAATAATAACAACTTCCTGTGAAAGATTCAAAGGTCAAATAAATACAATAGTTTAGGTGACATGCTGAAAACACAGGGGGAATATTCTTGTAGAGGGGAGGTTTTGCGAACAGGCTGGGGAAGTTCACAGGTGTTTTGGCAAGACTTTCCCAAGTTGATGCCAGAAGACCTGCCTCTACCCAGCTGCATTCTCCATTTAGTGTGAGTGCCCAGTACCAACTTCACTCTCTAATTGCCTGTAGTTAGTCATTATGTCTCAGCTGCAAGACTTGAGAATGCCAAGAAGCCAGCACACCCAGAGGCCTTTGTTTTTAAATACATGAACCAAAAAAAGAAATTTCCTAAGGAAAGTTACTGTTTCAATATATGTGGGCCAAAGTAGGGGCTCGGGCTATAGACCAAGCCAATCCAACTTTCAAATCCCTCAGCATTACAGAAGAAACTCAGAACAACAACTGAAGTAGAAATGCAATTTTACAATCCTGTGTACTCGTTCCTGTACATGGCTCAGACTACAAAACGCGCTAGCCAAATCAGTTAGGGGATTCAGTTCTATTCTATGAACATTAATTGAGCTCTGTTTCAGTGCTGAAAAAGCCAATTAAAATTGGCTTTCAAATAATGGTAATTAATTACCTCACATAACAAGATGTTGGAGAGAAGCAGGCCCAGGAGTTGGTTAATCTATGAGCTAAACAATGTTAAGAATATCAGTTGATGTTTTTATCCCATAGAGATAATGTCACAATTTCAAGATGGCAGCCACTCCTTCATACCTATCTCTACAGGCCAATATGCCTAAGTAGGAATGGAGGAGGAGTTTTCCTGTCCCCTACTCTCATCTGGAATGGAAACCCTTCTCTCAATTCCTCTCTGTTTCTCTTACATCTCTTTGGAGAGAATGAAATCTCATGGTCATTCCAATGCCAATGAGTCAGAAATAAGGATGTGCAATTTATGATATTTTAGACCTAGGATTCATTTCTTTGGTGCAGGCACACCATGGCAGGGCACCAGGTCTCCTTGATGAATTTGGGAGTTTTTTGGGTAGAGAAGAAGTGGTTAAGCAGTTGCTGTTGTGCAGACAACAGATAAGGACTTCCTCTGAACATCTCTGACTGCACTGAACATGCACAGATAGATGGACAAACCCCAGTCCCCATTCCCATGCAAAGTCTCCAAGAAAAACAAGCATCTACTCTACAATTTCATTCTTTACTGCCTGTTTAATTTCATAACAGATCTAAAGCGATGAGAAGCTGTGTCAATTTTGTGCCCTAAAAATCACAACAAAACCTCTCCAATCCACATGTTCTTTCTACAGTGTGATTTTGACATCACACAATGACAGAGTCTTTATTTCCTCCCTAGGAATCAGGATAGACTTGTTGCTGGAGCTGATGCAACACCACATTATTCCGAGGTTGGAGGCTTGGGTAACACAAGTGAGACTTGAGTCTCTTTGAATAAGATGTTTGACTCTACCTGTCTTGCTGTAAGGAAACTCAGTTCCCTGTGGAGTTTTCTGCTCATGGAAGGTAAACACTGGTCCTCGGGAGGAGAGATCAACTGACCCAGGGACTCTTGGGTAAATCACAAGTTTGTAAATACAACAGATGATCGCTGTGGGCTACTAAGTATTAAGGTAACAACAAATAACCGGGGTGAACCATGACAAAAGTAAGATGGACTAAGCTTCTGATGTTATGAATTTTACCTACTAATAGAACAGAGGAAAGGGAGACACATGTTTGCTGGGGAGACATGAAAGAGAGAGTAATGATGGTGGAATCCTCTCCAGAAATGGAGCTCATGATGGAGCACTCAGGGGAGGTGAAAACACAGAAAATAATCCACAACAAGTTTTGGACAGTGTTGGTTGCGTGATGTGAATCTGCTGGTGACACGTCCTGTGGTAGAGCTCAGAGGTGCTCACTGACATTACCAGTTCCCTCTTTCTTGAGTTTCTGTATGACTTTGTGGCCTACTTCAGATAGGAAATTATCAGGGGATGTGCCACAACTCTCTTTTGGTTAAGTATTTGGGCTTTGTACACAAGTCACCATTCCACTGACTTCAGTTCTGAGGCCTCATGTTGAAATGGAGATTTAATAGAATGGTAGAGTTTCTGTCAGCAAGAGTCCCTGGAGGGAATACAGTTTTCTTTTGTTTGTTTTGTTCGGTTTGAAATGCTATCTTGGCCCAGTTTTCAGGCTCTGGCAAGAGACCAGTCAGTTCTCCTTGAATAGTCAATTAATTACAACCCCCAGCCACCTCCTATCAGACTTCTACACTTTAGGCCTAATTGTTCCAGGACCAAAGAGGACCAGATAACCAAACACAGCAAAAGTAAATAAACAATTATGATTTTCCATAGAGCATAATGCATTCTCAAAAATATTTCTAATAATAAGCATTACAGAACATTCAGAAGGCCACACACTTTGAAAGCTAAAGCACAAGGCTGAGCAGTTCCAGTGCAGCCCGAGCTCCACTGAAAGGCTGTGCCTCAAAAACAGACTTAAATAAGGGGTCGAGTGGGATGTGTCAGTGCTAAAGGCACTTCGCAGCATTAACCTGTCATCCTTAGGTCAATCCCCGGAATTCATGTAAAGGTAAAAGGAGAGAACCAGCTCTACAGTTATGCTTTGGCCTCTAAACATGCACCATTCCATGTGTATGTAATACACACACACACAGAGAGAGAGAGAGAGAGAGAGAGAGAGAGAGAGAGAGAGAGAGAGAAAGGAGAGAGAGGGAAGGGAGAAGAAGATGGAAAGAGATGGAAGAGGGGCAAGATAAAATAAAACAGGGGCTGGGAAGATGGTTCAGTGACTAAAAGCCGAGTGGACCCAAGTTCAGCCTCCATCACCCATGTCAAGCTGCTCACAACCAGCGGTCAGTCCATCTCCACGGGATAGAATACTCTCTTCTGGGCCCCATGGACACCTGCACTAACCTGTGAACATACCCCTACACAGACATACCTTTCCATGGAATAAAATTTTTAAATGATAAATTAAATAATAAATATGGGAGAGTTGTTTTTTTTTCTGTCCTAGGCACTATTTAAAGGGCTTTGGTAGTTTATTGAAGTCTCTCAATGCCTCTACTTGGTGAGCAGCGTTATGCAAATGAGAAAAGTGGGTGTAATCCCAGGTAAGTGGGTTAATCCACTAAAAGGAAAAGACCTAGTAGACAGTGAAAGCTGAAATCTCACCTAAAGAATCAGGAACCATGTAAGGATGACAATAAGCAGCAAATTGGCAGGTGGCACATTGTTGAAAGTCATTCATAAATCAAGGAAGAGAAAGATCTGGTAAAAAAAAAATACAGATCCAAGGGACCTGACTTAATGCAAAGAAATTGAACAAGGTTTTGTTAGAACTTCCTCCAAAAAAATCTACTGTGAAGATGTAACATTTCTGCTCACCTCTGGATCTTCATCTCAACTGAGTGGGATGTGTATATGTCCTGTTCCTAAGCTGACAGTCACCTTTAGAAGTGGACAAGGTATAAATTAAAAATAGATGCCCATATACATATTGGATGAGCATCACCTGGTTTCACAGCAGCTTACAAGAAAGGGGTTTAAAGGACATGGTCTATTGGAAGCCTTGTTTCTGATCATCAGTGTAAGGAGAGATTCACAGAGAGACTTTGATGATGGAAATATATCAGAGAAGGCGAAAGTCCTCTCCACGCTAGCCCAACATTGAGTGTGGAAAGGTGAGCCCTGCCTCTGAGGAAGGATGCTAATAAATTGGTATGTTCCAAAGAAGGCAATATTTATAAGAAAGAATCAAAATGCCTACCACATGAGGATGGGATTAGCTTAGAAAGGAGAAGAGTTAGAAGAAATATGATCTGAGGGAAGAAAATAATAAACCCTGGGTTTTCTTTGTGGAGTTCCAGAGAATGAGGGGAGTCAAGAGCTGGGCAATTGTGATAGCTATGCTTGGTTAGAAGAGGAAGCTATGCTGGAAGAAGAGGGAGCTTCAGTTGAGGAATGACTGCAGTCAGTTTGGTCCATTGATATGTCAGGAGATCGTGTTCTTGTGTGCTAATTGCTAGAGGAAGGGTTTACCCATTGTGGACAGAGGTATGCCTGGGCAGGTGTCCTGACTTTTATAAGGAAGCTAGCTGACCAGAATCAGGAGATACCAGCAGACATTTTTCCTCCATGGCCTCTGCTTCAGTTTCTACCTCAAGTTTCTTGCCTTGAGCTTCCCTCAGTGATGAAATATGAAATGGAAGTATAAGATAAATAAACCCTTTCCTTCCCCTGAGTTGTTTTTGGTCAGTATTTTATTACAGTAATAGAAAGTAACAAGAACAAAAATGAATGAAGGCAATGCTAGTTCAGGATGGAGAAATGTTTCCTGACAAATAAGAAATGGGCTTAGTGTAAATGAACACATCTTGGAAACCAAATTGAGAGTGGTCATGAATGTTCAGAGCAGACACAACTAAGCAGTGCTTTTTTGCACTGTGTTCTGGCCTGTGTTCTCATTTCTTTGTATACGTGAAGATTGTCCCATCGCAGGGCACTGGCATGTGATTCACTCTGCCTAGTGGAATGGGTCTCGGTTCTCTCATCAATTTATTTGTTCTTCTTCTTTCCAATTTCATACAAGGCATCATTTCCTCTGCAGATTTCTCTGATACCCCAGACCTGGTCAATTCTCCTTTGAGGTCTCTTGGCACCCAGAGCACCTCAATATTACACACTTGTACATTTTCTCTTATAGCACTATGCACACAAACACACATACAATGAGATAGGAAACATCCACCTCATCTTGATCATTACTATATTCCCAGACCCTTATACCCACCATATTTCTTCTTTTTTAAGATTTATTTATTTCATGTATATGGGTACACTGTAGCTCTCTTCAGACACACCAGAAAAGGGATCAGAACCCATTACAGATGGTTGTGAACCACCATGTGGTGGCTGGGAATTGAACTCAAGACCTCTTGAAGAGCAGTCAGTGCTCTTAACCGCTAAGCCATCTCTCCAGCCCTACCTACCACATTTCAATGTATATTTCCTATCTCCTCATGATAGCTAATCAAAACTGTCAACTTGAGGCACTACCTAGGAAGAGGGATTGCCTCCCTCAGATTAGCATCTGAGCATGTTTGTGTTTATAGTCTGTTGACTGCCAACTGATGCCCAGCCTACTATGGGCAGTACCATCCTGGACTGTGCTAAGGAAGGACGCATGGAGAGGCAAGCCAGGAATAAGCATTTCTCCCCAGTCTCTGCTTCACTTCCTATGTCCAGGTTCATGCCCTGAGTTCCTGCCTTGGCTTCTTTCGATGGTGGTTTGGAACCTGTAAAATATAATGAACCTTTTCCTCTCCCAATTTGCTATTGGCCAGAGTCTTATTATAGCAACGGGAAAGTTAATTAGAACAGTTTTCAACCTATATAAGAGCCCTAAATATTAACTGAAAACATGTGGCTTATTTGCATCCATGAGAACATGATGACTGTAGTCTTCCTCGTCTCTAGGTCCAGCACTTAGAAAATGCAAGACGTGTGGGAATTTGCTGAATGTGATTGAATTCTCATCTCTCATGAGGAAAATGCAGCTCGTTCACAATCAGTGGCACTCATGGGATCTCTCAAACCATAAAATCTATTCTATGCTATACACACTCACCTCCTGCCTTCATACCTCCATTGCTATACGAGTTTATACAAAAGACTGGCCCCTGGACCTTTCTACAGTGTATTTGTTTAATAATTCAACAGCCTCTTAACATTCTACATCTTCATAACTTCAACCTCACGAAAGCCAAGTGAACAATCACTATTGCTAACATTTTTCTCATTATAATTTTATATACATAATATATTCTTATATCTACCTACAAACATTTAAATAATATCTCCTTCTCCACACTCTTTCACTTGCCCTTGGCAATCAGTTCATTCACTTATACCTGGCTGAGAGAGGTACCACAGTGCTGTGTTCTATTTAAGGATATTTTGCTGGAGGCCTTGGTAGTTCTTGTTATAATTTGGCATTAAAAATAAATAACAAAGAATCACTCAGCAGGCTCCGGGCTCCGTCTACCTCAGGTGTGCTCCAAGCTCATGCCAACAATCTAAAAGGTCAAGGGAACCTCCCAGCATTTTTTTAATGGATGGGGGAAACTAAAAGTGGTAATGGCACACACATGCCAGTGGCCAGGCTAACAGAGAGAAACACTGTCACACTGCATCCAAGAAAAGGCTGGATGTGGACTTCAAGATCAAGTGTATTCAAGAACAGTGCTCTGAAGGCATTTCTTGGGGCAGCTGGAAGAACATGTGTCAGGTAATTATAATTTCCCAAACTGAAAGTCACCACACAGAACAATAAAGGAGAATCTTTCTCTTTCAGTGTGTGTGTGTGTGTGTGTGTGAGAGAGAGAGAGAGAGAGAGAGAGAGAGAGAGACAAAGAGACAAGAGAGTGACAGAGAGAGACAGAGAGACAGAGAGAGGGGAACGGAAAGGGAAAGGGGGAGAGAGAGAGAGAGAGAGAGAGAGAGAGAGAGAGAGTTGGGGAGGGGTAAAGGGAGAGGGAGAGGGAGAGAGAGAGAGCGGCCAGTAAAATTTAGAATTAACCTCAAAATGTTAGATTTTTACAGGATCCTACTTTCAGGGAAATAATTGGAAAGAACGCTTTGAAACAGTGTTACCACCCTAGCCCAAAGCTGCTGTGTAGAAACTCCTTAGTCCTCCTTTATCTCAGTTTCAGCAAGAGACAACAAAGTATTCTTTCCCCACAAAGAAACTGTCAACCGTTCAACATCCACAACTACACTGGAAAATGACCATGTTCAGGACTCTTATCAACCCTATATAATGGGCTTCCTTCCTTTCGGTGAGCCACATCAGCCCATTAGTAAGAAGCCCCGCCCCCAGGTCCCAATCTCTTCTCTTGCAGCCTCTCACATCTGTGCTTTACCTAAACATCTAGCAAAACTCCCAGGGAATTGGTTCCACTGATTGACTCAGGGATTCTAGCTAGAACGAGCGTCACAATTTTGTAATGATACATCCAGCACACGAAACTGCTCTTGAGGGCACTAATCTGAGGTGTGGGAGCAGGGAAGAAAGGCTAGGGAACTGCGGACAGTGTTTTTAAGGCCTGAATCCAGAAGTAACTCATGCCTACTCTAGTTATGTTTCTTTGATATGAAGTAGTCACGTGGCCTCAGTGAACTCCATGGAGGACTGAGAGTCTAAATGAATAAATGCAACTCCAGAAGCACATCCTTGCCGGTCCACACAGGCCCTCGAGTGACTTGATGGCTGACTTAGCCATTCTTTAGAATTAGGTAGAGTCGGGTTCAGTTCCCTACTCCTCCACTCAGTGCTTTGGCAGTTTATTGAACTCTCCAGGCTGTACTTTCCTCTCACATACAATGGTTGGAGTGTACAATAGTAACAATAACAAATCGTTCACCAAGTGTTTGCCAGTCATGTGAGCAGATTCACACCAAGCACTTGCAATGGTAATGGATACATCCATAATATACTGTCATGATGATGATCGTGGTGGTGATATTTTCCTAGCCTGAAAATCATGACACAGAGGAGTATTAAAAAATGTTAACGTTTTATAAGTTTTGCTTGTTTTGATAGATGACTCTCTCATTGTGTGTGTGTGTGTGTGTGTGTGTGTGTATATGTGTGTGTGTGTGCCACTACCATAACCAGCCTCTTTAAAAATGTATCATTCTGAGATTTTCTAGCATCCACATCCCCAGTGCTAACAGTGTCTGGGCTATAATTGTTGCTCAGAACTGTTGAATATTGTTTTAAACTTTTCACTTCTTGATTAATGATAGTTGCACATCACAGGTATTGCCATGACACTTTTCTTCAGGCAATGTACCCTACTTCCATCCCCCGGCCATTTCCATGCTAGCCATGCCCTAAGCCCACACCTAGCACACAGGGACCATGCCAGTCCTATCAGCACACAGGTCTCATAGACCCTTGATTTTTCTTATTGCCAGTGACTACACCAGTTCTTCGACTCTTCCGCGTTCAATACTTGGGTCCTCCAATAAGATCGTCCTTTATAAGACAGTATTTTTTTTCACTTCTAGTAACAGTTCACTATAATGACATTAACAATGAACAACACCATTTCAGTCGCTTCTAGTTACATCACAACAGCATTTCTCCAGCTTTAGCACGCCTCAAAGTCACGTAGTTTATTAGCACACAGCTAGCTAGGCTACAAAGTCCCTGATTACATAGATATGGGGTGCCAGGACCTGAGAGTCTCTTTTCTAATGGGTTACCGGGTGATATAAATGATGATAGGGTTGGTCCAGAACCCGTACTTTGAGACACACTGTCGTATTAACACAAAGCCTGCTGCCTTTTGTCACTACTTTTAACCCTCATAGCTCCCCTTTGAGGAAAACACAGTTGATGAAGTAACAATGAGATCAAATACATGAACTGACTTAGCCAAATGCATCCTGCTGATATGCAGCTGACTACAAGCCTCTAACTCCTCTGGGGTGAGCAGTGATTCTCTGGACCCCCAGGAGACAGCGAATATTGCTGACATGCAATATTGGAACATGCAACAGTTATTACACATTGAAACAAAAAATTTGTTTCCCTTCTCCTTCAGTTTTGATCAAAATCTAATACTCCAAAGCCAGAAATATTCATCTTCATTTAATTACTGAAGTTCACTTAGTTAAAATAGAGTCATCTTCTCTAATGAATGAACCCCTGTTTACATCAACAATGACACCAGACCTACAAACAACCATCCAGACCAAGGGACATCAGGCCCCTGGCCTCTCTAAGACCCAGAGTTCTTCCTCTGGGTTCCCCACCTGTCCTTACTGTTTGCCTCCAAGGTTCCTGGTGATATTTGGGAAAGAAAGAGGAGGGATAGAGAGGAAGGGAGGGAGGGTGAGAGCAAAGAAGAGACGGAGGGAGGGAGGGAGGGAGGGATGAGGGACGCAGAGCAGTTTCTTGAAGAAGCATCTAGATGTATCCGGAAAACTCTGGAAAACAAAACTTCCTTTCTTGTGACCACACTGCCCTCTACAGGCCACAAAGTTACCGACAGAAACAGCACCCTTGCCTCCCTGCCAGGAAAAGATGTTTTGAGGCCAAAAAAGAGAGGGATTAGGTAGGGATAGGGGTTAGGGGGAAGGGAGATTTTGAGGAGATTTGTACTTTGAGAACAGAGAAAAGAGGACCTAGTAGTAGCCTCTGTGACCTTCAAGGGATGCTTTTCCTGTGGGAATGCCTTCCACCTTGTCATGGGAAATGGTTTGCACACAACATGGAGATTGTTAACAGTCACGAACAATTGGTTCTATACCCAAATTTGGTCACACTTCAGAATAACTGACTTTTTCTGATAAGAGCAATAATAATAATATAAATTAATATGGCAGTTTACAGTGAACTCCTTATACCATCTCTCATTCAATCTTCACAGTGATCCTGAGACATTCCAACCAGCAACACTGTTTGTGTTTTAATGAGCAAACTGGAGCCTGCATAAGTTAATGGCTTGTCAAAGGAACTGAGATGGGGGAATTACATATCTATGCCTTGAACTAAAGTCATCTCACGTCTTCCTCTAGGTTGTTTGTTTTATATCTATTGTGGTTGGTTGAGACAGGGTTTCACTGTGTAGTTCAACCTAGCCTGGCCCTCATGATGTAGCTCAAACTGGATTAAACTCATCCTCTGCCTGCTTCTGCCTCCTCAATGTTAAAATTCCAACCAAGCTCCATCATGCCCAGATGAATTCCTGTGCTTTTACCAAGTTCTTCTGAATCAAAGGAAATCCAAAGCTAGCAAATGCCTCCTACCTACAAACACCTGAATAAATAATTAGGCATTAAACTAGTAGCTAAAACAATGTGTTTCTTGTAAAATTTTTGGTGGTGTTGATTATAACTTTACAGAGAGGAAATTGAGGCTTAGAACGGTTCAGTGATCTACTATAGATCAGGTAGTCAGATTTGTCTGTCTCTAAAACCACATGTCTAGCCACTTGACCCATTTGGGAGAAGCTCTATATCAGTGCCTTGTGAAGCTAAGACCACCTAGGAATCTGTCTTCCAAAAGCTTATCCTATCCCTGCCTGTGCCCTGTCCCACTTTCTCTTTTCCTCATCCCACCCGGCCACCTCAGCCTCAAGAGCCAGCTCACGAGTTCTAGTATAACCCCTGCTGGAAATAAGACATGCTTAGCAACCCCTCCCAGTCTCAAGCAACATCAGCAGCTCTGAATCCCTGGGGGAAAATGAATTCTCTCAGCATCCCACCATGGAGGGGGAAGAACTCATAAGACCTCTAAAGATCTAAAGGTGGTTAATAGTCACTGGGAGAAGGATATGTGTTTTCTACGGTTATGTGTCACACTGGTGAGATTCGAATGTTCCTGTAAGGACATTAATCGAGCTCATTATGGAAGAAGGAGGTAGAAGAGGAGGCGGGAGAGGAAATACAACAGCCCTGATGATCTAACCCAACATCTCTGATCATTGTCTCCTGTGAAATACAAGTCTTGTAATTGATAGTGAACACAGAAAGGTTACTCTTTACTTTGGGGGTAGGGGAGGGTGAATACAGTGGGGGATACGTACTCTGCGTGTTTTAGGAAAACAACAGCAGCAAGCTCTTAATATTCCCTGGGTTTGTTAAGGAGACACTCTGCCAGCCCCTCCTAGGTACAATCTGAAGTGTTAATTGGTTTCCTACATTAGTTGCTACACATGCTTCTCACTTCTTCATCTGCTTCGTGAAAATCCAAATAAGACGACCAGAAAAGCATCCAAGCATTTTAACAAGTTTGGGAGCTGGGCAGAAGGAAGTGATTACACATGATAGCCAACCTGGAATGTATACAATGAGAAGGGGAAAGCTCCTCACAAGTTGTTAAAGGTAACCTAATTCTTAAGTCTTCAACCCCTCCGCTTTCCTTTCATAGGAATACAAAGTTTCCAGCCGTAGTTAGAGCCACAAAATCAGAACCCCCACGCAGATCTGCATGTGCTTCCTGGAGGCTTCTGTGTTAAGTTTCTAGGGCAGCTTGGAAAAGGCAACCCTCCTGGGAGGCTAGCACAGGAAAACTGTAGTTCTAAGTTCTAGAGGCTGGCCATCCTTGAATAGGGTGTCACTGGGCTGGGTTGTTCTGAGGTCTCTCCTTGACTGCAGATAACTGTTTCTTCTTTGTGTGCTCTTTCTTCTATACCTTTCTGTACCCTAATCTCTTCTTAAGGTAACATATTGGTACCGATATGATTCTGTTTACTCTAGTGACCTCTTTAAAGGCCCAAGTCCAGGTCCAATCATTTTCAGTGGCACTATATATTAATGTATAAGTTTAACATAAAAAGCTACTCTCTTTGGACCTACACTCAGGTGAGCCAGGAAGCAGGAATAACAATAACTGCTCTTGGTGATTGGTGGATGCTGTTAATCATAAGCCACTGCAAAGTCTAGCTGCAGTCGGAGCTTGTCAAGCTCAGCTTCAGCTTCAGCTTGAATCTAAAATATCCCCAGAGGCTCATATTCATTCAGTCTCCAGTTTATAGCCTGAGCTGTGAAGGTTGTGGTGCCTTTGGAGATGGCGAGAAGCAAGCCTTGGAAGGTTTGCTTACGCCTCATGCCGGGCCCTAAGCTCCTCACTTCCTTGGCTCACGCAGTGAAGAAGTTGCTGCTACAAGGTTTCAACTTCACGGTAGACTTAAATCTTACTGCAACCATAAGCCATAACCATTTCTTCCCATAAATTGTTGCTGTCAGATATGTTGTCATGGTGATGAGAAAACAGAAATTCAATGTTTTTTTACTAGAATTCCTTGCTGGGAAGTCTCTACTCTGAGACCAGCAGTGTCTCAGCTTTTCTTCCCCTATCTGGACTTAGAAGAAAGACCGTAGATGATCCATTTGCATCCTCGAGCCGGTACTTTCAAAAGCACACCTTGACTGCAAAGACACTTCTACTTTTGATTCTTCTCTGAAGTAAACATGCATTATTTCCTGGCCCTTGGTTGCAGCCCTAAGGTTGTTTTTATCATAGATCAGCTAAAAGGAACCTAGAGATTAGAAAGACTCTGTAACACCAGGAAACTGGAAGTCACTGGGCGGGGGTAGAGCTTTCTCAGTAGAGTTCTTGCCTAGCATGCATGAGGCCCTGGGTTCGATCCTGAGTACTGCATAAAGTAGGCATGGTGGTACAGGCCAATAAATCTTGTCCCTCCAGAGATAGAGGCAGGAGGATCAAAAGCTTAAAGACATCCTTGGCCACACAGTCAGTCCCAGACTAGCCTGTGATATATGAGACCTTGTCTCCAAATAAAAAGAAAAGGAGGAAAAAGAAAAATTAAGAGTCACTGTTCATGAGTTCAAATCCTGTCTCTGCAAGTAGCCTTCAGGTACTGCGCTGATCACCCATATGCTTCAACTTTCTCATCTGCACAGAGATTATATTTCTATAATGATTTATTTTCTAACTCTGCTCTGAGGCAAATTTTCACACTAAGAAAGTGCACAACCTTCACACAGCAGGTCTGCTATTTCCGATTTCCGAGGGGTTCCACAGCGCTGTAATTCGGGGCCAGTGGACAGAAGACAATTAGCTCAGCCACTTGCATCCCAACCTGCATCTTGTACTTCTGTGAGTGAAGTTTCTTCAGCCAAGAGGTTTGAAAAAAACCATTAGTGATGCACGGGTTGGTTCCATTGTTGATGCCCCATGGTGACGGCTTTGTTTTGAGATAAGAATTGTCAAGGATGAAGCATTCCGAGCAGTTTCTAGGTTTGGGGTCAGATACTGTGTGCCTTGTTCACTAGATTCCACTATTTCAGGGACAGGTGACCTAGATTGTACTTGGGAGCTATGAAAGTGTGTCATATCGCCCAGGGACTTGGAGGGGTGAGGGAAGAGCAATATCATTCTCCTTCCTGTTAAGGAAAATTTTATTCCATTTGGTGTCTCAGGCTTTTCAAGCAGTGATAGAATCCCCCTCCCCTTGTTAACCATCTAAATATATTCCTCCCTCAACACTCAGAACTGCATGACACTTGGCGCTGTCACAGCCTGTCTGAAATGAGGAATCCCACACTGCCTTTATTTTTAGCTTCCCTTGCTTACATTTTTGTGTCAACCTCAGCTGGGAGTTTTCCCTCCTGTGTAGTCTTAAATTAATAAAATCTGGGTCTTTGGCACAAGGCTTTAAGATGATCACTGTCTTTAAGCATGACCCTATAGTTGCTAAATGACAAGTCTTGTAAGCGACTGAGTAAACATTTATGGGACACTTACTGTATACCGTGTGTAACCCTTACAGGTTTTAAAACTTGAATCTGATATGGATACACCTCTTGGATTTGAGAGTAGAGACTACAGCTCAGGGCAGAGTACTTTGGGGGAAACTTGAAAACAGGACAGTGGCCAGACTTAGTGGACTTCACTCTAATGAAGTTCAAAGAAACCCTCTACCATTGGTAGCAGTCTTCCTGGAAAGGATTCAAAGATGCTGTTCAAACTGCCCTTGTACTCCATGAAGACGTGCAATCCAGAATCCATTCCTATGATTCCTCCTTTCTCACTCCACCATGGAGTCTGTTACAGAATTAACCTCAATTCATTATTTGCAAACACACAAAATTAGAATCTTCACTTCGGCGAGGGTCTCCCTTACTGCAAGGAGTGGCATTCCAGTGGGGTGTGTGTGTGTGTGTGTGTGTGTGTGTGTGTGTGTGTGTGTGTGTGTGTCTGTGTGTCTGTGTGTCTGTGTGTCTGTGTGTGTGTCTGTGTGTGTCTGTGTGTGTCTGTGTGTGTCTGTGTGTGTCTGTGTGTGTGTTCATGTGTGTGCACATGTATATGGATGCATATGCACATGAGTAAACACCAGCAGTTTGCGTCAGGTGTCTTCCTAATTCATTTCTTACCTCTATTTATCTTGTTTTTTTGCACATGGCATGTTTCACATGTTTCTTCCTCTCGAGCAGTGGGATTACAGGTTTTCCATGTGTACTGGACAATTAACTCATGTCTTCATGCATACACAGTAAGGGCTTTACCAACTGAGCCCTCTCCCCAACCTCTACATCCTTTTCTGACAGATTATGATGTAGGTGACTATGTGGAAGGGGCTTGACCTCAGCAAGTCCAAATCTGTCTTCTTGAGATCTCCTTGCAAAACTTGCTCTGCCCTTAGAATTTGGATTAAGTAAGGATTGCCACCATCCCCTACCAGACAAGACTGCTTCATTACCGATACACATCCACCACCTGTACATCAGTGCGCTTCATGCTTTCCTTCCAAAGATCTGCAATTTTGACATGTTCCATAAACCACCCTTCCTGGAGAGGAAGTAAAACTTTGGTCACTGAGTCTTTCCAGCACTTCTGTTCAAAGACAACAGTTCACACAGAGGAGTAGAGTACGTACTGTGTGATAGGGTCTTTGGAAACTTATCCTGATTTCCTCTAGATCTGGCCCCGTGAGCCTTTGCTTTCACAGATTTTGCTTTGCCTTTGCACTGCAATTAATCTTGATTGTGAGTACAACTTTGTGCTCAGTCCTTTGAGTCCCCCTTCCAAACCAACAAACCTAAGAGTGATTCCAGGGACCCTCACCAAAAACAGTTCAACCACCCACCCCAGATCTCCAAATCCCAGAACTCACCAAAGGTTCTGAACCTGAAATGGTATCCAGCTAGCATCCCCCTAGCCCCAGATTCTCTCTTTTGTGGGGCAATCAGCATCCACCTGGCTCCTGTCGTAGCAATCACAGATGACATCATTCACCCATCACCATAATGTTCAAGCTGCACCCCAAACCTGTTGTTTTGTTGACTAAAGGAGGCTTTCGATCTCTAATTCTACACATCACAAGATTTAGTAGGAAGATCTTTGCTTTATTGAACCTGCCCCAATGACACATGCCAGTCTTAATATAAAAACCAGGGCTCTACCCTGCCACCCTGATCTCATCCTAGAACCTCAGCCTTGGTAGCATTCCCAGGCCCTCTAGGCTACTGCTTCCAACTTTCAACTAGCCAACAGGTCAGCAGGCTTAGAAACAAAGCAGTATGACAAACCGACATAAAAAAATCCACTGAGGAAGTCACTAAGCTGCCACAGTGCCCTTAAACTATTGGTGTGCTTAGGTTATTTTAACATGAGTAGTCACTCTATGGCTGCTGGGGTTTGTGGACCATGTGGAGTACATTTGGGATAGAAAACATTCCATCCTAGAACACTGTGATCTCTAAAGTAAATATGTCAGAAATTATTCAACCATCAGCCTCTATGGATATTCCAAATGAAGCAGTCATAGCTGCAGATTCCAACACTAACATCCACAAATAAGAGAAAAACTTGATGTTTGTCTTATGGGGTCTAGGTTATATCATTCAGAGTGACTGTTTCCAGCTCCATGTATTGACTTATAAATTTTATAACTTTATGTATTTAATGGCTGAATAATATTCCATTGTTCATTATACATTCTTCAGTTGGTGAAATTGGAAACTGTTTTCATTTCCTGTCTAACTTGAACAGAGCACCAATGAACAAAGATAGGCAACAAGCATCTTTGTAGTAGGTAAGATAGATACTCCTTTGGGTATATGCCTGGGAGTCGTATGGCTGGACATGTGAGGAAACCCCACACCGAATTCCACAGTGGCTGCACCAGTCTGACTCCCAACAGTAACAAGTAGTCAGAATTGTTGGGAACTGAGATCCAGTGAAAGTTACACAGAGACCTTGATCTGAATCATGTCAGGATGTTCAATCACTTGTTTTTTTTTAAAGCCTTTCTTGTGTCTTAGCCAACCAAATCATTATGAAAATCTTCTTACTTCATCCACTGTAGTAAGAATGGTAGAGAAAAGAAGACAGAAGAAAAATAAGCAAAGAAGTTACAAGATTGGCAAACTAACCTAGCATCCCAGTGTTCTCGGGATCAAGGAGGAACATTTGAATGACAACAGTGGGTTCAAAGCAATAAAGGAAAAAAGTATCCCTTCTCCCTTACAGGACATTGCCACTCAGAGTTCAAGTTCTCTCCTAAGAGTCTTCAGTTTGGGCTCCAGACTTAGATTCTGTCTTTACGAGCAATGTTACAATTTAGGCATTCCTTTATGAAACAGCAATAATCTACTTCAGACATCAGAGCTTAACTCTTACTTCTGACAACAGCAGCTCTCCACTAAGCCAACCTGACAATGAACTTAAACACGTGTGTGTATGTGTGTGTGTGTGTGTGTGAGAGAGAGAGAGAGAGAGATTTAAAGTGTATATTGAAATATATATTTCATACATGCATTGAATTTGATGAAACACATGTTAAATCATTATTTGTAGAACAGGGCTAAAGTCAGTGCTCTGAGAAGAAACAGTTGGTACTTTTTCTTACTCTCTTACTCTGACCTTCCCTTCTGCTCCAGGCTCTCCACATTGATTGTGACCGAAGCACAGCTTAGTATCAAGGGCTCCAGAGAGTCATCTCAGCTGCTCCCTGGTACCAAGCCTATCTCCCCATTCGAAGCAGCTTGAACAGATAATCAAAAGGGAACCCTTGCTGTGTAGATCTAGGATGTATTGGGAGCCGCCAGCTATGCCCCATTCTCAGCTTCATAAAATGATCTACCTAGTTTTCTCCCTCTGGGACAGAAGAGTAAACAGAGACCTTTATAACAAGCAAATGCTAGCATTGCCCCTACCTTGTTATTTTTCTGAAATTCATTTGAAAGCCAATTTCTGTATCTTCCCCAATACCATTTCCTAAAATCTAGTTAAAGGCAGAAATATAAATGACCAATAAATATGTGAAGCACGCTAAATAGCACCAGCCACCAGAGAAATGCAAACCTTAGCTACCATGACATATCACCTCACCCTAGTTAAAATGGCTATTATCAAAAGAAAAAAAGATAACAATGGGTAATGATTAAGGGAAGCCTCATACACTGTTTGTGGGAATGGGGATAATTGCTACGATCATTATGTAAAACATACTGGAGGCTCTTGAAAAGACTAAAAATAAAACTACCATATGAACTAGCTATTCTACTTCTGAGTACACGTACCTGTCCAGAGGAAATAAAATCAGTGCGCTAAGGTTAGACCTGCGTGCCTGTATTTACTGCAGCGCTCCTCATTAAAGCTAAGACGTGATAGAAGTTTAGGCACCCATCAACAGATAAACGCACAAAGAAAATATGGCATGCACACACATACAATTGGTTGTTATAATTAAACCATAGAGAGGAATGAAATCCTGTCCTACACAGAATAGAAGAGCAGCACTTACGCTAAGTGAAATTGAGGCACAGAAAGACAGGTACCACTTATTTTCTTTCATAGGAGAACTGTAAAAGAAAAAAATTTTGACCTAAGCATAGACTGGTAAGTGCAAGAGGTTGGGAGTGGTGGGGAAAGGACAGATAAAGGGGGGATGGATTGGATCAGTGCACAGAGAAAGCACATATTAAAATATTCCACAGAATCCTACTAATGTGTACAGTTGATACATCTTAACCAAAAATTTTAAAGCAATTAAATGTGCCTAAATGTGTCCTCAACTTAGAATGGTGTCACATCTACAAGTACTTTATATGCTGAAAATGCCACAAGTGTAAATCCATTTAACAAACCCAACCTAATAAAAGTCATAATTTTGTAAACTCATATATAGTAGAACACTAGAGTCAGTTGGTCCCCTGTGGTCATATGGTTGACTTGGAGAAAAATCAGCCTCAGTCCAGAGCATCAAAGAGAATATTTAACAGCATGTCATAAGCCTAGGAGAAGACAAAAGCCCAAATGTCATTGTATACTTCCTACTTGATAGATATTGTTTTCATATTACAAAAAGTAAAACGATTTTATCACTCTGTTACAAGCTGAGCACTGAAAATCCTTCTTAGATCTGTATTATTTTGGAGTCTCTGGTTTAACTGAAACTCAGCTTAAATACAAAGCGCTTCTGTGGCAGAACTTTCCCCTAATTCAATGGACCAATCACTGGGCAAGAGGGGGACTTTCGGGTCTGGAGGAGACAGGGGAAATGGAGGAGAAAGAAACAGCCTTTTTGGTTCTTCCTGGTTGCTGCCGCTGCAGAGAGCCCCTGGGCAGCACCCCACGAGCGAACCTGAGCCTCGGGACCACAGGTAGGACCAAATTTTCTGCTGCAAGAAAGCTGCCTGGTGAGCTTGGGACACACGGAAGCAGAATTTCTCTAGGACCCCGCACGGTCTGTGTTTACCGGAAGTCCCACACCCGCGGATCCCGGCCCGCAGCAGCTCTCTGCTCCCAGACCCGGTGAGAGAGAGACCCAAGCGCCTGGTCAGGTGGGCACTCCTGAGGCTGCAGAGCAGAAGAGACCACCAACACTGCTCACCCCTGCCCACATCCCTGGCCCAAGAGGAAACTGTATAAGGCCTCTGGGCTCCCGTGGGGGAGGGCCCAGGAGCGGCAGGACTTCTGCGCCTGAGACACCACCGGATCCTGAAAGAAACAGACCGGATAAACAGTTCTCTGCACCCAAATCCCGTGGGAGGGAGAGCTAAACCTTCAGAGAGGCAGACAAGCCTGGGAAACCAGAAGAGACTGCTCCCTGCACACACATCTCGGACGCCAGAGGAAAAAGCCAAAGACCATCTGGAACCCTGGTGCACTGAAGCTGCCGGAAGGGGCGGCACAGGTCTTCCTGGTTGCTGCCGCTGCAGAGAGCCCCTGGGCAGCACCCCACGAGCGAACCTGAGCCTCGGGACCACAGGTAAGACCAAATTTTCTGCTGCAAGAAAGCTGCCTGGTGAACTCAAGACACAGGCCCACAGGAACAGCTGAAGACCTGTAGAGAGGAAAAACTACACGCCCGAAAGCAGAACACACTGTCCCCATAACTGACTGAAAGAGAGGAAAACAGGTCTACAGCACTCCTGACACACAGGCTTATAGGACAGTCTAGCCACTGTCAGAAATAGCAGAACAAAGTAACACTAGAGATAATCTGATGGCGAGAGGCAAGCGCAGGAACCCAAGCAACAGAAACCAAGACTGCATGCCATCATCGGAGCCCAATTCTCCCACCAAAACAAACATGGAATATCCAAACACACCAGAAAAGCAAGATCTAGTTTCAAAATCATATTTGAACATGATGCTGGAGGACTTCAAGAAAGACATGAACACACTTAGGGAAACACAGGAAATCATTAATAAACAAGTAGAAGCCTACAAAGAGGAATGGCAAAAATCCCTGAAAGAATTCCAGGAAAACACAATCAAACAGATGAAGGAATTAAAAATGGAAATAGAAGCAATCAAGAAAGAACACATGGAAACATCCCTGGATATAGAAAACCAAAAGAAGAGACAAGGAGCTGTAGATACAAGCTTCACCAACAGAATACAAGAGATGGAAGAGAGAATCTCAGGAGCAGAAGATTCCATAGAAATCATTGACTCAACTGTCAAAGATAATGTAAAGCGGAAAAAGCTACTGGTCCAAAACATACAGGAAATCCAGGACTCAATGAGAAGATCAAACCTAAGGATAATAGGTATAGAAGAGAATGAAGACTCCCAGCTCAAAGGACCAGTAAATATCTTCAACAAAATCATAGAAGAAAACTTCCCTAACCTAAAAAAAGAGATACCCATAGGCATACAAGAAGCCTACAGAACTCCAAATAGATTGGACCAGAAAAGAAACACCTCCCGTCACATAATTGTCAAAACACCAAACGCACAAAATAAAGAAAGAATATTAAAAGCAGTAAGGGAAAAAGGTCAAGTAACATATAAAGGGAGACCTATCAGAATCACACCAGACTTCTCGCCAGAAACTATGAAGGCCAGAAGATCCTGGACTGATGTCATACAGACCCTAAGAGAACACAAATGCCAGCCCAGGTTACTGTATCCAGCAAAACTCTCAATTAACATTGATGGAGAAACCAAGATATTCCATGACAAAACCAAATTTACACAATATCTTTCTACAAATCCAGCACTACAAAGGATAATAAATGGTAAAGCCCAACATAAGGAGGCAAGCTATACCCTAGAAGAAGCAAGAAACTAATCGTCTTGGCAACAAAACAAAGAGAATGAAAGCACACAAACATAACCTTACATCCAAATATGAATATAACGGGAAGCAATAATCACTATTCCTTAATATCTCTCAATATCAATGGCCTCAACTCCCCAATAAAAAGACATAGATTAACAAACTGGATACGCAACGAGGACCCTGCATTCTGCTGCCTACAGGAAACACACCTCAGAGACAAAGACAGACACTACCTCAGAGTGAAAGGCTGGAAAACAACTTTCCAAGCAAATGGTCAGAAGAAGCAAGCTGGAGTAGCCATTCTAATATCAAATATAATCAATTTCCAACTAAAAGTCATCAAAAAAGATAAGGAAGGACACTTCATATTCATCAAAGGAAAGATCCACCAAGATGAACTCTCAATCCTAAATATCTATGCCCCAAATACAAGGGCACCTACATACATAAAAGAAACCTTACTAAAGCTCAAAACACACATTGCACCTCACACAATAATAGTGGGGGATTTTAACACCCCACTCTCATCAATGGACAGATCATGGAAACAGAAATTAAACAGTGATGTCGACAGACTAAGAGAAGTCATGAGCCAAATGGACTTAACGGATATTTATAGAACATTCTATCCTAAAGCAAAAGGATATACCTTCTTCTCAGCTCCTCATGGTACTTTCTCCAAAATTGACCATATAATTGGTCAAAAAACGGGCCTCAACAGGTACAAAAAGATAGAAATAATCCCATGCGTGCTATCAGACCACCACGGCCTAAAACTGGTCTTCAATAACAATAAGGGAAGAATGCCCACATATACGTGGAAATTGAACAATGCTCTACTCAATGATAACCTGGTCAAGGAAGAAATAAAGAAAGAAATTAAAAACTTTTTAGAATTTAATGAAAATGAGGATACAACATACTCAAACTTATGGGACACAATGAAAGCTGTGCTAAGAGGAAAACTCATAGCGCTGAGTGCCTGCAGAAAGAAACAGGAAAGAGCATATGTCAGCAGCTTGACAGCACACCTAAAAGCTCTAGAACAAAAAGAAGCAAATACACCCAGGAGGAGTAGAAGGCAGGAAATAATCAAACTCAGAGCTGAAATCAACCAAGTAGAAACAAAAAGGACCATAGAAAGAATCAACAGGACCAAAAGTTGGTTCTTTGAGAAAATCAACAAGATAGATAAACCCTTAGCCAGACTAACGAGAGGACACAGAGAGTGCGTCCAAATTAACAAAATCAGAAATGAAAAGGGAGACATAACTACAGATTCAGAGGAAATTCAAAAAATCATCAGATCTTACTATAAAAACCTATATTCAACAAAATTTGAAAATCTTCAGGAAATGGACAATTTCCTAGACAGATACCAGGTATCAAAGTTAAATCAGGAACAGATAAACCAGTTAAACAACCCCATAACTCCTAAGGAAATAGAAGCAGTCATTAAAGGTCTCCCAACCAAAAAGAGCCCAGGTCCAGATGGGTTTAGTGCAGAATTCTATCAAACCTTCATAGAAGACCTCATACCAATATTATCCAAACTATTCCACAAAATTGAAACAGATGGAGCCCTACCAAATTCCTTCTACGAAGCTACAATTACTCTTATACCTAAACCACACAAAGACACAACAAAGAAAGAGAACTTCAGACCAATTTCCCTTATGAATATCGACGCAAAAATACTCAATAAAATTCTGGCAAACCGAATTCAAGAGCACATCAAAACAATCATCCACCATGATCAAGTAGGCTTCATCCCAGGCATGCAGGGATGGTTTAATATACGGAAAACCATCAACGTGATCCATTATATAAACAAACTGAAAGAACAGAACCACATGATCATTTCATTAGATGCTGAGAAAGCATTTGACAAAATTCAACACCCCTTCATGATAAAAGTCCTGGAAAGAATAGGAATTCAAGGCCCATACCTAAACATAGTAAAAGCCATATACAGCAAACCAGTTGCTAACATTAAACTAAATGGAGAGAAACTTGAAGCAATCCCACTAAAATCAGGGACTAGACAAGGCTGCCCACTCTCTCCCTACTTATTCAATATAGTTCTTGAAGTTCTAGCCAGAGCAATCAGACAACAAAAGGAGATCAAAGGGATACAGATCGGAAAAGAAGAGGTCAAAATATCACTATTTGCAGATGATATGATAGTATATTTAAGTGATCTCAAAAGTTCCACCAGAGAACTACTAAAGCTGATAAACAACTTCAGCAAAGTGGCTGGGTATAAAATTAACTCAAATAAATCAGTTGCCTTCCTCTATACAAAAGAGAAACAAGCCGAGAAAGAAATTAGGGAAACGACACCCTTCATAATAGACCCAAATAATATAAAGTACCTCGGTGTGACTTTAACCAAGCAAGTAAAAGATCTGTACAATAAGAACTTCAAGACACTGAAGAAAGAAATTGAAGAAGACCTCAGAAGATGGAAAGATCTCCCATGCTCATGGATTGGCAGGATTAATATAGTAAAAATGGCCATTTTACCAAAAGCGATCTACAGATTCAATGCAATCCCCATCAAAATACCAATCCAATTCTTCAAAGAGTTAGACAGAACAATCTGCAAATTCATCTGGAATAACAAAAAACCCAGGATAGCTAAAACTATCCTCAACAATAAAAGGACTTCAGGGGGAATCACTATCCCTGAACTCAAGCAGTATTACAGAGCAATAGTGATAAAAACTGCATGGTATTGGTACAGAGACAGACAGATAGACCAATGGAATAGAATTGAAGACCCAGAAATGAACCCACACACCTATGGTCACTTGATTTTTGACAAAGGAGCCAAAACCATCCATTGGAAAAAAGATAGCATTTTCAGCAAATGGTGCTGGTTCAACTGGAGGGCAACATGTAGAAGAATGCAGATCGATCCATGCTTATCACCCTGTACAAAGCTTAAGTCCAAGTGGATCAAGGACCTCCACATCAAACCAGACACACTCAAACTAATAGAAGAAAAACTAGGGAAGCATCTGGAACACATGGGCACTGGAAAAAATTTCCTGAACAAAACACCAATGGCTTATGCTCTAAGATCAAGAATTGACAAATGGGATCTCATAAAACTGCAAAGCTTCTGTAAGGCAAAGGACACTGTGGTTAGGACAAAACGGCAACCAACAGATTGGGAAAAGATCTTTACCAACCCTACAACAGATAGAGGCCTTATATCCAAAATATACAAAGAACTCAAGAAGTTAGACCGCAGGGAAACAAATAACCCTATTAAAAAATGGGGTTCAGAGCTAAACAAAGAATTCACAGCTGAGGAATGCCGAATGGCTGAGAAACACCTAAAGAAATGTTCAACATCTTTAGTCATAAGGGAAATGCAAATCAAAACAACCCTGAGATTTCACCTCACACCAGTGCGATTGGCTAAGATCAAAAACTCAGGTGACAGCAGATGCTGGCGAGGATGTGGAGAAAGAGGAACACTCCTCCATTGTTGGTGGGATTGCAGACTGGTAAAACCATTCTGGAAATCAGTCTGGAGGTTCCTCAGAAAATTGGACATTGAACTGCCTGAGGATCCAGCTATACCTCTCTTGGGCATATACCCAAAAGATGCCTCAACATATAAAAGAGACACGTGCTCCACTATGTTCATTGCAGCCTTATTTATAATAGCCAGAAAATGGAAAGAACCCAGATGCCCTTCAACAGAGGAATGGATACAGAAAATGTGGTACATCTACACAATGGAATATTACTCAGCTATCAAAAACAACGAGTTTATGAAATTCGTAGGCAAATGGTTGGAACTGGAAAATATCATCCTGAGTGATCTAACCCAATCACAGAAAGACATACATGGTATGCACTCATTGATAAGTGGCTATTAAATGCTTGAATTACCCTAGATCCCTAGAACAAACGAAACTCAAGACGGATGATCAAAATGTGAATGCTTCACTCCTTCTTTAAATGAGGAAAAAGAATACCCTTGGCAGGGAAGGGAGAGGCAAAGATTAAAACAGAGACTGAAGGAACACCCATTCAGAGCCTGTCCCACATTTGGCCCATACATATACAGCCACCCAATTGGACTAGATGGATGAAGCAAAGAAGTGCAGACCGACAGGAGCCGGATGTAGATCGCTCCTGAGAGACACAGCCAGAATACAGCAAATACAGAGGCGAATGCCAGCAGCAAACCACTGAACTGAGAATAGGTCCCCTATTGAAGGAATCAGAGAAAGAACTGGAAGAGCTTGAAGGGGCTCGAGACCCCAAAAGTACAACAATGCCAAGCAACCAGAGCCTCCAGGGACTAAGCCACTACCTAAAGACTATACATGGACTGACCCTGGACTCTGACCCCATAGGTAGCAATGAATATCCTAGTAAGAGCACCAGTGGAAGGGGAAGCCCTGGGTCCTGCTAAGACTGAACCCCCAGTGAACTAGTCTATGGGGGGAGGGCGGCAATGGTGGGAGGGTTGGGAGGGGAACACCCATAAGAAAGGGGAGGGGGGAGGGGGATGTTTGCCCGGAAACCGGGAAAGGGAATAACACTCGAAATGTATATAAGAAATACTCAAGTTAATAAAAAAAAAAAAAAAAAAAAAAGAAACAGCCTTTTTGGACAGTGGAAGCAAGGGAGACAGACAGAATGTAGGAAGCTGGAGGTTGTCAGTTCGAGCGATGGTGGTGGATCCACCACTCGAGGATTTATAACATAGATTAGTTTATAAAATTAAGATGTTTGGTTATGTACCCATAGATTGTGTTACCTGTTGGTTCTAAAGTAAGATTGTGTGGTGTAGCATGTAATATGTGATGGAATAACAGTAGGAACACACACACACACATACACACATCGTAATCCTATAATGCTTTTAAAGCACCATTGTTTTAGATTAAAAAAAATAAAATAAGTTTGGGCAAGAGTATCAGGGTTCCTATCCAAGCATCTATCACAAATCTAGGATAATTGTTCATTTCTATTTTCTAGGGACAATCCAGCTGGGTATATCTAGTCTGGAAATGACAACTTACAGCAGCACCCTCTTCTACTCTATTTGCAATAAGTTGTACTAGTTAAGCAAACTCAATCTGTTAATCCGACTGTTGGTTACAGCTTTATATTCCAATGTTCTATAAAACTTAGAAAATCCATCACTGGTAACTCATCTCACTAATTCATAAGGAAAAGCCTGGATGTCTTATTTTTACCATAAGGCCTGTCATAAATGTTCATGTTTCATCGCAAGGATTTATTCTGTCACGTGGTTCTTTTTTTTTTTAATGTTTTCCTTCTCTTAGCTACAAAAATCTTCCCTCACATGCCTCATGCTTTCCCATCTCAACCCCTTTGGCTGTCTGCTTTGCCTAAAATGATGGTCACTAGATATGTACGTGTTCTGCTTCCGTACTTTCTGCAAGCCATTGAGCTAATTCTCCACCAGCCATCTTAACCAAGGGGCCCCACTGACATATACAATTCCCTTTATCTACCCTATTTCCCTGAGTTTCATTCAGTCACTCTCTATTACTTACTTATTGTGTTTATTAATCATTGTGTATTTCCTCTATACAAATGTTAGCTCTAAGAATGTGAAGGGGGGGTGTGGGGCTCTGGCGAAGGGGGCTCGCCACCGAGATCTCTTGCCCAGCTAGGTGCACGGGTTCAGGCAAAGGGAGAGAGAGCTCAAGCAGGGAGGGAAAACTGCTTCTGCCACCTCCACTGCTGAGTTGGTTACTCAGGCTGGGCTGACCAGCAAGCGAAGGGTGCAGGGGAGCTTCTGGGAGAGCAGATTTCCTCCCCAAGCAGAGGTGTTACAGCTCTTATGACAGAAGCTCTCAGACAATGGAATAATTCCTGCACACTTTTAATCCTGAACATGACTCTTTTTTTTTTCTTTATTAACTTGAGTATTTCCTATTTACATTTCGATTGTTATTCCCTTTCCCGGTTTCTGGGCCAACATCCCCCTAACCCCCTCGCCTCCCCTTCTTTATGTGTGTTCCCCTCCCCATCCTCCCCCCATTACCGCCCTCCCCCAACAATCACGTTCACTGGGGGTTCAGTCTTAGTAGGACCCAGGGCTTCCCCTTCCACTGGTGATCTTACTAGGATATTCATTGCTACCTATGAGGTTGGAGTCCAGCGTCGGTCCATGTATAGTCTTTGGGTAGTGGCTTAGTCCCTGGAAGCTCTGGTTGGTTGGCATTGTTGTTCATATGGGGTCTCGAACCCCTTCAAGCTCTTCTAGCCCTTTCTCTGATTCCTTCAATGGGGGTCCCGTTCTCAGTTCAGTGGTTTGCTGTTGGCATTCGCCTCAGTATTTGCTGTATTCTGGCTGTGTCTCTCAGGAGAGATCTACATCCGGCTCCTGTCGGCCTGCACTTCTTTGCTTCATCCATCTTGTCTAATTGGGTGGCTGTATATGTGTGGGCCACATGTGGGGCAGGCTCTGAATGGGTGTTCCTTCTGCCTCTGTTTTAATCTTTGCCTCCCTATTCCCTGCCAAGGGTATTCTTGTTCCCCTTTTAAAGAAGGAGTGAAGCATTCGCATTTTGATCATCCGTCTTAAGTTTCATGTGTTCTGTGCATCTAGGGCAATTCAAGCATTTGGGCTAAGAGCCACTTATCAATGAGTGCATACCGTGTCTGAACATGACTCTTAAATATAGTTTTTGGATGGGTTAGTCTGACAACAGGTACTTCCTATTGGTTTGGCCTGACAGCTTGGGAAGACCTCAGCTACAAATTTGGGCATGTGGTGCTGTTTCTACGACTGATCTGTCTTGAGACTACATGACCTGTGGTCACGTCCTCACCTGTGGAGGAGGGACTTAGGGTATTGCCCTAGGTGACTGATCTGTCCCAAACCTCTCTACAGGAGTCTGGGGGTGGGGAGATGGAATAGGGGCCACAGAGATCTTGATATCCTAGGAGACTGGGAATGTGCCTGCTATCCCTTTTAGGGTTTCCGGGGATTTGACCAATCTCGACCAGGAATCAGGGTACCTTTCACAGCCCACTGCCCCACAGGGCTTGTATGCACGCTCACATACACAGAGGGATTTAGTTTCATTACAGTAGTCTCAGCATCTGCATGAGCACTCAGCATGTAGTTGTCACCAAATTCATGTGATAGGTACTAGTGGCAAGATAGCAAGAAGCGCTCGTGGGGATTTGAAAAATACATATTTATGAAAGTTATACCAAACATTAAATAATTATCTAATATTTTTACTAAGCATGTCAAGTACTCCACAGTAACATCAAATCAAGACACCAGAAAAGAAATATCAATGTATATACCTAACAAGTCCCCAGGTAGTTAGAAATGAAAGTTGCATATATACCTTTGTTATCACATGAAGTCAAGTCTAAAATTACCGAAGGGCAAAGAACCATAAACAATATAAGCATGAAAGTGACTGGCTAGCTGTTTGGTTTGAGAATATCTGTTATCAGAATGTAGCTGTGTCTAGATTGAGTTTTTTTTTTTTTTTTTGGTTCTTTTTTTCGGAGCTGGGGACCGAACCCAGGGCCTTGCGCTTCCTAGGTAAGTGCTCTACCACTGAGCTAAATCCCCAGCCCCTAGATTGAGTTTTAAAAGGTATATTGTGGCCATTTTAGAAACTAAAATGTCATCTTGGACTGTCCTTGATTGCTCTAATGTCAGAAGGACTGAATTACCTATAGGCCATGTCACCTAGCACTTGACTTTAATCACTTTTTTAATAGGGCTATATTTGTGATTTTTTTGCAGGTTTAAGTGTGGGCACTGTGGCCTTGTTTAGCCATCATCAGAGAAGCTTCCTCCTACAACAGATGGGAACAAATATACAGATTCACAGCTAGGAATTACTAAGAGAGTGAGAAACCTTAGCCTGCAAAGCCCCACCTCTCAAAGCTCAGAGATCCTTATGAAGAGGAGGCAAAAGGAACATAAGAGAGACGAAAGACACCAGAAAAGTAAGGTTCTGTAAATCAACAGGAGCAGAGCTCATATGAACTCACAGAGACTGAAGCAAGCATAAGAGAGAGTGCACAGGTCTGCACAAGGCCCTTTGTGTATGCAGGATAGTTTTCAGTTTAATGTGTCTATGGGATTCCTGAGTGTGCAATGAGTGGTTCTCTGATTCTTGTGCCTTCTCTTAGTTTCTTTTTCTTCTCTTGGTTTGTCCTGTCCAACTTTGATGTGATAAATTTTTATTTCTTATTATACTTTATTTTGTTACATTTTAATATTTTTCTCTTAGAAACCTGTTCGGAGAGAGAGAGAGAGAGAGAGAGAGAGGAAGTAGACATGGATAAGAGAGGTGGTGGAGAGAAACTGGGAGGAGCAGAGACAGGAAACTCTAATCAGGATACATTTTGTGAGAAGAGAAGCTATTTCAGTAAAAAGAGGGAAAGAATTCTAAAGAATTCTAGAAGAGGTAGTGTTGGGGTTTAGATAAGAATGCCCATCATAGGCTGATGTATTTTGAATGCTTAGTCATCATGGGGTCATCACTACTTTGAAGAAGTAGGAGGTGTGGCCTTGTGGAGGAAGTATGTCATTGGAGGTGGGCTTTCGGGTTTCAGAAGCTCAAGCAGGCCCAGTATATTTCTTTTCCTAATGCCTGTGGATCTGGATATAGGATTTACAACTGCTTCTCTAGCACCATGTCTGCTCGCATGCTGCCATGCTCCATACCATGATGACAATGGAGCAAACCTCTGAAACTGTAAGTCAACCTCTTGTAAGACACCAACATGGTATCTCTTCACAACAATAGAATACTGACTAAGACATGGTCCATAATAATTTTATACTTAAAGTACAAAGTTGATTTCTAATGATATATATTATCATTGTTAGAAAAAAAATTTAAAGGTAAAGAATTTATCCAAGTACTGTTCCTATAATCTTAGCACTCAGGATATGGAAGCAAGAGGATTGTGAGTTTTAGGACAGACTAAAATATATAAATTCAAAGAAACCCTGGACTATGAAGAAAAATATTGCCTCAAAAAAACTTTTTTAAAGTGCAACCTATAAAGTAGTTAAGGGACCTAATGTATTTGAGACTTGTTTTGCCACCTTCAAAGGGACTTTGTAAATGGGTAAGTGGCATAGCAGGTCCCTAGCCAGCCCTCAGTAGCATCTGTACCACATCCATCATGAATGGAGTGTTATCTAACAGGCTGCCTGGCACCTTTATCTCAATGTCATAGTCTTAACTTTGGGGTTTACTGCTGGGAAGAGACACCATAACCAAGGCAACTCTTATAAAGGACAACACTAATTAGGGCAGGCCTACAAGTTCTGAGGTTCAGTCCATTGTCATCATGGCAGAAAGCACAGTAGCATCCAGGTAGGCATGGTGCTGGAAGAGTTGAGAGTTCTACATCTTGTTCCGAAGGAAACCAGGAGCAGACTGTCTCCAACATGGCTAGGAGGCGGTCACAAAGCCCACCCCTACAGTGATGCACTTCCTCCAACAAGGCCACACCTCCTAATATTGCCACTCCCTGGGCCAAGTATATCCATACCACCATAGTCATTTCTTCAGGAAAACCACAGAAGCTATGAATTTGCAGTAACACATGTGCATATAATAACTCTCAAAATGATGATTCACTGACTTAAAAAAAAAAGCAAAGAACCTGGAGTCAAAATAAAATTCATTACAAGTGAAATTTTCCTAGGTATATATTAAATGTTAATTTTCCCAAATGAAAATTTACTTACTATATTTGTACTGATCATCACCCTGTTGATATATAAGTTTTCCAGGCATATTTATTGCATGGCTTCATTTGGTTTTCACAATAACCAACATTATCCATATTTCAGGTAATATCCTATTTTATAAATGAGGAAAATGCTCTGACATTTAAATGTTTTTTTACAAAAATAAACATACTTCCTTTGGGGTGGGTCGGATAAAGTTTGCCCATTGCTTTTTGCTCTCCAAAGCATCCTAGATATTCCTAGTCACATGCAAGATAATGCCAAATATCAGCTCTTGTTCACTGATAAACTGTTTACTCCATGTTCATGTATCAAAGAATCACAGATAACCCTTAAGGACCTTCTTTCTCTAAACATGCATAACAGCCATGAAAAGTGAGACACAGGAAGAAAAGGATAAAACTGTTCACTGAAAAGCTCAGGATAAGGCAAAGCCTAGGACTGAGTGAAGGCTTCACATGGGAAAAGAAAGGGGTTCTGGGTGGCAGAATAAGACCTAGCTGTGTACCAACCATTAATGCTTCCAGATTCGTTTTAACTTCTCACCAAAGCTGTAGTGAAATTCTCATGGCTCATGGAAGAGTTAAATGATCCCAATTCACCATTAACAAGACTGCACCAGCCGTCTCCCTCAGAAATATGACACTTTTCTGGGCTACCAAGGACTCCCAAGATACTTCTTTGTTTTGTTGAGCCAGTGTCTCACTTGGTAGCACAAGCTTGCCTGGAACTCACTGTGTAACCCAAATTGATCTCATACACAGAGGGAGGGACCCTTTTATCTCATGTTCCTGGAGATCAGATTGCTACTGAGCTCACCCCACTGAAAAGTCCCAGGACCTTTTGGTAGCCATGATGGAGACAAATTGATGGATTAAAATGAAAACAAGATATCCAAACCCTCATTTTCTTTCCATAAGCCTATTTGAGCAATCATTCTGGTAAATTACTGAGTCGGTAAAAGGCATCATACAGCAGCCATGGGGAGTGTGTATGTATGATGTATGTTCTGTCCTTTCTACCTGTTCTTATGAAACCTTTAAGGTTTAATCATAGAGACTCCACCCTGATGACCACATCCTTGTCACTTCCCCAAAGCACTACTTTTAAATATCATAGTCAGACTGCATTTCTAATCACTTAATGCCTTACAGTAAAGATGGACTTTCATTTTCTAAATCTTAAAGGATATGGCTAAATTATCCTGATCATGCAAAGGCAGTTTTTAGCGAAAATTCTAGTTGTTCAAGACTGAAATGAAAACTCTATAAAGTCAAAGAGCTGTACGATCCTGTTCACTATCTTTCCTGTCTGACACATAGTAAGTACTTCATTATTAATTAATAAGTGGATAAATGGTTGTACATAATAGGCTTTTAACCACCCTGCTTTTATAATTTTATTGGCTATGTGAAATGGAATAGCAAACAAAGAGATTTGTCTTTTTAAGAGGTAGGAATAGATTGCCCAAAAAATTCCATCCAGCTGCATGAAAATAATTGAAGCTGATGTCATGCTCCTCAGGGTCACCAACTGTCAACATAAATGGCAAGACAAAATATTATGTTAGCATACCTCACTTCAAATGTGAATCTAGCTTGGTAAAGTCATCTCTTCACTGTCTTAATTTAAATACACATAAAAGAAGGACTGGAACTGAAGAGATGGGTTAGTGGTCAAGAGCCCTGGTTATTCTTCCAAAGGATTTATGATCCATTCCTAGCACCTACATGGCATCTCATGATCATCTGTAACGCTAGTCCCCAAGGATCATACACTTTCTTCTGACATCCAAGTGTACTACATTCAACGGTACACAGACAGGCCAAGGAGAGCAGGGGGTCAGGAGGAATGGAGAAGGTTGGTCAGTAGTGACTAAGCTGTAGTTTAGATAGAAGCAAGGAGCCCATCCCCGGGGTGCTATTGAAGTTAGGTGATTCTCAACAATAATAACTACTATGCATTTCAAAACACTACAAGGATTTGGAAGTATTCAGAACAAAGGAAAAATAAATGTTTGATGAGATAAATATGTTTAATCTAGTGTAAATATTATGAAATATATTTACATATTGAAACAGGCTGAGCACAGCAATTCATGCCTATAATCTCACACCTAGAAAACTTGGGCAGGAAGATCTTAAGGGTGAGCTCAGCCAAGGACACCTAGTAAGAACCTATCCCAAAAAAGAGGGTGTATAGGGTGTGGTGGCACATACAAAGAAAGGAAGGAAGAGAAAAGAGAAACAGACATGCCATGCCTTATTAATATGTATAATATAATAAACAAAAAATATGAAGCTGGAAAAATGCACACAAAATAAAGACTGATTTAGACCACTGACTGTATAATTGGCCTTAGGAAGAAATACCTAAAAGTAAAGTTAAAAGTCATCCAGCTTACCCCTTATTGTATATATAAGGAGAGACAGGCCAAGCATGGGTACTCCCAACTCAAGCCAAGAACCCTGGTAACATTACCAGCGTGGGTTGGGAGTCCATCCTCTCACAGAATCTAATCCTGCCTAACTACTCTTGATATTTTTTGCTAGCAACTTGAAGCAACATCTAGTATTCCTGCTAAAGTCTCAGACGTTGGTGCATTGCTATTCTCGCTAAAGCAGAAGTAATAGCATTTTTTTCAGACACACTTCCTCACCATCCTACAGAGTAAAATCCAGAGAGCTATAGTCAGTGGGCACACCCACAAGCAGTCCCTCATCAGACACACGGTGCGTTAGGAGAGGCCCATATTGTGGATTTAAACAGCCAGTCGAGGAGCTGCAGAGATGGCACAGTGAGTAAAATGTTTCTGTGCAAGCCTAGGGACCTGAGTTCAGATCCCCACCACCTACATAAAAAATCCCGGCCACAATGAGCCTGAGTCACAAAAATCCCTGAAGCTTTCTGGCCAGTTGTTCTACCCAAATTAATGAAAACAGGTTCCCTAAAAGGCCCTGTCTCAGAAAATAAGATGTGAATTTAAGAGCCAGAGGATGGAGAGGAGAGCTTGTACGTGTCATCTTCAGGATATGACATGGCTGATAGACACATAAATCACAACAGCAACAGTTGCCTGCATAAGAGCTACAAAAGATCAAGCCAGCAACTAATAAGCCAACATGAGACCCATCCCACGGGCAAGAACCAATCCGTAACATTATTAATGATATTCTGTTATGCTTGCAGACAGGAGCATGTTGTCCTCTGAGAGGCTCCACCCAAGCAGCTGGCTCAGACAGATGGAGACATCCACAGTGAAACAGTGGCTAGAGCTTGGGGACTGTTGGGGAAGAATAGGAGGAAGGACTGCAGGCCCCAAAGGGAATAGAAACTCCACAGGAAAACCAACAGAGTCAACTAACTTGGACCTTTGGGGCTCTCAGTGTCTGAACTACCAACCAAAGAACATACACAGGCTGGACCTAGGCCTTCCCAAACATATGTAACAGATGTGTGACTTGATCTTCATGTGGGTCCTGCACAACTGGAATGGTGGCTATCCCAAAAGCTATTGCCTGTATGCGAGATATATTCTTCTAGCTGGACTGCCTTGTTTGGCCTCAGTGGGAAGGAAGCACATAGCCTCACAAAGATTTGAAGTGCCAAGGTAGAGGGATACCTAGGGGGTCCCCACCCACTCACAGAAGAAGGGGAGATGAGATGGGGGAAAAATTGTGGGAGAGGGTCACCAAGTGGGGGACAGTGAACAGGATGTAAAGTGAATCAATAATAATAATAGTAGTAGTAGTAGTAGTAGTAGTAGTAGTAGTAGTAGTAGTAATATGGACAGCAATTGAGATATACATCTGATGATGGTGACCTCAGGCCTACACATGCATGTATACTCTTCCCCCAAAATGAAGACGCATATTTGTGTGTGTGTGTGTGTGTGTGTGTGTGTGTATGTGCGTGTGTATACAAATACATGACAAATTGAGTCCATCGTCCAATACCAAATAAATGCCGACAACTTTTGTCACTTTGTGACTGCATGACATGAGGATTTTCCTCATCATTACTAGTTGCTAAATAAAAAATTCAATTTCAAGGTAGTGCGGCAGTTTACTGTTTCTGCTCTTTTCACGCTACAAAACCTGGTGCAATCTCCCTTGAGCTGAACGAGTCCATGTTTTCTTGCTGTGCCCTCGGCTTCGTGGTGAGCTGTTCTATCTGAATCCGTCTATAATTAGAAGGTGAAGAGAACAGTGGTGTTTACAAATAGAGCTGGAGATAGGGGTGAAGTAGCCACAAATAGATCTGTCTAGTACTCTCGCCATTGGCCCTTTTCATCTATCAGAAAAATAATCCTGGTACCAAAATAGCCCACACCTGTTAGCAGAGGAAACCAATTCTGCTTAGCCAATGACCGGGGAAATAGATGTGCTCCGTGTAGTGGAGAATGCACAAGGATAATTCATCAGAGTCTGTTTGGTTTTGTTCTCTTCTGCACTGCTCTGTTCTGTTTTGAGGCATGGTCTCAAGTAGCCCAGGCTGGCTTGGAATTTACATGCAGCCAAGGATGGCTGTAATCTACCTAAGTACAGGCAGCAGCTGCCATGCTGGACTCCTAATCAATGGCTTGAAGGTGAGGACGTGATTAAACGATCTACTCTGGAGAACAGTCACTGACAAATGCTCAAATTTGAAGTTCTGTTCTATTCTTGTTGCATGAATTTCTAGATAAACCAGAAGTTCCCTGCTCTCTCTCTCGCTCCCTCCCTCCCTCTCTCTCTCTTCTCTCTCCATATGTGTATATGTCTCTCTGTGTGTATCTGTCTCTCACTCTCTCTGTATCTCTCTGTATATTTCTCTCTCTCTCTCTCTCTCTCTCTCTCTCTCTCTCTAACACACACACACACACACACACACACACGCCAGGGTACTTATTTGATATCCATGCATTTGTAATCATGCTGTTTGGGGATCTCCAATGTAAAAAGGCAAGAGTGCCTTTGTTCTTACAAAGTGACATTCTCATAATAAGGTGTAGACTGCATCAATAAACAGACATATACATAATTAAAGGGAATGTCAGTTTGTGGTCAGTGCTACAAAGGGAACTATGTGGGATGGGATGGTGCAGCATACATGGGCAGAGAGTGAATGAAAGTCATCGATAAGTAAGCGTGACAGAGGAGAGCAGATGACATCTCAGCTGGGACCTGAAGAGTGTCATTAAGATCAAGCTGAGTCATTAGCACCATTGCTAATTCGCTGCTGTGCTAACCCATATCTATATCACACCCCTCCCCAAGGTTCAGAGATCATTGCAGAAGAGAGAGCAGAAAGATTCTAAACAGCCAAAGTCATGAAGGATGAGAATGGAATTGTGCCTCCTGGACACGACACAACCTGTGCACTCCTGAACCCACAGCAGCTGCGGGTGCCTGCTGAGCAGCCACCTGACTTTCCAGCAGGGACTGAGGGGTGCTTTATGAATCCCTACCCCAAACTGAGGAGCTATAGAAAGTTGTGGCTTCCAAGAAACTTAGAACCAGTTTTGTATAAGAATGTGGCTCCTAGTAAGTCAACCGTACCCCCCAGTGGGTGGCCCCATACCCAGGAATATATGAGCGGCTTAAATTAGAGTTGATGGGTTATGAAAAGACATGATGTTGGGAAAATGAAGTTGGATCCGGGAAGAGTCGGGGTGAGAAGTTGATGGTGAGTATGTGCAAAATACATTTTATGATATTCTTAAAGAAATAATTAAAATCTTTTTTAATGAGGATCCACTGTTTGTGAAATTCTTACACTATACTCAGAGTCCCTAAAACTTTTCACCAGAGGTCTGCTGTCTTCACAGTCTCTCACACTGTGATTCAGTCTTCTAAGTACAGCCAAGTGGCACTTCTAAGCCAGGCAAAATTCCTAAACACTAGGGGTGGATTCAAACTTCTAATCTCCCACTGTAAGGGTGGATAAGGTAAGAAAACTGCACTGTCTAGAGTCTGGGTTAAATGACCATGACCAAGGAGTATGATGGGGTGGGGGCTGTTGTTACTTAGCTTTCATTCATAAACATAAACTTAACCTATACTCCATCTAGACCTGAGAAGGAGTATGAAAACTGTGTAGGGATGCGGGGCATAATTCTGTACAAGAAGATCACAGAGACCAAAGGACTCTGCAAGCAGACAGGGTAGAGAGGTACTCTTCAGGGCCTACCGATGAGACATCTATGAAGGTTATTAAAGGTGCTCACTGTTGGCAGACCTTATTGGTCCTTCCTTGACCCAGAATGGTCCCCATCTTCATGCCTACTTTCATCAAGATCCTATATTTCTCAAGTAGCCTCAAGTCTTCCTAGGAAAGAACTGGCAACTACTTGGTTTTGCTTTGGGTTTTTCCACGATGTGGTGCTAGCTCTGGTTGTACTGTAAGGTCTTGTCTCCAAACAAAAAAAATCAAATCTCAGCTCCTCAGAAACCCTTATGACCTCTATACTAGGTTAGAGTCTCTCATTACAAGTTGTAGCTCTTTATTGATAGCAATTTAAATACCCCTAAATCATATTTATTGGCATGGTGTGTTTATAAATCATATATCCCCAGTGAGTACATGGTGTCTGTGTCCAGAAAATGTTTGCTGAGTAAATCAAATGCATTACTATGTGATCAATTACAGCAGTGGGGAGTGCAGCAACATCTGAAACTGAATCCTAAAAAAAGCTGTCCTCTTCATGTTGGCAGCTTCAAATCTAGATATAGAAAAGGAAGATGCTCCGCAAGACAGGCCTCTCTTCAGTTTGATGTTTCTAGGTTGCATCTACCCGCCTTTACTAACAGTAGAGGAGACTCCACACTGTCACAGGAGCTAAGTAAGCCCATTATTCTCACTTTGGGAAATGACCTCATTAATGAAATATATAGCATTGAATTATGCACAAGCATATGATTTCAGAGCATTCACTGTACTTGCTCTCAGACTAAAAATAACTCCTCTCAGGAAATAATGTTTTTCCCCAGCCAAAATTAAAAGGCATTTGGCAATAAGAGCAGTAACATCAGAGAGATGATGGAATAGGACATTGCACCATATCATGAGGGAGAAAAGAGAAGAGAAGAGGGGAGAAGAGGAGAGGAGAGGAGGGGAGGGGAGGGGAGGGGAGGGGAGGGGAGGGGAGGGGAGGGGAGGGGAGGGGAGAAGAGGAGGAAGAAGAGAAGAGAAGAGAGGAGAGGAGAGGAGAGGAGAGGAGAGGAGAGGAGAGGAGAGGAGAGAAGAGAAGAGAAGAGAAGAGAAGAGAAGAGAAGAGAAGAGAAGAGAAGAGAAGAGAAGAGAAGAAGAAAGGTATCCACAATGAAAAATCTATTCTGAGTATGCAAAAGGACCAGTTAAGCTGGTGTAAGAACCCAAAGACAAAAGTGAACCTGACTGCAGAAATGGTAGGAAGATGGGGCTAAGGGTGTGTCTCGGTTTAAGTAGCTTATCTAGCTAGCACAAGGCACTGGGTTTGAACACCAGAAGCACAAACGACACACTCCAAAGGAGATGAAGGGCAGCAGTTTCACATCCACCATCTAATCCCTCAGGCTATCACCACTTAGAGCATTAAAGGATCTTCCCAGCCCACAGTTTCCCCCAGAGAAAAAGAAAAGATATATGCCTATGTTCCCCAGACCTTCAGGGTCCTGCCCAGAGAAACTTTGGTTTCACACCATCCAAATGACTACAGAGGTTAGCAAAGTTCAGGTACCATGGGAATGGCTAAGAACAAGAAAGAAGGGCAGAGACTGTGAATGTCAATCATACTGCAGGTGCTTCTTTGACTCCCTGAGTTCTCCTATATGGAGAATGTGGAGGATACCATAGCTTTACAGTCACTGCAAATATAACTCCCAACACACACATACATGCACACGTGCACACGCACACACGTACACATGTGCACACACACACCACACTTGCATATGTGCATGCACAAGAGAGAGACAGAGAGAGAGAAAGACAGAAGAGACAGATATTTTACTCCCCAGGACCATGTATCAGTCACCATCATGAAATCCTGAAGCCTCTTCCAAAGCAAACTCTAACACCTTTCGCTGTTGAGAATACCATTGGCCAGCACAGCTACTATAGACCTTAACGGATTTTACCAGTTAAGGGACTCATGTGTTTTTGCTTTCCTAGAACAAAATTTCCTGAGCCACCACTTCCATTTCCTACTGGGACTGGCCCAGGAAATGTAGTAAGGGTACCACGACCCCAGAACTTAGTGAAACCACTGAATGCTTACACCTGGCCTTGGCCCCTATCACCAGCAACATCCCCACTGTCACATGTATAACACCAGCCCTAACCCCTGGAGTCACACCAACATATATATCCACCAGGATCCCTGTGCCATTCCTCTCTGCATATGTGCAAACACCACTGTGCTTACCCAGCCTACTGAGATATGCATTCTGCTAGATGCTGCTGAGGATTCAGAACTCCAAGCGCCCCTGCAAGTACCATGCACCCCTTGTAGCAGTTAAGGCCAAAAGCTATACATCATACCATTATCATGAACTCTAGCTTCCGGAGCCAGTATGCCCTGGACTGGACCTGTTCTCCATACCTACACTTGAAGCCCCGCACCACCATATCTAACATCAACAGTTACTCCAGCATAACCCTGAGTCGGCACCCCCACACCCCTCCCCTGCAGGCCTTTCCCTATGGAAAAGCCTATTGTATATCTAAATAAGTAGACACAATGAAAGGATGTGAAGAAAATGAAAGTCAGGGAAACATTACCAAAAGATCATAGCATAATCCCAGTAAACAAAGCCAAAGAAATGGAGATCCGTGGATGTTCCGACAAAGACAATTGTTCTGAATAAGCCCAGTGAGCTACAAGACAAAGAGGGTAAAGAAGTCAACAATAAGGGAACCAATGCAAAAACAAGATACAAGATTGGAAAGAAAAACAACCCTCAAATTATCTGGAAGCACAAAAGTATCCATACCTGAATAACCAAAGCAACCTATAAGGAAAAGAGCAGAACTGGAGACACCAGAAACCTCTTCTCAAATTATACCACTGAGTAACCACGTGGTAACAAGACCTGCTAACACAAAAACAGACACATAAAGGAAAGGAATAGAAGACCAAGAAATAACTCGACACAGATACATCTACTACTTAATCTTTGGCAAAGATATCAAAAACATACACTGGAAAACTACACCCTTTTCAACAAACTTTACAGGCAAATCAAGTCAATGGAGTATTAATACTCACACAGAAAAGACTGAAATTAGACTCATATCGCTCACCCTGCACAAGCATCTATTCAGAAGGATTCTAGAGTTTTAGCGTAAAACCTGAGACTGCTTAAGGAAAATAGGAAAAACCCTGCACGATACAGACACGGGTAAGGAGTTTGTGGGAAGGACTCCAATAGCATAGGAAATCATGCCAAGAATTAACAGACAAGATTGCATGAAATTTTAAAGCTTTTTCTCAGGCAAGGAAACAATTAGACGAACACAGATGCATCCATATAGGATGGGAAAAGATAGGGAAGCCATATCTAAAATTTATAAAAATGAGTCACTCAAAAAAAACCCCCAAATCATCTAATCAATGAATGGGCTAATGGACAAATAAATATACAATTCACAAAGGAAGAAATAAAAACAACCAATAAATATCTTTTAAGTATTCAGTACCCTTACTTTTGGGAGAAATGCAAATCAAAGCTCACTGAGCGACTATCTGATCGCAGTCTGAATGGTAGGCATTAAGCAAAGAAATGACAGCAGACACAGACAACAGACCAGTGAGGATGCACAGAAAGAGGGATACTCACCGCTGCTGGAAAGGTAAACTGGTCCAGCCACCATGAAGATCAGTGTGGATGTTCTTTAAAACAGTGAATGTAGAACTACCATACACTCCAGATACACCCATAGGATTGCACATACCTATAGCGTGACACAGAAATGCTAATACTTTCATGTTCTTGATTCACTACTCAGGCATATGTGTATGAAATATGTCACCAGGAAACACATCAATGCTATCTAAAATAATTATTAATTAAAAAACAACTTGCCCAAATTGAACCAAACAGAAATTCTGGAGCTGAATAACACAATGACTGGGTGGGTTTTTTTTTTAAGTAGAATGAGTTTAGATTTTACACAGACTTCTCAAGCATATGAAAGAATTAATTACTAAACTCAAACACCAATCACTTGAAATTATGTAGAGAGAAAAATTGGAGGGAAATATAATGGAGGAAAGAAAGCCTGTGTGGTATTATCAAGCAAATAATAATAATAATAATAATTACAGGAGTCTCCCAGACAGGGAAGAGAGAGAAAAAATGAGAGCAAGTTGTTTTTCGAATAGCCTAAAACTTCATAAATCTGGCATGACATCAAACTCTATGCAGATGATCCCACAAGATAACAAGGTCCTTGCCAGTCTGCAGACAGGACTATGATCAACAAGCCTACAAACTAGGTACCTATCAATACAGTCTCCCTCCAACTTGGGCAACACCAATTTCAACAACCCAATCCCAATCCCAATCCCAATCCCAATCCCAATCCCAATCCCAATCCCAATCCCAATCCCAATCCCAATCCCAATCCCCATCAAAGCATGGCGTGGATGCTTATCACATTGCCATCCCTCTGAGGAGACAGGAGCTAAAGACCACTTGGTCAACCATCTTGCTGGTGTCAAGCCCTTTTTCTTTCTCCTAATGGATTATACAAATTCTTGTTTAGTGTTTATGTTTTACTTAATTTGTTGGAGTTTTTCCACTTTCTTTTTCATTGAGTCCAGGGGTCACTACATAGTCCAAGATAGTCTAGAACTGATGACCTTCCTACCTTACCTCTTAATTACTAAGACTATGTGTATGACCTACTACACCTAGGTAGTTTTTGAGACAAGAGTAGCCAAGGTTATCCTGGAGCTCGCTCTGCCCTGCCTTTGCCTCCTGGATGCTGGTAGTGCAGGAGTATAGCACCACACCCAGTGCTGTTTCTATCCTTTGTCTTAGGCAGCATGCAAAATAATAGGTTTCATTTCTTATTGTGATTTTGGTTTTGTTTTTTTGAAACAGGATTTCCTTTTTTTATTTATTCTTCTCTTGTATATTACATCCCAACCACAGACTCTCCTCCCTCCACTCCTCCTAGTCCCTCCCTCCCCATTTCCCCTTTCTCCCAGATTTTCTTCTTTAGATTTGTCAGTTTTCTTTAAATAAAAGAGCATGTCTCCAGGAATATCAACCAAACATGGCCTAAAAGGTTATAATAAGACTAGACACATACCTTTATCATGACTGGATGAGGCAACCCAGTAGGAGGAAGGGGGTCCCAAAAGCAGACAAGAGCCTGAGACAACCCTCACCCCTACTGTTAGAAATCCCACAAGAACACCAAGTTACATAACCATAACATACATGCAGAGGACCCAGGTCAGACCTATACAGGATCCCTGATTGTCAGTTCTTTAAGCCCATATAAGGTCTGCTTAGTTGATTCTCTGGGCTGTGCTCTTGCAGTATCATTGACCTCTATGGTTCCTATATATCTTTCCTCTCCCTCTTCTGTAGGATTCCCTGAGCTCTGTCTAATGTTTGACTGTGGCTCTCTGCATATGTTTCCATAAATTACTGGATGGACTCCTCTGGTGATAACTATGCTAGGCTCTATCTAGTAGAGTAGAATATCATTAGGAATCATTCTATTGACTTCTGGGTTTTTGTTTTGTTTTGGCTAAGTCATATTTGGCTATACCCTAGGTCTCTGGTAAGGAGTCCTATTTCTGGAGAGAGGGGGGATCTCATGTTGGACCAGTCATTGTTTGGCCAACCCAACAATCCATTGTTTGCCTTCATTATTACAGCGTGTCTTACATGCAGGACAAACTGTAGATCAAAGGTTTTGTGGCTGGGTCGGTGTCCCAGTCACTCCACTTGAGGCCTTGCCTGGTTACAGTAGATATCCAGTTCAAGCTCCGGATTCCCCATTACTGTGAGTTTTTGCTAGGATCACTCACATAGATTTCACTGCATTAGCTTTCTACGTCACCCCTGAAATGCCCTCTAATTCCAGGTTGTCTCTCCCAGTCCTCTCTTCCTCCATCCCACCTCAGCCCCTTGATCTGTCCTGCTTCCATCCCTACCCTCAAAATCTATTCTATTTTGCCTTCACAGGGAGATCCTCCCTTGAATCCTCCTCATTACTTAGCTCTGTGGATTAGCACACGATTATCCTTTACAGCTGATACCCACTTTTAAGTGGCCGTATACCATGTTTGTCATCCTGTGTCTGGGTTACCTCACTCAGGATGATTTTTTTTCTAGTTCCATCTATTTGCCTGCAACTTTCATGATATCTTCGTTTTTAATAGCTGAATAGTGTCCCATTGTGTAGATGTACCACATTCTCTTTACCATTCTTTGGTTGAGGGATATCTAGGTTGTTTCCAGCTTCTGGCTATTATGAATAAAGCTGCTATGAAAATACTTGAGCAAGTGTCTTTGTGGTAGGGTGGAGCAACCTTTGAGTTCATGCCCAGGAATGGTATAGCTGGGTCTTGAGTTAGATCAATTCCCAATTTTCTAAGTAATTTCCATATTGATTCTCAAAGTTGTTTTATGTTTGCACTCCTACCATTGAGATTTTGATCATAGCTATTCTGACAGGTATTTTGGTTTGCATTTCCCTGGTGACTAAGGATGTTGAACACTCCTTTAAGTGTTTCTCAACCAATTTAGATTTCTCCAATGAAAATTCTCTATTTAGGTCTGTACCTCAGTTTTAATTGGATTGTGTGATTTGTTGATGTCTAGTTTCTTGGGTTCTTTATATATTTTGGATATTAGCCCTCAATCAAATGTGGAGTTGGCGAAAATCTTTTCCCATTCTGTAGGATGCCATTTTATCCTATTGGTGGCATCTGGTAGTTTGACTATGCTTGGCCCAGGGAGTGGCACTGTTTGGAGGTGTGGCTTTGTTAAAGTGGGTGTGCCCTTGTTGGAGGAAGTGTGTTACTTTGGTCATGCCCTTTAAGACCGTCATCCTATCTGCCTGAAAGCCAGTCTTCTCCTAGCTGCCATGCTCTTGCCTTGATAATAATGGACTGAACCTCTGAACCTGTATCCAACTCCAATTAAATGCTGTTCTTTATAAGAGTTGCCTCAGTCATGGTATCTGTTCGCAACAGTAAAACCCAAACAAAGACAGGAAGACTTTGCTTTACAGAAGCTTTTCAGTTTCATGAGGATCCATTTATTGTCAGTCTTGGTGCCTGCACTTCTTGTGTTCTGATAAGGAACTTGTCTTTTGTGCCAATACATTCAAGGATTTCCCCCACCTTCTCTTCTATCAGGTTCAGGTTATTATCTGTTTTTATGTTGAAGTCATTGACTCACTTGAGTTTTATGCAGGGTGATGGATATGGATCTATTTGTATTCTTCTACATGATTATCACCTCCAGTTAGTCCAGCACCATTTATTGAAGATGCTTTCTTTTTCTATTATATATTTCTGACTTCTTTATTAAAAAAATCAAGTGTCTATAGGTATGTGGATTTACTTATTTATTCCTTTGATCAACCTGACTGTTTCTATGCCAATACCACGTGATTTTTATTGCTATAGCTTTGTAGTAAATCTTGAAATAAGAGATGGTAATATCTCCAGAAGTTCTTTTATTGTGTAAGATTGGTTTAGCTATCCTGGATACAAAGTTGAGTTTTGTTCTCTTGATGTCTATAAAGAACTGTGTTGGAATTTTGATGGGGATTGCATTTAATCTGTGGATAACTTTTGGTAAGATGGCCATATTTACTATGTTATTTGTTTCCTGTTTTCGAGGGTGTAGTTAACCTCCTTGTACTGAAGTTTCCTTTCTATTACCTTCTGTTGTACTGGATTTGTAGGTAGATATTATTTAAATTTGACCTTTTTATGGAATATCTTTTTTTCTCTTCCTATGGTGTTTGAAATTTTTGCCAGATATAACAGTCTGTTCTGACATCTGTGGTCTCTACAAGACATTTTTCCAGAATCTCCATGGAGAAATTGGGTATAACTCTAAAAGATCTGCCTTTATATATAACGTGGCCTTTTTCCTTAAAACTTTTAATAGTTTTTCTTTGTTCTGTATGTTTAATGCTTTGATCATTATGTGGCAATATGATTTTCTTTTCCAGCCAAATCTATTTGGTGTTCTGTAAATTTCTTGTACCTTTATAGGCATGTCTTCTTTAGGTTAAAATTTTTTTCTTCAATAATTTTTCAAAACATATTTCATGGGTCTTTGAGCTGAAAATCTCCTTTTTTATTTTTATTATTCTTAGGTTTGCTCTTTTCAGAGTATCCCAGATTTCCTGGATGTCTTTATGTCATGAATTTTTTTAGATTTACCATTTTCTTAGATAGACATACACATTTCTTCTATAGTATCTTCCACAGCCTGAGATTCTCTCTTCCATCTCTTGGACTCTACTGTTGATGCTTGCATCCATACTCCCTATTCACTTTCCTAGATTTTCCATTTCCAGGATTCCCTCAGTTTGTGTTTTCTTTATTGCTTCTATTTCTATTTTCAGGTATTGAACAGTTTTATTCATTTTCTTCACCCGTTTGTTCTTTTCTTGGTCTTCTTTGGGGAGCTTATTCATTTCCTCCAATTGTTTGTGTTTTCCTGGATTTCTTTAAGGGATTTATTCATTTTCTCTATAATCTTCACAAAGTTGGTTTGGACATCATTTTCTTGGCATCAGCTGTGTTAGAATATTCAGAGTTTGCTGTAGCAGGACAGCTGTGCTCTTGTGGTGCCATATTGCCCTGGTTCTTGTTGATTGTCTTCATAGAATGGTGTCTAGGAATCTGGATTTGGGATGGTTATAGGTCTAGGCACCGATTCCTATATTAGTCTTTGTTGGATGGGTGTTTCATTTCTTGGTTTCTGTTTTCTCTTTGGACTGTTGGCCTTGGAGCCTGGGTTTCTGGAAGCCAACTTGACCTCTGGTCCAGCAGACAGTCTGTGTCCACATTGGGCCAGCTTGGCCATTGGTCCATTATAAGATCTCTGTCCAAGCTTAGGGATGGGATGCGGTCATGAGAAGGGGAGTGGCTGTTGGAAAGGGAGGGCACTGTGAGTGGAAGAGGTCCAAGGATGGACCACCTATCTGGAGTTCTCAGTCTATGCCTGAGTTCACCTATGTGTTTCTTCTGGCTGGTGTGGCCTAAACCTATTCTTCTGACTGGTGTGGCCTGCACCTTAACAGCAGATATCCATCTATGTAGGTGTGGAGGTATGGCAGCAAGGGTGGGCAATGGGGCAGGAAGGGGCATGAGGAACTTCAGTCTTTTGGATTCAAACCCAGGCATGGGAGGGCACTAACATGTACCTGTTGCTCTGACTAGCATGGCCTGCACCTGAGGAACCCAAAACAGTGGCTTACACTAACTCCTTGCAATAAACACTTGATTCATTTTTTTTCTTACTTACTTGCTCGTGCAGAAATTTAATATTATGAATATCCCACTTACAACTTTCTTCACACCTTATTCCTTTTTATAGATGGCTTACTCAACAACTGTGCCTTCTAAATATTAATAAATGTATATTACATTTTTGTCACTGACCTGAGAATTTTTCATTAGAGATTTTATAATTCTCATGGGATAGATTCCTTATTTACTTATATTGTTCTTTATTAATTGCTTGTGTCTGCCAGAAAGTGTGGCTCATTCTATTTTTACATTTGAGACTTTAACGAGGCTTTTTATGTACCTAGATATTATAGCTAACATTATTCATCTTTCTTGGGGTCCCTAATTAGTTCAGAGAGAATCATAGTTGTAGCTTATTTCTGGCTCATTCAGGAATCTGTAACTTTCTATATTTGTTATATAATCAACATTTTAAATTATTCTATAGAAGGAAAACCTGGGTAAATTTTAAAATGAGCTAGCATGTGAAATTCACTGCAAGCTCTAACACACAGCTTGGGCATAGATCGGGACCCAAACCCCAAACATAAGTGCTACTTCCCACTGCTGACCTCTTGCTTCCTATCTCTATAAAAGAAACTGAAATACTTCACAAGATCAGACTTAACGCAGTTTCCAGAGAACCATGAGAAGCCATATCTCTAATCCCAATTAGTAAAATAAAGTGACACAGTTAGATGATCCTTAGAGTCCCAACCACCTTCTAAATTCCAGTTGGAACAAATTGTGTTTAATTATGTTTCTTGCTTTCAACTCCCTGAACAGCTATATCTAAATTAAAAGAATTTACACTGTACAAAAGAAAAGAAATACTATGCCCAAGACCTGGTTTTAGCATCAACCACCTCCATCACCATTCAAACGATATCAATAAGGTATGTAACTACTCTAATCTCCACTTACCTCTTCTTTAAAATGGGTGTGATGCCTCACATCTGGCAACATTTATGTAGGACAATAACACGGTGTTTTGTAAACTGTGATGTAACACAAAGCATTAGTTCCTATTATTAAATACTCACGCAGCATTGATGCCACTGATATCGTCTGTGTTTCATAGAGTGTTACACTTAATGGAATTGTTAAACTCTCTGCCTTTCATTAAACAAGCAATCAGAAGCAAGTCTAAATAGTGAGAACAGGGAATGGGCATTGTGCCTGAATTACCTGTGTAATCACTGCTAAATCACTTTGATGAGCTCAGAAGACTACGAGTTAAAGGTGTCTCAACTTCTGCCCCATTATTTCATAAAATTAAGAGTGAGAAGGAATTGCATTACACCGTACACTGAAAAGAAAATGAAACCATAGCTTCACACAAGACTAGTCCATTAGTGTAGGACCAGGGCATGCCTAATGACTGTCATGTCAGATGAGTTTCCGTGGAAGGAGCAAATCATTTGTTTTTAAAGAGAAATGTAATAACCCAATTCTCTGATGCTTTTTCTAACTCTAAAGTTAGATAAGGAGCCCGGTTATAATTCCCAACCCACTGACAGTTCTAGATACAAGGACTCTATAATCTGATTTCCCTAGATGCAGGCTAGAGAAAATGGATTCAAATGATTTCTTCCTCCAGCACAGAGTGATGCAATCAATGTTTGTCTGAGGAAGCCGTTATACTCTTTTGTAGCTCCTGGGGAAACGCTCAGCAAGGATAAGAGCTATAAACTGACCCCTTAACTAATGACTGAGATGCCCAAAGTCATTCTTCATGCAGCTGGGCTCTTAAACCAAAAACAGACCAACTTTTAACAAGAGGGCCAAAGACTGTGAATAAGTCATCTACACATCAGACCCAGCTAAAGAGCTTTCTCCAGATAATCTAGGGATCAACAGCAATTTTACTTCTTCTCCCCTTTCTTCCTTCCTTTCTTCCTTTCCTTTCCTTTGTTCGTTCTTTCTTTCTCTGTGTAATGGCTAATACTGTCAACTTGAGAGAATCTAGAATCCTCTAAGAGACATACCTTTAGGTAACATTACTCCATGGCCTTGAGTCACTGATTGGATCAGAAAAACAAAGAAGGGAAAAGGTGAGTCGAGCATTAACTCCCCACTTCTTGACTGCTTTTTCTCTGAAGAGCAAAAAAGGAAAGCTAATGAGGCCAATTTGTGTCCAAGCTATTTGTTTGTTTTTCCTGGTCCTATACATGAGTTATTTCCTATGTTTCTAAATCTAAACCTACACATCATTGGAATAAATCAGGTATGATAGTGCATACTTGTAATCCCAGCATTCAGGAATCTGAGACAAGGGGATTGCCAAAACTTTGAGGCAAGCCTTGGCTGAATAATAGGTCACCCAGAGCTACATAATAAGACCCTGTTTCAAAATTAACTGTGCATCTATAAAATAGGGATAAAATTTTAGTTTCTACCTCTCCGCAGTAGGTTGTATGGTATTCCTCAGAAAGATAAAACTATATCCTAGCCCCTGGAACCTATGACCTTATTTGTAAGACAGTAATAATAATCTTTATGGATATAATGAAGGATATCAAAGTAAAATCCATTCTAGATCAACTGGGTAGGTCCTAAATTTAGCATGTATCCTTACAATAGACTGAAGTTACCTCTGTCATGTAAAGATATGAGCGGATATTGTAATTGTGGATTTATAGACCAAGGATTGCTTAAAGACACCAGAATAGTATATGTTCAAGGAGATAGTTTTCTCTGGAGGATTTGCAAGGAACCTGGTCCTGTCAATACATTGATTTTAGACTCTATGCTCCAGAATGATGAGCAAATAAGTATTGTTTTTAATAAAATTTTATTATTTTTTTCATAGCTTTACATGATTTTTCACCATATCCACCCTTCTCTCAGCTCCTCTGGTTTGCCCGCTCTACTTTTTCCTCTCTATCCACCCAACTGAGTTTTCTTTTTTTTTCCCCCCTGCAGACTCCAGCTTGTGTTGCCTAGTGTTTCCTGGGAAGGGGCCTGCCCCAGAATGTGGTAGACATAGCAAAGTTCACATCATTAAAGAAAACTGATTTCGTTGTTGTTGTTGTTGTTGTTGTTGTAAGATTTATTTATTTATTTATTTTATGTGAGTACACTGTAGCTGTTTTCAGACAGATCAGAAGAAGGCATTTGATCTCATTACAGATGGTTGTGAACCACCAAGCGGTTGCTGGGAATTGAACTCAGGACATTTGGAAAAGCAGTCAGTGCTCTTAACTACTGAGCCATCTCTCTAGCCCCCTTTCTGTTGTTTAAAGACAAGGCATTTATAGCGATTAGCTATAGGAACCATGGAACACAATTGTATTGCCTGAATAAAATTGTTACTGATTTTGAGAGAAGAGAAGCAGATCCCTTCTCAGGCCAGCCTGACAACTGCACTGATCTGTGAGCACAAACGAATACTTAGAACACCTGGACAACATACACCGAGAGGAGGGAGAGTCTTCTGAATACTCGTCCCTAGACAGGATACCTCAATCAAATCCTTCCCCTGAGAGCTCAGGGAACCCTGAGGAAGAGGAGGCTTAAAGAACACAAGAGCCATGGAGAGCTTCCAGCTCAATTTTTCCACGTCCTGCAACCTAAGCATGCAATGTCTTCAGCAATTCGGTCTTACCATCTGGTTTTGGCATTCAATAATAGCCTTTATGGTTTGTGCAGCCTCAGAGGCTTCCACAGTCAAAAGCTTGTAAGGATGCTATCTAGTCCTACACTGTGATTTTCACCTACGTCTCTCTACTTAAACAGGCATTTGATGGGGTACCTGTTTCTACCCATGGAGGGTCCTTTCTGGCATCTGTGAAGATATCCCCAAGATTCATTGTGGTTGTCACCAGAATTCAGTTCCGTGTGGTGGTAGGACTAAGATCTTCACTTCTTTGCTGTCAGGGAATACTGTCATTTTCTGGAAATGTTTGCATTTTTTAAGTTCTTCAGTTGTTAATAAAGCCAGCAATAACACATAGAGTCTTTCTCAGGCCTTGGATTGCCCTTACCTCTTCATTGACCACATCCCTCTATTTCCATCCTCTCCTGTATCCCATGCTTTCTTGCCTGTGTTAAACAGCTCATGGGATTACACTATGTGCACATCCGTAATGCAAGATACTCTCTATCCTAAAGTTGTTGGGTAGAAACCTTAATCAGCAAAGTCCCTTCATTCCCACACCCAGATAGGTGTTTGACTTTATGACCATGAGACAAGAATGGGATAAATCCCCGTGGTTGGGGTATAGCTTTAAAAGTCTTCCAATCACAGCTAATCAATTCTAAGGGTGTTTTTTTAAGAAGTGTTAGGCAAATGTTATAATTACTCAAAATGTACCTACATATTAAAGTGATAATAAAACACAGACTGCATGTATAGTGTAAGGATTAAATGACAGGAAACAAGGTTTTTAGCTCAGTTACTAGTAATAGATACGTGTTGTCTCTTAAGAGTAAATATTTGTTGGCAACAGAGTACCATTAATGCTGTCAGGGATTGGTGCTTGCCCTTGGGATGTAACTCAAGTTGAGCTAGTTATTGGTTCCCTCAGACTATAGTCTGTCCCCAATCCCTGCATTTCTTTCTTTTCTGTTGTTGCTGTTTTTTGATTGTTTGATTGTTTTGTTTTTGGATTTTTGTTGTTGTTGTTGTTTACATTTCAAATGTTATTCCCCTTCCTGGTTTCCAGGACATGAGCCCCCTACCCCAGCCCCCTCCCCTTCTTCTATGCGAGTGTTCCACCTCCACAACCACCCTCCCTTCCCGCCTCCCATAACATTCCCCTACACTAGGGGTCCAGACTTGTCAGGACCAAGGCTGCTCCTTCCATTGGTGCCCAAAAAGACCATGTGCTGCTACATGTGCAGCTGGAGTCATGGGTCTGTTCGTGTGTAGTCTGTGGGTAGTGGTTTAGTCCCTAGGAGCTCTGGATGTTGGTATTATTGTTCTAATGCGGTTGCAAGTACCTTCAGCTCCTTCCATCCTTTCTCTATTTCCTCCAATGGGGACCTGTTTCTTAGTTCAATGTTTTGCTGATAGCATTTGCCTCTGTATTTGACATGCTCTGGCTGTGCCTCTCAGGGGACAGCTATATCAGATTCCTGTCAGCATACACTTCTTAGGTTCATCTATCTTATCTGGTTTTGGTATATATGGGCTGTATACCTGTGTGGGGCAGATTCTGAATGGCCATTGCTTCAGTCTTGGCTCCAAACATTGTCTCCATATTCCCTATTATGAATATCTTTATTCTCCCATTTCAGAAGGAGTGAAGCATCTGCACTTTGGTCATCCTTTTTCTTGACTTTCATGAGGTCTGTGGATTGTATCTTGGGTAATTCGAGCTTTTGGGCTAATATCCACTTATTAGTGAGTGCATACCATGTGTGTTCTTCTGTGATTGTGTTACCTCATTCAGGATGATATTTTCTACTTCCATCCATTTGACTATGAATTTCATGAAGTCAGCTGAGTAATATTCCATTGTGTAGATGTACCACATTTTCTGTATCCATTCCTCTGTTGAAGGGCATCTGGGTTCTTTCCAGCTTCTGGCTATTATAAATAAGGCTGCGATGAACATAGTGGAGCCCGTGTCTCTTTTGTATGTTGAGGCATCTTTTGGGTATATGCCCAAGAGAGGTATAGCTGGATCCTCAGGCAGTTCAATGTCCAATTTTCTGAGGAACCTCCAGACTGATTTCCAGAATGGTTGTACCAGTCTGCAATCCCACCAACAATGGAGGAGTGTTCCTCTTTCTCCACATCCTCGCCAGCATTTGCTGTTAGAGGTGGAATTATGTTTGTGTGTGTCTCTCCTCTTTTGGTTTCATTGCAAGATTACTTTCTTGCTTTTTCTAGGTTGTAGTTTCCCTCCTTGTGCTGGAGTTTTCCATCTATAACTCTTTGTAGGGCTGGATTTGTAGAAAGATATTGTGTAAATTTGGTTTTGTCATGGAATATCTTGGTTTCTCCATCTGTTAATTGAGAGTGTTACTGGATATAGTAGCCTGGGCTTGGATTTGTGTTCTCTTAGGGTCTGTATGACATCTGCCTAAGATATTCTGGCTTTCATACTCTCTGGTGAGAAGTCTGGTGTAATTCTGATAGGTCTGCTCTTATATGTTACTTGACTTTTTCCCTTATTGCTTTTAATATTCTTTCTTTGTTTTATGCATTTGGTGTTTTGACTATTATATGATGAGAGAAATTTCTTTTCTGGTCCAATCTATTTGGAGTTCTGCAGGCTTCTTGTATGTTTATGGTCATCTTTTTCTTTTTAGGTTAGGGAAGTTTTCTTCTATAATTTTGTTGAAGATATTTACTGGCCCTTTAATTTGGGAGTCTTCACTCTCTTCTATAACTATTATCCTTACATTTGATCTTCTCATTGTGTCCTGGATTCTCTGGATGTTTTGGGTTAGGAGCTTTTTGTATTTTACTTTATCTTTGAATGTTGTGTCGATGTTTTTTCTATGGTATCTTCTGCCCCTAAGATTCTCTCTTCTATCTCTTCTTGTATTCTGTTGGTGATGTTTACATCTACGACTCCTGATCTCTTCCCTAGGTTTTCTATCTCCAGGGCTCTCTCCCTTTTTGCTTTCTTTATTGTTTCTCTTTCCATTTATAAATCCTGGACAGTTTTGTTCAATTCCTTCACCTGTTTGGTCATGTTTTCCAGTAATTCTTTCAGGGATTTTTGTATTTCCTCTTTAAAGGCTTCTACATGTTTACCTGTGTTGTCCTTTATTATTGCTTCTCATCCTTTTGGCTAAGATCAAGTGTGTTGTCCTATATTTCTTTAAAGGAGCTATTTATTTCCTTCTCAAAGTCCTCTATCATCATCATGAGATGTGGTTTTAAATCCAAATCTTGCTTTTCTTGTGTGTTTGGATATCCAGTATTTGCTTTGATGGGAGAACTGGGCTCTGATGGTGCCAAGCAGTCTTAGTTTCTGTTGCTTAGGTTCCTGGGCTTACCTCTCGCCATCACGTTGTCTCTAGTATTAGCTTGTCTTGTTGTCTCTGACAGTGGCCTGACCCTCCTGTAGGCCTGTGGGTCAACACTCCTGTAGACCTATTTTCTTTCAACCACATCTGGGAACAGTAAGCTGCTCCTGGTTTTGTGTGATCTGAAGCCTCCAGGGGGGTTGCTTGGAGCAGAAAAGTTGGTTTTACCTCTGCTCTCAGGTTTGTAGGCACTCCTGACCCCTGGCTTTTAACTCTCCAGGCAGGCAGAAAATCGAAGGGTCCTGCCCCTAACTTCTCCTAGGTCCCTGTGCCCATGGGGCACAGATGGCACTAGGCAATTTCCTCTTGGGCAGGAATGTGGGCAGTAGTAGTTGTCTCCCCTGAGTTCTCAGGGTTGTCTGTACTTCTGAGGGTCCACCTCCTTCTGCCCACAGGATTTGGGTACAGGAAGCTATGGAACCAGTTCAGTTCAGTTCCAGGCACAGGCAGAAACCAGCCGGTTCCTACTCCTGACTGCTTCTATATTCCTGTATCCAGAGGCCACTAGGCAGGTTCTTTTGGGCCAAGAATGTGAGAAGTGTCAGTCTCCCCTGAGCTGTCATGATTGTCCATACTTCTGAGAGTCCAGCTCTCTCCCCCATGGGATTTGGGTGCCTGCATTTCTTGTAGACAGGATAAGGATCCAAAGTTTTGTCAGTAGGTTGGTATCCTTATTGCTTAACTGGGTTTCCCGCCTACCCACAGGAGGCAGCCTCCCCAGGGTCCATAGCTCCAATATTGTGGTCACAGCTAAGTATATCCCCATTGATTTGTGGGTACCTTCCCTATCCCAGGTCTCTTCCTATAAATATCCCCTACTCTCTCCTTGTAACTTGCAGATTTCCATTCATTCCCATGGCCTTAAGCCATCCCCCTTGCCCCTCCCCACAACTAACTCCAACCCCTCTACCACACCCCTCTCAATCCCTTCTCCCACTCAGTTCCCTCAGTGAGAGAAGAAGCACCTAGCCTTGCAGAGACTTGAAGTGCCAAGATGGGAAGATACCCAGCTCTAAAACCCCATCTGCTCGAAGGAGAAGGGGGAGAGGGGTAAAGAATGTAGAAGGTAGTGACCAGAAGAGTGCAGTGAGTGGAAGGTAAAGTGAATACGTAAATATATATATGTATATAAATTTTAAAAAACAACTAAAGTTCCTGTCCTCTAGGTAACAAAGACATTTGTGCCCTCACAGATCTGCATCCTTCCCACCTCTTTCTGAACACAGTCTCAGGAAGACTATTAATCAAAATCCGCAGCCCATTCTTGGACATTGGTGAGTGTAATATCTAAGCCAGCAACCAGAATCCTTACAGAATCTGAACTTCGAGAGGAATAACTCAAGTTGTAATTGACTGATACTATCTGACACACTGCTAAAAATGGCATAAAAAGTAGTACACATGGAAAACAGAGTTAACTCCCAAACAGTGCTTCAAACTGCAGAGCATTACTGAAAGAAATAAAGACAACCTAAAGTAATAGAGAGCTATATTATTCCTGGATCATGAAACTCATTGTGCAGAGCATGTCAATCTCCCCCACATTTATCTCTGTAGACACTGAAATATTATAAAAAAACTAACAGATTTTCTATATAAGTTGGCAAGTTAAAGCCAATTTTCAGATGAAGAACCTACAATATCTTAAACAATGAAAACAAATGGAAGATTTACACTCCTCAATCTCAAGGATCAATCTCCACTATTCCAAACCATGTGGTACTTACTCAATTATAGCCAAGATAAAGCTAATGCTTGGCCTTGAAATCATGTCACTAAATCTGTAAAACTGTTAGATGAAAATATGTTATGGTTTTGTTTTATACCCCCCAAAATAGGAAGTCTACGCTATGAAAGTCATAGGTTTCTGCCCATTAAAAGAGAACATCGCAACAATGAAGAAGCTAAGTAAGGCAATATATGTTGTTAAGAAAAGATCATTGTTCAAATGTGTACATAATTCCTACAGAGCTGGGGAAGTAACTCAACAGCATAACACTTACCTACCAAGTACCAGGACCTACTTCAATCCTTAGCACTAAAAATAGAAAATTAAGACACTAGGTATAAAGGAGAAGTAGAGAGAGGAGAAAGAGACAGTTTGAATAAGTTATAACAAAAGATGTGAAATAGTTAATAGGCACATTAAAAAGTGTGCAACATCACTAGTCAACAGAAAGGTGCAAACTAAAAACTGCAGTGAGATATCATCATATGCATGATTGAACAGCTGAATTTTAAAAACAACAATGCCAAATATTATGTACATCCTTTATAAAGGTATTGGATTATTTCCTATAATTTTAAACATCGTTACCCTATAACCTAGAAATTTCATTCATAGATACATACCGGCAAAAGGAGTTATAAGGTGCACTCATAGGAACTTATTCACAAATCCAAAACCAGGGAAGGAAGTCTACATTCATCAACAGGATGCATTCATAAGTAAGTAAGCTGTGGCACAGTCACAATACAGACAAAAAGCAACAGACTGATATTAATATAGGAACTCAAGCATAAACTTAAAGCAGAGAGAAATGGAAGACTATATTTTTATATGATTTTGTCTGTGCAAGCTCAAGAACAGGAAAAGTGAATACCCAGTAGTAAAGGCCATACAGTGCTTGCCTGGAAGGGCAGGAGTAATGCCCCAAAACATGCAAGCAAATATTGTAAATATTCAGCAATTTTGTAAATATTCTCCATTATGATAAGAACTAAGCTTGCCGGGGTGGGCACAAGGTGTTCTAAATTTATCAGGCTATAAATTCAAGATGTGTAAACTTAACGTGGGCAAATTAACAACCCCCCAAAATATTAGCTGATTGGTAAAATTTGGGGGAAAGAATGAATGCCACTTAAACCTGTAATTTCTAACCTTATGCGACTTTATAGCAAATATTTCCAATTTTAAAATTGCATTTGCTCTCATCACCAATACTATTTTTAGCATTATATTACTCCCACACTTCATTAATGCCAATTTGATTTTGTTCTTTGTACTGTTTAACAGGCCTCTAGCTAAGCATCTTCTTCTGTGGTATGCATTACACAGGCACTGTACTAAATTTCAGTGAGTGGGCATTTCTAACTCGAATTTCATGGTGTAAAAATAAAGGCCTTGTTATTGACTCTGAGAACCATGTGAACAAATTAAACACAGCTTAATAGCACAAAGGGGAATGATGGGGACACTTGGAGCTTAATAAGGTGATCCATGGGGTTCATTAGCACAGGCAGAGCTTATCAGAAGAGGTCTCAGAACCTAATTAGCTGAACCCCCGTCAAATAGATGCATTTGATTAATATGACTCCATTCTGAGTTTAAACATCAACATTAATTAGCCCCATAATTGATAGATTTCCCAGCCATGTGAGGAACATTCATCATACTACTCAAGAAAGATCTTTTTCTTCTTCCTATTACATGACAGGTTCTCCCTGGGTAATCCAGACTGACCTCAAACTGACACTCTCCCAGCCTTCCTTTCAGGAGTCCTGAGATTATAAGTACACACCACCATCTACAACAAGATCTATCTTAATAAGCAAGGCCTTTGAAAAATGAAAACCTTGGACCGGTGAGACAGCTCCCTGGTCAAAAGCTCTTACCATGGAAACCTGACAGCCTGAGTTTAATCCCTGGAACACGTGGTTAGAAGGACTAACTCCCCAAAACTGTCCTCTGATATCCCTGCCTACACAGCTGCATGTACACATGCGCGTGCACGCGCACACGTACACACACACACACAAAGAGGAGGAAGAAGAAGAAGGAGGAGGAAGAGGAGAAGGAGGAGGAGGAGGAGGAGGAGGAGGAGGGGAGGAGGAGGGGAGGAGGAGGAGGAGAAGAAGAAGGAGGAGGAGGAGGAGGAGAAGGAGGAGGAGAAGGAGAAGAAGGAGAAGAAGGAGAAGGAGAAGAACAACAACAACAACAATTTACAATTAAATTTTTAGTAACAGAATTTTCCTTAAAAGTGTAAACTTATATAAATTTAAATCTTTTCTTGCTTTTCTTGCACAAATATTTCCCCAGGTGGGAGAAATTAATTATTGCAGACAGTTAGCCAGCCCAGAAATGGCAGAGTTGCATTGTTTTTCTCTTGCTAACTGGGTTGCAATATCTTTACCCACAGTTAAGTTCAGCCTTAACTACTAGACCCAGCTTCGTCATCTCTCATGAGAGGACCATACCACCACTACAGTATAACTCCCAAATAGTCAAGCACATATCGCTCATGCAAATACAAAGCACATAGGTGTTAAATACTTCATCCTGTCCATTCATGGATGACCCTGTGAGTGTTATGACTGAGTAAAAGGAAACGCATGACAAACACACATAGGCCACTAAACTAAATCTTCCCAGAGATACAAAACTGCTGATTTTGTTATAAATCATATTTGAAGTTATCTTTACTACCTCAGAGAAATCAACTGTACCCCCACAGGACAAAATGTAGTTACACCCATAAAGAGAGGAGTTATATGCCTCTCAGAGAAGAATCATTTGTGATGATGACAGGTTTTGCAAGTTAAAATGGATCTCCATGGAACTATAAAGTGGCCTCATCTAGGAGACGCAGCGTGAACTACTGCCGATTAGTCAAATCTAACCCAAAACCAGTTTTTGTATAGCCCATAAAGTACTGATGACTTTACATTTTAAAAAGGATGTAAAATAAGAGCAGAAGAAAATTCACTGAACGTTATGTGTGTTCATATATACATGTATATATGCATATATACATACATAACACACACACAGGATATATACATATATGCATACCCTGTCAAATCTAAAGCATCCCCATCTGCTTTATTAAGGCAGCCTTCCTACCCAGGCACAGTCCATAGACAACCTGAATCTCTATAGACCTAGATCATCCACAAAGAATCTGCCCCACGACGTTCGCACTACGGTGTAATAAAACAATGATCTCTGGGGTTGGGGATTTAGCTCAGTGTAGAGCGCTTGCCTAGCAAGCGCAAGGCCCTGGGTTTGGTCCCCAGCTCCGGGAAAAAAAAAAGAAAAACAATGATCTCTTTTGCCTTTTTCAAATTTGGGGTAATTTTTCTTCACATACTCGTCCAGGCTTTCTGCCAGAACTGTTGTGAAGGGTGACTTAGCTAACAATGTAGCCTGTAAACTCTGGAGTCCCCCCACGGTATAGGGAAGTACTCAGCCAAAAGTGCAAAGCCAAAGGAGTTCAGAGTGAACGTCCTCGGGGTCTAAAAGGTTTCTAAGGGCATCTGCTAGTGGTTGACACTTGATTCTCAGAACACTGAAGTAAGGAGAGTTACCTCCAGGAGCTGTACTCCGTCTTCACTCTTGTGGGGCTTTATGAGAAAATATGCACTTCGGTTTTTCCAGATTAGTTCATGAATCATACAAGTTGGACACTTTACAGAGTTTTGGTCTTTTTTCCTCTTTCTTCTTGTAAAGCTACTTAAAGGCTTTCATAATGACACTCCTGCCTTTCCCTTAGCCCAATTACAATGCCATCATTTTGGCCTTAAAAGGCCATTTCTCTGAAGACTTCCTGAAGCTATTAGTGTGTTTTCTAGAAAATTAATGTGATTAATAAATTTATTCAGCCTTTTCTGCCTGCCTGCTACAAGACAAAACTCCATCTAGTAATACGTGTAAACCCCACTCCAGCTTTAGAAAGTACACCAGTGTGTCTCCACGAGTCAGTGTCTTGGTATCTACTAATGTCCCACTGGCTATGAACACTGTGCCACACATTTTAGCAGATGAGAAAATAAGAATACTTATCCATGTTCCTTAAAACTGAAAGCCATTTAGAAAGTATAACATACATGCATGTGTGCAGACACACACACATACACACACACACACATGTGCATATAATGTATACCTATGAACTATGAAGTTCAAACTATGGTGAAATTGATAGCGGTCATAATATAAAATTTCACTCCATGCTTATAACTCCATAAAGTTTTAAGCATTTGTATAATTTTTGGCAAGTATCTTTTGCAAACTACCATTAAAAAACAATATATTTTATATGGAGTATGAGTTTTGTGTAGATTGAGAAGGTGTTTCCTTTGGGCTTCTAGAAAGTGTTGAAAGGAGCCAAGTGTGGTGGAGCATATCTTTGATCCCAGTACTCTGGGGGCAGAGGCAGGGGGATCACTGTGAATTCTAGACCAGCCTGATCTGCAGAGTAAGTTCCAGGAGAGGGAGACCCTGACCTAAAGAGAGAGAGAGACAGACAGACAGACAGACAGACAGACAGACAGACACAGACACAGACACAGACACAGACACAGACAGACAGAGACAGAGACAGAGACAGAGACAGACAGAGACAGACAGAGAGACAGAGAGACAGAGACAGACAGAGAGACAGAGAGTATTTAGAAAGAGGCACATTTCCTAAATCTGACTGGGACTTCCAAAAATGTCTGTAGCTTTGACAGGAGGGATTAGGTGAAGGCACAAAGGCAGAAACCAACCATCCAATTGGCACATGAATGAAGCTAAAGCCAGGAATCCAGTCAGCAAACATTACTTCCCAGCCTGGGCCCTGCAGTACAAAGTAAGTAAAATCCATCGTCCTCTCAAGGAGCCTCAAATATATCTGAAGAGCCTCATAGATAAAATGGAACCACAGCACAAGAAATACGGCCTCTCATAGAAATGTAATCATTGTTGATTGTCTTCTAAGCTTACATACCAAATAATGCAAAACCTCAGTGTACACACCGATTATCAGTTATTGTCCAGGAATCTGGGCAGTCAGCCAAGAGTTTCCTGGTCAGATCCAGAAATTTCCTGGATGTAAGAGTGTTCTAGGAGGCTCATGACTGGAAAACTCACTCCATTGAATCCATTCATTCCATTGAATCTTAGTTCTCCTGCATTTTTAACCTGGGTGTTTCTGTGAAGATATCAGATATATACATTTTTTAATCAGAGAAGGTTGGTGTTTCTTTTTTCTTTTGATAAGATAACATAATTTTCTGGAGAAAGTAATATCATTTGCAAAACATTTTAAGACCAGTGGAATTACATCCATTTGTGCTTTGGGTATGCTTTACAGTGTGTAAGCTACCGTGCCTAGCAAAATTTCTTTCTTTTTTTTCATGAATAAAATCAGCTTTATGTTTTTAATTTATTTTTATTGGTTATTTTATTTATTTCCATTTCAAATATTATCCCCCTTCCAGGTTTCCCCTCTGAAATCCCCCTTTCTCATCCCCCCTGAATTAGTTTACCCTTAACAGTAGGAATCATATGGAGAAAAGAACACAGAACAAATTTCCAGAGTTAAATACAAAATGACATCAACAAAGTATTGCTCGAGGATGACTCTTTCAGAGACTACAGTTTTAGTTCTCAGAAATCATGTCCTCACAACTGCCTATTACACCACCCCAAGGGAATTTGGCAATATCTTCTGGCCTTGTGGATACCTGTATTCATTCATAATCACTAACCTCTTCCACCCTACAAAATAGAAGTAAAATTAAAGTAAATCTTCAATAAAATAATGAGTTAGGAAAATGTCAGCTTCCATGATGGCCACAGTTGATAACGGCCTTGATTTTGAACTCCAGGGAAGACCAAAAAAATGAAACGTAGTGAATTTAAAGAATTAACTCACACAAACTAGAATTCTACTTCAAAGACATTCTATCGAGACTGAAAATACTTGGGGTGTCATTGTGTGATGACTCAGAATCAGTAGAAACCCTCGCTGTACTTTCTAAGCCCTCCTTTCACATCATACGTACTAACCTTGTTGACCAAAGAAAATTGCATGAGAATGGAGAGACAAGGAGGAAGCAAAATCGTCTCCTTCTTAAAAGGGAAGAGACTCGAAACTGAAGAGCAGAACTTAAGTGCACTGCAGTCATGGAGGTAACTGAGACAGAGATGAAAAACTCCAAGTGTTCACTACATGGCTAATATGTCTGCGTTCATCTTGGAGCAGCTAAAGGAGCTAAAAAAGGACCCTGAGGAGACTTTTGAGGCCTTGGATGATGCAATCAAATAGGCACGAGAAGCGATTGGGTGCTGGTTCTCCAAGAGGCATTTTGAGATGATTCCCAAGAGACAGACTATGTCTATGACCCGGAAGAATTTCAAAATGTGCTGTTGTCACTGTTCACGAAGAAGGTCCATCAGGCAGGACCCCAAGGAGTCCCCTCAAAATGACCCTGGACTCCCCGAAGCTTTGGAAACCTTGAGGAATCTCAGGCTCTCTTCTGGGTACCGAAGCAGAGCTGGCACGTCATAGGGTTTCTGACTTTTCAACTTCCTTGTTGGGGTAGGGGTCTATTAATTGGGATTGGTGTCTACGAAAGGTACATTAATAACAAAGCTTGCATTCATAGAAATAAAAGGGAAGAGACTCAAGGTCACAAGACCCAGAGTGTAAGAACATGGTAGGAGAGACAGATGTTCCTACAGCCTTCTAGAGGCAATATGGAAAACCAAGAATATATGGGCAGAATATTAAAATAAAAACAATCTAAACACAGGATGAATATTTGAGAAGCTTTACTACCTCAAAGTCCCAAGAGTACCTTTTTCTAACTATTTTCTAAGCCACAAAGACCTCTGTCATTCAAAGCCGTAATATAGTCATAATCAATAAACTGTATTGAACCTTCTCAATGGATCATGCCTGTCCTAAGCACATCACATGTGCTAACTCATTTCTCCATCTCACAAAGCTAAGACATGTATAATTATCCCAGGGGTGGATGGAAAAACTAAGAACCAGAGAGGTTTAGCAACTCGTTCAAGATGGCAGTCAGAAGTCAAGCCCTCCTGGGATCTTTTCAGGCACACTACAGAAATCAGTTACGCCCCCTTGTCTTGTCTTCTCTAGGTCATGGAATGGCTTTCAAATAGAGATCATTTGGGGCTAAATGTAGACACCCAAGAATTAAAATTTCAGTATGTGAACCACCAGGAGTAAATTACAGCACGGGTCAGCCATGAAATTGCAGCAATGTATTTTTAGGCCCACTGTTTACTCAGACAGGGACTATTAGTTCTCCTTTCCCTGTGATATCGGATTTGGAAATTGCTTCCTTGGTTCAAAAAGTGCCCGAGCCATTTGTGTTATGTCAGTTGCAAAACAAATTCAAGAAATCCCAAGGAATCTAATAATCATGTGTCAACCCCAGACGAGGCCTACATTTTTCATCCTATGAATAATGCATTTTTAATGAGACCATTTCACTTCTCAAATTTGAAAATGGTAGCCTGCATGTCCCCTCCTATCTCACTCTTGTGCTCCGTGTGGTCACTTGCCCACCTTTGCTAGCAACTTCAGGATGCACGGATGAGAGACTTCAAGCAGACAGGTATAAGCGTTCAGGGTCAGTCGGTACTCATTTGCCATCCGAAAAAGCTTTCTATCTTCAGAGAGAGCTCACATTCTCACTTACTGCAGCTCGTTTGCTTGCCCTGCTGGAATATACAATTTCCCATTTGTTCCAGGTGCTGCCTTCCATCGATGTCTAGCACGGGGCAAAGCGCTCAAACAATAAAAGCTAGTCTTGCCTCAGTAATCTTGTCAGAATTCCTCAGCAGAACCTCTTACGTGGCCCACTCTTCAAAGTGACATAACATAACAAGCAATGAGCCATTGAGCAGTTCAGCTGGAAATTCGAGCTTGGGAAGTTTATCTTTAAGCATTGCTATCCGTGGGTTTTTAAATGTAAGGATAGAAGAAAAGAGCTTTCACTTGTAACCTACACTGGAGTGGCAAGAGGTTTCAACAGACATCAAAATGCAAGTCTACTGATTCTTGCTAACATCTTTCTGGAGTATTACATGGAAGAAGAGCCAAAATAAGAGAGAGAGAGGGGGGGGGGGAGGGAGGGAGGGAGGGAGGGAGGGAGGGAGGGAGGAAGAAAGAAAGAAAGAAAGAAAGAAAGAAAGAAAGAAAGAAAGAAAGAAAGAAAGAAGGAATGAAAGAAGGAAAGAAAGAAAGCAAAGCCCGTTGGCTACTTAGGGGCATGATGGGAAATGCACAGCAATCAATTAGCAATGTCTGCTGTTACAACAGGGATAGGAGTAGCAGCCTGTGTGCCATCATGCCTTCATTCTTCCCAAAGCCATAAGTTGCCCAGCATGTTTTATGATTCATATGAATAATTTCTAAACTGTCTTTCAATAACTGATAAAACCAAAAGGTAACTGGGTACCAGCATCTTTCCAAGATGGATCGCTGTTCAGAAGGATTGAGAGTTCTTTGCAAACAGCCTAAGGAACCTCTACCATGCTTACGTATTTATTGTTCCAACCTGGGCTCCATAAAATTGCCTTCGATGGATTTCTCTCTAAAAATAAATAGTTGCTCTTTCCTATTCCTGCTGAGAGTGTAGGAATTGAATGCTATAAAATGACCACATGTCTATGTCTTTCCACCACCCCAGAACCAAATCAGTGGCACATGGTCAGCAGCACTGACGAACTTGCTCAATAAAACCAACACAGCCCTGCAGCCTGAATCCAAGGACCGCGTCTGATCATTAGGTAGAAATTACTGCCTTTCTTGTCTGGTACCTCATTAAAGCTCAAAAATAATAGCTGTCCCACTCGTTAGCATTCATTCTGCTGTCTCCCCTTATCACCCTGGAGTGCTTCCGTAAGGAAAACAGCATTATAGATTGTTGTCAGCAGAGACCTAGGAACAAGTGGTGTTTTGTTCATTAAAGAAAAGGAAAAGAGATGCCCATCACTATTGGACCAAACAGCTCTTGTCTTCTCTGTTGAACTCTGCACAAGAGAAGGAAAAAGGTTGGTCATACCTCCTCACCTTCTTTTCTTTTCCTTTACTTGTGATGTTCCTTCCTTTTTACATCTCTCAACCTTCCTTTCCTTTGTATCTGTGCTTTGCTTTTTCACTGTGATTCTTTCCCTTGTCTTCTTTGCTTCTCTATCTTCCTTTGTTTTTCTGTTCCCTGGCTAACTATTGGCGGGTAGAATAGCTTGGATGAAGTGCTCCCCCATAATCCCTAGAGCATTTGAGCACCTGGGCACCAATTGTTGGCTGTTTGGTAGCCTTAAGGGGTGTGGCCTGTTAGAGGAAGTAAATCACTGGAGGCAGGCTTTGGGAGGTTAAGGATTACTTCAACTTTGCATTTTCTGCTTTGTGCTTGTAGATGTAAGCTCTCATCTTGCTGCTTCTGGTGCCAGGCCTTTAGTTAGCCTTCATGACCTTAAGCTCAAATAAAATCTTTCTCGTGTAGATTGCCTTATTCATGGTATTTTATCACAGCAATAGAAAAGTAATTGATATATTACTCACTAAGATCCTAGTTCAACCCAGTATATACCAGGAGTTCCTCATCACACCTCATCAGACACCAGATCATTTCCAAATAAAGAATTCTGTGGTTAGAAGAGAGGAGAGGGGCTGGAGAGATGGCTCAGTGGTTAGAGCACCGACTGTTCCTCCTGAGGTCCTGAGTTCAAATCCCAGCAACCACATGGTGGCTCACAACCATCTGCAATGGGATCTGATGCCCTCTTCTGGTGTGTCTGAAGACAGCTTCAGTGTACTTAGATATAATAAATAAAAAAATTTTTTAAAAAAAAAAAGAAGAGAGGAGAGGAGACTAGACAATGGTTATCTAGCTTCATCCCTGACTATGCTGACACACAATAAAAGAAAACTCTGTTATACAGAGTTATACAGTTCCACTCCATAACGTATAAACTATAGCACAAGGAATATTTAGACACAGCTATTTGTATATAGTCCCAGCACTCAAAAGGCTAAATCAGGGAGACTGGGGCAAGTTTCAAGACATCCTAAGCTGTGAATTACACCATGTCACAAAAAACAAGAAGTAGAATGTAATAAATAAAGCAACTTTGATCCATATACTAGTTCATTTTCAATAGGATTTTGAAAAATATTTCATAAATCACTAGCCTTGGCCTGTTTGAGCCAAATTCTCAGCTTATGCTGTTTGCCTCAGAAAAACAACCCAGTATACTATGACTTAAGTGGGCACATTTTTTTTTATTAACTTGAGTATTTCTTATATACATTTCGAGTGTTATTCCCTTTCCCGGTTTCCGGGCAAACATCCCCCTAATCCCTCCCCCTCCCCTTCTTTCTGGGTATTCCTCTCCCCACCCTCCCCCCATTGCCGCCCTCCCCCCAACAATCTAGTTCACTGGGGGTTCAGTCTTAGCAGGACCCAGGGCTTCCCCTTCCACTGGTGCTCTTACTAGGATATTCATTGCTACCTATGAGGTCAGAGTCCAGGGTCAGTCCATGTATAGTCTTTAGGTAGTGGCTTAGTCCCTGGAAGCTCTGGTTGCTTGGCATTGTTGTTGAAGAGCCCCTTCAAGCTCTTCCAGTTCTTTCTCTGATTCCTTCAACGGGGGTCCTGGTCTCAGTTCAGTGGTTTGCTGCTGGCATTCGCCTCTGTATTTGCTGTATTCTTACTGTGTCTCTCAGGAGCGATCTACATCCGGCTCCTGTCTGCCTGCACTTCTTTGCTTCATCCATCTTGTCTAATTGGATGGGCCACATGTGGGGCAGGCTCTGAATGGGTGTTCCTTCTGTGTCTGTTTTAATCTTTGCCTCTCTATTCCCTGCCAAGGGTATTCTTGTTCCCCTTTTAAAGAAGGAGTGAAGCATTCACATTTTGATCATCCGTCTTGAGTTTCATTTGTTCTAGGCATCTAGGGTAATTCAAGCATTTGGGCTAATAGCCACTTATCAATGAGTGCGTACCATGTGTGTTTTTCTATGATTGGGTTACCTCACTCAGGATGATATTTTCCAGTTCCAACCATTTGCCTACGAATTTCATAAAGTCATTGTTTTTGATAGCTGAGTAATATTCCATTGTGTAGATGTACCACATTTTCTGTATCCATTCCTCTGTTGAAGGGCATCTGGGTTCTTTCCAGCTTCTGGCTATTATAAATAAGGCTGCGATGAACATAGTGGAGCATGTGTCTTTTTTATATGTTGGGGCATCTTTTGGGTATATGCCCAAGAGAGGTATAGCTGGATCCTCAGGCAGTTCAATGTCCAATTTTATGAGGAACCTCCAGACTGATTTCCAGAATGGTTGTACCAGTCTGCAATCCCACCAACAAAGGAGGAGTGTTCCTCTTTCTCCGCAACCTCGCCAGCATTTGCTGTCACCTGAGTTTTTGATCTTAGCCATTCTCACTGGTGTGAGGTGAAATCTCAGGGTTGTTTTGATTTGCATTTCCCTTATGACTAAAGATGTTGAACATTTCTTTAGGTGTTTCTCAGCCATTCGGCATTCCTCAGCTGTGAATTCTTTGTTTAGCTCTGAACCCCATTTTTTAATAGGGTTATTTGTCTCCCTGCGGTCTAACTTCTTGAGTTCTTTGTATATTTTGGATATAAGGCCTCTATCTGTTGTAGGATTGGTAAAGATCTTTTCCCAATCTGTTGGTTGCCGTTTTGTCCTAACCACAGTGTCCTTTGCCTTACAGAAGCTTTGCAGTTTTATGAGATCCCATTTGTCGATTCCTGATCTTAGAGCATAAGCCATTGGTGTTTTGTTCAGGAAAGGGTGGGCACATTCTTAAATAGGTCTTAAAATCCACTTATTATGATTGGTTTTAATATGAACTTGTCACAAATTAGAGTCACCACAGTAGAGAGCCTCTACAGAAGAATTGTTCCAAGAATCTTAATTAATGTAGAAGGACTACCCCAAAAGTGAGTAGCACTTTTGATACCAGCCTACGTGAAAAGGAATCTGGCAAAAAGAAGATGTTTACCTTTCACGTGATTAAGCAAGTACCACCATTGGGGTACTCCTTCCACCAAGCTGATTTACCCTACTTAGCAGTAGCTAAGTGTTCAGGCTTCTGTAACTGACTGTGATCCAGTTTCATGGCTCTCCAGAAAACTTCCACATTTGCAGCACCAGACTGGGACTGTTGAGGCAACTGGTCTCATGAACAGGGTAGTTGGTCTTTCCAGTATGAAATAGCTACTGTGTTACTATTCCAACTCTGAGGCACCAGCCTCAAGGGCCAAGCAAATAACAGGTCCTCAGCCTCTGGAGTGTGAGACATGCTGTTGATACTTTAATCTAGGCTGGTTTCATAACATCTTTATACATTTTTCATTTTACTTCTATTTCTCTAGAGCAATAATTCTCAAACCTCCTAATGCTGTGACCCTTTAATATAGTTCCTCGTGTTGTGGTGACCCCCAGACATAACATCATTTCATTGCTACTTCATAACTGTAATGTTGCCACTGCTATGAATCATAACGTATATATCTATATACAGGATATCTGATATGTGAACCCCCCCAAGGGAGTTGTAACCCACACATTTGGAAACACTGTTCTAGAGAATTCCTGATTAATACACCATTTTCATCAACCTTGAATTTCTATCCATAGTTAGGCAAGGGCTCCAAGGAGAAATTTCACAGTCCTACAAAGTACATCAGTTCCTCTTTCTAACGGATTCATTTCTTATTTCCTTGTTAATTTCTTGGGCTCAGTAAACCACATTTAACTTCCCTGAAAAGGAGATTTAAGATAAAATTCTGATCTATGCTAAGCTTAACTATTAAAAAAAAACAACACTTTCATCAGTGATCATCTTTTTTACTAAATGTCAAGATTTTTACATAATCTCTTTTAATGTTCACAACAGTCTCCTGATATAGGATCCTGTTTATGCTTATCAAACTGAATAGAAAAGCCTAGATATATCAATTCACCTGGCCAAGCTCAGGCAACCAACAAACAGTAGAGCCATAGTCCTGACAAGGCAGCCAGCCCCAAGCCCTTGTTCCTGATATGGTCTCCCTTTAAACATCTGTAAATGTGTCTGGACATGGCTACATGGAGCCACAAATGCAAGGAAATACCCATTTGTCCTTCTAAAATCAGCTTAATTCACTCTGTGTGATTATCTTCCAGTTGCGTCCATTTTTCTATAAATGACAGAACTTTCATTCCACTGCATATGTGAACTTCATTCTTCCCTATCCTCCTCTGCTGTTTGACACCCAGGTTGTCCATGACTTGGTTATTGGGACAGTTCTTTGATACACACCAATAAATTGTGATAAGCTGAACTGAGGGTACTTCTATGAAAATATTTCTCATGCTTGGCCTGACTGGATCACTCTCCACAAAAGCCTGCTCAGCATAGGGCCTCTTTTACCTTCCATATCGCTGTGACCATACACCAAACAGGAACAACTTAAAGGAGGAAGGATTTGTTAGGGTTATAGTTTCAGAGAGTTCAGTCCATTGTGGAGGAAAGACACAGCAGAGCCACCCAGGCCACACCATGACAGTTCAACAAACAGAAGGCATAACAGGAAGTTGGCCAAACTCAAGAACCCATCCCCAGTGACCTACTTCTTCTATATAGGTACATCATCCTAAGATCTCCACGACCTCTCAAAATAGTGCCAGCAGCTGGGGACCAAGCACTCGTTAAGTCTATGAGAGATATTTCACATTCTGTCTACAACACATACATTTGTGTCCAAATTCTACTTCATTTTTTACTACACCCTCCGTTTCCCCATCTAAACTACAAATACCTCCAGGATCAAAATATTTCCTTCTACTTCATGCCCAGAAAATAGTCTCACACCAGGCCCTGCCAATCGAAGCCTCCATGGGAACCTGCTAATTTTAAATGGCCAACATCTATTTCTGACTGCTAAAATGGCACCTCCAGGAAAGGGACCAGGAGTCATCTTTTTAACCCATTTTATCATGTTCTTATGAGGAACATTTTAAGTGTATGAATAACTATAATATCTCAAACAGGCTTAAGCAATTTTCTTAAAATTGTAATGAAGCACACACCTTTGTTTCAGGACACAGAGAAATCAAACTGGAACCAGGTTAGACCCTTCATCCCTGCTAACTAGCCCTCATATTGCCAGAAGCTGTTACTCTCTCATGCTGCAGGGGAAGAATCGTCTTACCCAGCTTGTTCCTTGTATGCAATAATACCAATCACCCAGGTAAGGTGAGCTCACTGGTGTAGTAAGGGTGCAGTGTGTTAGGGGGTTAACCATCTGCTTTCTGACATCTATTACTTTTCCCATCCATTGCTTTCAAACCCAATCAAAATCCATGTCAAAACCTGGTTGAAAACCCTTAGTGCAGGAGCTTCTGATGTTTTCTGCTAGTAGAACATGATAATACTAGTCAAACTGACTATATTTACAACCATGGATTATTGCTGCTCTCACCTCTGGTCAGAGAAACTTCCTTTTGCTTTGATCAGAGGTGACTTCATAAATGATCTAAATACTGAGAATAAATGACTGTTGAATGCCCAGCCACAAAAGTGACATTTTCAGCATCATCTCCAAGGTTCAGAGATCAACTAGGCAGAAGGGCCTGAAAGAACTGGAGGAAGGAGGGAGTGGGCGTGGAATGCTGGTTTCCAGGCACAGTATGGCTGCTCCACCTTTGAACTTGCTCAGTTGTGTTCACCTGCATAATATCACTACAAGACTGGACCTACCCATGGGAGCAGGAGTGGCTGATGGGATTCCATTCCTGCCTGAGTATTTATATACAGTAAAGACTGATAGGGAAGAGAGACTTTTTTTTTTCTTTAATGGGTGTATTCACTCACACATGCTTCTGGAAACAACCCTAGAGAAACTCCTCAGGTCTTACACATACACAAATGGATATGCACATACAACCAAGACCAACTAGGAAAAAGAAGAGAATCATCTCAAGTGGGAAGGATATGAGAGGGTAATGGGGTGAACATGGTTAACAAGCTATGTATACATGGATCAAAATGTCATAAGGAAACTCATTGTTATAAATAATTAATATCTGCTTTTAAAAAACAGAGGTAATGAATCTGAGAAGGAATTGGGGCATGGAGGAACTAGAGGGAAAGGGAGAGAAAATGATGTTAATACAGTATTCATATATGAAATCCTAAACAAACTCATTTTAAATTAAGAATAAGATAAGAAAAATAGCATCTAAAATGTTTAAACTGAAAAAGAAAATGGCGGTGAAGTCTAATTACAAATATTTTGCATGCTCACAATGCCCGTCCCCTTCTGCTTCTTATGGTTTCTGTTAAAACCACAGGTCTGGGTGGCCCTGTTTTGACCTCACATCACTAAGACCCAGGACTGGTCTTTAAAATTAAGAGGCAGAGTCCCGGAACAGAGATGGTATAATTTTCCAGTAGAGGTAGAAAGACAAACCCATTAAAACATCTCAGGGGAATGTAAATTGTGCTGAATGCTACAATGTAAATATATGCAAAATGCTCCCTAAATTCTGCAGAGGAATTTGGTAAAGCTTCCCTAAGGAGGTTAAATAGATTGATTGAATGATGAGCTGGCACTGTAAGGAATAAAATTGGGGAAAGCTAAGCATGCTTGAAAGCAATAAGAGGTAGAACCCATAAAATACCTGTTGTTGTTTTTAAGGAACTCTATATTACTATCAGTAGCTAATGAGCTTCCAATTACATGAATTAAACATTCTCACCAGGCCCTGCCAATAGGTATTCGGGGCCAGATGCAACAAGAGGAATTCAGCAAGACATGTGTGCTTATATTAAATGATCTCCAAAGCACATTTTTTAAAGAACAAGATGCAGGAATACATGAAGTGTATGATTCCATTTGTGCTTTTAAAAAGACACAACATCTAAAAAGTCTTTAATATTTTTCTTTATTTCTTCCCTGACCTGAGATGGCTCAGCAGTTGAAGACATTGGCCACTCTCCACAGGGCCCAAGTTTAGTCCCAGAACCCACAAAGGCAACTCACAGCCGTCTTTCACTCCAGTCCTAGGGAATCTAAAGCCCTCTTCTGGCCTCTACGAGCATGCCACACATATAGTACACAGATATGCATGTGGGCAAAATACCATATACATAAAATAAAACAAATTTTTAAAAAGAATGTAAGAACCAGTGGATAGGACAGAGTGCTGTGAAATGCTCTCTTCTGAACATGATAGGCCACGAACTCAAAGAGCTATGGTTACCTACACAAGACCTGCACAAGAATGGGTCCTATCAACAATTCATCATGGAAGGGCAAAGGAGTCATGATGTCCCACCATCCCCGAGGGACCACAGTTAATGGTGACAGGGGAAGAAGTGTCACTTTCTTCAGTGGAAGAACCACTGATGTCCCAGTAAATAAGCTCCCAACCATTCTCACGAAAGCCACTCTAACTAAACTCAGTGGGTCACACACAAAAGGAACCATACAATAGGAGGGGGACTTGTTGCAAAGAAGGGGTTTGTTGGAAGAATGAGGGAAGGTAGAATGTGACAGTGAGAGAAAACGAATAAAATCCATAATATGCTGCAGGAGACTGTCCAAGATTAAGAAATAAGAAGCCATTAATGTGTGCATGGGTATACACTCACATGGAGACAAATGAAGAAGGAAACTGTGAACATACACTTGTCCAAAGGCAAGAATACTTGAAGAAATGTGAATAAAATATGCTTGAAGGGTGCCTGGAGAGAAGCAACAAAAGTACATGTTTTACTACATGAAATTTATAGCGATAAATTAATATGCACATATTAATCATTTTCTTAAAGTTGGTTAATAGTTTAAACATGTCGATGTGCAACTGAATGAAAGGAAAATTAATCTAAATGTCATTGTAGGTTGGGTGGTGGTACCCGCCTTTAATCTCAGGACTCTGGAGCCGCAGGCAGGTGGATCTCTGTGAATTTGAAGCCAGTCTGTTCTACGGTACTAGCTCTACACAGACTACCAAAGAATCGTGTCTCGGGGGGACAAACAAAACATGCCATCGCAAAGAATGAGTTCCCTCTCACATGGAAAGTGACCCATCTCTAAAATGTCCAAATGAAAGCCGGTTGATTGACAGGCTAGATGATGTAGACACACAAAGACATGGGTTTACAGCACTGAGATCAGGGGCCTTACGTGACTTTTTGAGTGTTCAAGGCCAAAGGTTCAGACTCAATCTACAAAATGAAGGAATTGCCATTGGACCTTCTGAGTTCCAATCAATCAATAGGCTCTCAGAGGCTATGCAAGTACCAGTGAGCGGAACTTGTATCAAGTTCAATAGAACAAGTCACCAAACCCACAATCTCATTAACATCTCTCCGCCCATTTTGAAAATTCCTGAATGCACAATGAGTTCACATGCATCCAAGAGTTATTAACCTTTGCGCACATTAGCAAAGATGACTAAAAGGAGAAAAGATTTGTTCTCTCTCAAAGTTTCAGGACATAATCACCTGGCTTCACTGTTTCTGGGTACATAATGTGGTAGGGAGCAAATGGTAGAGCAGGTCAGCTCACCTTTGGCAGACAAGGCACAGAGAGACAGGAGCAAAGGCTCAAGACAAGCCCTCAGGGACCTCCTTCCCCCAACCTTGCCCATCTGCAGACTGGCCAGCTCTGACTACATCAGTGGAATGATCCACCCATGAGGTTAAAGCCTTTATACTCCAGTCTTCTCTGACTCTCTTATGTTGGAGACAACGCTTTCAACACATGAAATCTTTGGGAGGTGTTTCACATCCAAACCATAGTAGAAAATAAAGTTTTATTAATGAATACACAAAAAGTCAAAAGTATTATTTTTCAACAGAGGTGGCCAGAGAAACTGTTTTCTTTCAGAGGACTCTTTTTTTCTGTTAAAATTAGGTTATACTTTATTGTCTTCCTTTAGCCCAAGGAGCAAGTCATCTCCTCCTTTCGACTCTTGCAAGGTAATGTTGCCTTCATACTATGATCTAGTACCTTCCTTAACAAATTTCCTCTAAGGTCCACAATGTCAGATAACCCACTGGTGATGGAATATGTGGCAACACACTTTGCCACCAGGAGGACAAATAAAGACAGGAGCATTAATCAAATTTGGAAATAATTTTTTTAAAGAAGCACTGAGATCCAAATAGATCAGTTCATGAATGATGAGCAGCCCACAGTATCAGATATTAGAATGTGAAAACAGGAAATCCTGGTGCCTACACTATTCACTGACTACACTGAAGTGACAACTTCCAGACTTGAGAGCACATGTGACCTTCAAATGGGCGTCAATGTCAATGACTTACTCATACTTCCATTTTTCTGTCTATCCTGAACAAGAATCTTCAAAGAACTATAAGTGTATCAATTTGGTATAGTCCCTAGGGTTGCTCCAGTGAGCACTGAAGACAGATTGAGTGTTTGTGGCTAACAAGATGCTTACTATGCATCTTCTGTATATGAAAGTCACCTTTGAGAATACAAAGTTGGATATTTCATCAAAGAAAGGAATTGTCTTTTGTTCTCCCTACTTCTTGGCTTCTCATACATTTCTTCCATGAGTAATGTTTGCCCACCCCACCCCCAGTATTTCAACTCATCCTTCTAAGCATATGTCCTCCAACACCATCCCTGGTCATTTCATATCTTTCCTCTTTGACAGTCTCCTAGTGTTCTGTGACCACTGTAGGTGCCATTACCATCACTACAGAGCAGTTATGGCATATACTCCTCACTTTCTCTCCTAGAAGGAAGGATCTTGTGTGCTTGCTCAGCACCTCTCTCCCATATAATGTCTAATATTTACAAATGAAGAGATAAAAGATAATGTGTGATATCACGTTGGATTTATCAGTTTTCTCAAAAAAAAAAAAAAAAGACTGTTCTGGATTAACTAGTGCACCTTAATCCAATGGCATGTATATTTATGAAAAAGAGAAGAAAATGGGAAAGAAAAAGGAAGGGGCCAGGAGAAGGTCCATCTGAAAATAGAAAAATGCTACTATAAGCCAAAGAACACTGTACGCTAACAAGCTACCACACATTGAAGGAATAATGGTCAGCTTTCATAATGCCTGCGCTAATAAAACCAGAGAAGATTTCAGTGCACAGTCACATGACTCTTTTGTTTGGAACCTATATTAGTTACTTTTCTGTTCCTGCGATAAAACACCATGACCAAGGCAATCTATAGAAGAAAGGCTTTATTTGGGGTTATGGTTCCAGAAAATTGAGAGCCTGTCATGGAAAGAGGCATGGCAACATGGTAGGCATGGTGTCAGGAACAGAAAACAGGGAGCTGAAATCTTGACCAGCATGAAGCAGAAAACACAAGCTGGAAGTGGGGTAGAGTCTCAAACTCTCAAAGCCCACCTCCAGTGACATACTTTCTCCAATAACACATACCTCCTAACCTCCTCAAATGGTGACAGCAACTGGAAACCAAATGTTCAACTGCCTGAAAATATAGGAGGCATTTCTCATCCAAAGGTGAGACAACACATCATGGCAGGGGGAGTGATAATAAAAGATTACACGCCTCGTGCCTGGGAAGTGAAAAAGAGGAAACTGGAGGACAAGTTCCATGATCCTCTTCAAGAACACATCGCCAGTACATGGAAACCACCTCTCCCTCCTCCTCCTCCTCCTCCTCCTCCTCCTCCTCCTCCTCCTCCTCCTCCTCCTCCACCTCCTCCTCCTCCTCTCCTCCTCCTCCTCTTCCCCCCTTCCCACCCTCCTCCTCTTCTTCCTCTTCTTCCTCTTCTCCCTCCTCTTCCTCCTCTTCCTCTTCCTCCCCTCCTCCTCTTCCTCCTCTTCCTCTTCCCCTTCCTTCTCTTCCTCCTCTTCCTCTTCCTCCCCCTCCTCCTCTTCCTCCTCCTCTTCCTTCTCTTCTTCCTCTTCCTCTTCCTCCCCTCTTCCTCTTCCTCCTCCTCTTCCTCCTCCTCCTCTTCTTCCTCCTCCTCTTCCTCCTCCTCCTCTTCTTCCTCCTCCTCTTCTTCCTTCTTCTCTTCCCCCTTCTCTCCCTCTTCCCCCTCCTCCTCCTCCTTCTCCTCCTCCCAAGCCTTACGTCTTCCACTGTTTCCCAATCATGCCAAATTAAACCTTTAACACTTGACTCTTGAAGGGCATTCAGGACTTAATCCGCACCACTTCCAGAGTCTTTGGAGACAGCATGTCCTTGCCAACACCTTTGTTTCAGATTTTCACACTGTGAAACTGATCTGATAACAATTCAAGTCTCGGACTTTATATCAACTTTTATCAGCAGCTCCATAAAACAAATGCAGATATGGTCTCTGGATTGAAATAAACTAATTTAAGAGACAGTACATTAAGGCTTTGTAATATCTCTACACTTAAAAAACACAACAGGAATGCCCAGTGTTACTAAATACTGTATGAATTGAATAGATTTTAGATACCAGATGTCCTGGTTGGTTCAGGGTTTTTTGTTTTGTTTTTGTTAACTTGACAAAAGCTAAAGTTGTCTGGGAAGAGGAACCTCAACTGAGAAAATGCCTTCATTCAGATTGACTGTATACAAGTAGAGCATTTTCTTGGTTAATTCTTGTAGTGGGGAGGACCCAGCCAATTGTGGGTTCTATAAGGCAGGTTCTATTAAAAAGTAGACTGTACTAGCCATTAAGAACAAACCAGTAAGAAGCATTCCTCCATGATCTCTGCTTCTGTTTCTGCTTCCAGTTTCTTATCCTGACTTCCTCAATGATGATCTGTAAGAAGTAAGATGAACTGTCTCCCCCTTTTCAAAGGAGAAGGGAAGGGGGCAACAGGCTGTGTGAGGGTGTTTGGGAGGAGAGGGGGGCTTTGATCAAGATATAAGGGTAGATTGATGAATTAATGAAGGCAAAAGAAAAGAAAAAGATGTAACATAAAATAAACTCTTTTCTCCCCCAAGTCGCTTTGGGTCATGATCTTTATCATAGCAATAAAAACCTAAGATGTCAGACATTAATTAATTCAGTAAATCAAATCCATTGATGACCACTTGCTACAGGTACTGAGAACCCAACAACGAAAACAGCGGGCATATTTCTACCTTCATAGAGCTTACAGACTAGGCAGAAGTTACAGAATTCAGAAGCTCTACAAAGGTCAAGCTAATGAAGAGAAGCAATGAGTCAGGGTAAATATATCTATCATTTTCAAACTTTTGATAAAACAAGGATACTGATATGTATTCTTATTTTGAAATATCAGCACAGGTCTGAAAATATAACTCCATAGTAAACCATGTACCTAATATACACAAGGCAGAATTTTATGCCCTACACTCAGACTTGATTTGAAGAAAAGTACAGAAAGAGGTAAAGACTAAGACAAACTAAAACACATGCCCTGAGACAGGTGACATAGGGAATAATTTAGTAACCTTGGACTCCACTTGATTTGGACTCTATACATACCTCTCTTCTAAAGCTCATATCTTCTTCTGAGGCTCATATCTGTACATGCTAAGTCTTTACTTCCTCTCTAAACACTGACTACCTCTAGTAACCTGTTAGCAATCTAGAACCTCCCTATACCTGCATCAAGCCATAGGCATACAGCTTTATGGCTAACAGAATAAGTTTCTTCTCCCCTTACCAACCATCGAATGTATATTCTAGTAAATGACACTCTGCTTATATTCTGGTACAAAAGTAGGAAGGCTGATCTGGCCTGGACTAGTTCTGAATGCATAATGCATGTACAATAATGCAAAACTGTATCCTCGAGTGAACTTTTAAGGATAGTCCTTATCTATCATCTTGTGCTTGAGCATAATTGGGTGTGTATGTGATTAAAATCAGATGCATTATGGGAAAACACATTCACAAGAACCAAAGACCTATATAATCATAATCCAAGCTTGTCAATCAAAATTGAGAGCAAGCTGAACTATGCCCCTTAGTATGCAGCCCCTCCTTCTCTTGAATTCCATAGAAGGAAGACCCAATAACAGCCCTTTAGTATCTTCATTCATGTGTCCCTCTGTCATTCTTGACAGTGTTTTCTTTTCTGACTCTGCTTTGAACAAAATTTCTTTGATAGTTTGCAAATCTGTGTATGTTTATTTCGATGCCTAGAATAACACACCAATGAACAGAAACACCTAGTCCAGACAGTGACCTTTTACTACTCTTAATATGCCCCTAGCTGACAGTATTCATTAAACTGTCAGTCACTACCAACTGAACATGAGAACACAATACCATCTAAGTTTCTTTTTGAAAAAGAAAAGTAAATCCCAGCACTTATTGTTTTCATTGCCCTTTCACTCACATAAAATCCCAAATGTTAAAAATAGCCATAAAATAGACCAGGGTACCTCATCCAGACCCTCTACCTCCAAAGCCTCCTGCAAACAAAACTTTTATCCACCAGCTATAATTGTCGTCTCTGAGGCTTACTCCTGAATAAGCTCACCCTCTTCACTTCTTTCTGAAACCAGGCTGGCTGGTTCAACTCAGCTGTTCCAGCTTAAACTCCTCTGCAAGCTGATTCAGTCTGGCTTCTTTTAGTTTCTCACTGAATTGACCTCTGCTTGACCTCAGACTAACTCTGGCAATTTGTTCTAATCTTCTGGCTCCTTCTTATTCTCTGGTTTCAACTGCCTCTGCTGACCTGCATGGAACTGCATGAACTCATGAACGAACTCAACTCCCCTGCACTGCATCTATGGCATTGACTCTCAACTGACTTATTCCTGGCCGAGTGAACTCACTCTCTCTCCTGTGTGGCTCTTTAACAGATTCTCTCTCCTGTGCTATTCTCCTGAGAGCTGGGTATATTCTATCTCTGACTCATTCTGTCAAATCTTTCTCTGACTCATCACTTCATCTGTCCCTCATTTAGATGTCACTTTCAAACATGGGTACTTTTTTCTACAAACTAAATTTACCTTAGAGGTGTGTACTAAGGGCATGTATGTATTCCAACCAGATCATACTGTACTGGAGCATGTCTGCATTCTAGTTGGATCACATAGACCTAAAAGGTCTTTGGATGTGACCCCTTGCTAGAGCAGTCATGTTGCTTGATTTAAATTCCTCTACAGCCTCTAGTTCATATAAAAAGAGAAAGGTTCTCTAACATTTGTACCCTTCAAAGTTCATATAAGAAAGCCCTAACCTCATGTCTTAGTTGGGGTTTCTATTCCTGTGATGAAAACACCATGACAAAAGCAAATTAGAGAGAAAAGAGTTTATTTGACATACACTTCCACATTATAGTCCATTATTGGTAGAAGTCAGAACAGGAACTCAAGCAGGGCTGGAACCTAGCAGTGTTATACCCAGTTTGAGGGAACCCAAACAAGTCACAAACGTGGAGGCAAGAGCTGAGGACAAGGCTATGGTGCTGTGTATTGACTTCCTCCCCACAGCTTCCTCAGCCTGATTTCTTATATAACCCAGGACCACCAGGCCATGGATTGTACCACCCACAATGGGCTGGCTCTTCCCATCAATAACTAATTAAGAAAATGTCCTATATACTCTATATGCCTATTGCCCAATCTTATGTAGGTATGTTCTTAATTGATGTTTTCTCCTCTCTTTAACTTGTTTTAAGCTGGCATAAAACTATCCAGCACTCCCTGGTAAGGTGATACATTCTTTAAAAGGATAATTCATGTTAAAAGAGGGCATAATGGTAGAGCTCAAATCCAAGAGGACTGAGACCTTTATAAAAAGTGGTAACAAAGTCAGACTAATTCTTAGTCTGCTCAAGCTTCTACAAATAACCACAGGCTAGGTAGTTTACACAGCAGACAATTAATTTCTCAATGTTCTTGCAGTCCAAGATGTGGGTGCTATCAGAGAAAGTGCCTAGGGGAGCTCTACCTGGGTCCTAGACAGCTTCATTTTCCCTGTGAGCTTGCACACCCTGTCCAGTCATGTGCACACGGAGGAGCGTGAGCTTTCTGGTGTCTCTTCTAAAATTAATTCTATGTGATCAGATGCTGTCCTATAATCTCATCTCACGTGAGTCATTTCCTAGAGATCTTTCTTTGAAATAACTGTACTGGGGGTTAGTTTTAACATATGAATTCAAGAGATCACACAGACCTTCCTAAGAACTTGGCCAATTAAGAACTCTGCAGAAGCTATGGACCCTACACTAGACCTAAAAGAGTGGAGACTGTATCGGGAAAGAGGTGTTGCAAGGTTACATAAACAATATCTGCCCCCTCTTCATAATGCTCTGACCACAAAGCAAGGTACGAGTCCACCATTTACCCTTAGGAACTAATGAATTTACTGGCATTTCCTACAGAGCATGAGTGAGGGCGTACTGGCAGGAGCATGATGGGTCACCCTAAAGCAGCCTCATCGTCACAATAGACATGCTAATATTGAGAAAGGAACATTTCACAGGGTCCCTCTCTCAGACAAAGAAGTCAACTCAGGGCTGCTGAGAGATGGGAGAATTAGCCCCCTGATTGACTATCGAATACAAAGTAGCCATATACATATACATATACATATACATATACATATACATAGCCATATACATAGCCATATACATAGCCATATACATAGCCATATACATAGCCATATACATAGCCATATACATAGCCATATACATAGCCATATACATAGCCATATACATAGCCATATACACATACATATACACATACACATACACATACACATACACATACACATACACATACACATACACATACACATACACATACACATACACATACATATACATATACATATACATACCTAGAGCCATATACATTCAAATGACAAAACAGATTTGGCAGATATTATCCTATTTCTGCATGCATGTGAATGCATATATATGTAGCAATAGTGATCGACAAGCCTTGAGAGTGGAGAGGCATGAGAGGGGTTGGAGGGAGGAGGCCTGGGAAGGAGATAGAAGGAGGAAAGAGACAGGGGTAAGTGATGTAAATAAATTTTAATTTTAAAAATGTATAAAAGCATTTAAAAAAGAAGAAAATCCATAAGATGTATACTTAGAATAAAAAAAACAGCGATGGTTTTAAAACAAAGTTAAAATGCAGGAACAGTGGGGGAGAGAAGGAAGAAAACAAGGTTTGCTTATGCGCTCGCTTATTTGTAGCTCTAACATCCTGAGATGCGCTGGGAGTTATCTCAGAAGCTGAGGGTGCAGCTGTGAACACTGCAGGCAAAGCTCCATCCTCAGGACACCTCGATGCCAATGAAGGAAGAGAAATAATAAACAAAAGTATGTAAGCCAAGCCTGATGACACACACAGAGGTGTCTGTAATCTGAGCTATTCAGGAGGCTAAGGCAGGTGACTCACAAAGTCAAGGCCAGCCTGGACTAGTGAGAGCTCAAAGCCAAACTCAGCTGTCATACCGAGTTCATTAGAGACCAGCCTAGACAAAGTAACCAGATATTGTCTCAAAATAAAGAAGTCTATAGCTCAGTGGTAAAAATGCTTGCCTGATATACACAAGGTCCCAGGTTCAATCCTGGTACTTCAACCTATATAATCTCTCCTGGACATTGTGAGGGGAAAGACAGACTTCCCTTTAGAATTATCTTGAACTTCTCTAAACTGAGGTGACCTTCAGGCAAAGATGAGAAGAAAGTCAGATAGCAAACCATGTGACCACACAGGGAGGAGTTCTACAAGCAGAGCACAGAGCACATGCAAAGGCCCTGTGGGATGCATGTAAGAATTTTAAGAGTGGTCCACTAATCTCCATGTCCTGATTGGTAAGTCCATGAGTACCTAGGCTATAGAAAAATTTCATCTCTAGACAAGATTACTAGGCAAACTAAACATGGTAGAACTTATAATAATCACAGCACAGGGGAAGCTAAAACCAAGGAATCTAGGGTTTGAGGCTAGCCTGCACCACATAGCAACAGCCAATGTTTAAAGGAGCAGGTGGTGGACTTTAATAAGATGGTCCTAACCTAATCGTGAGGAGCCTGTAAAAGCAGAGATTTTCTCTGGCTAACAGCAACAGAAGGGAAAGGAGACCACAACACATCCTTGTTGGCTTAAAGATGGAGAAGGCCTTCTGATAAGGAGTCCAGATCTCTAGGAGCTGAGAGGCTCTCAGGTAAGGCACTGCACTGAAACTAGGTCCTCCAACCACAGAGAACTGAATTCTGCCAATGACCTGACTAAATTCAAGACTTAGGTTTCTCCCAGCACATCCAGACAAACACCCAGCTCAGACAGATGACACTTGAATTTTGACTTTGGCAAACTAACCAGAGAACAGAGCTCATCTGTCCATGGGAAACAAGATCTGGGAAACAAGATCTTAATAAATGGGTGTTGCTGTGAGACACTGTGTTTGTAGTCACTTATTAAACAGCATCAAAACAAAACAACAACAACAACAAAACAATAGAAATAACATGAAGGTCATCACAGCAGGAGGAAGGTCAGCAAGAGAGGCCTGCTGGGATAGCAAAGAGCAAAGACCACCTGAGACCAGACAAGGCTTTGCTTTCACACTAAGGTCACTCGATTTTCCACTGAATGAGGTTCAAGGTTTGACACAAACAAACAACAAAATTATGGCCTTTATTTGTCATGCCCCCCCCCATGTGTCTGTCTGTCTGTCTGTCTCTCTGTGTGTCTGTCTCTGTCTCTGTCTCTCTGTCTCTGTCACCACCCCTTCACACATGCACACACACACACACACACACACACACACACACACACATCACCACCACCACCACCACCACCACCACCAGTCACAGCGGCAGCAGCAGCATTAACCGATGCTGGATGTACATACAGATAGAGAGAATAACTCCATCAGCGGTGTAACTGCTGACCTCCAGAAGCACTGAGAAATGCTTGATTGTAAATTATTCAGTGGCAGCCTGCAAAACAGAGAGCATCCGAAGTTGAGAGATGGAACATAGCATCTACAGCAATAAAGGAATGCTAGCGTCTCTAAAAGATGGGCAGATCCATCAGGAAGGGTCCCATTAGGCAGGGTGAGCTGCGATCCACGTGTCTCTCCGCTCCCAAAGCCAACACAAAAAGCACTTTGCAGCCATTGTGTTGCTTGGACACACACATCCATGCTTCACAGATTTGGCCTCTGGAGTATATGACGCTGTCCCCCACACCATCCTGGCGGTTGATTCACGAATGATTAAACCTGATGATTACCCAGGGCAGATAACTTGATTGCTAATAGAGACTGGGGTGGGGAGTGACTTCTGTTGGCGGGTGAGTGCTTTGTCAGAAACCGCTTCCCAGGGGTAGTTGGCTGGGAGAGACTGGAAAGTTGACTAAGAAGCCCCATGGTGGGAAAAATTAAGCTGAACACCCATGTGATAATAGCAGCAATAGAAAGAGAGGCAGAGCCTCCACCCACGCACCAAGTCAGAAATACCTCAGGTATAATTAAACCCGGTTCCAGAATTTAGCACCTTTTTGTAATAAGAATCTTTGCTTGAAGTCCTTAGCATTCTGTTGCCTTGGCAAAAACCCTATCTCTTGGTATTTCAGAGGTTTCTGTCCCATTTTCAAAGAAGAGCCCTGATAAAGGAGCCTTGGGAACATACATCTGATTCTGCTGGTGCTTTACTACAGAGTCCTCCTCTGTGAGGCTAACTTCTTCCTTGAAAGAGATTTTGCAGTCCTCTGACTGCCTCAGCTTCTCTCTGATGGGTGTTTCTTGTCTCCTCCTCACCAGTAAACCTTGAGTAGACCACACCATGCTAACCCAGCAGAACACAGCGAAGATCTCTATGTCAGTGACGTTTGAAGATGAGCCCTTGGCATGTCTACTGCTTATCCCTGAATGTCAGGGTTCTTTTATTTATTTATTTTTTATTGGATATCCCCTTTCCCAGTTTCCAGTCCATAATAAACCCTCCTTCCCATGCCATCTCCTCTCCCCCTGCTTCTATGACGACTCCCATCCCACCCCCCTTCCCACTTCCCTGCCTGATGTCAGTATTCTTAACTTAACTTCTTGAACTTATAATTTCTCTTTTATGCTTGTTTGACCCTTCTGCTATAGTACCCAGTTCCAATCTATTTCTTCCATTTCCATTCTTGCTAGTATTTCTCTCTCTCTCTCTCTCTCTCTCTCTCTCTCTCTCTCTCTCTCCTCTCTCTCATTTATCTTTCCTCTCTCTATGTGCTCTTGCTCTCCTCTCTCTCCCCCTCTCCCTTCCTTCCTCTCTTTCCATATCACCCCTATCTCTCTCCCCAACAACCATAGTCATAGACCAATGCTACTGTCTGAAAATGGAAATCATGACTTGAACTCAAAGTGTGGGTGCTTGGCACATGGTGCATGCTGGACAACCTTAGTCATTTTTAATAGGGAGGTTGTGCAAAAGAAAAAGCTTAAAACTCATAGAGGTTATTCCAGTAAGAGAGGAGACATGTACAGGAACAGAATAAGAATGCAAAACATCTAGACGCTGGATGTCCCCCTCCCATTTCTGGAACATCAGGTAAGGCCTCTAATTATAAAAACGTAGAATCTGGTACTTGAGGGTTTGCTTAAAATTAAACCCAATTAAGGATGGCCTACTTGAAAGTTTTAATAGTAAGAAACCCACCTTAATACTGCTCAGCCTTTTATCACACCAGTTATAATTATGATTCATTCAGTAAATGTCCTTGAAGATGTAGAATGTGCTTGGCACTAAGTGTGCTACAGAAAGCAAGAGAAGGACTCTGACATCACACAGTTAAGGCTGTGATGGGGAAGACAGATGACAAATGTATATAATACAAACTTAGGTGTATAGCAGAATGGTCGAATGGTAACAGGGAGACATCTTTTCACACATGACGCGACCAAAGAAGTTGTCCTTAAGAAACTGCATTCAAACTGAGAGTCCAGGATGACGAATAAACAGCAAAATAAAATGGATGTGAGGCAGAACAAGGGCCTGCTCCAGGCAAACAGGATCAAGCTCCCCCCCCCCGCCCCGTACTGAGTTGCTTGCTCTCTGACAACCATTTTGCCACTTATTTAATTTCATCCCACAACCTCCTAAAGAAGGCACGGTCTTTCTAGGAGATAGTGAGGCTCGGAGAGTTGAGGCAAATCACCCAGGGCAAGTGGCAACACTTGAGTGGCAATACTGAGTCATGACATCAGCTACTTTTCTTCATCAAAATAACCCAACATCTGAACCAGGAAATAGGGGTAGGGTGGGATGTGAGAGGCTTCCAGTCCAGGGAAAGGGCCAGCAGCCACGGTGCTAAATCTCAGTGAATCTCTTTCTAAAGAGAACCACAAATGATACAACATGCTAGACGATGTTCTTACACCAGGCACAGTGCCCAACCCACAACACACCACAAGCACTACAGTCTTCGCCCTCCTCTTCTTTTTTTTTTTTTTTTTTTTTTTTTTTTTTGTAGTTCACCTTTTTTTTTTTTATTAACTTGAGTATTTCTTATATACATTTTGAGTGTTATTCCCTTTCCCGGTTTCCGGGCAAACATCCCCCTCCCCCCTCCCCTTCTTTATGGGTGTTCCCCTCCCCATACTCCCCCCATTGCCGCCCTCCCCCCAACAATCACGTTCACTGGGGGTTCAGTCTTAGCAGGACCCAGGGCTTCCCCTTCCACTGGTGCTCTTACTAGGATATTCATTGCTACCTATGATGTCAGAGTCCAGGGTCAGTCCATGTATAGTCTTTAGGTAGTGGCTTAGTCCCTGGAAGCTCTGGTTGCTTGGCATTGTTGTACATATGGGGTCTCGAGCCCCTTCAAGCTCTTCCAGTTCTTTCTCTGATTCCTTCAACGTCGCCCTCCTCTTCTATCCGCAGCTTCCTCTTCCCTCTGCCATGTCATGCACCCAAGGAAATACCCATTTTTCTATCTTGAACCCTGCTCCAAAAGAGAGCAGTAAGTGCAATTATAAGCCTTGAACCTGTGACAGATGGACGTCAATTAAAGTGCATTGAGGGGCCCAGGAGCGGCAGGACCCCTGCCTGAGACACTGCCTGAACCTGAAGGAAACAGACCGGATAAACAGTTCTCTGCACCCAAATCCCATGGGAGGGAGAGCTAAACCTTCAGAGAGGCAGACAAGCCTGGGAAACCAGAAGAGACTGCTCTCTGTACATACATCTCGGACGCCAGAGGAAAACACCAAAGGCCATCTGGAACCCTGGTGCACTGAAGCTCCCGGAAGGGGCGGCACAGGTCTTCCTGGTTGCTGCCGCCGCAGAGAGCCCGTGGGCAGCACCCGGCGAGCAAACTTGAGCCTCGGGACCACAGGTAAGACCAACTTTTCTGCTGCAAGTGACCTGCCTGGTGAACTCAAGACACAGGCCCACAGGAACAGCTGAAGACCTGTAGAGAGGAAAAACTACACGCCCGAAAGCAGAACACTCTGTCCCCATAACTGACTGAAAGAGAGGAAAACAGGTCTACAGCACTCCTGACACACAGGCTTATAGGACAGTCTAGCCACTGTCAGAAATAGCAGAACAAAGTAACACTAGAGATAATCTGATGACGAGAGGCAAGCGCAGGAACCCAAGCAACAGAAACCAAGACTACATGCCATCATCGGAAACCAATTCTCCCACCAAAACAAACATGGAATATCCAAACACATCAGAAAAGCAAGATCTAGTTTCAAAATCATATTTGATCATGATGCTGGAGGACTTCAAGAAAGACGTGAAGAACTCCCTTAGGGAAACACAGGAAAACATTAATAAACAAGTAGAAGCCTACAGAGAGGAATCGCAAAAATCCCTGAAAGAATTCCAGGAAAACACAATCAAACAGTTGAAGGAATTAAAAATGGAAATAGAAGCAATCAAGAAAGAACACATGGAAACAACCCTGGATATAGAAAACCAAAAGAAGAGACAAGGAGCTGTAGATACAAGCTTCACCAACAGAATACAAGAGATGGAAGAGAGAATCTCAGGAGCAGAAGATTCCATAGAAATCATTGACTCAACTGTCAAAGATAATGTAAAGCGGAAAAAGCTACTGGTCCAAAACGTACAGGAAATCCAGGACTCAATGAGAAGATCAAACCTAAGGATAATAGGTATAGAAGAGAGTGAAGACTCCCAGCACAAAGGACCAGTAAATATCTTCAACAAAATCATAGAAGAAAACTTCCCTAATCTAAAAAAAGAGATACCCATAGGCATACAAGAAGCCTACAGAACTCCAAATAGATTGGACCAGAAAAGAAACACCTCCCGTCACATAATAGTCAAAACACCAAATGCACAAAATAAAGAAAGAATATTAAAAGCAGTAAGGGAAAAAGATCAAGTAACATATAAAGGCAGACCTATCAGAATCACACCAGACTTCTCGCCAGAAACTATGAAGGCCAGAAGATCCTGGACAGATGTCATACAGACCCTAAGAGAACACAAATGCCAGCCCAGGTTACTGTATCCTGCAAAACTCTCAATTAACATTGATGGAGAAACCAAGATATTCCATGACAAAACCAAATTTACACAATATCTTTCTACAAATCCAGCACTACAAAGGATAATAAAGGGTAAAGCCCAACATAAGGAGGCAAGCTATACCCTAGAAGAAGCAAGAAACCAATCGTCTTGGCAACAAAACAAAGAGAATGAAAGCACACAAACATAACCTCACATCCAAATATGAATATAACAGGAAGCAATAATCACTATTCCTTAATATCTCTCAACATCAATGGCCTCAACTCCCCAATAAAAAGACATAGATTAACAAACTGGATACGCAACGAGGACCCTGCATTCTGCTGCCTACAGGAAACACACCTCAGAGACAAAGACAGACACTACCTCAGAGTGAAAGGCTGGAAAACAACTTTCCAAGCAAATGGTCAGAAGAAGCAAGCTGGAGTAGCCATTCTAATATCAAATAAAATCAATTTCCAACTAAAAGTCATCAAAAAAGATAAGGAAGGACACTTCATATTCATCAAAGGAAAAATCCACCAAGATGAACTCTCAATCCTAAATATCTATGCCCCAAATACAAGGGCACCTACATATGTAAAAGAAACCTTACTAAAGCTCAAAACACACATTGCACCTCACACAATAATAGTGGGAGATTTCAACACCCCACTCTCATCAATGGACAGATCATGGAAACAGAAATTAAACAGAGATGTAGACAGACTAAGAGAAATCATGAGCCAAATGGACTTAACGGATATTTATAGAACATTCTATCCTAAAGCAAAAGGATATACCTTCTTCTCAGCTCCTCATGGTACTTTCTCCAAAATTGACCATATAATTGGTCAAAAAACGGGCCTCAACAGGTACAGAAAGATAAAAATAATCCCATGCGTGCTATCGGACCACCACGGCCTAAAACTGGTCTTCAATAACAATCAAGGAAGAATGCCCACATATACTTGGAAATTGAACAATGCTCTACTCAATGATAACCTGGTCAAGGAAGAAATAAAGAAAGAAATTAAAAACTTTTTAGAATTTAATGAAAATGAAGGTACAACATACCCAAACTTATGGGACACAATGAAAGCTGTGCTAAGAGGAAAACTCATAGCGCTGAGTGCCTGCAGAAAGAAACAGGAAAGAGCATATGTCAGCAGCTTGACAGCACACCTAAAAGATCTAGAACAAAAAGAAGCAAATACACCCAGGAGGAGTAGAAGGCAGGAAATAATCAAACTCAGAGCTGAAATCAACCAAGTAGAAACAAAAAGGACCATAGAAAGAATCAACAGAACCAAAAGTTGGTTCTTTGAGAAAATCAACAAGATAGATAAACCCTTAGCCAGACTAACGAGAGGACACAGAGAGTGCGTCCAAATTAACAAAATCAGAAATGAAAAGGGAGACATAACAACAGATTCAGAGGAAATTCAAAAAATCATCAGATCTTACTATAAAAACCTATATTCAACAAAACTTGAAAATCTTCAGGAAATGGACAATTTCCTAGACAGATACCAGGTACCGAAGTTAAATCAGGAACAGATAAACCAGTTAAACAACCCCATAACTCCTAAGGAAATAGAAGCAGTCATTAAAGGTCTCCCAACCAAAAAGAGCCCAGGTCCAGACGGGTTTAGTGCAGAATTCTATCAAACCTTCATAGAAGACCTCATACCAATATTATCCAAACTATTCCACAAAATTGAAACAGATGGATCACTACCGAATACCTTCTATGAAGCCACAATTACTCTTATACCTAAACCACACAAAGACACAACAAAGAAAGAGAACTTCAGACCAATTTCCCTTATGAATATCGACGCAAAAATACTCAATAAAATTCTGGCAAACCGAATCCAAGAGCACATCAAAACAATCATCCACCATGACCATGTAGGCTTCATCCCAGGCATGCAGGGATGGTTTAATATACGGAAAACCATCAACGTGATCCATTATATAAACAAACTGAAAGAACAAAACCACATGATCATTTCATTAGACGCTGAGAAAGCATTTGACAAAATTCAACACCCCTTCATGATAAAAGTCCTGGAAAGAATAGGAATTCAAGGCCCATACCTGAACATAGTAAAAGCCATATACAGCAAACCAGTTGCTAACATTAAACTAAATGGAGAGAAACTTGAAGCAATCCCACTAAAATCAGGGACTAGACAAGGCTGCCCACTCTCTCCCTACTTATTCAATATAGTTCTTGAAGTTCTAGCCAGAGCAATCAGACAACAAAAGGAGGTCAAGCGGATACAGATCGGAAAAGAAGAAGTCAAAATATCACTATTTGCAGATGATATGATAGTATGTATATTTAAGTGATCCCAAAAGTTCCACCAGAGAACTACTAAAGCTGATAAACAACTTCAGCAAAGTGGCTGGGTATAAAATTAACTCAAATAAATCAGTTGCCTTCCTCTATACAAAAGAGAAACAAGCCGAGAAAGAAATTAGGGAAACGACACCCTTCATAATAGACCCAAATAATATAAAGTACCTCGGTGTGACTTTAACCAAGCAAGTAAAAGATCTGTACAATAAGAACTTCAAGACACTGAAGAAGGAAATTGAAGAAGACCTCAGAAGATGGAAAGATCTCCCATGCTCATGGATTGGCAGGATTAATATTGTAAAAATGGCCATTTTACCAAAAGCAATCTACAGATTCAATGCAATCCCCATCAGACTACCAATCCAATTCTTCAAAGAGTTAGACAGAACAATTTGCAAATTCATCTGGAATAACAAAAAACCCAGGATAGCTAAAGCTATCCTCAACAATAAAAGGACTTCAGGGGGAATCACTATCCCTGAACTCAAGCAGTATTACAGAGCAATAGTGATAAAAACTGCATGGTATTGGTACAGAGACAGACAGATAGACCAATGGAATAGAATTGAAGACCCAGAAATGAACCCACACCCCTATGGTCACTTGATTTTTGACAAAGGAGCCAAAACCATCAAATGGAAAAAAGATAGCATTTTCAGCAAATGGTGCTGGTTCAACTGGAGGTCAACATGTAGAAGAATGCAGATCGATCCATGCTTATCACCCTGTACAAAGCTTAAGTCCAAGTGGATCAAGGACCTCCACATCAAAGCAGACACACTCAAACTAATAGAAGAAAAACTAGGGAAGCATCTGGAACACATGGGCACTGGAAAAAATTTCCTGAACAAAACACCAATGGCTTATGCTCTAAGATCAAGAATCGACAAATGGGATCTCATAAAACTGCAAAGCTTCTGTAAGGCAAAGGACACTGTGGTTAGGACAAAACGGCAACCAACAGATTGGGAAAAGATCTTTACCAATCCTATAACAGATAGAGGCCTTATATCCAAAATATACAAAGAACTCAAGAAGTTAGACCGCAGGGAAACAAATAACCCTATTAAAAAATGGGGTTCAGAGCTAAACAAAGAATTCACAGCTGAGGAATGCCGAATGGCTGAGAAACACCTAAAGAAATGTTCAACATCTTTAGTCATAAGGGAAATGCAAATCAAAACAACCCTGAGATTTCACCTCACACCACTGAGAATGGCTAAGATCAAAAACTCAGGTGACAGCAGATGCTGGCGAGGATGTGGAGAAAGAGGAACACTCCTCCATTGTTGGTGGCATTGCAGACTGGTAAAACCATTCTGGAAATCAGTCTGGAGGTTCCTCAGAAAATTGGACATTGAACTGCCTGAGGATCCAGCCATACCTCTCTTGGGCATATACCCAAAAGATGCCTCAACACATAAAAGAGACACGTGCTCCACTATGTTCATCGCAGCCTTATTTATAATAGCCAGAACCTGGAAAGAACCCAGATGCCCTTCAACAGAGGAATGGATACAGAAAATGTGGTACATCTACACAATGGAATATTACTCAGCTATCAAAAACAACGACTTTATGAAATTCGTAGGCAAATGGTTGGAACTGGAAAACATCATCCTGAGTGAGCTAACCCAATCACAGAAAGACATACATGGTATGCACTCATTGATAAGTGGCTATTAGCCCAAATGCTTGAATTACCCTAGATCCCTAGAACAAAGGAAACTCAAGACGGATGATCAAAATGTGAATGCTTCACTCCTTCTTTAAATGAGGAAAAAGAATACCCTTGGCAGGGAAGGGAGAGGCAAAGATTAAAACAGAGACTGAAGGAACACCCATTCAGAGCCTGCCCCACAGGAGGCCCATACATATACAGCCACCCAATTAGACAAGATGGATGAAGCAAAGAAGTGCAGACCGACAGGAGCCAGATGTAGATCGCTCCTGAGAGACACAGCCAGAATACAGCAAATACAGAGGCGAATGCCAGCAGCAAACCACTGAACTGAGAATAGGTCCCCCGTTGAAGGAATCAGAGAAAGCACTGGAAGAGCTTGAAGGTGCTCGAGACCCCAAAAGTACAACAATGTCAAGCAACCAGAGCTTCCAGGGACTAAGCCACTACCTAAAGACTATACATGGACTGACCCTGGACTCTGTCCCCATAGGTAGCAATGAATATCCTAGTAAGAGCACCAGTGGAAGGGGAAGCCCTGGGTCCTGCTAAGACTGAACCCCCAGTGAACTAGACTATGCGGGGAGGGCGGCAATGGGGGGAGGGTTGGGAGGGGAACACCCATAAGGAAGGGGAGGGGGGAGGGTGATGTTTGTCCGGAAACCGGGAAAGGGAATAACACTTGAAATGTATATAAGAAATACTCAAGTTAATAAAAAAAAATAAATAAAAATAAAAAAAAACTAAAAAAAAAAAAGACACGTGCTCCACTATGTTCATTGCAGCCTTATTTATAATAGCCAGAAGCTGGAAAGAACCCAGATGCCCTTCAACAGAGGAATGGATACAGAAAATGTGGTACATCTACACAATGGAATATTACTCAGCTATCAAAAACAACGACTTTATGAAATTCGTAGGCAAATGGTTGGAACTGGAAAACATCATCCTGAGTGAGCTAACCCAATCACAGAAAGACATACATGGTATGCACTCATTGATAAGTGGCTATTAGCCCAAATGCTTGAATTACCCTAGATGCCTAGAACAAAGGAAACTCAAGACGGATGATCAAACTGTGAATGCTTCACTCCTTCTTTTAAAGGGGAACAAGAATACCCTTGGCAGGGAATAGAGAAGCAAAGATTAAAACAGACACAGAAGGAACACCCATTCAGAGCCTGCCCCACATGTGGCCCATACATATACAGCCACCCAATTAGACAAGATGGATGAAGCAAAGAAGTGCAGGCAGACAGGAGCCGGATGTAGATCGCTCCTGAGAGACACAGCAAGAATACAGCAAATACAGAGGCGAAATGCCAGCAGCAAACCACTGAACTGAGACCAGGACCCCCGTTGAAGGAATCAGAGAAAGAACTGGAAGAGCTTGAAGGGGCTCGAGACCCCATATGTACAACAATGCCAAGCAACCAGAGCTTCCAGGGACTAAGCCACTACCCAAAGACTATACATGGACTGACCCTGGACTCTGACCTCATAGGTAGCAATGCATATCCTAGTAAGAGCACCAGTGGAAGGGGAAGCCCTGGGTCCTGCTAAGACTGAACCCCCAGTGAACTAGACTGGTGGGGGGAGGGCGGCAATGGGGGGAGGGTTGGGAGGGGAACACCCATAAGGAAGGGGAGGGGGGAGGGGGATGTTTGCCCGGATACCGGGAAAGGGAATAACACTCGAAATGTATATAAAAAATACTCAAGTTAATAAAAAAAACTAAGTATATAAATAAATGTAATCGTTTTAAAAAGTAAAAAAATAAATAAATAAATAAAGTGCATTGAACCTAAAATAAAACTGTAGCTGGCAGTTGGGACAAAGCCATGTCTTCAGGAGTCCAAAAGCTTGGGAATCTGGACTAGGTTTATTCTGTGTAATATCAAAAAACAGGACGGAAGTGAACAAGCAAAGTGAAGGTAGTGGTGCCCCATAGTTTCCCTGATCTGTCTGAACCCCAAGTTGTTCTAAGGGCCTGTTGCCAACTTCTCAGAGCCACATGGACCTGCAGAATTCCTACTAGAGATGGATGCTACAGAGAGTTTTATCCTAGTCCCTTTATCAGATCAACACCTTTAAAACAAATGGTGACTGTCTAGTCCAAGCCATCTTCCATTACAGGTAGAGTTAGCAACCAGTGAGCAAAGGCTGCTGTCAGAAGACAAATGGAACCCTGGTGGGACCCCTGATTGTCCCCAATCAGGCAGATACAAACCAAACCAGAACAAGATGCACCCAACATCATACCCGGGAAACAACATTAGAGTTTCTGCCTGGTGCATTTGTTATTCCTCGGGGCTCTCCCTTACTGGTATGACTTGCAGGTCGGTTCTTTCTCTCCAGTTTGTACCTCTTGTTCTCTCCCTTTACCTCAAGTAAAGTTGGAGGCAGAAAGAATGGAAGGCCGTAGTAAAATATAGATGTAGAAAAAGACATAACCCCAAGACCAAATATTAATGCTGCATCAAGCTTGCTGAATGATTGGAATATCATAGGCTAATAAATCAGTTAGGAAAGGAGAGGAAAAAGGCGATCAATGTGACTGGTATAATTTGCATTTCGTCAGGCACCACTAGAAGCTTGATTTTTATCATTGTTATGAACCTAACAATGATCGCTTCTGATTATATTTTTCTCATTTAAAAACACTTTTCCCCTGTCCCCCCAAGCCACTCAGAGGTGCCCCGTGATTAGGTAGGATGTGGCGAAAAATGCATTGCACCCCCTACTTTGTAGCCTGTAAAAAGAAATGTACAGTGTTCTGGAGCTGTGACTGTTTTTCAGGGGCTCCTGCTGTTTTTACACGGTTAAGAAATTGATTGAAACTCAGACAGACGAGAACATTTCAAAGAATGACCATTTTCAAAGTATAGATTTCATCAAATGAGACATCCAAAAAATTAACTGCAGCCCAATAACTCCCCATCATTTCTCATCCCTAGGCAACTATCTCCTTCCCTTCCCCAAGTCCAAAAGGACAGCAAACAAAGAAACAAAACATACATAGAAAAGACCAATGCTCATGATCATTTTCAAACAGAACCATCGGGCTGGAGAGATGGCTCAGCGGTTAAGAGCACTGTGTGCTCTTCCAGAGGTCCTGAGTTCAAATCCCAGTAACCACATGGTGGCTCACAACCATCTATAATGAGATCTGGTGCCCTCTTCTGGTATTCTTAATCATAATAAATAAATAAATCTTTAAAAAAAAAACAGAACCATCCATCTTGCTGTATTTTTTTAATTTATATCATGTGCTTCGATTACAAAATCTTCTTGTAAAAGTCTGAGAAATGTCCTAATTTGTTGCATCAATCTACTAATGTACAACGGAAGCAACTGTGTTCATACAAAATGACTAGATATGGAATTTTGTTCTGCTTTTACTATTTTATTTATACCTGTATTAGGATATCACTCACATGCCATCATAATTCACCCGCACTAACTGCACAATCAACTGAAACTCTTAGTATAATCGCAGATTTGGTTTTCTTGAGAATAATCACAATTCTGTTGCTCTGAATTGGACTTTTCAGAATGCCTTTTAGCAAAAAATCAGAAGCACCAGTAACCTTGCGAACACTGACCTCAAAGCACCAGTACCTGCTGTTCTTCCACCCCAGCCTTTCTTTGTAACTTTTCACTTTTACCTTTAGAAGAATTCATTCCCCCATTGAAACTCCCTCTGCCTATGTCAGTGGCAGTGAATGCATGATGTCCCTTACTGGAGGAAGCAGAGGTGCAGTGAGTGCATGATGTCCCTATGGGAGGAAGCAGAGGTGCAGTGAGTGCGTGATGTCCCTATGGGAGGAAGCAGAGGTGCAGTGAGTGCATGATGTCCCTATGGGAGGAAGCAGAGGTGCAGTGAGTGCATGATGTCCCTATGGGAGGAAGCAGAGGTGCAGTGAGTGCATGATGTCCCTATGGGAGGAAGCAGAGGTGCAGTGAGTGCATGATGTCCCTATGGGAGGAAGCAGAGGTGCAGTAAATGCATGATGTCCCTATGGGAGGAAGCAGAAGCTCTGCTGTTTGGAGACCAATGCTTTGTTCCCTCCCTCCCCGCCCACCATGTCCCTGACAGACCTTGTTTGGCACCGCTGATCTTTATGAAGCAAATTTTCTCAAGCCAAGTTATTTATAAGAAGCAGCACCTACATAAATTTATAGAGGAAAAGTACAAACTATGTGTAAACTACTGCTCGCTCTGAGCACCTCATACTGCCTCTGGGTGTCTGTATGAATGCATATGTGTATACACATGCATACTGTATACACACTCATACACACACATGCATGCATGCACACACACATATGCATACACATGCACACATGCACACACACAGATCAACTCTACTTTTAGAAGAAGAAAGTGGAGACCGTTGAGATGGCTCAGCGGATAGAAGTTTAATCTCTGAGCCCCACACAAAAGTAGAGAAACTCTCAAAAGTTGTCCTCTGGCTTATACAATAAGCAAAGAAAAGCTTTTTTAAAAAATTAATTAATTACAAAAAGAGAGAGAGAGAGATGGTGAACCAAGCATGGTAACCTAAGCCCATAATCCTAGCACTTGAGTCGCAGAGACAGGAGGACCGTCAAAGTTCAAGGTCCTTCTGGTCAATATGGTGAGTTTCAGGCCAGCGAACAATAATACAGTGAGACGCTATCTGAAATTTAAAAAAAAAATGAGTATGTTTATCTTTTCAATCTGTGTTTCATTTCTTCTCACTGCAGGCTTCTCAACCTTCTGGAAGGAGTTCTGGAAGGAATATAGGTTCTTAACCTATATTCTTGAAGATTTTGTTCTTAATGTTTATTGTTATAATATTTGTAATGGTGCATACAAAACCCAAACAAAATCAAACCAGATAAAAATCCCAGCATGGAAAGGGGACGTAGGCATGAAAGAGACCCCTATTGGCTACTGCAGGACTAACATGCTAACCAAACTCCTCTGGTGACTCCAAGGCTCCCACACTGGTGAAACTGTGTGGTTCACCTATCAGTGCTGGAGATGGGGAATTCAGGAAAGCTTTAGATAATGTCAGAGCTGCCAAGAAAACAGAGGCACTGGGACATGTCCTGTACCTGTCAGAAACCTGAGAGCTTCCAAATCTACATGTGAACAAAATGCCTACCAAACAGTCTGTAGAGGGGCTACATGACAAGGCTCAACCCCTGACTTCATGTCTGCAGAGACATGTGGACTTTGAAACCAGTAACTTGCAAGAAGATACTATAAGAATAAATTTTTTTTGTTTTTTTTTTTTTGTTTTTTTTATACTTAGTCTTTCTTTTTTTTTATTTAAATAATATTTATTTTCCAAAGTCATTTTTTTTATTAACTTGAGTATTTCTTATATACATTTCGAATGTTATTCCCTTTCCCGATTTCCGGGCAAACATCCCCCTGCCCCCTCCCCTTCCTTATGGGTGTTCCCCTCCCAACCCTCCCACCATTGCCGCCCTCCCCCCATAGACTAGTTCACTGGGGGTTCAGTCTTAGCAGGACCCAGGGCTTCCCCTTCCACTGGTGCTCTTACTAGGATATTCATTGCTACCTATGAGGTCAGAGTCCAGGGTCAGTCCATGTATAGTCTTTAGGTAGTGGCTTAGTCCCTGGAAGCTCTGGTTGCTTGGCATTGTTGTACATATGGGGTCTCGAGCCCCTTCAAGCTCTTCCAGTTCTTTCTCTGATTCCTTCAACGGGGGTCCTGGTCTCAGTTCAGTGGTTTGTTGCTGGTATTCGCCTCTGTATTTGCTGTATTCTGGCTGTGTCTCTCAGGAGCGATCTACATCCGGCTCCTGTCTGCCTGCACTTCTTTGCTTCATCCATCTTGTCTAATTGGGTGGCTGTATATGTATGGGCCACATGTGGGGCAGGCTCTGAATGGGTGTTCCTTCAGTCTCTGTTTCAATCTTTGCCTCTCCCTTCCCTGCCAAGGGTATTCTTGTTCCCCTTTTAAAGAAGGAGTGAAGCATTCACATTTTGATCATCCGTCTTGAGTTTCGTTTGTTCTAGGCATCTAGGGTAATTCAAGCATTTGGGCTAATAGCCACTTATCAATGAGTGCATACCATGTATGTCTTTCTGTGATTGGGTTAGCTCACTCAGGATGATATTTTCCAGTTCCAACCATTTGCCTACGAATTTCATAAACTCGTTGTTTTTGAAAGTTGAGTAATATTCCATTGTGTAGATGTACCACATTTTCTGTATCCATTCCTCTGTTGAAGGGCATCTGGGTTCTTTCCAGTTTCTGGCTATTATAAATAAGGCTGCGATGAACATAGTGGAGCACGTGTCTCTTTTATATGTTGAGGCATCTTTTGGGTATATGCCCAAGAGAGGTATAGCTGGATCCTCAGGCAGTTCAATGTCCAATTTTCTGAGGAACCTCCAGACTGATTTCCAGAATGGTTTTACCAGTCTGCAATCACACCAACAATGGAGGAGTGTTCCTCTTTCTCCACATCCTCGCCAGCATCTGCTGTCACCTGAGTTTTTGATCTTAGCCATTCTCACTGGTGTGAGGTGAAATCTCAGGGTTGTTTTGATTTGCATTTCCCTTATGACTAAAGATGTTGAACATTTCTTTAGGTGTTTCTCAGCCATTCGGCATTCCTCAGCTGTGAATTCTTTGTTTAGCTCTGAACCCCATTTTTAATAGGGTTATTTGTTTCCCTGCGGTCTAACTTCTTGAGTTCTTTGTATATTTTGGATATAAGGCCTCTATCTGTTGTAGGATTGGTAAAGATCTTTTCCCAATCTGTTGGTTGCCGTTTTGTGCTAACCACAGTGTCCTTTGCCTTACAGAAGCTTTGCAGTTTTATGAGATCCCATTTGTCGATTCTTGATCTTAGAGCATAAGCCATTGGTGTTTTGTTCAGGAAATTTTTTCCAGTGCCCATGTGTTCCAGATGCTTCCCTAGTTTTTCTTCTATTAGTTTGAGTGTGTCTGGTTTGATGTGGAGGTCCTTGATCCACTTGGACTTAAGCTTTGTACAGGGTGATAAGCATGGATCGATCTGCATTCTTCTACATGTTGCCCTCCAGTTGAACCAGCACCATTTGCTGAAAATGCTATCTTTTTTCCATTGGATGGTTTTGGCTCCTTTGTCAAAAATCAAGTGACCATAGGTGTGTGGGTTCATTTCTGGGTCTTCAATTCTATTCCATTGGTCTATCTGTCTGTCTCTGTACCAATACCATGCAGTTTTTATCACTATTGCTCTGTAATACTGCTTGAGTTCAGGGATAGTGATTCCCCCTGAAGTCCTTTTATTGTTGAGGATAGCTTTAGCTATCCTGGGTTTTTTGTTATTCCAGATGAATTTGCAAATTGTTCTGTCTAACTCTTTGAAGAATTGGATTGGTATTTTGATGGGGATTGCATTGAATCTGTAGATTGCTTTTGGTAAAATGGCCATTTTTACTATATTAATCCTGCCAATCCATGAGCATGGGAGATCTTTCCATCTTCTGAGGTCTTCTTCAATTTCTTTCCTCAATGTCTTGAAGTTCTTATTGTACAGATCTTTTACTTGCTTGGTTAAAGTCACACCGAGGTACTTTATATTATTTGGGTCTATTATGAAGGGTGTCGTTTCCCTAATTTCTTTCTCGGCTTGTTTCTCTTTTGTATAGAGGAAGGCAACTGATTTATTTGAGTTAATTTTATACCCAGCCACTTTGCTGAAGTTGTTTAGCAGCTTTAGTAGTTCTCTGGTGGAACTTTTGGGATCACTTAAATATACTTTCATATCATCTGCAAATAGTGATATTTTGACTTCTTCTTTTCCGATCTGTATCCCCTTGACATCCTTTTGTTGTCTGATTGCTCTGGCTAGAACTTCAAGAACTATATTGAATAAGTAGGGAGAGAGTGGGCAGCCTTGTCTAGTCCCTGATTTTAGTGGGATTGCTTCAAGTTTCTCTCCATTTAGTTTAATGTTAGCAACTGGTTTGCTGTATATGGCTTTTACTATGTTCAGGTATGGGCCTTGAATTCCTATTCTTTCCAGGACTTTTATCATGAAGGGGTGTTGAATTTTGTCAAATGCTTTCTCAGCATCTAATGAAATGATCATGTGGTTTTGTTCTTTCAGTTTGTTTATATAATGGATCACGTTGATGGTTTTCCGTATATTAAACCATCCCTGCATGCCTGGGATGAAGCCTACTTGATCATGGTGGATGACTGTTTTGATGTGCTCTTGGATTCGGTTTGCCAGAATTTTGTTGAGTATTTTTGCGTCGATATTCATAAGGGAAATTGGTCTGAAGTTCTCTTTCTTTGTTGTGTCTTTGTGTGGTTTAGGTATAAGAGTAATTGTGGCTTCATAGAAGGTATTCGGTAGTGATCCATCTGTTTCAATTTTGTGGAATAGTTTGGATAATATTGGTATGAGGTCTTCTATGAAGGTTGGATAGAATTCTGCACTAAACCCGTCTGGACCTGGGCTCTTTTTGGTTGGGAGACCTTTAATGACTGCTTCTATTTCCTTAGGAGTTATGGGGTTGTTTAACTGGTTTATCTGTTCCTGATTTAACTTCGGTACCTGGTATCTGTCTAGGAAATTGTCCATTTCCTGAAGATTTTCAAGTTTTGTTGAATATAGGTTTTTGTAGTAAGATCTGATGATTTTTTGAATTTCCTCTGAATCTGTTGTTATGTCTCCCTTTTCATTTCTGATTTTGTTAATTTGGACGCACTCTGTGTCCTCTCGTTAGTCTGGCTAAGGGTTTATCTATCTTGTTGATTTTCTCAAAGAACCAACTTTTGGTTCTGTTGATTCTTTCTATGGTCCTTTTTGTTTCTACTTGGTTGATTTCAGCTCTGAGTTTGATTATTTCCTGCCTTCTACTCCTCCTGGGTGTATTTGCTTCTTTTTGTTCTAGATCTTTTAGGTGTGCTGTCAAGCTGCTGACATATGCTCTTTCCTGTTTCTTTCTGCAGGCACTCAGCGCTATGAGTTTTCCTCTTAGCACAGCTTTCATTGTGTCCCATAAGTTTGGGTATGTTGTACCTTCATTTTCATTAAATTCTAAAAAGTTTTTAATTTCTTTCTTTATTTCTTCCTTGACCAGGTTATCATTGAGTAGAGCATTGTTCAATTTCCAAGTATATGTGGACATTCTTCCTTGATTGTTATTGAAGACCAGTTTTAGGCCGTGGTGGTCCGATAGCACGCATGGGATTATTTCTATCTTTCTGTACCTGTTGAGGCCCGTTTTTTGACCAATTATATGGTCAATTTTGGAGAAAGTACCATGAGGAGCTGAGAAGAAGGTATATCCTTTTGCTTTAGGATAGAATGTTCTATAAATATCCGTTAGGTCCATTTGGCTCATGACTTCTCTTAGTCTGTCTACATCTCTGTTTAATTTCTGTTTCCATGATCTGTCCATTGATGAGAGTGGGGTGTTGAAATCTCCCACTATTATTGTGTGAGGTGCAATGTGTGTTTTGAGCTTTAGTAAGGTTTCTTTTACATATGTAGGTGCCCTTGTATTTGTGGCATAGATATATTTAGGATTGAGAGTTCATCTTGGTGGATTTTTCCTTTGATGAATATGTAGTGTCCTTCCTTATCTTTTTTGATGACTTTTAGTTGAAAATTGATTTTATTTGATATTAGAATGGCTACTCCAGCTTGCTTCTTCTGACCATTTGCTTGGAAAGTTGTTTTCCAGCCTTTCACTCTGAGGTAGTGTCTGTCTTTGTCTCTGAGGTGTGTTTCCTGTAGGCAGCAGAATGCAGGGTCCTCGTTGCGTATCCAGTTTGTTAATCTATTTCTTTTTATTGGGGAGTTGAGGCCATTGATGTTGAGAGATATTAAGTAATAGTGGTTATTGCTTCCCGTTATATTCATATTTGGATGTGAGGTTATGTTTGTGTGCTTTCATTCTCTTTGTTTTGTTGCCAAGACGATTAGTTTCTTGCTTCTTCTAGGGTATAGCTTGCCTCCTTATGTTGGGCTTTACCATTTATTATCCTTTGTAGTGCTGGATTTGTAGAAAGATATTGTGTAAATTTGGTTTTGTCATGGAATATCTTGGTTTCTCCATCTATGTTAATTGAAAGTTTTGCAGGATACAGTAACCTGGGCTGGCATTTGTGTTCTCTTAGGGTCTGTATTACATCAGTCCAGGATCTTCTGGCCTTCATAGTTTCTGGCGAGAAGTCTGGTGTGATTCTGATAGGTCTGCCTTTATATGTTACTTGACCTTTTTCCCTTACTGCTTTTAATATTCTTTCTTTATTTTGTGCATTTGGTGTTTTGACTATTATGTGACGGGAGGTGTTTCTTTTCTGGTCAAATCTATTTGGAGTTCTGTAGGCATCTTGTATGCCTATGGGTATCTCTTTTTTTAGGTTAGGGAAGTTTTCTTCTATGATTTTGTTGAAGTTATTTACTGGTCCTTTGAGCTGGGAGTCTTCACTCTCTTCTATACCTATTATCCTTAGGTTTGATCTTCTCATTGAGTCCTGGATTTCCTGTATGTTTTGGACCAGTAGCTTTTTCCGCTTTACATTATCTTTGACAGTTGAGTCCATGATTTCTATGGAATCTTCTGCTCCTGAGATTCTCTCTTCCATCTCTTGAATTCTGTTGGTGAGGCTTGTATCTACAGCTCCTTGTCTCTTCTTTTGGTTTTCTATATCCAGGGTTGTTTCCATGTGTTCTTTCTTGATTGCTTCTATTTCCATTTTTAATTCCTTCAACTGTTTGATTGTGTTTTCCTGGAATTCTTTCAGGGATTTTTGCGATTCCTCTCTGTAGGCTTCTACTTGTTTATTAATGTTTTCCTGTGTTTCCCTAAGTGTGTTCATGTCTTTCTTGAAGTCCTCCAGCATCATGATCAAATATGATTTTGAAACTAGATCTTGCTTTTCTGGTGTGTTTGGATATTCCATGTTTGTTTTGGTGGGAGAATTGGGCTCCGATGATGGCATGTAGTCTTGGTTTCTGTTGCTTGGGTTCCTGCGCTTGCCTCTCGCCATCAGATTATCTCTAGTGTTACTTTGTTCTGCTATTTCTGACAGTGGCTAGACTGTCCTATAAGCCTGTGTGTCAGGAGTGCTGTAGACCTGTTTTCCTCTCTTTCACTCAGTTATGGGGACAGAGTGTTCTGCTTTCGGGCGTGTAGTTTTTTCTCTCTACAGGTCTTCAGCTGTTCCTGTGGGCCTGTGTCTTGAGTTCACCAGGCAGCTTTCTTGCAGCAGACAAGTTGGTCTTACCTGTGGTCCCGAGGCTCAAGTTTGCTCGCGGGGTGCTGCCCAAGGGCTCTCTGTGGCGGCAGCAACCAGGAAGACCTGTGCCGCCCCTTCCGGGAGCTTCAGTGCACCAGGGTTCCAGATGGCCTTTGGTGTTTTCCTCTGGCGTCCGAGATGTATGTACAGAGAGCAGTCTCTTCTGGTTTCCCAGGCTTGTCTGCCTCTCTGAAGGTTCAGCTCTCCCTCCCACGGGATTTGGGTGCAGAGAACTGTTTATCTGGTCTGTTTCTCTCAGGTTCCGGCGGTGTCTCAGGCAAGGGTCCTGCCGCTCCTGGGCCCTCCCCCACGGGAGCCCAGAGGCCTTATACAGTTTCCTCTTGGGCCAGGGATGTGGGCAGGGGTGGGCAGTGTTGGTGGTCTCTTCCGCTCTGCAGCCTCAGGAGTGCCCACCTGACCAGGCGGTTGGGTCTCTCTCTCACAGGGTCTGGGGGCAGAGAGCTGCTGCGGGCCGGGATCCGCGGGCGTGGGACCTCCGGCAAACACAGGACGTGCCTGGTCCTAGATGAACTCTGCCTCTGTGTGTCCCGATCTCACCAGGCAGCTCTCTTGCAGCAGACAAGTTGGTCTTACCTGTGGTCCCGAGGCTCAAGTTTGCGCGCGGGGTGCTGCCCAAGGGCTCTCAAGAATAAATTTTTTTAAATGTGGATGAACTTTGTCGAATTGGGAGCACACCATCAAGTTGATGATATCTCTTTCCTTCTTCTAAGTGACCTCATCTTCTGACCTGAACCCATACTTCACACAAGTTCACCCCCCACACTACACACACATACACATACATGTACATGTATACGTATATAATCTATGTATATGTATATATGTGCACATATACACAGATATGCCAACACATATGATCCTCCTACAGACACATCATACAGAAAAATCTTGCCAAATATGGAAAATCTTAGACACAAGACACCCAACTAAATGAGTTTCAGGAAAACGTATTTCCAATATATCTGCCTGTGCTAGACAGTTTAATGTCAACTTGACACAAGTTATAATCATCTGAGAGGACTAAGCCTCTATAGTGAAAATGCTTTCATAAGATCAGTCTGTTTGCAAACCAGTTTGCATTATTTTTCCTCAATTAGTCATTGACAGTGGAAGGCCCAGCCCATCGTGGGTGATGCTATCCCTAGGTTGGTGGTTTGGGGTTCTATAAGAAGGTAGACTGAGCAAGCCACAGGGAGCAAGTCAGTAAGCAGCATCCCTCCATGGTCTCTGAAACAACTCCTTCTCAAGTTCCTGCCCTGTTTGAGTTTCTATCTTCACTGCCTTCAGTGATGAACAGTATGTGGAAGCATAAGGTACATAAAGCCCTTACTCCCCAAGATGCTTTGGCCATGGTGCTCCATTATGGCAGTGATAACCATAACTGAAATATATATATATACATATATATATATATTACACCCTCCCCACCCACATGCACAGGCAACTTTCCATATATACATATGTGTGTGTGTGTGTGTGTGTGTGTGTGTGTGTGTGTGTGTGTGTAATTAGAATTTTTAGATGTCCAGAAATACTTCAAATGCATTCCTGGGAACCTGCTCCCTCCAAAACCAATTTGTGAACTGACCCACTAAGCTTTAAGTATCTGAGAAAATGTAGGATCACAGAGACAAAAAGGAGAGGCAAGAATAGAGGCATAGCAGAAAGGGCAGCTGGGAGTGGATACTGGGGAGAGCAATCAGGGAAGCCCCAGGCAGACTAAGGGCTTTGATGTTTTTATGAGGAAATTAATTACAAAAGTAATAATTACCAGAATGATATTTTGTTGTCATGCGTGTGTGTGCTGCAAAAGAGCCTCACGGTGGGAAGAGACACCCTCCCCCACGTGCACAGGCATCTTTCCCTAATTTCTCTAAAGGTTTCATAGGGGCTAACGGCTGCCTTGGTTAGTATTTAAGATTAATCATTACATGCTGGGTAGTGTGCTAATTGACTCGAGATTATCAACTCCCTATGGGGCACTCTATATCACAAAAGTGACACTACTCTAGGAAATGTAGCCAGCAGCAGGTCACCTGCGATGTTGTCTAACTCACACATTCCAAGCACTCCCAGGTTATGCAGTCTAGACCTTCTCACAACCACACTCATGAGAGACAGATGGAGGACTCTGTTTTCCAAACATGGCTGCAAATTGATGTTCTACAGTGTGAGCCCCCATCAGTAGCTCCAGTATAATTCCCCCAACCTTGAGGCCAATCTCGGTGGCAAATAATTAAAAGCAGCAGAATTGAATAGAGTTGATGGAGACAACTGGGTCGAGAGAGACAAGGCGTTTTCTATTGTGTTTGTGGATCACTTGCTTAACCAGGACTTGGGAAGTCTGACTATCACAAATCCTCCATGCTGTGAGGAATTCAAGCTGCATGCAGAAGCCAGGGCTAGACTCAGAACTACCTTCAACCAGACACTAGAAACACGCAGGAATGAACCTGTCGCATGGACTCCAGCTCTCTGAAATTGCACGCCTATCAACTTTTAGGTCTTCTTAAATGAAAAACCTGACATCCTAAAGGAGAAACAAGCCATCCCCAGACAGACATGTCCAGTCTTAGACTCCCAAGGTCTAAGACTCGCTAAGCACTGAAGTAACTTCTTACATAGCTATATCCAGAACAAGACAAAATGTCACATTACCTGTGAACATGGTAAGTAAGGTCTAACAAACTCTATCAAAGCCTGGAGAAGTGAGTGGTAAACGGGTAAATTATTGTCCTGAAATCTACCATGTTGGGGATGTCTCCCTCTCTGGCCTAAACAGCACTATAAGATTAAACAATATTTTGATCACACTAATGCACAACTTAAATAGCATACACACACACACACACACACACACACACACACACACAATTAGGATAGGTGATCTAACTCATTATTGGTTTTGAAGCAATCTTAAACTGCATAGCACACTCAGCAGCAGAGATGACACAGAAAAACCTCCAGGTAAAATCGAGCTACTGTCTTTAAAGGCAAGTAGTCTGTTGCCTTTCTGCGCTTTTTTTCTAGGTAGACATGATACTGTGATGTTACCCAATCACAAGTCTCTTGGGCTTTATTCGTATTGCAGGGAATTTCCTTATTTGTCTGTCAAACATGCAGGAAACAAAGTGCATAGCAAGCAATTGCAGTTTTTCTTTCTTTAAAATAAGTTTAACGTATACTCAAAGCTTTTAAAAAGTCAAAACAAGACCACAGTACAGATGTAGGCATGATTTCTAAATGATGGAGACTGTTTATCAGGGTTTCACGTTGTTAAGCACACTCTTTTTTTTTTTTTTTTATTAACTTGAGTATTTCTTATATACATTTCGAGTGTTATTCCCTTTCCCGGTTTCCGGGCAAACATCCCCCTCCCCCCTCCCCTTCCTTATGGGTGTTCCCCTCCCAACCCTCCCCCCATTGCCGCCCTCCCCCCATAGACTAGTTCACTGGGGGTTCAGTCTTAGCAGGACCCAGGGCTTCCCCTTCCACTGGTGCTCTTACTAGGATATTCATTGTTAAGCACACTCTTAAGCAGACAACACACAGCCCATCTCTGAGAAGGAAAACAGAATCATGAGAGCATCCTGCAAAGGCCACTAATAAATGTCCTAAACCCATTAGTTTCATCTATTGACCAGGCAAAGAAAAAGTCGTGGCACACTATTATCAATGGTCAAAACCTAGATAATGTTTTTTAATTTGCATATATTTAAATAAGCACTTGATTGAATTTAATAAGGTCCCAGAGGATCCCCCAAATGATCAAGTTCATGAAAAATACCCGAATCAATTGGAATAATTGTATACAATTATTTAAAAACAAAATCAACAGCACTTAATTTTTATAGAGATGTAAATTCATTATACCATTCAATTGTTTGGATTATAAATGTCCTCAAGGCCCAGGAGCCAAAGCTCAGTGTGACATCATGAAGAAGTTGTTTAAAGTTTAACAGGTGGAATCCGAGAGGACTTAGGTCCTCTGAGGCATGATTCTGAATAAAACCATGACCTCAGCCCCCTCCTCACTCCCTTCACTTCCTGGCCTTGAGGCATGTGGTTCTATTACAAGCTCCCACCGTGCAATCCCATCTCTCCACGGACCTAAAGTTGACCTTTCTTCCCAGTCATGGAACAAGACCTCTAAAACCGCGAGCTGGAAAATGCTCAACCATGTTCATTTAACCAGCAACTCTTCCACTAACACCTGTTTCCTGAGTCGCCCTCCTTCCGGAATTCTTTCTTCCCAGCTCAGTTTGTTTGCTTACTTCACTAGGGCACATGCTACATGGTTAAGAAAGTCAAGGCAGGGTAGAACCAGAACTGAGAACAGTGCTCTTCCTGCAGCCTTGGACTGAGACGCAGCCCCAGACCTTGTGAGACGGACTCTAGTTACACAAATCTAAGCCAATGGGGAGCCTTATGAAGTGCTGGGAAATATCTTGATCTTTGCACCGATATTTTCTACTACTCCACCACAGAGCTCTCATCTTTTAACCACTACATGGGTCAGCTGGCTAAACCATGCCTCCTTAAATCACCCTCAAAACAAGAATATTCTTCCTTCCCAGAAGTAGACAGTTCTAAGCAAATTTTATTGGGATTCTGGAAATGATTATCTTGTTATTTACATTAAAATGTCTGCTCCTAATCCAAACACAGCAGTTAGGGTTCAGATCCACTCTTTCCTCTTGAAGTGCAGGAGAGGGGAGGATTCTAAGCTGCATCTAGAGTCACTAGCAAAGACTTCAATGATTCCTTAACGACGTCTGCAAGGGATCAGGAAGCAAAGACAAGTGCCCTGGGTTTGCCTTCCTGTCTTTGAACAAAGGAGTGGTGGAAAGCCACTAGAGTCTGGAAACAATAAAAACCTTTTCTAAAAAGCACAAAAGTCAGTCATAAATTAGCAGGGGAAATTTAAACATTTTTTTTGTAATATTGTTCTTTGTGTACCGTCAACCCTTGAGGGGGAAAAAAGGTGTGGGGAAAAAAATGAGTCTGCTTTATTACAGTGCCAGATCCTACCGCTGATTCCAGTGGGATTAGAGTTAATAAACCTCTGAGACGGAAGATTGAGTTGTATTTGCCACAATCCCCATTTTATTTCGTTACAGTTAATATGTACTCACCAAAAGTAACTTTATTATTCTTCTAACTCAGAATGGGACGATCCCACCTGTGAAATGTGTGTGCTGTGTGCCCGGTGCCTTCAGAAGTTGGGGAAAGCCCCCAGTGCCAGCATCCATACCTGGCCTCTCTGAGTCAAAAGTCTCTCTCAGTCTCTCTCTCTCTCTCTCTCTCTCTCTCTCTCTCTCTCTCTCTCTCTCTCTCTCTCTCTCTCCTTCCTCCCTCCCTCCCTCCCTCCCTCCCTCCCTCTCCCTCACATGCATGCACACACAGACACACGTGAGCAGATTAGTGACAGCTGTTCCCAGATGCTCAGCCACTCCATCACAGGGAAGGAGACAGGGTATTGAAGCAGTTGTGGGCCCCATCTGTTCAAGAGATTCAGAAGCATCGCCAGGTCAAACACTGACCTCTCTCCGCCCATCGCCCATCGTCAGCCTTCGAGCTGCGTGACTTGACCAGGCAATGCAGCCATACACAGCCAAAGCATTCAGGAGGCCTGGCTTCTAGACCAGCATTCGAGTGCCCTTTCTGTAATGATGAGAATATTTCAGTAAACCTACCTGTCAGAGTTAAGGCAGTGTGGCTCAGCTGCCTGGCGTGTACACAGTCCTGAGTTCTAGCCTCACTATTGAAAAACAACTGAGAAATCCAGGACCATAGCCACATGTCCTCTGGACACTCAAAATGTGGCCATGCCACTGAGAAAATAAAAAATTTTCATTTAGACTTTAATTAGTATAAACTTTTTTTTCTTTTTGTTTTTTTTGGTTCTTTTTTTTTTTTTTTTTTTTTTTGGAGCTGGGGACCGAACCCAGGGCCTTGCGCTTCCTAGGCAAGCGCTCTACCACTGAGCTAAATCCCCAACCCAGTTAGTATAAACTTAAGTAGCCACTCTGTGACTCGGGCCAAGTAAGTGTAACCAGCCCCGAGCTTTATTTCCTCTGGAGCTCCCAAATCTATCCACTTCTTTCTCATTCCTTTTTTTGCCATTTTTAGTCCTCTAATCTAAGCTGCTCAGGTTACCCTGCCATGAATAGCCATCATAACCCCCTAATGAATTCTATTTGCTGACCCCAGAGAGTAAATGCTTATAAAAAAAATTAACAGCTCAGAAGTTAGGAAAGCATACTGCAGTTGGAAAAAATCTGAGTTTGGTTCCCAATACCCACAGTAGGTGGTTCACAGCTGCCTGTAACTCTAGCTTCAAGGGATTCCACACCTCCAGCCTCTGCAAGCACACACACACACACACACACACACACACACACACACAATTAAAAGTATAAAAAGTAATTTGTTTTAAAAATTAAGTTTAAAGGCAGACATAATGGCTTTCGTCAATGATCCCAGCACCCAGGAAATGGAGACAGTATGTCTAAGTTCAAGGCTAGTGTGGTATATGCCAAGACCTTGCCCCCAAAACAAAACAAAAGAAAAAGTGGACTTAAAATGAGTGTTCAAGAGGCTGAAGTAGTGGCTCGGTGGTTAAGAGCACTTGGTTTTTGGCAACCAACAGATTGGGAAAAGATCATTACCAATCCTACAACAGATAGAGGCCTTATATCCAAAATATACAAAGAACTCAAGAAGTTAGACCGCAGGGAGACAAATAACCCTATTAAAAAATGGGGCTCAGAACTAAACAAAGAATTCACAGCTGAGGAATGCCGAATGGCTGAGAAACACCTAAAGAAATGTTCAACATCTTTAGTCATAAGGGAAATGCAAATCAAAACAACCCTGAGATTTCACCTCACACCAGTGAGAATGGCTAGATCAAAAACTCAGGTGACAGCAGATGCTGGCGAGGATGCGGAGAAAGAGGAACACTCCTCCATTGTTGGTGGGATTGCAGACTGGTACAACCATTCTGGAAATCAGTCTGGAGGTTCCTCAGAAAATTGGACATTGAACTGCCTGAGGATCCAGCTATACCTCTCTTGGGCATATACCCAAAAGATGCCCCAACATATAAAAAAGACACGTGCTCCACTATGTTCATAGCAGCCTTATTTATAATAGCCAGAAGCTGGAAAGAACCCAGATGCCCTTCAACAGAGGAATGGATACAGAAAATGTGGTACATCTACACAATGGAATATTACTCAGCTATCAAAAACAATGACTTTATGAAATTCATAGGCAAATGGTTGGAACTGGAAAATATCATCCTGAGTGAGGTAACCCAAACACAGAAAAACACACATGGTTTGCACTCATTGATAAGTGGCTATTAGCCCAAATGCTTGAATTACCCTAGATGCCTAGAACACATGAAACTCAAGACAGATGATCAAAATGTGAATGTTTCACTCCTTCTTTAAAAGGGGAACAACACTCCTTCTTTAAAAGGGGAACAAGAATACCCTTGGCAGGGAATAGAGAAGCAAAGATTAAAACAGACACAGAAGGAACACCCATTCAGAGCCTGCCCCACATGTGGCCCATACATATACAGCCATCCAATTAGACAAGATGGATGAAGCAAAGAAGTGCAGGCAGACAGGAGCCGGATGTAGATCGCTCCTGAGAGACACAGCCAGAATACAGCAAATACAGAGGCGAAATGCCAGCAGCAAACCACTGAACTGAGACCAGGACCCCCATTGAAGGAATCAGAGAAAGAACTGGAAGAGCTTGAAGGGGCTCTTCAACAACAATGCCAAGCAACCAGAGCTTCCAGGGACTAAGCCACTACCTAAAGACTATACATGGACTGACCCTGGACTCTGACCTCATAGGTAGCATTGAATATCCTAGTAAGATCATCAGTGTAAGGGGAAGCCCTGGGTCCTGCTAAGACTGAACGTGATTGTTGGGGGGAGGGCGGCAATGGGGGGAGGATGGGGAAGGGAATACCCATAAAGAAAGGGAGGGGGAGGGATTAGGGGGATGTTGGCCCGTAAACCAGGAAAGGGAATAACACTCGAAATGTAAATAAGAAATACTCAAGTTAAAAAATAAAATTAAATTAAAAAAAAAAAGAGCGCTTGTTTTTGCAGAGAACCAGGTTTGGTTCTCAGCACCCGTATAGTGGCCCACAAGTGTCAACCACTCTGTGCCAGGGATCTGGTGCCCCCTTCTGATCTCCACAATCACCAGGCATGCACATGCACATAAATGCATGCAGGGAAAACACTGAGACATATAAAATAAATAAATATATAAATGAAAATTGTAATTAGTATTTAAGGAAGGCCTGTAATGTTATCTCTAGGACCCGGTTATAGGCTCGAAGCTGGTCTAGGATACATGGATACATAGCAACTTCAAGACCACCCTGGGCTATGTAGGCCTCTGTCCCAAAATTTAAAAGGTCATTTTTTTAAAATCTTCTGAAACACTTCCACAGAAAGGCTACAAAATCGTGTGGCTACTTTAAGGAGGAGCTGTTTGGTGTCTGAGCCCTCCTAGACTGACATCTCCCCTTGATGACCTCATCTTCTACGATCCAGTCACTCTGACCTTTCTCCAGCCATTGAAGCCCCGTGCCCCAGAATCTTTGCACTGTCTTCCTTCCTGGTCAGATACTCAGAAGAGCAGCAATGCATACACCACAGAACACAGAACAGACCTAGACCAAAAGACCCTGGCCCAAGGGTCATCCAGTATTCATAATGGCTAAGCATAGCATTAAGCAGGCCCTGTTGTGGACCCCCTAAGCTATGAGGCAGGATCTAGACACAAATATTTAATCACCTTAATGATGGGAAAACAAAGATCTGCATTCCAAGATGAGCCTTCTACACACATTAGTGTACTCTACTGGCAAAACTATGAGATTCACTGACCTTTTGAGGGGCAATGAGACAAAATATACCAAAACTTATAAAATATTAGTGCCTTGTGCTGGGGTTGCACCTCAGTGGTAGAGTGTATACCTAGCCTGCATGAGGCCCACATGAGGTCCTAGGTTCCATCTCCAGCCCCACTTAAAAAAAAAAAACCTTTTTAAGTTTTACTAAGTTTTTAAGTTTCTACTAAGTTTATTTCTACAATTAAACTTCTTACTGAATGAACACCGGTGTAGATCCAAGTTCGTATGTAAATCTTAGTAGCGTTATTCATCATAGGAAGCACAAAAGGCAACCAGAATTGTGGGTCACAGAAGAATTGGGTAAAAAGATGGTGACTCATTCATGAAAAAGCATGTCCACAGACAGTTTGAAATGACCCAGATAAGTGATTCTGCCTCACTTTCAAACCTCTACAACAGTCTACATATGAACACACACACACACACACACACACACACACACACACACACACATGCAGACACTAAACTCAGCAGCCTAGAACGCCACCACTGTGGCTAAGCTCTCCTGCTCACACCTTCCCCTGAGCTGCTGCAGTCCCCTTATAACTGATCTGGTAAAACATCTGCTTCTATTCTCATTGCTGACAGCTTCGGCTCCTTGTGATGATGGTCACAGTCCTACTTGCATATGACACACTGACCTTTCCACAAGGTAGTCCATATATCCAGCAAACAGCTTATGTCATCAGGGCAAGCAACAAGACAAGAAAAGAGTGTTGGCAGGATACAGGTCACAGTGTTTTACAGCATGAAGGGGAGAGAAACAACCAAACTCTCCGGCCATGTCTGCCCTAATCATTAAAGTCACCTGCTTAGCTGAGCATGCTGGTGCACGCCTTCACTCCCAGCACCTAAGGGGCAGAGACAGGTAGATGCCTGAATTTGAGGCATCCTTGAGCCAGACACATCTACAGTGCAAGTTCTAGGACAAGGCTACACAGAAAAAAATCCTGCTTTGAAAAACAAAAAACAAAAACAAATGGCCAACCACATGATCGTGCCCTGCTGTTGACACAAAGAACCATGCTAGAGAATTATACTCAGGACCCAGAGAAAAGCACTCATTGGATAGCATAGATATGAGGAAAGGATCCTACACACCTGTACATACTAGCAGATGGGGTCACGGGGGCCACTGGAGAAGCAGCCTATGCCACCTTCAGCCACTGGTGAGAGGCCACCAAGTCTACATTCTGGTCTTTCCCATCCCCTTTAGCAATGCTAAAAGAACAAAGCAGATTTACAGTAAACACTCAAATGAGTGCACAAAAGCAAAGTTTGAAGATAGTGTGGACTACACAGTGAGTCTGGGCTAGCCTTAACTACAGTGTGAACCTTGTCTCAAAAAGAAAGGAAAGAAGAACAGGAAGAGGGGTGGGGAATAAAGGCTTAAATCTCTGTCTCAGGCCTCAAACTCTGCTTCTAGGCAAAATGACCTGAGGTAGCCAAGACACATGACAAAAAGCACAAGTGCCAGGCCCTGCTGAAACAGTTTCAGGGTGTGCACTAAGTTCCAGAAGATCTGACTGGTTACGGTTGGGAAAGGCCAGATATCTAACAGCAGAAAGAAGTATAAAGAGTGCCCCTGTCAGAAATGTTTATTATTGGGGTTGGGGATTTAGCTCAGTGGTAGAGCGCTTGCCTCGCAACCGCAAGGCCCTGGGTTCGGTCCCCAGCTCTGAAAAAAAAAAAAAAAGAAAGAAAGAAAGAAATGTTTATTATTGTTGTTGCTCTGTGTGTGTGTGTGTGTGTGTGTGTGTGTGTGTGTGTGCCAGTGCACATGTGTGGAGGTCAGAGGACAACTTTCCAGAGTCCGTTTCTGCTTCCACTTTGTTGACACGATAGGTAGTTGTATTGTGGGAGTGCTTTGGGGGTCCTATTTGTGAGAAGCCTAGATGCGGGAGACAAAAGGCCGTTATGGTGCTGGCTGCAGGCCATCAACTCTGCAGGAGTTTGTCAAAGGCTAGCGCCAAGGCCACCACCACATAAAATCTATATGATGTGAGGTGGCGCCATGCCTAGTTGGCCACCGTTGGGTCAGATGGTAACGGCTGAACTTAATGCAGTTTAATAGAGGACGATGTGTTAAGGTACTGTAATCATGGCTGAGATCTTCCGGTCACCTTACAGGGGATCTTCGCATCTAAATTTTGAAAATGGGTACTTTATATCAAATAAAAGGTTGCTTGGTATGTAAAAAAAAAAAAATCCTTAATGGTTCTTTGGGTTAGGGCTACAATCGGCGGTGTGTGCTTACATATAATGTACAGTGTATACCTATAATCCCAGCACTTGGAAGGAAGATCATGAGTTCTAGGTCAGCCTGGACTACATATGTAGTCCCTTGTCTTGCAAAATTAAAAGAATAGTTCCTGAGGAAAAGGCAAAAATTGAGAAATAGCCCCCAACAGAAATTGTAAGTAGTTACAAGTATACTGGACTAGACATGTAATTCGCTTGGTAGAGTTCTGCTCTAGCATGCACAAAGTCCAGGGGAGGATCCCCAACACTGCAAAAACTAGATGTGGGAGCATATAATCTGACCCTCCCAGAGGTAGATGGAGAAAGATGAGTCAAGTTAATCCTTGCCTGCCTAGTAATTTCAGTAGCTAGCCTGGGATATTTGAGACCTTGTATTTAAGGTGACTGGGGCCAGAGAAATGGCTCAACAGTTAGATCACTGGCTGCTCTTCCTGAGGACCCAATTGTGATTCCCAACACCTACAGATAGCCCACAATCATCGGTAATTCCAGTTCCAAGGAATCTGATGCCCTCTCCTGGCCTCTGTGGGCACTGCAAGTGCATGGTACACCAGCGTGCATGTAGGCAAAACACCCATATGCACAAAACAATGAAAAAGTAAATGCAAAATTTTTCAGGGCTATTTTGGCTGATTTCCAGGCATAAGAATTGCTCATTAGAACTGTTTCTCCACAGTGGGAGAGATGGTTCAGCAGACAGCACCTGTAACTCCAGCCCCAGCTCCAGAGCTTCTGACATGCAGGTCTACACACACACACACACACACACACACACACACACACACACACACACCATAAAACTAAATATATTTTTTAAAAAGTTACTGCTTCAGACCACCACTGCATCCTCACCCCCTCCAGGGTTGTCAGGGTTGCAGTGGTGTGGTAGAAAGACTGTTCTTGGGTGCAGAAAGCACTTCCTGCCCCGCCTCTTCCAGCTGGAAGTTTTTATCCATGGACTTGCTCTCTTATCCCCATTCCTGTTTTGTGTATTATTAAAACCAAACCTTGTGGGTGCTTTGGCTGAGCAAATTTTACTTCTTTCTTGTTGAAATTTGTTTTCAAAATGATGGATGTGTGGTTTCTTTTTCTTTTTATTTTTTTAAGGTGTAATGTAAATTAGCCTCAAAATAATTCTGAGAAAAGAGAAAGTGTTACCCAAAGAAATGTATCTATCTGCATACAGTCTGAGTCAGAAAGAGAGTCCCTATCAGGATCTTATTATATATCTCTTCAGCCAGTGCCAGGAAACACAGGAGTTTGACACAATGAATATCATCACGTCCATGAATTCAGTGTAATTGTATTTCATTGAGAAGGGGGAAGGTGTCTCCCCTCAGCCACTCTAACTGGTACCATCTGGACTCTAAAAATAGAGGAAAAAAATAAAGAACAATCCAGCCTCTTGTTCTTCATTGGGGAATTTAGTCATGTTTCTTAAACACAAATCATGAACACCATTAGGTTATACTGAAAGGGATGTTACATTAGTATTGTTGTCATTGTTACATTGTTTTCTGGCATCCACTCTCCTCTTCCTGAACACCTACATTAGGTTGAGGGCTACGGTACCTGCCTTGCAGACTTTCTCCTCCTGCATGAACTCCCTCAACTTATCCTTGTCACAGATATTCTAATTGGTTCAGCCAAAAAGTGGGAGAGATGGGTAAATAAATGTGTGTTCACTGGATTCAACATCATGAGCCCTTGTGTTCTAAGGGTCAAAACCTGGTACCAACATAAATGTAGTATAGAGATTCATAAAACTAAAATATCTAGAAGTATTGGCTTCAGGATCTAGTCATTCAAATGATGTGTTCAAGACTCCCTCCCCTCCACTGCACACTGGGTGCATTTTGCAATGTGGGAAATCTGATACTCCCGGTCCTTCGAAACCTCAAGGCTAAATCCCCACAACCTGATAACTCCAGCAAGTGCTGACAGGGTTTTCTTGCTGTCTTTCCAGTTTCATCTAGGAAAAGCTTTTGACTGAATTCTCCTTGCGTTATCTTGTGCCCTTTCCTGAAGCATCTGTCGCTGGAGATAAAGTGATACGTGCTTTAATTTGGCAGATCTTGGTCCTGTAAACAGTGGATAAGGAAGTTGGAAATTTGGGGACTGAAAGACATAAAGTAAAAATCAAGGTGTTCTTGTTGCGGGATATTTGATCACACTGTGAACCACAAGATTGTGACGTTCACTGGAAAATCCTGTTTATAGTAGTGGTGTGGCCCAGCCTTAGCACTTGTCTCTAATCCCAATGGCTGGAATCAGACACACCCTTAGGACACACTTTTAATCCCAAACAGTAAAGGTAACGTGAGTTTGTAGACGGAACCATTCATGTTTCAAAGTCATGTCTGATTGAGTGGCACACAAAGTGACAAATCAGAGGAAGATTTGACAGAATAGGATATGCCCAGTTCTCACAAGAAGAGAAAGGAAAGGGAAGTTTAAGGGAGACGTGAATAAAGAGAGAAAGGAGAGGAGGCAGTTTACTGGGAGAGTTTTAGAGAGATAGGTTGAAAAGAAAACAAGGTAGACACAGGTAAAGGCAGAATGAGCCAGAGAATGAGAAGAAACTAGAACAGATTGCCAGAGTTAATCTGAAGCCAAACAGCAATTCAGTCAGAGGCCAAGAAAGAACCCAGTTTGAATCAGCGAACTTGGAGAGGAGCTTGAGCCAGGACAGCTGAGTTGAACCAGCCAGCCAGAGCTCTGAAAGGACAAGAAAGGGTGAATTTATTAAGCAGCAAGAATCAGAGGCTGAAAACATTCTAGGCCTAGATAAGATTGTATGGAGGAGGCTAGAAGCTTCCAGGACTAGGCTTAGATTGGTAGATGGGGGGCAGGAAGCCTCAGAGATGACAATTATAACAGAGTAAAGGTTACTTTTACATGTTCTTCTCAGAACAAGGGTTTAAACAAATATGGAAGCAGCCTTTAAGTTACTCAAGAAAATACAGTAGTTGTCTCTTCCCATTATCTCCCTCACCCAAATAACTCTCCTCAGCCCCTATTCTACCTCAAAGCTCTGGCCGTTATTTGTTAGTAGAGTGTGTGGTCCTGTAAGACTCAACCTGAGTCTTAACTACCGAGAGACTCCTGTGAATGAGACATGAGACCAGAGATCGAGGCAAAAGCAAGAGAATTATTCCAGCAATCTGGGGTATGCTTACATCAGGAAGAGAAGAGACCCCAAACAATCCGTTAGCACAGTTTTTATACATTTTATACAGGGCGGGTTACAGCGGTGGTGATTGGGCATAGGAGCGTTGGTGGGCTCAATTGACCTTTAGGTTGCTGTCCACTCGGGCAGCGCCAGGGTCCTTGATCTATGTTCCTCTACATAAAGTTGGGACAGCCCTGCCTGGAAGGAAAGGGCTGCCTGGCATCTTGGAGACTTTCCGGGAACTGTGCCAGATAAGACATTCCCTCCTGTATGGGAAGAGCTGTTTGGCGCCCTGAGGCTGGTGGAAAATTACTAGCACTTTTCTTTCATTCGCTTAAATGAGAATGGTCCCCATAGGATCATATATTTGAATATTTGGTCCTCAGTAGAACTGTTTGGTGTGGATTAGAAGGTGTGGCCTTGTTGAAGATGGTGTGTCCCTAGAGGTGGACTTTGAGGTTTCAAAAGCACATGCTATCCCCAGTTAGCTCATACTCTCTCTACCCTCTGGTTGTTGTGTCAATGTGTAAATTCTAAGTTACTGCTCAAACACCATGCCCGCCTACCTGCTGTCACGTCCCCACCATAATGGTCACGGACTTTGGTCCCCTGATACCATGAGCCCTCAAATTAAAGGCTTTCTTTTATAAGTTGCCTCTGACATGGTGTTCTTTTACAGCAATAAAAAAGTAACTAAGATGTAGTGTGTGTGTTTGTTTGTTTATACAAAGACATAATCACATCACCATATTCCCACTAGTGTTATGAGTACCTGGCACTTAATAGTACTTAGTACTTGTTGAATAATTTAGTCAGAAGTAGCGACCTACCTTTTACCTATTAGTAACACTTAGGCTAGGCAATGAGATAACATTAGAGAGTAAAATAAATAAATGACCACTTATCAGGGCTGTAGAGATGGCTCAGAGGTTAAAAGCACGACTGTTCTTTCAGAGGTTCTGAATTCAAATCCCAGGAACCACATGGTGGCTCACACCGTCTGTAATGAGATCTGATGTCCTCTACTGGTGTTTCTGAAGACAGCTACAGTGTACTTATCTATAATAAATAAATAAATAAATCACCATTTATCAGGACACCCAATAGGTACATAATAGATGGTCACTGTCCACACACAGAGTAGGGGTCAGCTCTCATCCACACTCCTGTAATCTTAAGGCTGGAAGTTTCCTTTTATCACAAAGGATGGGTTCAAACCCCCCAGGAGATGCCTTAAGGTGTAGACAATACTACTGATCCCATATAAACTCTTCCTATTCATACCTATGATAGTTTATCTTCTAAACTAGGAAAAGTAAGAAAAATTAGCAATGATAGTAAGCCATGACAATCACAACAATATGCTATAGTAAACATAAAATTTGCTAACTGCTTATTTCTAGAATTCCCCATGTAATATTTTTGGTCTTCAGTTGACCCTAGGTCACTGAAAACTGGGATATGGAAACTGCTGACAGCGGGGACATAACAGATACACCTCAAGGTATGTCACATCGGGTGCAGAGGGAGGGACCCCGGCCCTCACGTTAGCAAAGCTGCACTTTTTTTTTTTTTTATTAACTTGAGTATTTCTTATATACATTTCGAGTGTTATTCCCCTTCCCGGTTTCCGGGCAAACATCCCCCTCCCCCCTCCCCTTCTGTATGGGTGTTCCCCTCCCCATCCTCCCCCCCTTGCCGCCCTCCCCCCAACAATCACGTTCACTGGGGGTTCAGTCTTAGCAGGACCCAGGGCTTCCCCTTCCACTGGTGCTCTTACTAGGATATGCATTGCTACCTATGAGGTCAGAGTCCAGGGTCAGTCCATGTATAGTCTTTAGGTAGTGGCTTAGTCCCTGGAAGCTCTACTTGCTTGGCATTGTTGTTCACAAGGGGTCTCGAGCCCCTTCAAGCTCTTCCAGTTCTTTCTCTGATTCCTTCAACGGGGGTCCTGGTCTCAGTTCAGTGGTTTGCTGCTGGCATTTCGCCTCTGTATTTGCTGTATTCTGGCTGTGTCTCTCAGGAGCGATCTACATCCGGCTCCTGTCTGCCTGCACTTCTTTGCTTCATCCATCTTGTCTAATTGGATGGCTGTATATGTATGGGCCACATGTGGGGCAGGCTCTGAATGGGTGTTCCTTCTGTGTCTGTTTTAATCTTTGCCTCTCTATTCCCTGCCAAGGGTATTCTTGTTCTCCTTTTAAAGAAGGAGTGAAGCATTCACATTTTGATCATCCGTCTTGAGTTTCATGTGTTCTAGGCATCTAGGGTAATTAAAGCATTTGGGCTAATAGCCACTTATCAATGAGTGCATACCATGTGTGTTTTTCTGTGATTGGGTTAGCTCACTCAGGATGATATTTTCCAGTTCCGACCATTTGCCTACGAATTTCATAAAGTCATTGTTTTTGATAGCTGAGTAATATTCCATTGTGTAGATGTACCATTTTCTGTATCCATTCCTCTGTTGAAGGGCATCTGGATTCTTTCCAGCTTCTGGCTATTATAAATAAGAAAGCTGCACCTTTATTAGAACTCACCTGACCAGCTCTTTACTGCACAGCGGGCAGCGTCCGATCTCCAGAGTTTCACAAGTCTTACATCTTGAGTGTGGCCCTTAAATGTGCATGGCTCACTGGCTACCAAGTGGTATGGCTGCTATTTCAGAAGCTACGTCTGTAAGAAACAAGTTCTCCTGGGGAGACTGCATCTTTCTACAGTTTTGCCTGTGCTAATGCAGCAGCTACTGAGCCACAGAGTCCATAGGAACATAAAGCAGGTAACCACTTTGGCAAACCTTGTAAAATCAGTCCCTGAAGGATTTGAGTGCCAAGACAGGGCAACATTCTCCCAGCAAACTCTCAACCCTGTGATCCACCATGGGATCTCTGTCCACCCACTCCAGCTCTCTGAAAGGCAGAGTCTGATTTCCTGCCATCAGAAATGTTTTAGCAGCCATACCCAAGGGTTCGTATTAAAGTCTGAGGACCACTGCCCAATAGCAGAGCCATAAAAAAAAATCACAAAGGAGCACTCTATGAACTAGTCTCAGAACCAGGAACTGTAGCTAAGGGGGGGGGGGCATATGGGGGAGTGATGATGATGATGATGAGGAGGAGGAGGAGGAGGAGGAAGATTTGCTAAGCATATCCATCTATTGTCATCCAGGCATCTGAACATCACTGACTGAACCACCTCCCAAAACCTATGGGACAGGTTAAAAATCAGCCCCATTTTCAGGCGAGGAAAGGATACCTGGGAAGAAGGCTAATTTAGGGAGGAGTCTGGTTTCAATCCCACAATTGTTGATGCTGGCTCCTGTCTTCTGCTAACTTATTTCATGGCACCTGAAAACAGACAGGAAGCAGTAGGAGGCTCTAGAAGGTAGAGAACCTGCTGGTGGTGAGAGTCGACAAGAAAGAGGGGCTTAGAAGGCTGTGATCCGAGGGGAGTCCCCAGTCTGGCATTGTTCTTGAGTGCAGAGGCAATGGCTGCCTTCCAAGCTTTACCTCATATCCTCGTCCAGCTGAAAACATCCTCTCAGACTGAAAGAAACCACCCACATAAACACGGAGAAAATCCTGGTGTGCTTTCCAAAGAATGAGTCTCCATTTCTCCTTTCCCTTCCTTATGTGATGCTGAAATAGTACCGCCTCACTAAGCACCGTGTGGCCCTTCCCTACAACTCAGGATTACTCTCAGGAAAGCGAAAATGCTGAGCACGGAATAGTGTATAAACCGGGTCGCGCACATTTAAAACCTATGACTTGGCACCTAAGACCCCACACACAAGTGTGGTGTTTTCATTACAACCACTGTCCCTCATTTCAGTCAGCCTCACACACCATGACTTTCACACAAGCTTCCAAAGGACCATAAAATTACGTTTTTCATTGTGCTTTTTTTTTTCTTTTTACTTTCTTGGTTTTTCTGAGACAGGGTCTACGATATATCCAAAAACACTAGATTGGTTTTGTTTTTTGTTTGTTGGGGGTTTGGGAACGGTTATTTTTTTCACCTCCTAGGCTATTCCAACTGTATTTTTCACTGGCACCACTAGAAAAAGCAAAGCAATAGTGGTCTCTTGTGGAAATGAACAGTATTTGCAACTATATTTATAACCTAACACTGAAACACAGGATGTTTTTAAGGCCCGTGGTGGAAAATGACCCTTTCTCACAGCGGATAGCATTTAAAAGTAGAGACCTAAAAACCTACGGCTATATTTAGAAGCCTTTTCTGGAGGCCATGAAAGCTTTGTTGTTATTGTTTTTCTTATTGCCCACCAGCCCCCCGAAGAGCACTCCTCAAATCCCCAGGAAAAGTCTGAGGCAAGTTCAAGACACTCTGAGATTCCGTGATCCAGCAAGTCCCGACGGCGCTGTAGAAGCAAATGGCTACATTTTCATTAAAAGCTCTCTTCATAAGGGAGCTACAATAATTAAACTCCTCGTGCCCAGAGACCCACTCAGAAGTGCTCTAGTAACCTATTGGCAACTGCTCTTATTTGTTCGTGTCCCCAGAAGGCAAAGAATAAAGGTGCAATAGAGCTGACAGGCTTGGATGAAACACAAACGACCTGGTAAGTTTCTCCAAGGGATGATGTGCATGCGCTCTGCCCATAACCTGATGGACAGTATTGTAATTTATGTGATTTAGCATTCACACTATCTCCAACTCACAATTCAAGCAGTCGTGAAGACTGGCAGCTTGGGGGGCTTACAGGATGAGCTTCATTTTCTCACGGTTCTGGGGGCTACAAACCTGGGACTAGTGGGCCAGCACTGCTCCATTCTGGTGACAGAGGTCCCCCCTTTGTAGTTTGACAGATCCCCATCTTCAACTCATAAAGCAGCAGACGTAGTTGCCTCTTCCCCATAAAGATACTAACCCCATCACAAGGGCTCTGCCTTCATGAATTCAATCAACTCCCAAAGGCCCCATCTCCTAATGCCATATTCAGGGCTGGATTTCAACATGTGAATGGGAAAGAAGGAGCTTAAACCTTCAGTCCATAACACACAGACAGACTCCTGTAACTGCTATGTGAGCTATGCAAAATCGTCACCAGTACTTGTCTTAGAAGCCCTTATGTGTCACTCCATGATCACATATGCGAGAGAGAGAGAGAGAGAGAGAGAGAGAGAGAGAAGAGAAGAGAAGAGAAGAGAAGAGAAGAGAAGAGAAGAGAAGAGAAGAGAAGAGAAGAGAAGAGAAGAGAAGAGAAGAGATCTTGATTTGTGAATCCTAGATAAGCTGGGTTTAGTACCAAAGCTGGTAGCCATCAGTTGGAAGCTGAATGAATGGGAGCTGGACAAAGATTTCACAAGGTGATCTTCTGCCTGGGTGATGTCCAGGTGCCTACAGCCAGCGGCCTTCACAAAGGCTATTATTGCTTCTAGTGGTGTCAGCCAGTGGTCTAATTCCAAAGAGTCGCTCTGGAGCTGCTAGCCAAACCCTAGGCCCAGGTCAAACCCTTGTTCTTCAGATGATAAGTACAAATTTAATATTCCATCACTAAAGATATATGCATGTAAGTTTTACTTACAGGTTCTGGGCACGGAAGGCCTCATGAGTATTCAGTTCTCCTGTGAGTGTGAGGTGAGGCAGAGATGAAGCTGGACCGACAGAGAGGAAGTCTGGGTACACAGCAGGCAGCCTTCTTCAGGATAGCTGACAGACAGGGGCCCTTGCCTGTGTAGCAGTTTGAGAGAAGTCATAGATGGGAAGTGGAAGCCCTGGAGGCTAGGCTTAGAGCTGCCTCCACATTCTTTGTATTATTATTTGAAATACAATATTTTCAGTTTCTCGGCCTCATAATAGTATCAGGTATCACGTATCAGTATCAGTATTACGTATCAGTATCAGTATCAGTATCACGAAGCAGGCTTTTAATCCAATATAAAAAATGGTTTGCTGCTGTGTCGATTAGTTTTATGTCAGCTTGACAGGAACTATAGTAGTTGGAAAGAGGGACTCTCAATTGAGAAAATGCCTTTATAACATTTACCTGTAGGCAACTCTATAGGACATTTTCTTAATTAATAGTTGATGAGGTGGAGGGTCAGACCACAGTGGGAGCTGACACCATGGGCAGGTGGTCCTGGGTAGTATAAGAAAGCAGGCTGAACAAGCCATAAGAAGCAAACAAGCCAGCAACACTCCTCCATGGCCTCTCCTTCAGTTCTTGTCTCCAGGTTCCTGCCTTGAGTTTCTGCCATGACTTCTCTCAGTGATTGAATGTGACCTGATAGTTGTATGCTGAAATAAATCCTTTCCTCCCCAGGTTCTTCTGGTCATGGTGTTTTATCACAGCAATAGAAACCCTTGCTTAAGAGAGTTACTACCATAACATTTGTGCCATTATTCCATCAGTGGGCATATTGTATTAGAGCTCTCAGGGTTTATAGCTCAGCAAAACTGAGAATTACTTTTCTCCTTCTGTAGCAGGTATAGCACCTTCCATCACTGTAAATGCTAGCCAGTAGGGATCGAGCTTCCAGTTGAGTACCAGCTAGATTTCCCCATGGTCTATGGCATAGTATGTCTTATCTTCTGAGGTAGAAATCTCTGGTTTCTTTGGAGACTCGGTTGTGTCACGTGGTGTTTTTCTGGAAACTCCCTTATGAGAGGCATGTTTTTGCTGAAGCGTACATGTGAGAAGATGATTTGCTGTGACACGCGGTTGGTATCTCTCTAAAAGCAGCTTGGAAAAGGGGGTATGTGATGTTTTGCAAGAGCAGATGCGTGAGAGAACCCATAATGTTTAGAAAGGATATAAATATAACCCAACGAACAGTGGACAATGCTGTTTGGTGTCGGTATGCCTTACCATTCTTATCTGGGCATTATTGGGCTTTGCTAATGCTGGTCTTCACTGATGACATTGTATGGTATTAGTTCACCTTGCCATTCTTTGCTGGCCATTGTTTGTCACAACTTCATAGAGAGAAATGCAGCAAAGAACTTCTGGTGGTGGTCTGGTAGCTTCTTGCCCATTTCTCAGACTCAAGCCAATTGGCAGAGCCTCGAGGTTTCTTCTGGATCAGCCTGCCATTGATGACTCACAATGGTGTTTGCAGGTGGATTGAGCTGCTGCTAATGCTGATTCCTGTGAACTGAACAGCTGATATCCTGACAACACCGATTGGATTTGCTCCAATGAACTATTTCTAAATAAGTCCACATTCTTCTTTGTTTATTAACCTTTTCCTTTCCACTATGTCTAGTGGGTAGCGAGCTGGAAGGGAAGTTAAAGCATTTAAGAACCTTTATTAAAAGTAGGTTTTGAAAAATCTAAGCCTACAATCTTCAGTAACAGGGTCTTACTGTCATGTTTTGAGAGAAAAACCAATGGTGTTGACAACAGCCTATAGTGCTTGAGAGGTGTCTGAGACCCTTTGACTAATGACCCAGAAAGATAGGTCCAGGGGTAGGGGGGTGGGGGAATCTAGTACTATTCTTCTGCTAAATGAACATAGCAATAAAATGATGCCTAATGCCATATTGCTCTCTGCACAGATCAGAGCACAACTCAATCCTCAACAGAGACGCTTCCTCTTGCAAATTGTTGGTCAATTAACACAAGTAACTGACCAACATACAGAGAGTAAGACACTTAAGAGTAGTCCTTAATGGTATATCTTTATCATAACCCTCCGCTCGATGCTCTGTTATCGATACAGAAGAAGAGGCAGAAAGTGTGTAAGAGACTGTGGTGGTTTGAACGAGAATGACTCCCACAAGTACATATATTTGCATAGTCCTAGGGTAGAGCTACCACTGTTGTGATAAAACAGCCAAAACCAACTTGAGGAAGAAAGAATTTCATTCATTCAGAGTTCCATATAACTTCATCATCAAAAGCAGTGAGGGCAGGATCCTGGAGACAGGAACTGATTCAGAGGTCATGAAGGGGTATTATTTACTGGCGTGCTCCATGGCTTCCTCAGTGTGTTTTCTTACAGAAGTCAGAACCAACTTCCCAAGGGTGGCACAACCCACAATGGGCTGGGGCCTTCCCCCATCAATCACTAACTAAGAAATTGCCCTACAAGTTTGCCTATTACCAAGTCTTATAGATAGAGTTCTCTCACTTAAGGCTCCCTCCTCTCTGATAACTCTAGCTTGTGTCAAGTTGACACAAAACTAACTGGTATAAACTGCATAGAAGGATTAGGAGGTGTGGTCTTGTTACAGTATGGTATATAAAGCTCTCAACTACTTTTCCAGCACCATGCCTCACTGCATGTTGCCAAGCACACTGCCATGATTATAATGTAGTAGGCCTCTAAAACTGTAAGCAAGTCCCATAAAATGCACTGTTTTATAAGAGTTGCCTAAATGGGGGAGGAGGTGGGGGTTGTGAAGGGGAAACTGGGAAAAAGGACAATATTTGAGTTAAAAATTGTTGTAGTCTTCCCTGGAGTTATCTGTATTTTGATGCTAATTCCACTGCCCCAAGGACAGCTACCTAGTCATGTACTCAGGACTCAGGACTCAGGTGACTTCACCAGAACCTTCTCCCCATTTAATTTGTAAAACACAGGTGAGGGGCAGGTACAGGATAGAAGGAGGCCTGTCATTGAATGAGAAGTAAGGATGGTGAGAGAAGTTTGAAGGAAGAGGAGAAGACTGGAATAGAAAGGAGGAAGAGACAGGAGGAAAGAGAAAGAAGCCATGGTGGGACAATATGGAAACTGACGTTAAGATTCCATACTGTTTCTTTACAGGTTGTTATGAATGTTCTTTTTAAATAATTTTTTAAGATGTATTTATTTATAATACACTGTAGCTGTCTTCAGACCCACCAGAAGAGGGCGTCAGATCTCATTAAGATGGTTGTGAGCCACCATGTGGGTGTTGGGATTTGAACTCAGGACCTCTGGAAGAGCAGTCAGTGCTCTTAACCACTGAGCCATCTCTCCATCCCCCTGTTATGAATGTTCTTAAGAGATGAATGTGTATTGGGCTTTGTATGTTTAGGTGGGCAATTATATCTTATCAATTGGGTCAAAGGTTACTTTGTTGTGTGTTCTTTTATGTGACGGTTTGAGTGAAGGAAAGTGTGCGGCAGCTGAAGACACTGGGCTGCCGCAGAATTGGGATGTGTGTTTCTGGCATGGAAACCTGCCTTGGGAACTAGAAAGGTAGAGAGACTGCTGCCAGCTCAGAGAGAGGCCTTCAGCAGTGTGATATGGGTTGGAGCAAAGCGGGTGAGACACTTTGCTGACTGAGACTTAAGATACCTAGCAGATATCTTGGAGCACCACAGTGCCAGACCTAGAGCGGGTAAAAGACAGCTTTTTATTTTTTATATATTCACAACAAAAAATAATTTCCAGTCTCCATCTGTGCCCTGCAGTTAACCCTGTGGCACAGCTCTACAGACCCAAATCCTGCCCAGAACGAGCTAGTCTCCCAGGAGTACTGTCACTCCTGAGTCCACAAGTGAGATGAACATTTTTGCTCCAATAACTAGACAAAGAGGGACCTGCAGGAGACTACAGGGCTCAGGAACCTCAGAACAACTGGGGACAGGATCATTCTGGTCTCCATCTGTGCCCTGGAGTTAACCTGTGGTACAGCTCTCCAGACCCAAATCTCTCTCGGAGAAAGATGGTCTCCTAGGAGTGCTGACACACCTAAGATCACAGGCTCACAGGTTCAGAGGAGGGGCAGGCTCCAGTCAGAGACAGCAAGACCAACTAACACCAGAAATAACCAGATGATGAGAGGCAAGCTCAAGAACCTAAGGAAGAAAAACCAAGGCTTAAGAAGGACATCAATAACCCCCTTAAAGAAATACAGGAGAACACCTTAGAGAGGAAACACAAAAATCCCTTAAAGAATTACAGGAAAACACAACCAAACAGGTGGAAGTATTGAACAAAACCATCCAGGATCTGAAAATGGAATTAGAAACAATAAAGAAATCAGAAAGGGAGACAATCCTGGAGATAAAAAAAACTAGGAAACAGAGCAGGAGTCATAGATGCAAGCATCACCAACAGAATAACAGAGATTAAAGAGAGAAACTCAGGTGAAAAAGATACCATAGAAAGCACTAACACAACAATCAAAGAAAATGCAAAATGCTTAAAACTCCTAACCCAAAACATCCAGAAAATCCAGGACACAATGAGAAGAGCAAAACTATGGGTAATATACATAGAAGAGAGCAAAGACTCCAAACTTAAAGGACCAGTAAATATCTTCAACAAAATTATAGAAGAAAACTTCCCTAACCTAAAGAAAGAGATGCCTATGTACATAAAAGAAGTCAACAGAACTCCAAATAGATTAGACCAGAAAAGAAATTCCTCCCATTACATAATAGTCAAAACACCAAATGCACAAAACAAAGAAAAATACTAAAAGCAGTAATGGAAAAAGGTTAAGTAACGTATAAAGCAGACCTATCAGAATTTTACCAGACTTCTGACCAGAGACTCTAAAAGTCAGCAAAACTCTCAATTAGCATAGATAAAGAAAGCAAGATATACCGTGACAAAACCAGATTTACACAATATATTTCCGCAAATCCAACCCTAAAAAGATAATAGATGGAAAACTCCAACACAAGGAAGGAGACTACACCATACAAAAAGCAAGAAAGTAATCTTCTTTCAACAAACGCAAGAGAAGAGACCCACACAAACATAATTCCACCCCTAACAACAAAAATAACAGGAAACAACAATCACTATTCCTTAATATCTCTTAATGTCGATGGACTTAGTTCCCCAATAAAAAGACATAGACTAACAGACTAGACATGTAAAGAGGACCCAGCATTTTGCTGCAGACAGGAAACACACCTCAGTGACAAAAACAGACATTACATCAGACTAAAAAAAAAAAAAAACAGAAAAAAAATTCCAAGGAAATGGTCCCAAGAAAGAAGCTGGAGGAGTCGAGCAGCTCTCTGCTCCCAGACCCGGTGAGAGAGAGACCCAACCGCCTGGTCAGGGGGGCACTCCTGAGGCTGCAGAGCGGAAGAGACCACCAACACTGCTCACCCCTGCCCACATCCCTGGCCCAAGACGAAACTGTATAAGGCCTCTGGGTTCCCGTGGAGGAGGGCCCAGGAGCAGCAGGACCCCTGCCTGAGACACCCCCGGAACCTGAAAGAAACAGACCGGATAAACAGTTCTCTGCACCCAAATCCCGTGGGAGGGAGAGCTAAACCTTCAGAGAGGCAGACAAGCCTGGGAAACCAGAAGAGACTGCTCCCTGCACACACATCTCGGACGCCAGAGGAAAATGCCAAAGACCATCTGGAACCCTGGTGCACTGAAGCTCCCGGAAGGGGCGGCACAGGTCTTCCTGGTTGCTGCCGCTGCAGCGAGCCCGTGGGCAGCACCCCACGAGCGAACTTGAGCCTCAGGACCACAGGTAAGACCAAATTTTCTGCTGCAAGAAAGCTGCCTGGTGAACTCAAGACACAGGCCCACAGGAACAGCTGAAGACCTGTAGAGAGGAAAAACTACACGCCCGAAAGCAGAACACTCTGTCCCCATAACTGACTGAAAGAGAGGAAAACAGGTCTACAGCACTCCTGACACACAGGCTTATAGGACAGTCTAACCACTGTCAGAAATAGCAGAACAAAGTAACACTAGAGATAATCTGATGACGAGAGGCAAGCGCAGGACCACAAGCAACAGAAACCAAGACTACATGGCATCATCGGAGCCCAATTCTCCCACCAAAGCAAACACGGAATATCCAAACACACCAGAAAAGCAAGATCTAGTTTCAAAATCATATTTGATCATGATGCTGGAGGACTTCAAGAAAGACATGAAGAACTCCCTTAGAGAACAAGTAGAAGCCTACAGAGAGGAATCGCAAAAATGCCTGAAAGAATCGCAAAAATCCCTGAAAGAATTCCAGGAAAACGTAAATAAACAAGTAGAAGCCCATAGAGAGGAGACACAAAAATCCCTGAAAGAATTCCAGGAAAACACAACCAAACAGTTGAAGGAATTAAAAATGGAAATAGAAGCAATCAAGAAAGAACACATGGAAACAACCCTGGATATAGAAAACCAAAAGAAGAGACAAGGAGCTGTAGATACAAGCTTCACCAACAGAATACAAGAGATGGAAGAGAGAATCTCAGGAGCAGAAGATTCCATAGAAATCATTGACTCAACTGTCAAAGATAATGTAAAGCGGAAAAAGCTACTGGTCCAAAACATACAGGAAATCCAGGACTCAATGAGAAGATCAAACCTAAGGATAATAGGTATAGAAGAGAGTGAAGACTCCCAGCTCAAAGGACCAGTAAATATCTTCAACAAAATCATAGAAGAAAACTTCCCTAACCTAAAAAAAGAGATACCCATAGACATACAGGAAGCCTACAGAACTCCAAATAGATTGGAGCAGAAAAGAAACACCTCCCGTCACATAATTGTCAAAACACCAAACGCACAAAATAAAGAAAGAATATTAAAAGCAGTAAGGGAAAAACGTCAAGTAACATATAAAGGCAGACCTATCAGAATCACACCAGACTTCTCGCCAGAAACTATGAAGGCCAGAAGATCCTGGACTGATGTCATACAGACCCTAAGAGAACACAAATGCCAGCCCAGGTTACTGTATCCAGCAAAACTCTCAATTAACATTGATGGAGAAACCAAGATATTCCATGACAAAACCAAATTTACACAATATCTTTCCACAAATCCAGCACTACAAAGGATAATAAATGGTAAAGCCCAACATAAGGAGGCAAGCTATACCCTAGAAGAAGCAAGAAACTAATCGTCTTGGCAACAAAACAAAGAGAATGAAAGCACACAAACATAACCTCACATCCAAATATGAATATAAAGGGAAAAAATAATCACTATTCCTTAATATCTCTCAATATCAATGGCCTCAACTCCCCAATAAAAAGACATAGATTAACAAACTGGATACGCAACGAGGACCCTGCATTCTGCTGCCTACAGGAAACACACCTCAGAGACAAAGACAGACACTACCTCAGAGTGAAAGGCTGGAAAACAACTTTCCAAGCAAATGGTCAGAAGAAGCAAGCTGGAGTAGCCATTCTAATATCAAATAAAATCAATTTCCAACTAAAAGTCATCAAAAAAGATAAGGAAGGACACTTCATATTCATCAAAGGAAAAATCCACCAAGATGAACTCTCAATCCTAAATATCTATGCCCCAAATACAAGGGCACCTACATATGTAAAAGAAACCTTACTAAAGCTCAAAACACACATTGCACCTCACACAATAATAGTGGGAGGTTTCAACACCCCACTCTCATCAATGGACAGATCATGGAAACAGAAATTAAACAGTGATGTCGACAGACTAAGAGAAGTCATGAGCCAAATGGACTTAACGGATATTTATAGAACATTCTATCCTAAAGCAAAAGGATATACCTTCTTCTCAGCTCCTCATGGTACTTTCTCCAAAATTGACCATATAATTGGTCAAAAAACGGGCCTCAACAGGTACAGAAAGATAGAGATAATCCCATGCGTGCTATCGGACCACCACGGCCTAAAACTGGTCTTCAATAACAATAAGGGAAGAATGCCCACATATACGTGGAAATTGAACAATGCTCTACTCAATGATAACCTGGTCAAGGAAGAAATAAAGAAAGAAATTAAAAACTTTTTAGAATTTAATGAAAATGAAGGTACAACATACCCAAACTTATGGGACACAATGAAAGCTGTGCTAAGAGGAAAACTCATAGCGCTGAGTGCCTGCAGAAAGAAACAGGAAAGAGCATATGTCAGCAGCTTGACAGCACACCTAAAAGATCTAGAACAAAAAGAAGCAAATACACCCAGGAGGAGTAGAAGGCAGGAAATAATCAAACTCAGAGCTGAAATCAACCAAGTAGAAACAAAAAGGACCATAGAAAGAATCAACAGAACCAAAAGTTGGTTCTTTGAGAAAATCAACAAGATAGATAAACCCTTAGCCAGACTAACGAGAGGACACAGAGAGTGCGTCCAAATTAACAAAATCAGAAATGAAAAGGGAGACATAACTACAGATTCAGAGGAAATTCAAAAAATCATCAGATCTTACTATAAAAACCTATATTCAACAAAATTTGAAAATCTTCAGGAAATGGACAATTTCCTAGACAGATACCAGGTATCGAAGTTAAATCAGGAACAGATAAACCAGTTAAACAACCCCATAACTCCTAAGGAAATAGAAGCAGTCATTAAAGGTCTCCCAACCAAAAAGAGCCCAGGTCCAGACGGGTTTAGTGCAGAATTCTATCAAACCTTCATAGAAGACCTCATACCAATATTATCCAAACTATTCCACAAAATTGAAAAAGATGGAGCCCTACCGGATTCCTTCTACGAACCCACAATTACTCTTATACCTAAACCACACAAAGACACAACAAAGAAAGAGAACTTCAGACCAATTTCCCTTATGAATATCGACGCAAAAATACTCAATAAAATTCTGGCAAACCGAATTCAAGAGCACATCAAAACAATCATCCACCATGATCAAGTAGGCTTCATCCCAGGCATGCAGGGATGGTTTAATATACGGAAAACCATCAACGTGATCCATTATATAAACAAACTGAAAGAACAGAACCACATGATCATTTCATTAGATGCTGAGAAAGCATTTGACAAAATTCAACACCCCTTCATGATAAAAGTCCTGGAAAGAATAGGAATTCAAGGCCCATACCTAAACATAGTAAAAGCCATATACAGCAAACCAGTTGCTAACATTAAACTAAATGGAGAGAAACTTGAAGCAATCCCACTAAAATCAGGGACTAGACAAGGCTGCCCACTCTCTACCTACTTATTCAATATAGTTCTTGAAGTTCTAGCCAGAGCAATCAGACAACAAAAGGAGATCAAGGGGATACAGATCGGAAAAGAAGAGGTCAAAATATCACTATTTGCAGATGACATGATAGTATATTTAAGTGATCCCAAAAGTTCCACCAGAGAACTACTAAAGCTGATAAACAACTTCAGCAAAGTGGCTGGGTATAAAATTAACTCAAATAAATCAGTTGCCTTCCTCTATATAAAAGAGAAACAAGCCGAGAAAGAAATTAGGGAAACGACACCCTTCATAATAGACCCAAATAATATAAAGTACCTCGGTGTGACTTTAACCAAGCAAGTAAAAGATCTGTACAATAAGAACTTCAAGACACTGAGGAAAGAAATTGAAGAAGACCTCAGAAGATGGAAAGATCTCCCATGCTCATGGATTGGCAGGATTAATATAGTAAAAATGGCCATTTTACCAAAAGCAATCTACAGATTCAATGCAATCCCCATCAAAATACCAATCCAATTCTTCAAAGAGTTAGACAGAACAATTTGCAAATTCATCTGGAATAACAAAAAACCCAGGATAGCTAAAGCTATCCTCAACAATAAAAGGACTTCAGGGGGAATCACTATCCCTGAACTCAAGCAGTATTACAGAGCAATAGTGATAAAAACTGCATGGTATTGGTACAGAGACAGACAGATAGACCAATGGAATAGAATTGAAGACCCAGAAATGAACCCACACACCTATGGTCACTTGATTTTTGACAAAGGAGCCAAAACCATCAAATGGAAAAAAGATAGCATTTTCAGCAAATGGTGCTGGTTCAACTGGAGGGCAACATGTAGAAGAATGCAGATCGATCCATCCTTATCACCCTGTACAAAGCTTACGTCCAAGTGGATCAAGGACCTCCACATCAAACCAGACACACTCAAACTAATAGAAGAAAAACTAGGGAAGCATCTGGAACACATGGGCACTGGAAAAAATTTCCTGAACAAAACACCAATGGCTTATGCTCTAAGATCAAGAATCGACAAATGGGATCTCATAAAACTGCAAAGCTTCTGTAAGGCAAAGGACACTGTGGTTAGGACAAAACGGCAACCAACAGATTGGGAAAAGATCTTTACCAATCCTACAACAGATAGAGGCCTTATATCCAAAATATACAAAGAACTCAAGACGTTAGACCGCAGGGAAACAAATAACCCTATTAAAAAATGGGGCTCAGAGCTAAACAAAGAATTCACAGCTGAGGAATGCCGAATGGCTGAGAAACACCTAAAGAAATGTTCAACATCTTTAGTCATAAGGGAAATGCAAATCAAAACAACCCTGAGATTTCACCTCACACCAGTGAGAATGGCTAAGATCAAAAACTCAGGTGACAGCAGATGCTGGCGAGGATGTGGAGAAAGAGGAACACTCCTCCATTGTTGGTGTGATTGCAGACTGGTAAAACCATTCTGGAAATCAGTCTGGAGGTTCCTCAGAAAATTGGACATTGAACTGCCTGAGGATCCAGCCATACCTCTCTTGGGCATATACCCAAAAGATGCCTCAACATATAAAAGAGACACGTGCTCCACTATGTTCATCGCAGCCTTATTTATAATAGCCAGAAGATGGAAAGAACCCAGATGCCCTTCAACAGAGGAATGGATACAGAAAATGTGGTACATCTACACAATGGAATATTACTCAGCTATCAAAAACAATGACTTTATGAAATTCGTAGGCAAATGGTTGGAACTGGAAAATATCATCCTGAGTGAGCTAACCCAATCACAGAAAGACATACATGGTATGCACTCATTGATAAGTGGCTATTAGCCCAAATGCTTGACTTACCCTAGATCCCTAGAACAAACGAAACTCAAGACGGATGATCAAAATGTGAATGCTTCACTCCTTCTTTAAATGAGGAAAAAGAATACCCTTGGCAGGGAAGGGAGAGGCAAAGATTAAAACAGAGACTGAAGGAACACCCATTCAGAGCCTGCCCCACATGTGGCCCATACATATACAGCCACCCAATTAGACAAGATGGATGAAGCAAAGAAGTGCAGACCGACAGGAGCCGGATGTAGATCTCTCCTGAGAGACACAGCCAGAATGCAGCAAATACAGAGGCGAATGCCAGCAGCAAACCACTGAACTGAGAATAGGTCCCCTGTTGAAGGAATCAGAGAAAGAACTGGAAGAGCTTGAAGGGGCTCGAGACCCCAAAAGTACAACAATGCCAAGCAACCAGAGCTTCCAGGGACTAAGCCACTACCTAAAGACTATACATGGACTGACCCTGGACTCTGACCCCATAGGTAGCAATAAATATCCTAGTAAGAGCACCAGTGGGAGGGGAAGCCCTGGGTCCTGCTAAGACTGAACCCCCAGTGAACTAGTCTGGGGGGAGGGCGGCAATGGGGGGAGGGTTGGGAGGGGAACACCCATAAGGAAGGGGAGGGGGGAGGGGGATGTTTGCCCGGAAACCGGGAAAGGGAATAACACTCGAAATGTATATAAGAAATACTCAAGTTAATAAAAAAAAGAAGCTGGAGGAGTCATTCAAATATCAAATAAAATCGACTTTCAACCAAAAGTTATCAAAAACGGTAAGGAAAGACACTTCATGCTCATCAAAGGAAAAATCTACTAAGATGAACTCTGAACATCTATGCTTCAAATACAAGGACACCCACATTCATAAAAGAAACTTCACTAAAGCTCAGAGCACACATCGCAACTCACATAATAATAATGGGAGAATTCAAGACCCAACTGTTATCAGATGAAGGATGCTACAGTCCTTCTTTTTTTTTTATTAACTTGAGTATTTCTTATATACATTTCTATCTTTCTGTACCTGTTGAGGCCCGTTTTTTGACCAATTATATGGTCAATTTTGGAGAAAGTACCATGAGGAGCTGAGAAGAAGGTATATCCTTTTGCTTTAGGATAGAATGTTCTATAAATATCCGTTAAGTCCATTTGGCTCATGACTTCTCTTAGTCTGTCGACATCACTGTTTAATTTCTGTTTCCATGATCTGTCCATTGATGAGAGTGGGGTGTTGAAACCTCCCACTATTATTGTGTGAGGTGCAATGTGTGTTTTGAGCTTTAGTAAGGTTTCTTTTACATATGTAGGTGCCCTTGTATTTGGGGCATAGATATTTAGGATTGAGAGTTCATCTTGGTTGATTTTTCCTTTGATGAATATGAAGTGTCCTTCCTTATCTTTTTTGATGACTTTTAGTTGGAAATTGATTTTATTTGATATTAGAATGGCTACTCCAGCTTGCTTCTTCTGACCATTTGCTTGGAAAGTTGTTTTCCAGCCTTTCACTCTGAGGTAGTGTCTGTCTTTGTCTCTGAGGTGTGTTTCCTGTAGGCAGCAGAATGCAGGGTCCTCGTTGCGTATCCAGTTTGTTAATCTATGTCTTTTTATTGGGGAGTTGAGGCCATTGATATTGAGAGATATTAAGGAATAGTGATTATTGCTTCCCGTTATATTCATATTTGATGTGAGGTTATGTTTGTGTGCTTTCATTCTCTTTGTTTTGTTGCCAAGACGATTAGTTTCTTGCTTCTTCTAGGGTATAGCTTGCCTCCTTATGTTGGGCTTTACCATTTATTATCCTTTGTAGTGCTGGATTTGTAGAAAGATATTGTGTAAATTTGGTTTTGTCATGGAATATCTTGGTTTCTCCATCAATGTTAATTGAGAGTTTTGCTGGATACAGTAATCTGGGCTGGCATTTGTGTTCTCTTAGGGTCTGTATAACATCAGTCCAGGATCTTCTGGCCTTCATAGTTTCTGGCGAGAAGTCTGGTGTGATTCTGATAGGTCTCCCTTTATATGTTACTTGACCTTTTTCCCTTACTGCTTTTAATATTCTTTCTTTATTTTGTGCGTTTGGTGTTTTGACAATTATGTGACGGGAGGTGTTTCTTTTCTGGTCCAATCTATTTGGAGTTCTGTAGGCTTCCTGTATGTCTATGGGTATCTCTTTTTTTAGGTTAGGGAAGTTTTCTTCTATGATTTTGTTGAAGATATTTACTGGTCCTTTGAGCTGGGAGTCTTCACTCTCTTCTATACCTATTATCCTTAGGTTTGATCTTCTCATTGAGTCCTGGATTTCCTGTATGTTTTGGACCAGTAGCTTTTTCCGCTTTACATTATCTTTGACAGTTGAGTCAATGATTTCTATGGAATCTTCTGCTCCTGAGATTCTCTCTTCCATCTCTTGTATTCTGTTGGTGAAGCTTGTATCTACAGCTCCTTGTCTCTTCTTTTGGTTTTCTATATCCAGGGTTGTTTCCATGTGTTCTTTCTTGATTGCTTCTATTTCCATTTTTAATTCCTTCAACTGTTTGATTGTGTTTTCCTGGAATTCTTTCAGGGATTTTTGCGATTCCTCTCTGTAGGCTTTTACTTGTTTATTAATGTTTTCCTGTGCTTCCCTAAGTGTGTTCAGGTCTTTCCTGAAGTCCTCCAGCATCATGATCAAATATGATTTTGAAACTAGATCTTGCTTTTCTGGTGTGTTTGGATATTCCATGTTTGTTTTGGTGGGAGAATTGGGCTCCGATGATGGCATGTAGTCTTGGTTTCTGTTGCTTGGGTTCCTGCGCTTGCCTCTCGCCATCAGATTATCTCTAGTGTTACTTTGTTCTGCTATTTCTGACAGTGGCTAGACTGTCCTATAAGCCTGTGTGTCAGGAGTGCTGTAGACCTGTTTTCCTCTCTTTCAGTCAGTTATGGGGACAGAGTGTTCTGCTTTCGGGCGTGTAGTTTTTCCTCTCTACAGGTCTTCAGCTGTTCCTGTGGGCCTGTGTCTTGAGTTCACCAGGCAGCTTTCTTGCAGCAGAAAATTTGGCCTTACCTGTGGTCCCGAGGCTCAGGTTTGCTCGTGGGGTGCTGTCCAGGGGCTCTCTGCAGCGGCAGCAACCAGGAAGACCTGTGCCGCCGTTTCCGGGAGCTTCAGTGCACCAGGGTTCCAGATGGTCTTTGGCTTTTTCCTCTGGCGTCCGAGATGTGTGTGTAGAGAGCAGTCTCTTCTGGTTTCCCAGGCTTGTCTGCCTCTCTGAAGGTTCAGCTCTCCCTCCCACGGGATTTGGGTGCAGAGAACTGTTTATCCGGTCTGTTTCCTTCTGGTTCTGGTGGTGTCTTAGGCACAGGGGTCCTGCCGCTCCTGGGCCCTCCCCCACGGGAGCCCAGAGGCCTTATACAGTTTCCTCTTGGGCCAGGGATGTGGGCAGGGGTGAGCAGTGTTGGTGGTCTCTTCCGCTCTGCAGCCTCAGGAGTGCCCACCTGACCAGGCGGTTGGGTCTCTCTCTCACCGGGTCTGGGAGCAGAGAGCTGCTGCGGGCCGGGATCCGCGGGTGTGGGACTTCCGGTAAACACAGAACGTGCCCGGTTCTAGAGAAATTCTGCTTCCGTGTGTCCCAAGCTCACCAGGCAGCTTTCTTGCAGCAGAAAATTTGGTCTTACCTGTGGTCCCGAGGCTCAAGTTCGCTCGTGGGGTGCTGCCCAGGGGCTCTCTGCAGCGGCAGCAACCAGGAAGACCTGTGCCGCCCCTTCCGGGAGCTTCAGTGCACCAGGGTTCCAGATGGTCTTTGGCTTTTTCCTCTGGCGTCCAAGATGTGTGTGCAGGGAGCAGTCTCTTCTGGTTTCCCAGGCCTGTCTGCCTCTCTGAAGGTTTAGCTCTCCCTCCCACGGGATTTGGGTGCAGAGAACTGTTTATCCGGTCTGTTTCCTTCAGGGTCCGGCGGTGTCTGTGGCAGGGGTCCTGCCGCTCCTGGGCCGCTACAGTCCTTCTTAGAAGGACTTAGAAGGGGAAACAAAAATATTCATAGGAGGAGATATGGAGACAAAGTTTGGAGCAGAGACTGAAGGAAAGGCCATTCAGAGATTGTCCCACCTGGGGATCCAGCCCATATACAGACACCAAACCCAAACAATATTGCTGATACCAAGAAATGCATGCTGACAGAAGCCTGATACAACTGTCTCCTGAGAGCCTTTGTCAGAGCATGACAAACACAGAGGCAAATGCTCGTAGCCAACCATTGAACTGAGAATGGAGTCAGAGAAATGATTGGAGGAGTTAGAGAAATGATTGAAGGAGCTGAAGGGGTGTGCAACCCCATAAGAACAACAGCCAGAGCTCCCAGGGACTAAACCACCATCCAAAGAATACACATGGACTGATCCATGGCTTCAGCTGCATATGTAGCAGAGGATGGCCTTGCTGGGTACCAATGGGAGGAGAAGCCCCTAGTCCTGCCAAGGCTCGTCCCTACCCCTCCTCCCCCAGTGTAGGGGAATGTCAGAGTGGGGAGGTAGGAAGTGGTGAGTAGATGGGTGGGGAAAAACCCTCATAGCAGCACGGGGAGGGGGAATGGGATTATAGTTTATAGAAAGGAAACTGGAAAAAGCGATAACATTTGAAATGTAAATAAAAAGTATCCAATTTTTAAAAAGAAATGTAAATAAATAAAATAACCAATAAAAAGGTAAAAAAATAAAGAAAATATCATCCTGACTGAGGTAACCCAGTCACAAAAGAATACACATGGTATGTATTCACTGATAAGTGAATAGTAGCCCAAAAGTTTAGAATACCTCAGAAAAAATTCACAGATCATATGAAGTTCAAGAAGAAGGAAGACCAAAGTGTGGATGCTCTAGTCCTTCCTAGAAGGGGAAACAAAATACCCAAGGAAGGAAATATGGAGACAAAGTATGGAGCAGAGACTGAAGGAAAGGCCATCCGTAGGCTGCCCCACCTGGAGATCCATCCCATATACAGACACCAAACCCAGACACTATTGTGGATGCCAAGAAGTGCTTGCTGACAGGAGCCTGATATAGCTGTCTCCTGAGAGACTCTGCCAGAGCCTGACAAATGCAGAAGAAGATGCTCACAGTCAACCATTAGATTGAGCACTGAGTCCCTAATGAATGAGTTAAAGGGCTGAAGGAGTTGAAGGAGTTTGCAACCCATAGGAAGAACAACAATATCAACCGACCAGACCCTCCCCCCAGAGCTCCCAGGGACTAAACCACCAACCAAAGAGTGCACATGGAGGGAACCATGGCTCCATCTGCTTATGTAGCAGAGGATGGGCCTTGTCGGGCATCGATGGGAGGAGAGGACCTTGGTCCTGGGAAGGGAAATGCCAGTTGGGGTGGGGAGGGGCAGTAGGGGGGAGCATCCACATAGAAGCAGGGGGTGGGAGGATGGGATAGGGGCTTTCCAGAGGGGAAACCTGGAAAGGGTATAACATTTGAAATGTAAATAAATAAAATATTCAATAAAAAAGAAATAAAAATAAAATCACTAATAAAAAATTAGATTAAAAAAAGAAAGAAAGAAAATAATAAAAAAAAAGAGTTGCCTTGGTCATGGTGTCTCTTCACAGCAATAGAACACTAAGGCAGAAGCAGAAGTGACAGACTATTTTAAGGCAACACGTTTTCTCAGACCCAGTAAGGCAGATGCTCATATGAAGTCCAGTGCGTGGTGAAACATTGAGAGATGGGAAACAATATGGTAACTATATGCTGCATGGAATTCCCAGGGAATAAAAATGCAATGTTTTCCTTTACTTTGAAGAATTTCATATATGCCTACAGTGCATTTTGGCCACAGTCACCTCCAGTTCCACCCCATAATTCCTCCCAAGTTCATGCCCATTCTGCCACACTCTCCCAACTTCATATCTCCTCTCTCTCTCTCTCTCTCTCTCTCTCTCTCTCTCTCTCTCTCTCTCTCTCTCTCTCATTCTTTCTTCTTTTCTTGATTTGTCTGTTTATTGATTGTTTTAAAGGTTCAATTTATTTTGCCTATATAATTACAGGTGTGGAACCAGCCACTAGTGCATGGTCAACCTCCTTAAAGAAAACTGATGCTCTCTCTTCCAAAACTCATGAATTCCAATGGCTTCTCAGCTAGGTTGGGGCTCATAAGTCCCTCCCCACTCCACACTGGAATATTGACTGGCTTGTTCTTTTTCAGACAACTGGCCACCAACATGGGACATGTGTCTATTAGACAGAAGTGGTAGTGGACCAGAGTGGTGGAGCCCAGCTTGTGGCATGGGGAAGATAAGTTATGAACTTTTTTGTGTCAGAAAGATCCAGATATATCCCTAGCCTTCTAAAGTGTCAATGCACTGAAAAGCAATACATTTACAATCTATGTGAGTTTCGTCAAATTTTACAATTTGTCAAACAATTTTCATTTCACTTGATGGTTAGCCATTGGCACTTACGGGTTCTTGCATTCCGATGTTAATTAACTCTCTGATCCCACATTCACTTCCCAGGGTAATTTATATGAGAACTGTGCTATAGGATGGCTAAGGAAGGCTTAAAGGGGGATGCAGAGTTCAGAGAGGATGTTCTGAAGACAAAGGCAGACCAGAACAGCTGTGTTCTGAACTGCAAGTGTGATGCCCTTCAGGCAGAGCTGCCACATGCGAGTCTGGGTGGCAGGGAATTCAGAGGGTCAGTTTGAAGTGGTCTGAGAGTCAATGTCAGAAAAACTTGGCTCAAATCAAGCCAGAGGTACAGAGGCAGGACAATTTTCCTGCATGGGACTCATGACAAGTGACTGAGAGACAAGTTGTCAGGCCCGCCGCATTCAGTCTTGGGGTAATTCTTTTATAGTCCCAAATGAGGGGGCTTTTATGATCCTCTAGTGAGATTGATAGTCTCATTGTAGCTGGTGTTTTTGATAGGATTTATTTTCAGGTGTCGTTATTCATTGCCACGAACAAATGATCAGCCGTGCCTCCTGGTATGCTGGCAGCTGGTGCTTACTTACTTGTGTGACTATGATGGAGAGATAGTCTTTATTGGCACTTACACTCAAAATAGAGTGAATCAGGCATGGACTGTTGCTTTGTAACAGAGTAACCCACAGCTCCCTGCTCTCGTATATTTAAAATAGATATCAAGTAGTCAGAGAGATTTAAACGCTGAAGGACTGGGCAGGAACTGGCTTTAAAACGAAGTGTGTCATAGGACAAGAACTTGAGAAGGATCTCTGATGATCCAGAGATCCACAAGCCAGAAAGAAAAGAGGGGGTAGCAATCATACCACCACGAAGAATGTACTCCTTCCATCTGAGAGAGTCTGGAAGGGCTCTCTGCCACCCACTTGTCTATGCAACGGTAGGCTCAAACATCTTCATGCCCACTTCTGTCAGACCTCTCCTCAAATACAGTCTCCCTCAGAGCTGTTAGCCCTAGGGAAAGCATCTGAAAAAGCTCTGTCGTTCAAATGTCTCTTTATCATACTTGATTTTTTTCTTCTGTTTTTCTGTTATCGTTTGAGAATTTCATAAAGGCGTGTGTGTGTGTGTGTGTGTGTGTGTGTGTGTGTGTATGTATGTATGTATGTATGTATGTATATGCATTTTGACCAAATTCGCCCCAACCCCTCCCCTTCAGTTCCTCCCCTATCCCTGCACCACCTTCCTCTCAACTTCATGTCCTTTGTTTTTAGAACCAGAATCCACTTAGTGCTGTTATTGTGTGCATGGGAGCAGGACCACAAGTAGCCTCTGGGAACACATCCCTGAAGAAGACTGTTGCCCCATCTGCCAGCAGCCAACAATCATCGATAGTTCCCGGGCTGCTCTTGGGGTTTAATAAACTCTCCCACATCTACGCTGGATTCTGACTGATCTAATCTTTCAAAGGTCTTGCACACATGGTCACAGCTGCTCTGAGCTCGTGTACAGCAGCCATGCAGTACCAGGCAAATGCTGTTTCAGGGCAGATACCCTCTAACTCTGGCTCTTCTAATCCTTCTACATAGTTGAGGTTGACCTTGAACTTCCTGCCCTCCTGCATGCTGCGACTGCTTCATGTTTCTTCACCTAGCATTCGCTCACCCATTCGCTCATCTCTAGGTTGTTTTCTGCTGCCCACCATCAAAGACATCTTGCTGGTCAGGGCAAGACGTCAGTTTGTTTGCCCCCCTTTCGTGAGACCCCTAAAGCATATGGGGATTCCGAAACTAAAAATATGAGCAAATAAATAAATGTTCTTTCTTTTTTTAAAAAAGGCAAAGGTAATAAAATTATACAAATTTACAACATCTGCATGTTGATTTTTAGGAAAATTATGTTGCCTGTGTTTTATATCATTTTCACATGCATTTGTATCTCTAAGCAATGGATTTATTTAGGCCAGTTGTGAACAATGTATAAATGAATTGTAATTCTTCATTCTGTAATATTCTAAAGAGTTTTAATATGTAGTAGAATAATTTCCTCTCTCTCTCTCTCTCTCTCTCTCTCTCTCTCTCTCTCTCTCTCTCTGCGCGTGTGTGTGCATGTGTGTGTGTCTATGTGTGTGTCTCTCTCTGTCTCTGTCTCTCTCAGTCTCTCTGTCCCTCTCTCTATGTCTCTGTCTCTCTGTCTCTCTCTCTCTCTGTCTCTCTCTCTCTCTGTCTCTCTCTCTCATTTTGTGCTGTTTTTAATGTTGTTCTGGTTTATGCTGTTTCCATTTTTACTTTGACAAACAATGCTGCTATTAATAGCCCTGCTACCATTTGGTTTCCTACATCCAAAGGGCAGAAAATGGAGATTGTGTTCTGTAAAGGGCCAGACAGTGCGTATTTGGACCCTTGGAAGCCACGAGATCTTTTTACCACAAAAGCAGTCATAGACTGTTTATGAGCAAAACAGTAAGATTGTGCATCAATAAAACCTTAACACTGGGGCTGGAGAAATGGCTCAGTGCTGGAGAAATGGCTCAGTGCTGGAGAAATGGCTCAGTGCTGGAGAAATGGCTCAGTGCTGGAGAAATGGCTCAGTGCTGGAGAAATGGCTCAGTGCTGGAGAAATGGCTGCTTTTGTAGAGGACTTGGGTTTGATTTCCAGCACCTACCTCACTCACTGCCATCTCTAATGGTTATGGGGGAACCAACACCTTCTCCTGACCTCCACCGGCACAAGGAATGCATGTGGTGCGCATGCATACCTGCAAACAAAACTTCTGTACACATAAATTTAATCGAATTTTTTAAAATCTTAATGACAAAAAACATAGTGCTGTGCTCTGCCACTGCTGAGCATGGCTTGCTTAAGCATGGAACCGCCAGTAGCGCTCTTGATAGCTGGAGTAGGGGCGGGAGCAACCTAGCTACTGAGTTAGAGGGCACGTGGGCATTCCACTTTGCAGAATGTCTTAGTCAGTGATGTGTTTATAAAAAGATAAAGAGAGAACATGCCCCGGGTCCCTGGTTTGATCCTGGGTTTTGGCACCAATGTCCTGTTATAAAAAGATAAGGAGAGAGGGGAGATTATGTTCTATGGAGGAATGGGGGAGGGGGTGGCTCAGTGGGTCCATGCTGAGGCATCCCTTCCCCCTGAGGGCCCAGTCACACAGTATAGCATATAATAGAGTTTATTCAGGGCATGGGGAGGGAGTTAGGAGAGTAGGAGGACAGAGAGAGAGAAGTAGAAGAGGAGAGTAGAGGACAAGCACATGGAGAGAAGGGGGAAGGGAATGGGGAGAGAAGGGACAAATGGGTGAAGAGAGAAGCAGCAAGAGAGAACAAGTGCAAGAGAGTGAGGAGGGGGCAAGCAGCCCCTGTTATAGTGTCAGGCATACCTGGTTGTTGCCAGGTAACTGTGGGGTGGAGCTTAGACAGAATGCTAACACTTAGGGTTTTATTGCTGTGAAGAGACATCATGACTATAGCAACTCTTCTAAAAGACAACATTTAGTTGGGGCTGGCTTACAGTTCAGAGGTTTAGTCCATCATCGTCCTGGTGGCAAGCATGGTGGCATAAAGGCACACGTGGGGCTGGAGAGGTAGCGGAGAGTTCTACCTCTGGGTCCACAGGCAGCAGAAAGACATCGTGAGCCACTAGGCCTGGCTTGAGCTTCTGACCTCACAGCCCACCCTCAGTGAAACACTTCCTCCGACAAGACCGCACCTACTCCAACAACGTTGCACCTCCCAACAGTGCCATTCCCTACAAGCCTATGGGGGACATTTTCTTTCAAACCACTATATAGGATAATTCCAATCTTCCATCCAAAATAGTTTGAGTCTAACTTCCCACTGGCAACTGAATAAGTTATTTCTCCACCAGTGAAATGAACCAATACAAGCCAGCTTAGATTAGATTAAACTCAGATTTATTGGGAAGCTGGTCTGTGGAGAGTTCACTGGCCCCAAGGACAGAAGCCTGGGAAGGAAGAGAGGGGGAAGAGAAAGAGAGAAAGAGAGAGGAAAAGAAAGAAATAGGAGAAACCAAAATGCCTGGATTATGTAAGGAAGAGCCTCTGGGGAAAGGCAGCCCATCCTCTGGGCTGGAAAGTTCAGGGTTGTGGGCAAGGTATGCCGGGTAGGGACTGAGCGATGTTGGAAGAATGTGAAAGCCAAGTCTGCTTTGGTATAAAATATGCACCTCAGTCCCTTGTCCCGGGGTCTCAAACCAAACAGCAATGTATAAGCTTTTATACACAGATAAAGAATTCACTTTAATGGGCCCACCTTCTAATAAAAAGAAATTTGCCCAACAAAAAATCTTAATTTTAAAAATAATTATACAGGGTCAACATACATAGCTCAGCAGATAAGAGCACTTGCTGCTCTTGAGGAGAACCTGACCGTCTCACATAGCAGCTGACAACTGTCTGAAACTCCAGGCCCAGTGGATCAGATGCCCTCTTCTGGCTTCCATTGGGCACTCCACCCATGTGGATCACAGACATGCATTCAGAAGAAATACTCATACATATAAAAATACCGCAATGTTTTTTATTTTTGTTTTGTTTTTGTTGGTTTTTATTGCTGTTGTTGTTTGGTTGTTGGGAGATTTTTTGGGTTTTTTTGTTTGTTTGTTTGTTTGTTTGGTTGGTTGGTTGGTTTTTCAACACAGGATTTCTCTGTGTAACCTGATGTCCTGGAGCTCAAACCGTAGACCAAGCTGGCCTCAAACTCAGAGATCTGCCTGCCTCTGCCTCCTGAGTATTGGGATGAAAGGTATGGGCCACCACAACCAAGTTGCTTTTTAAGTATTTTTTAAGTTAAATAGTTACATATGCATGCTGCTTTATATTCGTGGTAATGTTAGCTCAATCCTGAAGGTGTTTTTAATATGTAGCACTTACAATTTTAGAAAAGCCAGTAAACCAGATACACAATATAGAGTGTTGGTCAAACTGCACATGGTTGTAGCATACACAGTAAGACTTCCAAGGACTGTTCTGAATTAAGACACTGTGAAATCCTGTGCTGAGAGACTAGGAAAACACAATGCAAATAAAGGGTGAGGCATCTAAAAATTCCAAATAAATAATTTGTGGAATTACATGCGTTAGTAATTGATAATACATAATACATTGTAGTGGTTTCAAGATTTCAATAGATATATTTGTATGTGTAACTTAAGGGCTAACACACACACACACACACACACACACACACACACACACACACACTCTAGAGGTCTAGTACTAAAAACTAAAAACCAAACCAAACCAAACAAACAAACAACACCATCCCTCTATTGTTTGGGGATGATTTGTGCACTGTGTACTCCGATGCTGATTTATTTCTATGCCCAGACATCTGTTTGTAGTCCCAGACATTGGTATGGTCGAGCACCTCCTGTCTCAATGTTATGTAAAAATTGTTTTCCATTACCTCTGATTAATAAAGTGCTGATCAGCTGGGTAGGAGAAGTGGGAAAAGAGAAGAAGGTATGGAGAGACCATGTGGAGGGACCAGGAGGATTTGCCATGAGTCACCATGAAGGAGCAGCCATAGGACTCTTACGGAGCAGAGCGAGCCAGGCACAGACTACAGGCACAGACTGCAGAGTGAGACTCAGATTGCAGGGAGATGGGCAGCCTTAGAGCTTAGCAGCTCAGAATCTAGCCAGCATAGTGCCACCAGCTTATTAATATTAAAAAACACAACAGCATTCTGTGTCAGTTACTCAGGGACTAACCCAGGGTAGTGTGGGCATAGAAAAACCCTATTTGGGAGCAAAGGAGGCATAGAACACCCCCCACCCCCAAAATTACTTTTACACTCTGTGGTTGGAACTGTTTTTTAATGGTCCTTGGTCTTTATTAATTACTTTTTTTGCAGTGAACTTTTCCGATGTCTTTGACATGAATATCCCACTTCTTTTTTTATCTGCAGCAGATTGCTAGCAATAAGTTCATAACTGCTTCCCCATGAAGCACAGACATCCTCCAAGGGTCTGGTTTTATGACGTCTAAATTTATACTTACAGTTTCATATTTTCTAAATGTTATCCCCCAAATAAAATATAACCTAGGTACCATCCTAGGCTTTTTTTTTCTATTTTTTCTTACATGAATTAATTTATTCACTTTACATCCTGATCTCAGCACCCCCCTCAGTTCTACCCCTACAAATCCTTCCCCCTTACTCCATCCCCTTCTCCTCAGAGGAGACCCCCTTAAATACCACCCCTCCCTGAGACATCAAGTAGAAGCAGAGCTAAGCTCATCCTCTTCCACTGAGGCATGACTGGGCAGTGCAGCTAGGGGAAGAGGATCCAATGGCAGGGGACAGAGTTAGAGACAGCCTCTGCTCTAGTTGTTAGGGGACCCACATGAAGACCAAGCTCCACAACTGCTACAAATGTGCAGGGGGCCGAGGTCCAACCCCGGCATGCTCTTTGGTTGGTAGTCAGGTCTCTGTGAGCCCCATGGGCCCAGGTTAGTTGACTCTGTATATAGGTCTTCTTGTGGTGTCCTTGACCCACCCCTCATTCGCTCAATTCAGTCCCCCTCTCTGCCACAAAGCTCCCCAAGCTCCGCCTGATGTTTGGCTGTGGGTCTCTCCATCTGTTTCCATCTGGATGGAGCCTCTCAGGAGATAATTATGCCAGGCTCCTGTCTGGATATTCCTGGTGCTGGGGACAGAGAAGTGGCTGGACAATCCATAGTCACTAACTTGTTTTTTAAAGATTTATTTATTGTATAAGAGTACATTATAGCTGTCTTCAGACACACCAGAAGAAGGCATAAGATCCCATTATAGATGGCTGTGAGCTACCATGTGGGTGCCAGGAATTGAACTCAGGACCTCTGGAAGAGCAGTCAGTGCTCTTCACCACTGAGCCATCTCTCCAGCCCTATAGTCATCACTTTTAAATGTCACTGTTTGGGAACTGGAGAGATGACTCAGTGGGTACATGCACACTGCTCTTGCAGAGGGATTTCCATTTCAGCTCCCAGCACTCAGGTCAGGTGACTCATAACCCTAACTCCAGCTACAGAGGGTCTGACATCCTCCTTTAGTTTCCGGAGGTACCTGGCACTCACATGTATACGCCCTACACCGAAACACACATATAGGTAGTTAAACATTAAAAGTGAATCATGAAGTTGGGGAGGTGGAGTCAGAAAGGGGATATGATCAAAAGATATGGTATAAAAATATTTTCAGACAATAAACATACCAAAGTCATACACAAGTGTCAACATTTGTAAAAATAATAAAATAAAATAAAAACTTAGTATGGCTCAGATAGGATTTGAACAATAGAAACTGACTTAAAAAACAAACATACACACAAACAAAACATTCCTAAGCAGGCTTTCAGGTTCTGGCCACGTTCTGTTAAGAACCTGATTATCCAACCCAAGTGCCAAAGAGAGACACCCAACCCCTGATGTGGGTCCCACTACAATGAATGTGTGATGGAGAGATTGGGAAAACAGAGTACTCAGTGGAGAGACAGAAGAGAAAGCAAAACTGGGTTCATACAGTGACCACTGTGGAGAACAATGGACCTGGAGACTCAGTGATGGTGAGGAACAGGCAGATAGGAGGAGGCCATGTCTGGATCTGGGCCAATGTCCGTGGCCCAAGTTACCACAGACAGCCAAGTGTGTGTCCACGGTCTGGGCTGCCACTAGGGCCCATGTGTCTGAGGGCTGTGCTGCCAAGGGGAGTCTTGTTGATCTAAGTGGCCTGCACTGCCACCTGAGGCCACAGGGACACAGAGGTCCATGCTGCTGACAGGGACCATGTCTGTGGTCCTTTGGAAGCCAAGGGTCTGTGTTGATGTCCCAGGCCCATGTTAACACCAAAGGCCATGCAGATATCCCTGGTCTGGACTGCCACCTGAGACACTATGCTGATTGGCCCTCCCCCTCATAAACCACCAACCAACAAACAAACAACCTGAGTACTCACCACAGACAGATCAGTTCCTAGAGATGAGTTTCAAAATATTCCGGAGAAAGTCCAGTTCTCCTGGTTGCTGTAGGGATTGAGGGGGAGGAGAGCATCTTTCCCTTGCTCCTGCCACCCCTTAGTACACGAGGGGTGGGGTCAGCTCTCCCAAGTGTGGTGGCTGGTGAGGGGGAGGGCCAACTTGAAAAGGTAGTTGGTGTTTGAGGAATATCAATATCCTCAAAGCAGGCTTTTCTGTGTGCTGAGCCAGTGCCAACTCCCCTCCCCAAACCTCTTCATATGCCCACAAAGTCACACAGAATACTCTTGAGTTGAGGTGAAAGGTCTTTATTTCCTGATGCATTATGGGCCCTGAACCGGATATCAATAACCAGACCCCACCAACCAGAAAAGGCTAGAAACAGAGGAAGAGGGGCCTGACTTCCTGGGAAGGAGTGCTGAGGTATCGTCTTCTGTATACCACGTAGCTGTTGTGCATGAACTCACAGCAGGAGTGATGCCCTGTACAAGACCAGGCCCACCCTCCCCAAGGAGCTATAGGTAGTTAATGGTAACTAGGGGAAGGAAGCTGTATTTCTTAGTGATATAGCCACTTCTAAGTTCCCCTTGTACAGTGTATAACTCCCCACTCATGAAAGCAGCTATATGTGAATTCAGTGACATACATATACCATAGTAAGTCGGGAGCTTGGGAGGAAGGGTTTGGTGGGAAGGTGAAGGGGTTAATGGGATAATGCGGAGTCTGTTTTTAAAAACTGTTATAAATTGTAAATAATAATAAAGCATGATGGTGCTTGGCTTTCTTTATTCCCAGCAAAGGGGGAGGTAGGATCAACTGATCTCTGCTGTTCTAGACCATCCTGGGCAACAAAGAAAGCAGCCTCGCTGGGTTGCTCACAGCTGCCTTCAACTCCAGCTCCAAGGGGAATCCACAGCCTCTGGTCTCCACTGGTACCTGTGCTCACATATACATGTAATTTAAAATAGTCCTAACTTACCCCACACAATGTGGACGCGCAGTCCCTGGCTCTCAACCCTGATGTTCTGTCTTCACAAAGGTCTGCTCCATGGCACCCAATACTGTCTGGCCAAAGACATATGCTCATAATTATCGAGGCAAAGAACCCAGGGAAAACTGGATAGACACCAGACACAGGATTCCTGGCTTTTTATCTGTTCTCCTAACTGGGAACAGTGTGGTTTTGAGGGTGGATACCAAGCCACTGCACTTCACAGACACAGTCACACCTTAAAATAGTAGAGGATTTTTTAAAAAGGAATTTATTTGGAGGCTGGAGAGATGATGCTCAGTGGTTTAGAGCACTGACCATTCTTCCAGAGGTCCTGAGTTCAATTCCCAGCAACCACATGGTGGCTCACAACCATCTGTAATGAGATCTAATGCCCTCTTCTGGTGTGTCTGAAGACAGCGACAGTGTACTTATACACATAATAAATAAATCTTTTAAAAAATGTATTTTTATTTGTGTGCATATAATCGAGTTTGTGCATGTATCTGTTCATGTGCACACCGGTGTGGATGCTGAGGGACATTAGAAGAGGGTGTCAGTTCCCCTAGAGCCGAAGTCACAGGAAGTTGTAAAGCACCTGAAAGCAAAAGAGCTCGTCACTGCTGAGCCTCGCCAGGAAGTTAGCACTGCTTCACCGGTCAATGCTTCCTATCTTAGGGCTCTCCTGAGCTATGACAATGCTCCGTCTTTCAGGGGTGGGTTGTTTGTTTGTTTTCAGAATTGTCTATGGCCCAAAGATGGGACCCCCACAAATAAATTTACCACCAGGAACTGAGAGAGCAGTGCTGTGGTCAGAAGGCAGACCTCCATCACCTCTTCAATGTTTCCCAGGACAGGTTCCCTATGTCACCAGGAGGTGGCACCGTTTTTTATTTATGTTAGGTTTTTTGAGCCCGGTTCACTGTGTAGCTTTGGTTGCCCTAGAACCCAATCTACAGACCAGGCTGGCCTCGAACTCATAGGCATCTGCCTGCCTGTGCCTCCTGAGTGCTGGGATTAAAGGCATGTGCCACCACTGCCTGGCCTATTTTGCTTTTCAGCTCTCACTATGTAGCCCAGGCTAGCTTCAAAAGATTCCTCAAGCCTCTGGTGTGCACCCTCACTGTTAAGCACTGCTCCTCCATCTTAACCAGAGAGACAACAGAGAACAAGCTCCAGAAACACAGGTAACAGCACTGAGGATGAACCACTGCCAGGGGACCCAACAGGCCAGCAACGGGACACACAACAGGGGCTTGTCCACAAGCGAAGAAAGTGTTATCTTCAGGACATTCACATCCAAACCTAAACATAAAGCTGGGACGGACATTGGAGAGAAATCTCACAAAGAAACCTAGAAAAACAAAACAGGGGGCCAGAGAGACGGCTCAGTGGTTAGAGCACTGACTGCTCTTCCAGAGACCTGAGTTCAAATCCCAGCAACCACATGGTGGCTCACAACCATCTGTAATGGGACCTGATGCCCTCTTCTGCTGTGTCTGAAGACAGCTACAGTGTACTCATATATAATAAGTAATAAATAAATCTTAAAAAAAAAACAAAAACAAAAAACTAAAGACTTTAGTCATTGAAACTTACGGTTTCTCCAAATGATTTTCCCTTGTCCTGAAAAAAGTGAATATATCCAAGCATGCAAAGGAGAAACGCAGTGACAACTCAAAAAGAGAATCTTTTAATAAAAATTATCCATAAAAATCCTAATAAATTTCAAAGAACAAGATATTCCTTAGTACATTTATAAAAGAACGTCTGGTCCTTTTACAAAAATCTCTCATTTAATTTAAATACAGTTCATATTTACAGATTAAACATGAAATATCTATGGTCGCCAAGCATATTGCACATCACAGAGAGAGAGAGAAACATTTGTGCATCTCAGTAAGTTTGCCCAGAGTGTCCAACTCTAGACTTTTTATTTTGTAGAAACACATTTACTTTTTGTGCGTGTAATAAATAAAAACGCAGCTTGTGGGATGCTACTTAACACTAAAACAAAATATCCTGAAAAATATTATTTGTTTCCCTCTCAGAGAGAGAGAAGCAGTGAAGCAGTTTCACAGGTACTTGATATCTGTTGGTTATTCGCATCCAAATTCAAGGGGGACCTTAACCTGAGCCCCACTGAGTCACAGCCACAAGGCCCACACCCATCATTGGCTCCAATTCACTAGGGGTCCCTGCCCTGCAGGGAAGAGGCACTAGATCAGGTGCTGGACAGCTTGGACAGAAAAGCAAAGAGCAGCACCTTCTTCTCAAGTCCCTGCTTGGCCACTCTGGGCCTGAGGTGACCCAGCCGCCCTACCCTCTGACCAGCACTATTTTTGTCCATGTCAAGAGAACACGACCTCAGAGCCCTGAAGAAAAGCGATGTCTAATGTAGAGTCTACAAGATCCAAAGTGAAGAACCGCAGCGGGCACTCATTCACTGAGCTGGTGGGGAGATGGGTGAGAGGGTCACTTTTCTTGAGAGACAACTGCGTACATTCAAACCAGGAAAGCATGGACTCCGAGAGAGTCCTCCGGGCAGGAACTACCCTCACATGCTTTTATTTCGACACACAGAAAACCATCTGAATGCCATGTGCAGAGTCCACAGTCCAAGACAAGAGAAGCCCAGACGTCAGAACTAGAGACCCACTTACCAAAAGCAAGCTCCGAGAAAAGAGCAGGGAGAACTCTAGGGAGGTTTGGAAAACAAGCCTGTTTTCCACAGCAACCAAAGCTATCAGAAAGGCAAACATTCCTCTGTCGCCTCTTCCAGGAGAATGGAGTTGCTCTGTCACAGTATTTAGAGCAGCTAAGGCAAGCCTGTTGGTTGTAGAACGGGCTCTACCACAACTAACCATACGACAGCCAGCCTGCCACGTAGTCTGCAACTTTGCATATGCTGGCCAAACTGGACACTAGATGCTGGCTACTCCTGGGAGCACAAGCATGGTCACAAACATCCATGCAGCTATCTGTTCACATTCCAGCCATTTCTGGAACAAAGCAGTGAGTTAGAAAAATTTTTTCCCGTATTTCAGCACAGATTGGAAGGAATAGCAAACATACTGTAATATATACATCGCAGCTGCTGGCATTCAGGAAGCAAGCAAGTAGGCTTCGAACTTGACTCAAATAATGTTCTTTATATGACTGGCAGTAGACAGTGTTCTTCATCCAGCCCCACAAATCATTGACTTTGGTCTGAGCAGTCTAGAAGCTCAATAATAAAATTTATAGGCATTATCTTCCTTACCCTCAGCCTTGTTAACAGATGAAACATAGTACCCAAATGTCAAGAGGGTTTACGACTTAGTAAAAATACATGGCACATCTGCCTGTACCCGAGACCCACTGGCAGCACTCACGGCACCATGGTACTTCCAGACACAGATCACGACTGCAAGAGCACAGGAAGAAGTAACCCAAGCTGGCTCAAGAGCAACGGAACAAGAACCCAGATGAGAGAGAACTGTTGGGTGCTGACATACACTGCCATTGCCAAACAACCAGACGGATGTGGGGAAGATGAAAAAGAGAAGCCTGAGGGGCGCTTCCTTCCCTGATGTCTTCACTGTCCCTAGCGGGTCATTCACAGTCACACGTAAACGTGCCTGGAGCAAAGGTAAAAAGGGGTGTGCACACACAGGCCTGTGCATGCATATGTTTAATACTTTTACTGAGTTATCGAAATATGTAAAACAGATAATCTGCTCAAAGAAAGCTTTGTATACAGTAGATGAGACATTGAAGACATAGAACAATGCTTGTGAGATCAAAAGAAAAACATTCAATATTCTTAAATAAATAAAACCAATTGCATAGTAAGTATTTAAAAGATGACAGTCACTTCTGAAACCCCATTTCTAAACTTGCCAAGGAACTGAATTATATTTATTTTCAAAACAGTACCACATATTGAAGAAAGACTATAATTTCTCCCTTTTAACTAAAAATCCAATGATTCAGATGAGGCTTTTTTCCCTGGCTATAGGAGACTGGAATGAAATAATTTTAAGTGTCTATTAATAGTGTGGAGGGAAGACATAAGATATGTGAGGTTAGACCAGCTTTCTCATAAACTTCCTACCCTTTGCCTAGGATGCCTTGACCTGTCCCAGTGAAAGGAGGCCAAGCCAGGGGCAGGCCCAGCTCTGCTTTTTAGGAACAGTTTGAGCAAACTTCCCATTCGCAGGGCTTCTCATTTCACCAGGAAACAACAAAAGCTCTTCCTCGTAATTTCCTCCTTTATGCCTGGCTAAAAATCATAGGTTAAAGGCAAAGACTGACAAACTGGTTTCCAGGAATCGTCCTCACACACACCCTGCTCCTTATTGGTCCCATCATATGACAATACAAAATGGGCTATCTGTAGCAGTGGTTGTGACAGCCCATGGCCCAAACAAAACCCATAAGGCACTAATCTAAAGTCCATATCACACAGAGAAATGGCTCAAGGATGTCAGAAAGTCATCTGATCATTTCTTTGTCCCTGATTAGCTAATTGGCACTACACATAAGCCAAGAAAAAAAAAAAAAACAACCCAGAAGTCTAAGCCAAAGACGGTCAGCATTGTGCATCCTTGGCTATGAAGCACGAGGGACGGAAGCTCACAACCCTAGGGCTTTCCTCTCCCTAGAAGGCACCTGGTTCTGGAACCATGGAAGTTCTTCAGGTAAGGTGATGTTCAAAATAAATGCTAAATACAGTATAAAAGATCTGTTAGTTATCTCTTAGATTTCAACTTAACTTTAAAGGCTGCCTGTAGATTTTTTGGCTAGACCATTACACTAAAACAAGTAACACTGAATAAATTACTTTAGGATGCAGTGAATTTCCCTCATGTGATCCAAAGACCACAGCTGGCTATCTCGGGGACAGCCCAATGATCCCGTAAGAGACAAAGGATGACACTTCGATTGCAGTAAGTATGATGCCAAGTGACCCTCAGAATCTTTACACAGGAATTGCATTCCTGATCCTCTAGCAAAGAGGTAGCGATACTTCAGCACGTAGGGGCTTCTAGTCATGAAGTTGGGAAGAATAATCCAGAGAGGCTATATCCATTGTGCTTAACAACATCAGTATATCACAAGAAGCTCGCCACGGAGCTTCCCATTTCTAATTTTATCCTTCAGAAAAAAAAAAAATAAGAGTATTTTATTAAACAGAAGGAAAGCACTAAGTGCAAGATTCAACCAGAGGTGAGTAAGAGCTGGACAGAAACTTCTAGAGCATCACAGATGGACAGACTCCACCGCTTCCACCTCAGAGGAGATTTTGGTATGCTTGGGTTTGGTTTAAGGTCTGGCCACATCGAGGTGAGCAGGTCAAATCAAGCCAACCATCTGGTCGATCTGGCGCATGTAGATGCTCTTTAAGGGCAGGGAGTATCTCCTCTCATCAGGAACACGATTGCACTGGAAGACAAAAGGGAGAAGATGTGAGATTTAAATTAAAAACCCAGGGAATGTGAGCCCATGGCTGGCGACATTTCAGACAAATGCCTCTCCGTTCTGGGGAACTATTCTGTGTATTAAAGGATAGTTAGCAGAACAACATCCCTGGCCTTTTCCACTTAAGGGACCAGCAACAGCTCCCCTCCTCCAGTTGTACCAAAAAAGACTCCAGACACTGCCAATGTCCTGAATGAATGGCCTGACTCATGGCAAATGTGAAGCCACTGAAGGCTATATGAGATCATATCTCAAAATACAAAACAATGAACAAGGTAATTTAAAAGAGTGACTCCTTTCCCTGTCCTACTGGTGGGTGGTGGGTAGTCTAGCTGAAATCTTCTCCATGGATCCCCTCTTCACCCTCTTCCATTGGTCTAGCCTGAACAAGGTCTAGCCAAGTGTTCTGATGGACTACAGCAACATTCCTTGCCCTCTGGCTTCTTGTGGAAACAGCCAAGGAGGACTGCCAGTAAGAGATCAAGGACAGTGTGAGGCATGGTGACACCCATCTGTAAATCTAGGAAGTTAATGGCTGGGGAACCAGGGGCTCAAGGCTAGCCTCCACTACACAGAGCCCAAAGCCAGCATGTGCTATATTAGTATATGGAACCTTGCATCAAAATAAAACAATTACAACTCCACTCCAGAGACATCAGATGAAGAGATGTGGAAGGTGTTGATACTGCTGGCTTCCTCTCTGAATGTCCCTGAATCCAGATCTAAGCAGTGAGACCTGCCGGTGGCCTTGCTCCATGCAAGACTACCTCTCCAGGATGCTGTATTATTTTCTACCTGCCCCTGCAGCCAGGACTGATGTCTATACTGCTGGTCCATAATTTCTCTACATTCGAGTACACCTTTGTAAGTAGTCCCTTTATGAACTCTTGTCAAATTATACAATCCAAGTGTGCCATCTATTTCACGTCAGAACTCTTGACTACAAAAGGAGTTAATATTTTCTCTTTTCCCACCTGCAGAGGAAAAAGCAACTCACATTAGAACTGGAGTTAATGACTCTAAGCTCCTGAGACTTAGGCCTGTGCACAAACTTTTCCTCTTGGTCCCGCTCCCCATCTTCAGAGAAGAATTCCTTCCAAGGCAATTCCCGAAGACGTTTGTCCACAGATATGATATGGCCCTCAGTTGTAAACATGTATCTGGTTCCAGATTTGTGTACTGGATTCTCTTCATCAAACAGCTAAAGACAGAAAAAAGAAGCAATAAAAAAACCACATTGGCTGGTAGAGTGGCACATAAATGTAACCCCAGCCTAGGGAGGCAGAGGTAGGCCAATCTTTATGAGTTTGAGGCTAGCTTTGTCTACATAGTGAGTTCTAAGCTAGCCATAGCACAAAGAGAGAAGGGGAGGAGGAAGGGATGAGGAGGGGAGTGGAGGGGTGGGGGAAGGGCGGGGGAAAAGAGAAGGAGAGGAGGGGAGGGGAGGAGAGGGGAGGGGAGGGAAGACGAGAGGAGAAGAGAGGAGAGGAGAGGAGAAGAGAGGAGAGGAGAGGAGAGGAGAGGAGAGGAGAGGAGAGGAGAGGAGAGGAGAGGAGAGGAGAGGAGAGGAGAGGAGAGGAAGCTAGGAAGGATGAAGGGGAGGGAGAGGGAAAGGGAGGCCTAGGGAGGGCATATGGCTCTGGTAAGTCCTTACAGAGCAAACGCAGCCCCTGGGGTCAATCCCTAAGACCAACTTTAACAACAAGCCTACAACTGGTAATTGGAGAACTTTTTGAACTAACTCACAGCAAAGGGTTCTGAGCTGCTAGGGAACAAAACCAGATAAAAAGGCATCAGTTAAAAGTCCTGATTTCCGAGGTTGGGGATTTAGCTCAGTGGTAGAGTGCTTGCCTAGCAAGTACAAGGCCCTGGGTTCGGTCCCCAGCTCCGGAAAAATAAATAAATAAATAAATAAATAAAGTGTAAAAAAGTCCCGATTTCCAGCCCAAAGTAGCAATGCTCTATTTTTGTTTAAATTTGCATACTTGAATGAACCCTGACCCTCACTCCTTCTCCAGAACCAGAGAATCAGAAACCCCAGGTCCAGGATCAGGCAGTCTATAAGTACTCCCCAGAAAGTTTTCAAACCTCTCCCTAGAGTCCTCACACCTAACCCTAGAACTAACTGCCCTCCACCTTGTATACCCTGGGCCACAAACAGATGCTGGAGGGGAAAACCATAGACTTTACCATCACCTTAGCCACAACTTGACTTCACACAAGATCAGCACAGGCATTTGTCAAAATTCAATTCTCCAGCCCAATTCTCTTCAAAAGTTTGGACTCAATGTAAAGGAAGTCTTAACAGGGGCTCTAGCTAGGGTCATTGCTACCTAGCTAGCCCCAGGCCTGGGAACCAGTGAACTAAAGGATACAACCTATCCTTACTGCTACTGCCCTTGAGTCAATCCTTTGTGCCTGCAAAGTGTTGTTTGTATGTAGCCATGATAGAAGAGAGCCTACACACATGAGCATACAGGCACTACACATGCTTGTGACAGAATCTAAAAACTGAAATAGTCCTGGACATGACTCAAGCCTCAGTTCTGCCAATCGGTCACCCTAAGACCACGGCAAGTTGGCTGACCTCTCAATGTAAGCTGTAGTTCCCAAAAGGATACAATGAAAAATAACTATATAATCCATGGTCTCTGCTAGGTCCAGACATTCTCCCCCTACCCCCAGGAGGACCAGGAGGCTCTGCTGTACCTCTGAGCCAGCACCACATGACAAGAGCCATAAACACCACTCTCATATTGGAAGTGTAGCTCACTGGTAAAACACCTGCCTGGTTTGCACAAGGCTCTGAGCTCAACACTGCTTTCCTCCGCACAGAGCCTACAGAATACCAGCAAAGCTGATTTTCTCTCCGTCCTTACCAGCACTTCCCACAACAACCAACCATGAGCTCATTTCTGTTTACATGACAAATAACTTCTCCAGGAAGTTAACAACCATGAAAGACAGCAATATCCTTTTGTCCTGACCAGGCCTGTAACTCCCAGAAAGTACAACATCCAGTACAATGTAGACAAGTGACTAGTAAATATTTCTTGTACAGAAGACTGCACAAATGTTTCCTCTCTGAAGCACTAAATACCTCTGGTTAATCTTGCAACACACATACCAGATACAAGTATTTGCAAGTCTCGCTGAGGAAGAAGCTCTCCATCCGGTCTTCTTTAGACTTGTCTATGACATGGTGCAGCGTGGCATATCCACATCTACAAAACAAGGGTCCAGTTAGCCCTGCCGTAGGCTCCTTCCCCTGCACTCATTGCCTGTCAGAATATTCTGTTACAGGGAGAATCAGCCTACTTCTCTAACACCTCATAAAAAATAACTTTGCTGGGTCAAAGAGTAGTTCCTGGCTTTTGTTTTAACATGAATTGTTTGCAAATTTACTTGAGAGAATTCTTGGATTGCTTCTTCTCAGGTTAGCTCCAAGCTTGAGGTGAGGACTGTGTTGTGAAACTCAGCATCATGAAAATCACTGGCAATAAATTTTGAAGGACTGACTTAGCTATCCACTTATTTGTGGAACTGCATTAGTATTAGCATAGCCTAAGACAGTATTTTCTATCACACATTTCTGAGGTACATACAAAAAAGCAGGCCACAAAATCAAAATAGAGGAATGTTTGCTTTTTTTTTGAGGAATGTTTTTATAGATCACACACACACACACACACACACACACACACACACACAAAAGACATATGCATGAATATAACAAATATATTGAGAAGATTCTAGCATGGGCACTTCAGTGTTTACCATGGTGATCTCTAGGTATAATCATAAGAATATCTCACTCTCGATATCGTCTATGCTGCTTATGTGCTTTAATGAATTACTGGCATAAAAAACTTCTCAAAAAGAACACTGTTTGTTGAAATCTACAGGAAGGAGGGTGGCATAAAAAATAAATTTCCACAGTAATGAAGAAATTCTACTACAGCGAAAGGTAAACCATTTCTCTAGCAAACTGACATTTAGAATGTGTACTTCACATTTGAAATACAAATAATATTTCCTGGCTGAAGAGGTGACTGAGTCCCTTGCCATCAAACCTGATGTCCTGAGTTCACTCCCCAGGATCCACACAGTGTGGGGAGAGAAAAGATTCCTGCAGCTGATTTCAGACCTCCACTCACAAACCCCCTTTTCACATACACACATGCATGCACACACAATAAATAAACATAATTTAAAAAATCATAACTAAGGGACCTGGGATGACTCAGCACAAAAGCATTCAGTGTTCTTACTAAGGAGCTCATTCTGGTTCCCAGAATCCACAATGGGCAGTACACAACCAAGTATAGATTCCCACACAGACACACACTCACAGATAAATATTAAAAAACAAACAAACAAAAGAAATGGCTTAGTGGTAAGAGCGCTGGCTGCTCTTCCAGAGGACTCAGGTTCAATTCCTAGCACTCGTGTGGCAGCTCACAAGCATCTATAATCCAGTTACAAGGGATCTGATGTCCTCTCCAGGTCTCCAGAACACCAGGTACATATGGTACACAAACATGCATGCAATGAAGCATTCATACACATAAAATACATAAATAGATTTAAATTTTTAATTTAAAACCTTAAAAATATTTCTCCAGAATAACTCTCAGTCAATCACAAGCATCCAAACAATAAAATAAAGGAACTTAGTAAACTGACTTGACTTTTGTGTATTTTTCGAGACTCTGCAGAATGTCCATTCCTACATGGAGGTAGAAGGGATTCTTGGTCGCCTAGACAGGACATAAGAGAGTGTTACACAAGAAAGGCCTGGAACAGATACACACCGCCAAAGCTCACTGTGGGGCCTGCAGAGGCTCTCTGAGCGCTGGAGTCCAAGCTAACGAAAGGACCGGAGCCAGACTCACTTCATCTGATGATGGTGTTCTGCCCACCAACACCTGTGACATGTTTACTGTATTCACGGTTAGGAACTCTTCGACAGAGCAGAGCACTCTTTTGACTCTATTGATGCCTAGCATGGTCAGAAGAGAAACAAGGCACACCCTGTGGATACCACAGAGATCAGAGAGCAAGTCCAGTTTCTATCTTGCCTCAGAACTCCCTAGAAACGTTAAGATGCAGAAGTAGGTTAGTAAGACTGTCTCATCTAGTTATGGCACTGGGAGGGCAGAGAGGGGACAACTGTCCTTCGGAGGACAGGACTCTAAAAGGAGGCCTGAACGCTTTCTTCTAACCACCCAGAAAATCCAACCTCAGGTCCTTATTCCTCTGTCACCAGCTCTCTGGTTATTTTAGGGGAGGAAGTTCTCTGGAAGATGAGGCTCCCACCTCAAGCTTCTAACTCAAGCCTACTGCTAACCAAAGGAAACAAGTAGCATGTTGCCTGCCTGAGATTAAGAGACTGGGATGAGCCAAGACGAGAAACATGTAAGTGACAGATTCCTCTGGATGCTAAGAACACAGTGGACAAGGATAGATGTTAAACCTACAGGCAGCAGGGCTAAACTGATGGCATCTGTGAAAAGACGGTCACAGAGTGTGTACACAGCTGCACTTTATTCTAGACTCAGAGAAACCACACCTGACATTACCTATCGTCCCCTTTTTCAAGAGTCTCTAAACCTGTGAGATCTCTGAGACATGAGTACTAACATCCGCACATGCACACACACAGACATGCACGAGAAATGGGGGGAGAGAGAAAGAGAGAGATAGAGGTAGAGAGAATCTCTCGTGGACTGTGTGGAAGCATCACCTGTCAATAAAATGCTGATAGCTATTAGCAAAGGGCAGGAAAGAGAAGGTAGGAGTTCTGATAGGAACTGGAGGAGATAATCAGGTGGGAAGGTTCTCCAATTAGTCTGAGAAGATGACTATGAAACTGAGGAGAGGAGTCACGGGTCATGTGGCACACATAGAATAAATAGGCTATATAAGTTATGAGCTACTCAAGGAACAAGCCCAAGCTTATGGCCTAGGCATTTATTCATAAATAATTAAGTCTCAGAGTTGTTATTTGGGAACTGGGCAAGGGCAGAAAAGGTTTCAGCTACACACACGCATGCACGAACTCGCTCTCATGCATGCAACTAGAAGCACTGACGTGTAATTCAGTATAACAGTATGTAATAAACATAAAGCACGGAATCCATCCTACCATCAGAATCTAGAAGAATGAGGATCCTTGCACACTGCACTGCCTAACTCATACCTACTAAGCTCCCTCTGCACTGCCTAACTCATACCTACTAAGCTCCCCTGAGCCACCTTCGTTTACCTTGATGGGCTTGTGACTGTGCATATGTGTGTAGAGCATGTGAAAGGTTTGTGAATCAGGTTTCATCTGTCACAGAGACATCTCACAGCACCACGTTGTCCTCTTTTAATACAGTAATTACATAAAAATAAATCCCTCTTTTAAAGAAAGACTAAAATATACTTTTCTATAAAGAGAGAGAGAGAGGAAGAAGAAGAAAGTACTTTGTGTCAGTACTTTTTTTGCAGATGAGAAAACTAGAAAAAAACTGCCCACCCCCACCTCCCACCTCGCTCCCACAAGAGTTCTTTGGTCAAACAAATCTGGAAAACACTAAAAGAGTCCATCTTCCCTTGAGCATTTAAGATAAGAAAAATAAAGCCCATATTCGCAGACACTTTCTCCACCCTACAGAATCAACAGAAATGACTCTAGCAAGGCAAAAATAGGCAGAAAGAGAAGAGTCAGTGTGCAACAGCGACCACTGCTCAGCGAGCCGTTACCTGGTAGAGGAGATATGTGGACTCCACTAACTCTGGTCTCAGGGGGTAGAAGAGAACATCAGGGGCCTGCAGTTGCCAGTTATAGCGCTCAGGGAGGGCCCCATAGCGTTTCCATATGGCGTAGTAGAAGGCGTGTAGGCAGATGGCGTCTTCCACATCCCCTATCAGAACCTAGAGAGACAATGCGGCAAATTATCTAAAATTCCAACAGACTTCCAAGTCTAGATTCTGATTTCACACAGGGATCAAGATGTGGTAGTAACCTCCCAAACTCAAAGGAGGCAGAGAATGCTAAGGACAAAAGGACAGAGGGGGCTTTGCCAATAATTGCTCATTCTTAACAAATCTCTCTCTCTCTCTCTCTCTCTCTCTCTCTCTCTCTCTCTCTCTCTCTCTCTCTCTCTGTGTGTGTGTGTGTGTGTGTGTGTGTGTGTGTGTGTCTGTGTGTGTCTATGTGTGTATCTGTGTGTGTGTGTGTGTGTGTGTGTGTGGCTGGCATATGTACATGTTTACATTTGCTCATGCTTAGACTTGGAGGTTGAAGCAGGATGCTGTCACTCTCCACCTTACTCCCTGGAGTTAGACTAGCAGCAATAGCCTAACTTCTCCTCTCTGTGCCCTGCCCACCCCTCTTCCCCAACCCTGAAGTGACAGGTCAGTGCTGTAGATTTGAACTCAGGTGTGCAGGTTCATACGGCCACACTATGAGGTGTCTCCCCAGCCCTCCTCAACACATCCTTGCAAAATACCTGCAGCCCCGGGAAGAAAGCCTGCAGAGAGTCAATCCAGGTGTTCATGAGCTGCCCACTGAACATGTTCACGTTGACGTAGAGCGGTGGGTCTCCTTCTCCTTCATTGCAGGCTTCCCGGCTGTGGGTCGGAAGAGCACAGGCAAGGGTGAAGAGGAAGCTCACTCTGTCCCTCTTAGCAGTCTACCTCCCTGTGTTCCACTGAAGCAAAATCAATGCTAATTTTTTTCCCAGCTCCTTGCTTAAGTCTTTGGCAGTAAGACTGCCTGTAGGTGTCTACACAAGAACCTAGTTTTAAACATATCCTTTATGGAGCATCAAAGCTTCATTACATTTACAGAAAGCACTTTGACATTTGGGCCTCCGAACACTGCCATGTAACAGAACTGGTCTGTGCTGGCCTTGACCCAAGCAGGGGCCCGTGTTTTACTGTTTAGTCTCTGGTACACAAAGAACACAGTACTGTAGAAAAAAGGGGGGAGGGCAGGTCTGTGGAGATGCATCAAGGAGGAACCCTGAGAGCTTTCTACTCAATTTAGTTCGGTATTTTGTAAAGCTAAAATGAGCTAGGCACAGTAGTGAATGCCTGTAATCACCACACTCGGGAGTGAGGCAGGGGGATAGCAAGTCTCAGAAAGTAAAGAGCACACTTCAGCAAAAGTAGCAAAACTGCAACGCCACAGAGAAATTAGCAGAGTCGTTACATAGCGATGGCATTCAAAATCACGGCAATCCACACTTGCAGTTTCTGGGGGTTGTCTGAGCACACAAGCAAAAAAGCTGTAGCAACAGTCACTCTGCCGTGCCTCACAGTAAGGAAGAGAACACAAAGAGAGTCAAGTGGCAGGCAGTTCTAGCCAAAAGCCTTACACAGTGGTTTTGCAAGAGTTTAATTTTTGTGTGTGTGCATTTGCAAGTGTACTCAAGTACATTCAAGCATGTACGTGCGGGTGCCTAGACAGGCCAGAAGAAGGCATCAGATGCCCTGGACCTGGAGATATAGGAGGCTGTTAGCTACCACATACAGGGTTTAGAAACCAAACTTAGGTCCTCTGCAAAAGCAGCCTGTGCTCATAGCCTCTGAGCCACCCCACCCCAGCTCCCAAATGCTCTCACAAAAATGGTTCCAACCACAGCAGATGTAGAAATGAATCAAAAGCTTACGAAACTGGAAGATCAGTAGCTATTACTTGTATTAGCCGTTTACTACATACATGTACAGAGAAACGCCCAGGGAAAGAAGCCTGGGGTATGAGTGGATTCTGCAGCTTTGCACAGCTTTTCCATTGACACAGTCTCTATGACACTGTAACCATACTGAAAAAAAAAGTAGCAAAGGATACTTCTGAGGCTGCAGAAATGGTTCAAAGGTTAAGAGTACTTCAAAGGAGATCCTAGACTAAAGCCAATGAGTCACCAGTTCCTACATCCCTGTCCCTTAGGAAGTGTGAGATATTTTAAGCCACCAGGTCTGGGGGCTGGGGATTTAGCTCAGTGGTAGAGCGCTTGCCTAGGAAGCACAAGGCCCTGGGTTCGGTCCCCAGCTCCGAAAAAAAAAAAAAAAAAAAGGCCACCAGGTCTGGGGATACTATACTATACAATGACCAACCCCAAACGGCTACCAATCAATTAAGAGAGATGGTAAGTAAGGACACAAAGAGACCATAGCTGTTTATATTACGTGAAATGGAGGAGGCATGATAGCTCGGCCCCACAACCCCACCCAACTCCCTCCAACCCCCGTGCACGAGAGGTGCTACAGAAGTGTGTGCCAGCTGCAGGCCTGCCTGGCTAAAGAGCAAGGCCTTTGCCGGATGCGGTCCCAGCACTTGGGAAGCAGACCCAAGGGAACTGCTGCAGATCTGAGTCCAAATGAAGAACACCAGGCCAGACAGAGCTCTCCAGTGACACTCCACCCCTGGCATTTTTAAACTGAAAGAAGACATTTGGCAAGGAAGGTTACAGAGTGGAGATGCTTGCCACTGAGCCTGAACAACCAGACTCCATTCCTGGGCTAACGCAGTAGAAAAGAACCAACTCCTGCATGCTGTCCCTCTGACCTCCACACGGGTGCCATGGCAAAAATCCCTCTCCAAAACCAATAAAACCATCATCGTCATCATCACCACCACCATAAATGTTTAAAATTAAAGCAGAGCTGGGCAGGAACGTTTCTGAACACACTGTATGGCACAGAGAGATAGAGGTCAGGGACACACACCCTCTTCGCAGGTAGCTCTGGATGCTCTGATAAGCTGCATTAAACATCTCTAGATCTTCTTTTTCTCCAAAAAGAATGTAAGATTTCAAGAGGTATTCATAGAAGGAATCCAGCCCAGCACCCAAGCCACTCTGCTTTCCAACCCAATGGCCTGTCTGGATGTTCACAACATTGCCTGTGGAAACAAACAAACAAACAAGGCTTAGGTCTCAACCACAGCACAAGGACCAGGGGGACAGCCCTCCTACTTCTCTCCTGCTGCTTCTCAGCATCCATATCCCTGCCAGGTATGAGGATGGGGACTTAAGTCTGACTTTTTTGATCTGTCCTATCAATAACTTGGAAAAGGGAAAGATCCTTCTATAGCACTCAAGTATGTGTGCATGTGCACACACAAGTAGGATTCGGCCACAGATGAAAAAATAAGTCAACGGCTCAACATTTTGCTTTCCCACAGTGGTAATGCATTTCCAAACCCAAAAGAGAGTTCACCCTTCTCCCCATATTCTCATTCCTTGTGATTGTCCTGAAAATAACACTCACAAAAGCAAAGGCCGGCACTGGGGATGTCAGAGGTGGAGGGGCTGAGGTGAGCACTGGGGATGCAGGTCAGAGGTGGAGGGGCTGAGGTCAGCACTGGGGATGTAGGTCAGAGGTTGAAGGGCTGAGGTCAGCACTGGGGATGCAGGTCAGAGGTGGAAGGGCTGAGGTGAGCACTGGGGATGCAGGTCAGAGGTGGAGGGGCTGCCTAACAGGCAAGGACCTGAGTTCCAACACCACAAAGCATAGTCGGGTGTGGCAGTCCACCGGTGTCAGCGCTGAGCAGGTTAAGGTTATTTGGGGCTGCATAGAAAGCGGAAGCCAGAAGCTACATAGCAAGACTTTTATGGGGAAAAATGTCCAGCTCTGAAAATCCGTAACTATGAAAGCAAGGCAACAACCTGGAAACACTATACTGATCTGCCTCATGCACCCAGCACAGAAACTGATTCTATTAGCAGTGGGTAATACCGAAAGTCACAGGTGAACTCATCAAAGACTGAGAGGGCCAACTGAAAGCTAAGTGGTCCACCACGTTGAGACGAGGTCTCACTATGCAGCCCAGGCTAGCCTCAGACTCACCCTAATTCGGCCTCACCTCCAGAGTGTTACATTTACAGGCGTGTGCCACCACATTCAGACTAAGTGACTTTATTTCTACTGTTGCTAATCGTTGTATAAAGTTTGTAGATAAATTTCAGAAGACAAACTACTTTTCCAAACCTTTTATAAATAACCCAATATGGTCCCCAAACAACCAAGTTATTTCCACATGCCAAAAAGAAAATATGTCCCAGCAACACAATTTTATGATGTTAAAAACCCACTTTAAAACACTGTGAGTGAGCAAAACATGGGTGGTTACTAAAGATGAACGCCATGATGAATACATGAGTGTATTATTTATTATATCTACTACTAATGCTTAAAACTTACCCAGAATGAGTTTTAAACATCTTGACTAAATATTCAATGGGGAAAATCTAATATATGTTTCATCTAGGCTTGCACTGGAGTTTCTTCCTTTTTTTTAAGGAGGAAGCCTTTCCACCGGAAATGCTAAGTTCCTGTATTTTTAGAACGTTATATTGGAAGCAATAAAGTCTGCCTCTGAGACAGTTCTTTTTATGGCACTTCTATTAACAATAATTTCCAATGGAATATACCAGGGATCCAAACGGAAGGGGCTCTTAACAGCTGAACTACTATTACCTTCCAAACCCTGAAGCCTCACACTAAGCAAAAGGCCGTGTGAAGAAACTGAACCCATTATGCACCAAGGGCTGCTGTTGGAGTTAACAATTTTCAGATCCAGCAGTACAGAGAGGACGAGGTACTGTGGACGGTTAGAAGGAAGGAGGACAGGGGACCAAAGGCTGTGCGGACCAACTGATGGCAGAGAGTGAATCCTACCTAATAATCCTGTATCGTTGCTCCGAAGGTTCCAGAGGGCTTTCACAGCTCGTCTGGCAACCCACTCAAAAGTGGAATCCCCCAGCAGTCGGCTCAGAATCCCAAATTCCACCAGGAGAGAACCAGCCCCTGCTGTGCAGGTCTCATTATTGCTGTCAGGAGGGACACCCGTCTTCAGATTCACCTGCAGCGGGAAGAATTGAAAGCTGTGTGGAAGGCGGAAGGCTGTTAAACCACTACCCGAGCACTCGGGAGGCCAAGGCAGAAGCGTCAGAAATTGGAGGTCAACCGGCTACAGAGCAAGTTCAAGGTCAGCCTCAGCTCATAGCAAGATCTCAAAAAAAAAAAAAAAAAAAGAAAAGAAAAGAAAAAAAATTGTAGCAAAACTTAAAAATTCACAGTGCTGAAAAGTCACACCATGAGTATGACACTCCGCTAATGGACCCAGGCTCACTGCGACTCAGTCACCACTCGTCATATTACATTCAACCAACAGTAAGAACAGAGTCTGTCATCTTATTATGACATTGTTCACTAAACCATCTCTTTCTGCCAAGTGTCCTTCAAGATCACAGAAGCACCAAGTTCAGGGGTGTTCTGAGTAAAAATGTCCCACAAAGGCTCATGTATTTGGAGAGAACAGTGCGGCTGCTGAATAGCTAGTGTGTCTGTTGCCTGAGGTTAGGGAGCCTCTAGGACATACAACCTTGCTGGGGGAAGTGCATCACTGGGAGTGAGTGGGCGGGCTTTGAGCGGTTAGCGTCTCATTCTACTTCCTGTTGATTCTTTCTGCTTCCTGTGTGAAATAAGATCAGCCAGCTTCCTGCTCGTGCTGCCTGCAGCATTCCTTGCCTGACACTGAGGATTCTCCCTCTAGAGCCATGAGCACTCTTCTGTTAGGTCGCTCTGGGTCCTGGTTTCATCACAGCATCAGGAGTGACTAACAGGAGGTCACACTTAGTAACCTGTAGCTATAAATGGCTTCTAAACTTGAAGGAGTGTCTAAAGCACTCCTTCTCAGCAAACGCAAACAACTGTTGGACGGGAAAGGAGCAGAAGCTGAGCCACAGGATGACAGCCAGTTTCGTCATGGAGGTCCTGTGGTCTAGCACTTCTCCCTGCTTACAGAGAAGGCTAACACAATTCCCAAAGGAGTTATTTGGCTTGCTAAATCAGATGCCACAAATATACAATCTCACTCCAGCATCTAATTGGCTGGTTCTGCAGGCTTCACTTACAGGCATGCGAAGCATTTAAATGAACATTCACTGAGCTCTTCCAATACATGAAGATCTTTGGGAAGTATATCCAAGTCAGACAGAAATGAAGAAACATTCTCCATACTGTCTCATAAGAGAAAATGCAAACCACACAAGAGGACGCATGGTTCTTCAAGGTGAAAGGCTAACTGCTCTATTACCGTATGTTTAGCACACAGAAGGTACTCAGTAAACGCTCAAAATTTTAAAAATTGATATTATGGGGCTGGAGAGATGGCTCAGCAGTTAAGAGCACTGGCTGTTCTTCCAGAGGTCCTGAGTTCAAATCCCAGCAACCACATGGTGGCTCACAACCATCTGTCACTCAGTTACCTCGCACAGACATTCAGGCAGAACACCAAATGCAGATTTCTAAAAGATGACCAAATCTTCTCCAAGGACACTGCTTGGTTCTTATAATCAGACCCATCCCTTTTATAGGAGTCTTAATTCAAGAACACAGTGAACTGTGAACCACAAAGGAACAAGGCGGCCAGGTCTGGTAACTCATGCCTGCAATGCTAACACCTGGAAGGCTGAGGCAAGAAAACCACAGTTCAAGGCCAGCCTGGGCTACATGGCACAAGGCCATTTCTCAAAAACCAGCAAAACAACGGAACAAACCAGTCACTTACCCGAGGATAGGGGATCCCTGTCTTGGTGTTTTCAAAAGCTGGAAGAAGCCGCACAGCCAGGTCATGGGCCATGTACAACAATTCGTTATCATAATCCTCAATTGTCATGTCACCAAAGGGCTGTTTGGAGTCAGTTATTATTCTATGAGCAGAAAGGAGGCTTCCCAGAACCCTAATAGCAAGAAAATAAAAATGATGATGATGATGGTGGTGGTGGTGGTGGTGGTGGTGATGATGATGGTGATGATGATGATGATGATAGTACAGAATCCAGTTTACAAAGACAAAAGATGACTCTACTTTTCAGGACCTAAGCTGCCTGGAGCAGCAGGACCTGATTCAGATTCCTATATAGGAATCCTATATAGGATTCCTATAGTCCTCTCTGGCTCTAAGTAACTGATCTTCAGCTCACTGCATTGCTAACAAAAAGAAGGGGAATCATCTATTCAAGACAACTGAGGATTCTGCCTAAAGCATGAATTTCTTGATCTTAGGGCATTAAGAAAAGGAACCATGACTCTTCTGCAGGTCTGACTGTCTACAGGGAGACTGAAGAACCACGCCCATGTGTGGTGAGACAATCTGAGGAGGGAAATGAAAAAGTGGGAGATCCTGAGAAACAGAAGGCTTCCCTCTGATTTATGGCCTTGTAGATACATAAATGTCCCATCGAAACTGTCTAAAAAGGACTGCAAGATTTTTCAAACAAATGATTTCTTTTCCTTGTTTTAGAATAAATAATTTCATAACTTCAATTTCAAGGTTCAAATCTGGATCTGGATTGTTGCGTAGCAATATAATTTTATTTAAACATTGAAAGGGTCAACTTTTCACCCTAGAGAAACCCAGGCACAAAACTGGGTATAGGCTGAGTCCACCATATTTAGCAAAGAGTGAGTGATAAGTGAAAACCATACAGGAGGAAAAGACATCAAAAGAGCAAGCAGTGTTTCTTGTGAGTGGAGAGATGCAGAACTCCATTAAAAACATGAATGAGGGCTGTGGAGACAGTAAACGAGGAAATCAGAAAGGACATGAATGGAGTCAGTGGAAGTGCATCTGAGGGGCACCCTCCTTTATGGACCCTATAATGAGTGTTTCTGTGCAGTTCAAACCTCGATGACATGCACACATCAAAACTACAAGTTTCCATAGATACTAAACTACAATGAGCATAAATAATAGACGTGGAGTCCATACATGCAGACCCTGGAAGAAATAACCCTCGGGAATCACACACACCCCTCACCCATACACCAGAAGTCTTCAACCCATTTCCTGTGCTACGTTACCTTATCGTGGCCTCAAAGACTTGGACGGTGGAATCTTTGTCAAATGAAACGGTGTTGATCACTAACTTGACTGCTTTCTGGAACTCGGATGAATTTCCCATTATCTTTAAACAGAGGAACACAAAACATTAGAGCAGCTTGAAACTGGCACTGAAATGGCAGCCGGCCGCTGCACCTGTGTGTCTGTACTGCCTATGGCTTTGCCACAGTGGGAATGGAAGCCACAAGTCATTTCTCACATTCTACTCCAGGACAGACAGCAAGCCTGTCTCTTACCACTCACTCAAGGGTCCAAGCTCCAAGTGGCACAACTGTGTGAACAACACAGAACCAGCCCTGGGGTGTCTGGTCTCCCCACTCCCTTCTCCTCCAAGCTCTGAGCTGACCTTGATTTACAAGGCAGTTTCTAAAACATCATGGAATAGGAGAAAATAAGCCAGAAAATTAAAATGTGACTCTATCTCTGCTTTGTAAATAAATCCAAGACATCTGAAAAACTAATCAACCGTGCTTTCCATCCAGATGTGTGAGGGTTTTGAGAAACGGTACTACCAAAACAGCATGAAATTGGGAAATGGTTTGGTGGGTAGAAGCACTTGCCATGCAAGCCTGACTGACCTATGATCTGAGTGCAGATCCCTGAACCCATGTAAAGAGACAGCAGTTTGCCCTCTGATCTCCACACAAATGTTGTGGCACATGCTTGCCCTCACACACAAACATATATACACATGTACTGAAAAATAAATATTTAATGTATAAAATCAAAATATGTTCTACTTCCAATTTAAAGTTAAGGTTACTATGCGACATGTGTAGATATAATACCCCAGTGTCCTACTCCCTTCTTAAAGGGCAAAACCGTCACAAAATACTCAGTTTGACCTACATAGAAATAATTTGATTTCACCCATATTTTAAAACCATTTTTGCCTATGGTCATAAACATAGACACCAATAAACAAGTGGAGAAATAGATAATAACATCAAGGAGAAATGATTCTTCAAACACTCCTTCTTTGGGGTGTGTCTTATCTCTTACAATACTGATCAATATGTTTCTCAAATCATATTATTTGCTAGGGTGTAGAGCAGACACAGGCTTTCTGTTCTCAGTTTTCCTTTTTAAAAGATCATGCAATCTCGTTCCGACTGTATGCAATGGTCTGGAGACTCTTTTCCCCTGGGCATTCGTGCAGCTTATCTGCAAACATCTGTTGAAAATGCTAACAAAAGAGAAAAACTTCAACCTAAGGACCTCATGAGAAGTGAGCCAACACACTAACATGTTCAAGACCAGCTACTCTACTCTGAAAAACCACAGAAATAGGTCTGTTTCCTCACAGATGTTCTCCAAGAACAGTATTTGGTGCACCTGCAAATATGATCTCAGAACAAAATGGGGAAGGTGATGAAATCTAGGCACACCAAATTATACACATTAGACAGCCAGTGAGCACAAAGTAACCAGGGCACAGAATTGCATGGGCCTGAGAAAGACTGACCGGATAGAGGAGGAACTTCTCAGAGCCTTGAAAATGCTGACGTTCAGCTCTATCCCTAATTCCAGCACTCCGGAGGCTGAGGCATAAAGATGGTCACCAGTTGGAGACTTTGACTAAAAGAACAAAATACTTGCCTCATGTGTGCAAAGTCCTGGGATTAATTTCCAAGTCCACCAACATAAACAAACAAGCACATCATTTGCAAGGCTGAGGCAAGAAGATTACTCCAAGTTTAAGGCCATCCTGAACCTTACTGTTGAGACCCTGTCTCAAAAATTAAATAAACAGGGCCAGGAAGATGGCTCCTGATACCAAGTTTGACAACTTGAGTTTGATCCCTGGAACCCAAATGGTAGGAGAGAACTAAGTCCTACAAGCTCCAAGCTGTCCTATAACCTCCACTGACATGCTGTATCATGAGCACACACACATAGGCACTAAATAAATGCTCTTAATTTGTTTAAATTAAATAACTTCTTTACCTCAACGCAAAAATTAAATAAATAAAATGCTGTTGTATGATGCGGATCTCTAAAAGTCAGAATTCCTCTGGTTTGCTTAAGAACTTTACTATTCAAGAGGTGCACCCTTAGAATAGATATTGGACAAAATTGGATTATAAATATTCACTTAAACAAAAATCTCCAATCCTACTAAGTAGCACTTCCTGTCAAGTGTGGAGTAGCACAACAAACAGTAATGACGGCATCTCTGTCCTTAGCAAGCAACGGGGTAGAGAGACAAGATGGGATGAACAGGAGTGCCCTCGAGGGTGAGCTTTCTGAAGCCACACATGCACCTTCTGACTCTCCTTTCCCAACAGCAGGCTGAGTCAGCCTCTCGCAGCTCCAGCGCGGTAGCACTAATCACACTGCACTTACTTGTCTGGGCACATTCTGAGAAGGGATGATGGAGACTTAATGGAGCAGCAATCACTTCAGAAGGAAATACTGGGAGACTGAAAGTTCTCTGTGACTAGAGCCTAGAAGGAAACCCAGCAGCCCTATTAGAACCAGGGCCCCCTCCTCTTTCTGCTATCCATAAAATGAAGGTAGACAACATCACCTCCAGCTCTCTCCGAGTCCTGCAACTCTACTACTAGCAAGACACAAGAGAGTCACGGTGTGAACTTAGCTCCCTTAACGAATTCCAACTCCTACCTGACAGCTTTAGACATGTCTTGGTGACATTTAAAGGAATCAGATAAATTACTGAATACAGGACTTGATGCAGGATTTAATAGCTTTCTAATAGTAAAGATGACTCAGAGAGAACAGGCAAGAGTTTGTAAAGTTACTAAGGAGATTGCAGAACACTGGCAATGTCCCCTGGAAAGCATGCTCTGTGGTGCTATGCATTAAGCACTGAACAGCCTGACACGTCCAGTACACTGAGCGCCTTCAGAACATGCCTTGCCTTTATGTTTCAAGATCTCCAGCTTCCAAGGATCAATGAGGGATGCCAAGGGATGAGAGGTGTAAAAGCGGGATGCAGCTGGGTAAACAACGGCCAACACCAAGAAGCAGGAAATAACTGGTGTCCACAGAGAGGGCTGCATGCACGGGAAGGCACCCTGCACAGACACCCCTGAGGAGCCAGGAACTAGAAGCCATTTAGGATAGCTTCTCTTGAAAGCTTCTGGGTTTTGCTCTTGAAGCCCTGTGTTACAAGTTAAAAAGAAAAATAGTAGGTCCCTAAAAAAAGGCTAACAGAATATTACCCTTCAGAATGAACCCTTAGGAGAGAGCCTTCCAGCTAAGGCCATTTAAAAAGAGAGAGCAGTTAGGAGAGACAGGGTCCCAAAAGGAGAGACTGGACTCATAGTTCCAGAAAACAAATAGAAGTTCTGATTCTTAAAGGCTCTTAGGGTTTGGGGCAGGCTTCATACTTCATAGTTTAGCTTAGTCTGATCTATGTACCAAGGGCACAGCGATGGGCACTTAGGAGGAGCATAAACTTATCTTATAGCTAGCTACATGAGAAGAAGCCACTGAGAGGCACAGTATCCTTTTTATATGAGCTCTGTCCCAGAGGGAAAAGGTGACTGGAAAGTGTGACCTGATTTCTGGGAGAAAGACATACAGGCTAGAAGGTGCGCGCGCGCGCGCGCACCCACACACACACACACACACACACACACACACACACACACACACACAGTAGTTTGAATGAGACATCCCTCATAGGCTCGAGTATTGGAACACTTGTTCCCCAGTAGCTGGTGCTATTTGGGGACCTTTTGGAACCTCTAGGAGGTGCAGCCTGTGGAGGAAAACATGAATGATCATCCAGCTTCCTGATCCAGCCATGCTTTTCCCAGCACTGAGGCCTACCCTGCAGAACCGTTAAGCCTAAAGAAACTCTCTCTCCTTCAACTGGCTCTTCACCCTGGTGTTTCAGCACAACAACAGGAAAGTAGTTAATGCAGCCTGTGACCTGACTGTTCAGCCTTCCAGGATATATAAGGTTTCACTGTTTGTCATAGTTTGAGCAGTGAAGAAATATCAGGTCATCTGACAGGATCCCTCCTCCAAGTCAATAACTAGCATGGCAAGGGAAAAGAAACGCTTTTTAAAATCTAGCCATACATTTCTTCTCTACCTTTAAAGGAGAGCCACATGTCCCCTCACTTAACCTTCCATGCTCTCTTGCCTTCCCAGAAAGGTCATTAAAATAAATAACACTCATCAAAGCCTTCTGAGTACAGCATTTCCTGGAATTCCCACTCCTTGGGGAAATGAAGAAATACAGTAGGCCCCCAAACACTTTACCTTAATTATCTTAATTAAGGAAGAAAAGGCTGAACACTTACTGCGAGTGTATCCAAGGCATCAACCAGGGTCAGAGAGTAATTTCCTAGTACATCGTTGATGTTCAGATTTGAACTGAAAAAGAAAGAATTAAAACTAAACAAAGGCATTTTCATTTAAAGTGAAACAAAAAAAAAAAAAAAAAAAAAACCCATAAAAGGAAACACTCATGAGAAACTAAAACTGCTAAGAGTGCCTTTGATCCAGAAAGCGGCTGTGGGCACACGGCAGGGTAACGAAGGCCTTCTTTCTCAAGGGCAGCAGTGTCTGTGCTCACAGGATGAGCAGCTGCAGGACAGCAGAGACACGTGTATAAAGCAGCAGTAAGAAAACTCAAGGGGATGCCAGAGATGGCAAGTCCCTCACTCTCTGAGACTGACTGCCAACCATGCCGGCTCTTTAACCCTGTCCAACTGCAAAACGCTTCATTTCACAATCTTAGGAACTGAAGGAGGGAGCCTGTCAGATGACCTTGGATTTCTTCATTGCTCAAACTATGACACAATGAAAACTAACGCATCCAGGAAGGCTGGGCAAACACTGAGAAGGACCTGGTGTAGCTGAGAAATTCAGGTCACAACTTCACTGACTGTTACCTGTCCTATTACCTACCACAAAGCCAGAAAATGATTAAAGAAGAAATAAGTCAACTACTTGATGATCTCATTTACTAGAGACCAAAGGAAGAAAGCCCTACTTCATCTCCAGCCGCAGCCTCACTCACATCTGGCGTTGCATCAGCTGAGGGTCCCTGCCCTACTTCCTTCCTATGAACGAGTTCTGGATGGCTTGGCCCTGCGTCTCTCTAAAAGACCTCCTGGGGCTCCTAAGATGACTCACTGGGAAATGCCCTTGATGCCAACTCTCAGAACCTGAATTCAATCCCCAGACCCCACACGGTAAAAAGAAAGCACTGATCACACATGTTACCCTTACCTATACACAATTCCTACAGCACACACACACACAGAGAGAGCGAGAGAGCGAGAGAGAGCGAGAGCGAGCGAGCGCATGAAACGGAACTTAAATGAAGCAGGCATAAGCAGCTTCCACAACCAATGTTGTCTGAACCTTCAGTGCTTCTCTTTTGTGTGTGGTGGGCACTTAATGGAGGACAAAGAATGTAAAACAAAAACAAGTGCTCGGAGCGGGTTCTGTAGGAACCACCGCAGCCCAACAGCATCACTGGAAAACTGCACTTGTTAACTTTTACTTGATTCTCTTAAAAAAATGTTTATGATGCCAAAGGTGCTCTCAGGGTGAGCAACAGTTATGGATTCAAACAGGCCTCTCAGAGGCAGGGCCAAGCACAAAGGAGTTGCCAAGGGTTGCAGGAAGGTCAAAGCAGACATCCTCACATTCAAAAGCACTTGGCTGGGTTTAAATATTTAACTACGGGCCTACGTTGCTCAGAAACAGAGTGAGTTCCAGACACTCACCTCACCAGAAAATCCCAGGTCACTTAGCGTCCCAACTGATAGGACTGAACAAGAACTCCGTTGTCACCTGGCATTACAGCCCTCTCCTGAGCTACACCCTGATCTGTGGTAAGTGGCACATGCTGGAGCTGCCGGGGCCCATGAAGGCACTCGCAATCTTTAGCAAGTACATTCCTTTCCATGTTTACTGTGCTTTCTCTCTCAGTCCACACACAGAAGGGACACAGTGTTCAACTACTGAAGAACTGGGTACACAGCCACTGGTAGAATGCTTGCCTTGCATGTTTACTGTGCTTTCTCTCTCAGTCCACACACAGAAGGGACACAGTGTTCAACTACTGAAGAACTGGGTACACAGCCACTGGTAGAATGCTTGCCTTGCATGTTTACTGTGCTTTCTCTCTCAGTCCACACACAGAAGGGACACAGTGTTCAACTACTGAAGAACTGGGTACACAGCCACTGGTAGAATGCTTGCCTTGCATGTTTACTGTGCTTTCTCTCTCAGTCCACACACAGAAGGGACAGTGTTCAACTACTGAAGAACTGGGTACACAGCCACTGGTAGAATGCTTGCCTTGCATGTTTACTGTGCTTTCTCTCTCAGTCCACACACATAAGGGACAGTGTTCAACTACTGAAGAACTGGGTACACAGCCACTGGTAGAATGCTTGCCTTGCATGTTTACTGTGCTTTCTCTCTCAGTCCACACACAGAAGGGACACAGTGTTCAACTACTGAAGAACTGGGTACACAGCCACTGGTAGAATGCTTGCCTTGCATGTTTACTGTGCTTTCTCTCTCAGTCCACACACAGAAGGGACACAGTGTTCAACTACTGAAGAACTGGGTACACAGCCACTGGTAGAATGCTTGCCTTGCCTTGCCATGTTAAGACACTCAGTCTGAAACCCAGCACTGACCTGGCCCCCACAACAATGAATCCTCAGTAACACTAGCCAGAGTCAGTAGCACTTGGCAACTGTTACCAGAGGAGGTTTTCTTTAAATATATCTGTAATAATTGTGGTAGTTCTACCCAAGCCCCAAAATCCACTTAAAAATCTAGAATGTTCACTAGAGCATTTTGAAATCTTTTCTACCAAATAATCCCAGCACTTAGGAGACTAGGGCAGGAGGGTATCAAGTTCTTCGATTACACAAGTCCACGTCTCAGAAAAAAATAATAATAACAGATGTTATCAAAATAGGAGGAAGAGAGTAGAGAATGAAGAAAAAAAAAAAAAAAAAAACAGATTCGATAGAACAACTGGTCCTGGCCCAACAGCATAACATTGTCTGTCCTGCTTCTCCTTGTCAGCCCTTGCATCAGATAACACAGCTCTGCTCTCTGGACATACTTACTGTAGTCCTGTCTCCCTCACCAGCTCCTGAGGAAGTCAATCTTTCAGTACAAGGCAAAACTCAAGAGTACAAGGGGGCCCATGTAAGCGGCTGGTCAAATTTCTCAATTCCCTCCTACTTCATTACATCTGAAGGAAAACTCATGGCAATTCGTCCATGGTGACACTTTAAGGTTCTCACTACCTCTGAACAAACAAAAGGGGAAGAAGGAAGGAGGAGGAGGAAAAAGAGGAAGATGAGGAGGAGGAAGAGGAGGGGGAGAGAGGAGAGGAAGAATAAGAGAGTGGAGAAGATGAGGAGCACAGTGCCTGCTAGGAAATCTGACTATGTAGCTAATAAAATCAAGCAGACATGTTGGGAGGGGGGCGGAAGTGCTACATTAACTTGACCTGTAACAGCTGTTTGGAAATTTTATCTGTTCTGTGTGGGCAGAAAGATAGCACAACAAATAATGCCTGCACACTCAAGGACTTAGTAATCCACAGAGAAGAACGGGACAGGAAGGTAAATATACTCAATTCTCAAACAAAGTCGAAATGAGGGCTCACAGGAAAGGGGTTAAACCGGAAAGGGGTCAGACCAGGAGAATCACCTTCCACATCTCAAGCAAGACTTGAGCCTGCCTCTCTCTGAAAGATTTCTATAAAGGGAATTCTAAAAGAGGTCACACACACACACCCCTCCATCTCTGTCTCTGTCTCTGTCTCTGTCTCTGTCTCTCTCTCTCTCTCTCACACACACACACACACACACACACACACACACACACACACACACACACGTACGAGTATGAAGGTGTTCTCATTCTGGTAAGAGGCCTGAGTAGGAGTCTTAGCCGCTGCTGTCTCTCTCCATCTTATCCCCTAGAGACAGGGTCTCTCACAGAACCTGGAATTCACCAGGTAGCCAGCAAACCCCAGCCATCCTCCTTAGCCTGTTTGGGTTACAAAGGGGTGGCCACACCCAGCTTTTTATGAGCTTGCTAAGGAATTCTAACTCAAGTGTTCACACTTTCATAGTGCCCTCTTACCCACTTACTTTAGCCGCAGCACAAGGCTTTGGGTGTGATATTCTGATGAGGAGTGGGGATGGTTCGTTCTGAAGCAGTTTTCCCAGGGAAACCTATATAACTAGCATTTCAATACGTGGCTCTCTTAAGCTAGATGTGCCTGGGAACCAATACTTCATCTGTTCACTTGGTATTTTCTTTTTGTGGGGAGAACATGGTTTGGGGAGTTAGCTGGATCAAGCACGGTCACAGCTGTCATCCGTGGGATCACAGAAATATCTAAGTTTACTCACAGGTTTGAATTTGGACTCTACAACCCAACAGTAGTTGGGAGCTAGAGACTGGCTGTCCTTATAGGGCACAAGATCCATTTGCTTGTTAACGCAACACAGGGTCCACGTTTATCAAGATAAGCATCAAGAGGATGTGACTAAGGAAACAACACAGCCAGGCATGGCGGCCTGTACCTGTAACCACAGCACTGAGATACAACCCAGGCTGTTCAGGAGAGGTCACTCTCTGCTACCTAGTTAATGAAGACCAGTCTGTACTACATGAGACCCTGCCTTAATGAATACATTTGATTTTTTTTAAATCTGAAAGATATTTTCTGGGCATGGTAAAAATACACTTTGTAATGATTATGGGCAGAGGCAGGAGAATCCTAAGTTTGAGGGCAATGTGGTAGACTCTCAAAACATTTGTATTGCTGTTGTTACTTTATTTTTTGGAACATTAGTATTGAGCTAAGAGCCGCGTACATAGCAGGCAAGTACTCTACCATTGAAATATATCCCCAGACCTCAAAATAAAGTTTTATTTTGTGTGTGTATATGTGCATGTGTGTCTATGTGTGTGCATGTGGGCACATTTGTGTGAGCGGCCACAGGAAGGCTAGATGGTCACCTGGAGGTCCAGTTACAGGTAACAAATTCAAGTTCTGTGTAAGTGATGTAAGCACATTTCACCATTGAGCCATTTCTCCTCCAGCCCACAAAGTCTAATTTTGAAAAGGGCCAGAAGATAGCTTAGTAGCAGATCACTTATCTGGAATGGGCAAGTCCTGGGTTCAACTCTCATTATTAGAAAAAAAAAAAAAGTAAGCCTTTTTATTACACTTTATTTGAGAAGTGTATTCAACTTGTTGAGAACCAGAATGACAAAGCACAGCCTTGAGACACTCCTAAAAATACCAAAGCATGGGGTTGGGGATTTAGCTCAGTGGTAGAGCGTTTGCCTAGCAAATGCAAGGCCCTGGGTTCAGTCCCCAGCTGGGGGGGGGGGGGGGGGGACAACAAAGCATGAGAGAACTCTACTGCAGAGAGCAGATGAGCAGATACAAAAAAGAAAAAGGAAAAAGAAGTTAAACTTTCTATTCCTTGAGTTGGCCAGTATGAGAGCCTGCTCAAGGCCACAAAATTGCTCTCTCTCACCATGTCAATACCACAAAGGCTTGCCAAACACTAAGTTAAATGCCATCACTCCCCAATAGTGCTAGCTAGACATCATCCCAGTCCAGACTGGACTTCACCTTAGACAAACTGCCAGCGCATAACCAAGGCAAACCACAGGACTTATCACAGACCTCTAAAAAGGCCTATGCCCCCCAAGATGCCACTGGGATCAACAACTTTAACCCACCACCATCACTTCGACTTTGCTAAAGAACCCCAGTCCCGACTTCTAAATGCTCCGGAAATTACTTATGGTTCAATTAAAAAAAAAAAATCATTAAAGCCAGGCCTGTAACTCCAGTTACTCAAGATTCTGAAGTGAGGTCACAAATTCAAGACCTGATGAAGTCGCAGTGCATCTAACTCAATGAGACTGTCCAAATAGTCTGAGCTCGGTGGTGGGCCACTAGCACAGCCCGCACAAGGCCCAAGTGTAACAGGCACTTAGATGCCGCTTCTGCTGAAAAGCTCCGACTCAACTCCTCATGGGAGCCCACAAAGTAACTAAAAACGGGGTGAAAGCTGGGCATCCGTCTTCCTTTTGCACTTGTTTCCTTCCCTTCGGGTCACCCTGCTTTCGTACACATGAGCATGGGAATCATGCCAGGAGAACTGGTCGACCCTCTCTCGTCCCTATGAGACTAAGAACAATTACCTATGAGGCAGATCATCTTACAAGACCTGCTCTCTCAGTTAGGCAATGACAACTAGGAACAGATTCACACTGTTCCTAGCTAACAGGCTCAACTCATATGAACTGAGCTATTACTATAATGGCTAAGACCACAACTTGACCCAGACTGCTTAGCGCTAAATCTCCTATACTCTCTGCACCAATCCTTCTTCCTCTAGTTCGTCCTAGGGCTCATGGCGGGTCCCTGAAGCCCAACTCCGAGATAGCAGGACCCCTATGCTTGTACCTCTTCCCAGGAGGTTAATTAAGACTCTTTACTCTGCTTTGTGCCAGTAATTGTCTCTTTAATTGGTCCCTTGGGATGAGAGGCGAAGCCCAGCTTACTAGGGCAGCTAGAGCTTTTAATGCAACACTCCTGGTTACGTTAGAACAATCCTCAACGTGAAAAGAAGCCAGAAAGACTAACAGACTGGAAGGAAGGAAGGAAGGAAGGAAGGAAGGAAGGAAGGAAGGAAGGAAGGAAGGAAGGAAGGAATGAATTATGGAAGAACCATCCAACGGCAGAGCAGTTCCCAGACCAGAGAAAAAGAAGAAAAGAGAAAGACAATGAGGACTAATTGACAGGAACATAACTGATGCTGTGCTTAAGGTTCAGTTGGGAACATATGAAAAATGCCCTGTAAAATATTTAAGGGAGGTCATCTACAGATTTTCAAACTTTTCTGTGTCTCAATGTCAACTGTTAACCTTTGGTTGACTTTTGGTACAAAACAAAAATATCCAAAATAGGCACATACTTAAGTTGCAGGTACATGAAAGGAGAAAGGAAGAAAGAGAGAGGGAGGGAGGAAGAGAGAGGGAGAGGGGGAGGGGAGGGGGGAGGGAGGGAGGGAGAGAGAGAGGGAGAGAGAGAGAGAGAACTGCCATATGGACAGGAACTGGCAGAAAAGATCTGCTAAAAATAACTAGTGGGATTTTTCAGTTTCCCCTCTCAGATTTAATGAAATTTGTTCTCACAAGATAAAGGAAAGGGAGAGAAGAGGAGGGGAAGGAAAAGGAGGGGAGAAGAGAAGAGAAGGGAAGAAAGGGAAAGGCTGGAATTGAAGAAAACACAGCCATAGGTACAGTCTCCCCTGTGTCTCTTAGGAGTGGGACAACTCATTCCCTTCCTATAACCCCCCAAAGGACTGATGTTACTTCACAAAATTGTTTAGTCCCCTCCTCCAAAGAAACTGGGAGAAAATACATTTACATAAAGAAAGAGATGGAATTTAGCTCCGCTATAAAGACCTACATGGAGCCATGTGTTCAATTCCCAGCACTGCTCACAGAAAGCAGGGAGGTTTTGTTTTGTTTTGTTTTGTTTGTTTTGTTTTTTAACATGTACAAAGGCCGATGTGGTTCATCAGCCTGCTACAACTACGAAAACACCCTGTCCCTCTGTGTGGGGTGCTCCCTCTTACTCGCTCATCAGGCTGCAAATTAAGGCACAAATCTACACATAACCAACCCACTCTTTACGCCCTTTTAGAGTATTAGCTAGCTTGTGTGTGGGAGTCACAGAGTGTGTGTAGAGGTCAGAGGACAACTCCAAGAGTCTCTTCGGTTCTTTTTTCTTCTTGCATGTGGGTCCTGGGGAATCAAACTCACTTCTGAGCAAAGTGTCAAGGGCCCTTACTGGCTGAGTCATCTCATCAGCCCATAGCTTTCCTTTTAGAAACTAAGAATCCTCCATAGCTTCCCACCAGGTAAAGAAAACATACACGCCAGATGTCCAAGTTTCCATGTAGAATGCCAAGACAATGAACACCCCAACTACACTCCCATCTAAGGAGAGGGAAACATCACAGTCACCAACCAGCCTGACTGGGACTGTGGCAGTGCACACCCTTCAGGGAGGAGGAACTTGGCTGGATGTCCTGCTCTCTTGGACTTTGAAGTCCACTAGAGTAACCCCGGAACTCCACCTTCCCATACGTGGCTAGTGGGCTAGGACTGGCTGACCTTCTGACAGCACCATCACCCCACTGGTGTTTACGATGATACCAAGCACTGACGGTGTCAGTCAACTCTGCGCCTAAGAAATCATCCTTCGAGGATCCAGATGGCAAATCTGAGCCAGGCAACTACCATCCCTCCCAACAAGCTCCCCTCAGTCTAGGAAGCGGTCCCTGGGAAGGAGAAACGCTTAACCCCTCATCCCAACCCGGTGTCCAACTCACTGGATGACCCCTTTCTAGGAACCCGCTCCTTAATGTTCATATTAAAAAGCTTTGGGTGTGGCATTCTGATCAGGAAAGGGGAAGGCTCGTTTTGAAGCTGAGTTTTCCAAGGGAAACCTATATAACTAGCACTTAATGTGTCCATCTGAAGCGAGGGACACTGTGACTGTCCCTTCCGGTCTCTGGGCCTCAGTTTCCCCATCTGCAACAGAAAATGTCAGGGACCAGAACTTTGGAGGGTCAGGGAGAATCAAGAGGATGGCAGTCCACCGGGTAGCGGAGAAGAGGAACCTCGGACTACGGCGGATCCTAAAGACCCTGGTGTCCTCTCAAAGACTCGGAGGGGCGGAAGGCAGCGCGCGGGCTACTCACGGGTCTCCGCGGTCAGGCCCCCGGCCGCGGCAGTAGATGGGGTTGAGCTCGTCCTGCGGAAAGGCGTGCGCCATGTAGTTGTCATAGCCGAAGACGAACATGCCCCGCGCCAGGTCGCGCATCTGGGCACGCAGCTGCGGCGGGAAGGCGCCGCTGTAGCGCCGCTCGTACTCGTCCAGGCCGCAGCCACCGCCGCCCAAAGCATAGCCCCAGTGCGCCGGGCCGCACACGCCCGGTCCCGGCCCTGGTCCCGGCGGGGTCTCGAGCCGCCCCTCTGTCCCGCGCCTTGGCCGATGAAGCCAGGACGGGCCTCCCGGAGGACCAACTGGCCCCGAGCCGTCGGGGTCCCTCAAGCGCTGGAAGCCGAAACTGAGCGGAAACCGCTGGTAGAAGCCCATGCTGGGCCCCAGCCCGAAGACCAACCAGAGCACTGCGTGGAGGCCGAGGCGCAGCAGCACCAGCCCCAGGACGAGCGCTCGCCATTGCATGGTCGCGCGGCCGCCGCGGGCATTATTTTGAAGCGCCGGGCGCGTCCCCAGCCGACGGCCTCCCCGCGCGTCCGCCGGGAGCCCGCTCACTTCCCCTTTAAGGAACTCCCTCGTGACGCACCAGGAACTGATCCATTGTCCCCCGCCCCGCGGACCTGCCCGGCCCGCCTGGCCCCGCGTTCGCCCGCCGGTCGCCCCGGATTGGCCTCGCACGGGCCCGGCCTCGAGGGGCGCGGCCGGGGACTCCCTCCAGCTCTATAGGCCACCGGGACTGCAAGGCCCCGCCCCGCCGCCGGGCCACGCCCCCTGGGCGGTTCCGAGTCTGGTCTAGCTGGCGTGGCGAGCCTAGGTGGCTCCGGCTTTTGGGGAAAGAACTTCCAACCAATAAGAGCGCGGCACGGGAGCTCCAGGAGCCGGACACTGACGCGGCCTCTGACCCACCCTAGCCCGAGTAAATGTTGTTCCTGAACAGAATGTTTCTTGAAGATGGATAGGAGAAAGCCCGTCCAGGTCTGGAGTAGTAAGGGTGAGAAAGCTAAGGGGCAGGGCCTTTAAGCAAAGGAGGTACCTACTAGGAATGAATATCTAGGGAAGGTCTAGATTTCCCCGGTCAAGACTGCATGAAATGTCATCCAGTTTTTGTTGTCCTGATTTTGTTTGTTTGTTTGTTTGTTTGTTTGGGGTTTTTTTTTTTGTTTGTTTTTAGTGGAATGCCTTACTTTGGAAGAATCATTCATGATACTTCTAAAATACTCCGAAATCACATCCAATCCCCATCAAAGCGAGATTGGAGAGTAACACCAAATCATTTTCATCAAATCTATTTAAACATCTTTTCCTGACCTTCCCATCATCTCCACAGTGCAAGGCGGCGCAACCTTGGAAATGTAGGGCAGATTTGGGGTTTAATCCCTTTTAAGTCCTAATTCCTATAATTAAGGTTACAGATTTCATTTTTTAAGGGCTGTGGCTTTCTACACTTGGAGCGCCTGTAAGAGCTTATTTTGTGAGAGACAAAGGCCCAAGCAGTATTGGGGGTGGGGGGGAGGAAGAGAATGAGAGAGAAAAGTGACTGGACTAAGTTGCTGGGGACCAACTCACTCCAGTTCTTAACTGTTTCTGCCTCCCTCCCTGGAGCTAACACAAACTGAATATGAACATTAAGATATGCTTTGTTTCCTCCTTAAGCTACTTCTGTGCAAATTTTAGCTTAAGTTTATCTTGCACTCTAGTCAGCTGTCAGCCACTGTGACAGCAACTGTTCTCACGCTGTCCTGATTTTAAAAGATGAGTCTAATAACTAGAGAAAACCACCCAGCTTATGAAAAATGCTTTCCATGGCACAACAATAAGTGTCAGTAGAACAGGTTTTTGGAACACTATGGCGGTATTCCTATTTTATCTTCATTTTTTAAAAAACTAAAGTGGAGTATCTGTGACTGGCCCTCAGATTGAATTCATTCTCAGACTGAATGTAGCTGATGAAATTAAGACATCTCTATCTAATCAGAATACCCAGCCTTAAATATGAAAACAAATTCTGAGACAGGATCTCACTATGCAGCCCTAGTTTGCCTCCAGCCTGTAATGCTCCTGTCTCAGCTCCAAGTAAGATATTATAATCTTGAACCACCATACCTAGCACACTCTTGTTCTCTCTCTCTCTCTCTCTCTCTCTCTCTCTCTCTCTCTCTCCACACACACACACACACACACACACACACACACACACACGAGAAAAGGGTTGTGATAGGTTTTTCTAAATACATACATTCTCATAAAAATATCTCAGGACAAGCATGAAAGTCACTTTCATTTTAGTTATAGCTTTACTGTGCAGCTCCAAAGAGACAGCTGAGAATCCAATCAGAATCTTGCCTTCATAACCTTGCTAAGTTAGTTTCTGCACCTGTTTCCCCTGCTGCAAAATATTCCCCATTTTAAGACATAAACAATACCACAAACTCTCTCAAGCCCAAAAACACACAAAAAAACCAACAAACAAAAAACTTGTAGTAGTAGGCCCTGTTAAGAATGAGACTCTGTGTGTGTGTGTGTGTGGGGGGGGTGTTGGGGATTTAGTGCAAGGCCCTGGGTTCGGTCCTCAGCTCCAGAAAAAAAGAAAAGAAAAAAAAAGGATGAGACTGTATTTTGTATGAATAAGAAACTTGTAAGTCGCTAGGCAAAGGTTACTTTTATGTGGGTGGGACCAAGACAATCTCTTGTGGACTGTTAATTTCTGAAACAAGTAACTTTACCTATTAAAAGTTAACTTATCCAGCCAGCCGGGGTGGCTCACACTTTTAATCCCAGCACTTCATAGTCAGAGGCAGGCAAATTTCTTTAAGTTTGAGGCAGCTTGGTCTTCATAATGCGTGAAGTCCTCCTCAGATGTTAAGGAAAGAGGACTGCTTTAAGACCAAAAGACTAAGACTAGCCTGAGCAGTGTAGTGAGTCAACTGTCCCTAAAAATAAAAGATAGTGAGCTTCCTTCCCTTCCCCCAGTCCTGCTAGCCCAAATGCTGCACCTACCCATGAAGAACTGATATTATGTGTGTACCCTACCTGTGGGCACATACCCCCCCCCCCCGCTTTCTTACTTATACTGTCACAAAGGGAAATCACCTTAATGTTCAGTCTTTCTGTGGACTGAGGCAGACGGTTTAACAGACAATAGCAATGTGAATTTCTCTTTGAAGAATAGGACTCTAAATAAATTATAAAAATGGATATAAAGTTTAAAAGACACAGAAACAAAATAACCCATCATGTGGAGCATACTGTGTAACAACTGAAGGCTGGACACTGTCACAGATGACAAAAGGGAGGGAGATACAATAACTGACTGGCTGCCGTTCTGCTTCCCATGTCAAAGGGAAGCCAGAGGTCTGCATGGTTCTGTAAACCCAGTAAACACAGTCACTAAGCAAGTGGGGAGTGAGTGAGTGTGTGTGTGTGTACACGCACACACGTGCGCACACACGCATTAGCTACTATTCACACCTCTAGTGTGCCGGAATCACTAAGAAGCTTGGTTAGGAATCCTCATTGGATAGACTGGAAAGACTTCAGCAACTCACGGGGGATACCACCAGTCAATGACAAAGAAAAGGGGGCATTCCCCCAAGTGCTAATCTGACCCTCATCGGCATCAGGCATGAGCATGTTAAACTAATGCTTCTTCACTACATTCCCTTTTGCCAGTGACTCCCCTACTGCTTAGATTGAGTCTACTCCTGCATTCTATCTAGAATGTCACTGACCTGTTCCTCTTTCCCTGAGAAACATGAGGCATCAATGACAAGGGCACCCACTTTTATTAATAGCTCAGTTTTAAACAGAAGTCTGTGAAGGATATTTACCAACAGGAAACACCTGCCATGCACTGCCAACTTGTAAAAGAGCAAACTTAGAGGAAGTCTGTAAGGCTACTATTTGCATGACAACTTTTCTCCTCAGTCTCCTGACTCACAAGTGTGCACTGTTGGGGGCAGAATATTCCATTTTCAATAAAATGTTAATAGTTTAAATAACAAGCACGGTGATCTCACAGTGCTACATTTCCAGAGTCCTTGGCCAGCAGGGTGTTACAGACTGGCTTCTACCTTCCAGACCTTCTGAGAGGCTGTAATTACCAAATCAACATGCTTCAATGTCAGATGCAAAAGGAAATCACTTTCCCACACAAAAATAAAGTGCACTGGGGTTGGGGATTTAGCTCAGTGGCAGAGCACTTGCCTAGCAAGTGCAAGGCCCTGGGTTTGGTCCCCAGCTCCGAATGAATGAATGAATGAATGAATGAATGAATGAAGTACACTAAAGCAGCCATGGTCCAAAACACCCAGTTTACTTTATCATAGTCAAAAAGACAAAGTTTAGAAATCTATTTTGAGCCACATACCCATCATCCCACCACTCAAGAGGCTGAGGGTGCAAGATCCTGAGTATGAGTCCAGCCTGGGACACAAAACAAAACCTTGTCTCAAAACAGAAAAAAAAGCACTTGGAAATAATGAAGTTTCTGTTTCTGAACTAAGCTAAATGTGTACTTTGTATTCTCCAGCCCCTCCAGACTCACAGTCCTTATTAATGTCAATTTCTCCATAGTACATTCTTGTGATAGAAATGCCAAACCAAATACCCAGGGTTGCAGAATGACAGAACACACGACAACAGCCAAACTCAAACCACTTCTACAATGGCTCGTTTTAAAACTCCACATAGCTTATAATCCATGATAACATTAACGAAATGGGACAAATGCCTTACTCTATAAAAATAGGGCTTTGGAAAAAATCACTATTTTTATTTCTTCATGTGTATGGTGTGCATGCCTGTATATGTATATTCCCATGTATGGGAGTACAGAGGTGTCTACACTTGGAGCGCAGAGGATATGTTGGGTAACTACTGAGGCAGTGTATCTCAGATGGCCCCAGAGCTCGCTCACCTCAGCTAGTGTAGCTGGCCACATTGATGCCTCTCTCTCTACCCTGACAGGCTCTACAGTTCTGGGATTGCAGACAAACCATGATACAGGTCTACCACCTACTGCTGGGGATCCCAACCTCAGTTTAAGAGACAAGTGCTTTATCCATTAAGCCATCTCCTCAACCCCAAAACCAGAGGATGAAAATATTTGCATTCTGAAGTAGACATTGAAATTTGTTAATTATGGCTTTGATTTTTATTTTTAAAGCTGGGATGTAGCTCAGTGGTACAGGGCTTTCCTAGACTATGCAAGAGCCTAGGTTCAGTTTCTGACACTGTAATTTTCTTAAATAAGCTGAATGATAAAATTCTTGACTTGGCCCTACCACTGAAAAGTCCTAGATTTAGGGAGAGAAGTAGCACCAGAGTGCCTGCCTAGCATTAGCGAAGATTAGACTCAATCCTCAGTACCTACCCATCCACCAAGTGCCACTCACGACAATGTGTAAGTAATAGAATCCTCTCCGAGCAAGGGGGGGGGGGGGGTCATAGCAGAATTTTGGAGTCGCTGTAAACGTTTATTTCTAGTTCATCCCACCGACACCTCTGACAGCTGAAATGACGACCTTCCCAGCACACGGTCTGTGGAGCCCTTTCCACAGTGGTTATTCCCCCACTCCAGTCAGAGCTCTGCATCCTTCATCATGATATACATTTTAAGGTAAGACTGTCAATGCAACCCTCAAAATGCAAGTTTATTGAATAAAGCTGAGAGGAGCAGTAAACAGACAAAAAATGCATCCACACCTAAATAAAAAATGTACGTATTTACAAAGTTCAGTAACTGTTAGGTTTTCACATGCAGAGGTTATGCACAGGAAAATGTTGGTAGTAGCTTTTAGATGTCCTGAAATGCTGGAAAGCAATGGAAAGACACATAAACAAATTAAGGTTTCTATAGGTCAATTAACAAAAAGCTACACAGTCCCCGCTTAGTTAAACATTCTGGTTCCAATCCCTCCTTCTAGGCACAAGCAAGTTGCCACATTCTTTGAAATGGTTCACAATGACCATTAGTCATGTCCGGCTACAGGAGCAAAGTTTAAATATCCTTTTATTTAAACCACCTATCCCATTCAGGAAGAGTGCAACATGCCTCCATGAAAATAAGAAGAGAACTTTAAAGCCCAGATTCTACTCATTAAAAACGTGAATGGAGAAAACAAGTAGTGTCTGTGCAACACAGTGCAGTTATCTGTACAGAATGTTCTTAAGGCCGTGGCAGTCTATAAATTAAAGCGGTATTCAGGTACTATTGACTACACTTGGAGTGCTCAACACATATGAATATGTACTGTTGACATGGGTGCTGCTTGACAGAAGAGACAAATCACACACAGTGTGAGCAACACATAAGCAGGTGGGCCATGGGCTTTATCTACTACATCGGCATGAGTAACGGTTTCTAAGTCAACCATTATTAATATGTCCCTTTATGTACGTGGATCACTAAGCTACAAAATATGTTCATTGTAAGTTTTTGTACAGCTCTGTATCATAGAAGCAAACAATAAACAGCATTGGTTCCTCTGTTCTCGGTGTGGCCGGTCATTAAACAACCTGCAGACGTTGCACATGATTACATTAGATGAAGCAGGCAGGCCTAGAGTTGTCACAATCAGTAAGTCGAGTGGCACCAGTGAAAAGAGTGCCAAACCTTACATTGGTAAGAAAAAAATAAGAATTTGTTTATAAGTATCCTTTGTGCTGAAAGTCAACTTCATGACTAGATATAAAAAGTCAGGAGTTAAGGGTATCATGCAGCAGCACAGGGTGGGTGATTGGAGACAAATAACAGACGTGTGTTCATATGAAGTTAGACATTCTTAAAGGGTTTATTACACTAGCTGGAATGCTCTAAACTCATGAAAGCCTTTGGGAAAAAGAAAATCTGTGATTCCCATCCCTTTAAAAAAGTGTGTTAAAAGGGGGAAAAAAACTGATGATCTGGACAGATACAAAAGAGCATGCTGTAACTCCTCCCCATCTCCCCAGTGCTATCTGGTGACAAAGGAGTTTCAGACAGCAGTTTTTAAAACTCACCAGGTAGGAAATCTCCAGTGTTCTGTTCTGACCTGGTGCCTCTGTTAACTACTGGCAGACCAATTATTCCTACAGTTTAAGTCTACATTTCACATGCATGTGTGAGATGGGATAAACAGTATGCCCGTATCCCACAGAAGTCAGGCTTAAAGTTTGTCTAAATACTGTGTGTGGCACTAGGAATTCCATGCTGCATCAAGTCAGTACCAGTAGAAGCTACTGGACTCTGTAATGAAATAGGTAGACATTTACTGAAAACCACTACAAAAATCTGGCCCAGAAAGACCAGAATGGTAATATGCAATTTTCTTAATTAGGATGGTCAAAAATGTGGGTGTTTTTAAAATAGAAAGAAAGAAAGAGAACAGGCCTCAACACACTTGACACATGTGTGAAGCCTTTTAGTGTGCGCTGACTTTTATCATGACAACTCCAGCTGATTTGTTATGAAGGATAGGAATACACATCTTCAGCAGTGCACATGAGAAATAAACTCTGAAAAAGGCAATTTCTTGGGTTTAGGAAGGACCATGTTCTGGGAAGTACTTCAGAGGAACGACAGTAGTTCTAGGATTATAGCCAAGAAGGACTGGAAGACTCAGAAGATGTCTCAGCTTCTCCGGGATTTTGAGTGTTGAATAAGCCACTGAAGTGTGATATCTAAAGATGGGGAAAGTGAGAGTTAAGAGATCAGCATTAAGAAATCAACGCACAGATAATACATTAGATGTTCACAGTGCTAGGTCTCTTCTACATCTGCAGTGCACTGTCTGAGCTTCCACAGGGCAATGTGAGAAACTACCAGACATGGACCATAATACTACCCGTCAGATCAGGAGCTAAGCACAAACTGCCAGGAAGGCAGATATGAAAGAAACTCTCTGGGGTTGGGGATTTAGCTCAGTGGTAGAGCGCTTACCTAGGAAGCGCAAGGCCCTGGGCTCGGTCCCCAGCTCCGAAAAAAAGAACAAAAAAAAAAAAAAAAAAAAGAAACTCTCTGACCAAGAAACTTGTATTTGTAGTAGAAAGTAAAATAATCACTTGAGCTTTGAAGTCACTCAGAGATTGGCTTTCAAAGGAAACAACAAAAACACGAAGTCTCAGAAGACATCACTCACTGTAGAGGAGGGACTGCTAAGTCACAGCTAAGGCACAAGGAGAAGGGCATTGCTAGACCAGGGCTTCATATCCTTGTCATTGTGGCCCTTCAGGCTGAATGTTCCCATTTAACGAGGTGAAGCTTTCCTGTGCCCCACAGATGTTTTAGGGCATCCACGGCCTTAACCACTCATTTTGTGCCATTATCATGTCCAGTACCACTGTGACGATCAAAATGTTTCTAGACATTACAAAATGTCTCAGTTTTATTCAGTCATAAAGAACAAAACTATGCCATCTGCCCGCCCACACATGTGTAATCCCGCACATGTGTACACACGTACACACACACACACACACACACACACACACACACACACACACACACACACGAGGCCTAAAAATAGAGATGGGAGGGACACTTGGAGAAAAGTGAACTGAAAGGAATAGGGAGGGGACAAAGGGGAAGAAAGAATGTGAGTAAAGTATAATTTTTGTGCATGCAACTGTCATAATGAAACCCATCAGTCTGCACTAAAAATTAATTTAAAAGCAGTATCTCCTGGGGAAGCACATGTATTTGAAAACCACTAAGCTAAAGTGAGGCTAACAAGTTAGGACTTTATTCAAGTCAACAGGAAATTATTAGAGAATCTGAAATAAGGAAGCTATGTTAGCTTATTTTAACAAGCCAGCAAGTACAGTAGAACTGGGAGGGCTACAATAAGCAGCCTGCCTAAGCTGAACTGGACAGGACAGGAAGGAATAAAAACCTGAAGCAACCCAAGCACAGTATACAGAGAAGCTGAGGAAGAGGCAGACTGGGAAGACTCAAATCCTCTGGCCCAGTAAAATATTGTCTATTTACCCTGGCTAGCTTCAGGTCCACAGAAACACACCTGCTTCTGCCTCCCCAGTGCTGGGATTAAAAGCATGTGCCAACCATGCCTAGGCACAACTGGTTTGCTTCCCGAGTCGCTCTCACATCTCAAATTCTAGAGGATCTGACAAGAGGCATTTTAATCCTAAAGATCTGCAGAAGAGAGGCAACTAACAAGGAACCAACACACAGTCAAAGCTACAGGGCCAAGAGAGAGCCAGGGGAAATCCACAGACCGAGAAGGCAGCTAAGTCAAACACTGAATTACTGTCCTGAGCTCTTTAAAATGTACTAACTACCTCGAGGCTATGGGAGAACCCATTAGATGCAGCACTCTATCTATATATAGTTTGAAAGATAACTAAATTCAGTCTTACACATTCCCAGCTAATACATATTATAGAAATTGTAGACCACATATTCCAAGTATAGATTAGTGCTGGGAGCTCTACAAAAGTGACCATGATTTGACAATTGTTGAAACACATCTTTACATCTTTTACTACACCAGTGTGAAATCGAAGGGAAAAGTAAGCCTGAAGTAAAATGACCACATTATCATATTTAAGAAACTTAAAAAGAAAAAATTTCTATCCTTCAGAACCACTGGACAGAAGGTAAGATCCCAAAGACAGGTAAGATCTCAATGTCAGACAAAACACAGAAGGAAGATAAGATACTCTACAGTCACAGGGATATAGGAATAAACACTCTCTCTCATGTTTCCAGGACACAGTGCTCAAATCAGGACACCACCCCTGGCACATGAGGGGACAGTAAAGACACAAAACCATGTGCACGTAAATACCTTTTGGAGCAATTCATTAAATTCATATTTGTGGAACTAAAGTATGTAAGAATGTTGGAAATTAACATCTTGATAACTCAATATTCCATTTGGCTATCAATTTTATTTCTTGCTCCACATATATAGGCATTCTGATTCCTATAAAGCCCAGTTTGAAACTAATCTAGCTTTAGGAGTCTCAGTGACACTGAACACATGAAGCACTGAAATTACAAACTATTACTTCACCCTAGTGAGCCATGATCAGCCTCAAACACTACTCAACTCTTACCACCATGGCCAAACCCTTAATAAATGAACCCAAGACTTCCTTTCTCTCATCCGCCTGTCCCTACTCCTCTCTCTGAGACAGGGCTCTGCTACCAAGCTGTAGCTGGCCTAGCACTCACCATGTATCCCTGTCAGGCCTCAAACTCACAGTAATCTTCCTGCCTCAGCATCTCAAGAGCTAGGACTACAGGTATCCACCACCCTGCCTGGCTGACCATTTTGTTGTTGTTGTTCTTGTTCCTTTAGAAAATTATCTGGCTGATTCTTGACAGTAATAAAAGATTATGTTTCCTCCCAAAGTTTTCCATTTCTAATTTAGTAAATATTAGAAAATATTTAAAGTAGTTGGGTTTAAAGAAAAGTACAGAGCCCTAAAACGTGAAGTGAGGAGCAGCCTTCCTTCCACTGACATTCTGTGCTAATTCTTTGCTATAGGGATTGAGAGATGCTTAGAGGTCTCTATCCTTTCCAGTTATGAGAAACAAAAGAAAATGTCACCATACATTGCTATGTCTCCTAGGGTAATAATTAAGGTAACAGTTAAAAATATAAGCATACATTTAAAAGAAAAAAAATCCCACCATCTAACAATATCCTCATTCCCATACATACAGGGAAAAGCAGGGTCCTTCTCCATAGCACTCATTTTTTCCAAAACCACCATTCCTTACCTATATTATCCTTTTCTTTGCAAGAAATTGAATAGCAGCAAATTTCTCTATCTTGAATAGCAGACAGGTTCCTATAAGAAACACAACTGGTCAGCACTGATGGCCACTGTCAGGTTCATCACACTCTACTCAGGCTCATTCATGGTCACTACTATACAAAAGAATACTTTCCACTAATTAAGTTTTAAAGATCTACTTTCTTGTTGCCTAGTTCATCAAACTAAGAACATGGCACGATCATTTCTGAGTAACATTTTTATGCTTACAAAACAGAGGGCAGTCTATAATACACAAACACGCCTCTCAACATTGCTCTTCTTAGGACCTACATTTTTTCAATTAGCTGTTTCTCATCCAAGGCATTTGGAAGATCTCTCTTGTTTCCAAGTACTAGTACCTTTAAAAAGAAAAGATTATGAGTAAGTCTCATGTATAAAAAGGTCACAGAAACATATTATAGTATCTTAATACACCAAAACTGCTTTCATGTTACATATGCCTTAATCTTAAAGTGCACATGAGAAGTATTAAATAAATAAAAGCACGTTTGAGTGATTAGTAGCCAAGCCTCAATTCAGTCTGTGGCCAACTTTTATTTAAAATATTCAATGTCTGATACTCTTGGAGCTGAGAGATGGGTTAGTGGGGAAAGGCTGATGACCTGAGTTCAATTCACATAACAGAAGGGGTGAAAGGATTCCCATAAGTTGTGGGATCATCTGACCTCTAAACCCAAGCCATAGCACACATGCATGAAATCCAATGATTTAATCTACAGCATTAAACAAAAACTCTAAGGCTGTGATGTACATTCCGAGATGTCTACTCCATTGTTGGTGGGATTGCAGACTAGTGTAACCATTCTGGAAATCAGTCTGGAGGTTCCTCAGAAAATTGGACATTGAACTGCCTGAGGATCCAGCTATACCTCTCTTGGGCATATACCCAAAAGATGCCCCAACATATAAAAAAGACACGTGCTCCACTATGTTCACAGCAGCCTTATTTATAATAGCCAGAAGCTGGAAAGAACCCAGATGCCCTTCAACAGAGGAATGGATACAGAAAATGTGGTACATCTACACAATGGAATATTACTCAGCTATCAAAAACAATGACTTTATGAAATTCGTAGGCAAATGGTTGGAACTGGAAAATATCATCCTGAGTGAGGTAACCCAATCACAGAAAAACACACATGGTATGCACTCATTGATAAGTGGCTATTAGCCCAAATGCTTGAATTACCCTAGATGCCTAGAACAAATGAAACTCAAGACGGATGATCAAAATGTGAATGCTTCACTCCTTCTTTAAAAGGGGAACAAGAATACCCTTGGCAGGGAATAGAGAGGCAAAGATTAAAACAGACACAGAAGGTACAGCCATTTAGAACCTGCCCCACATGTGGCCCATACATATACAGCCATCCAATTAGACAAGATGGATGAAGCAAAGAAGGGCAGGCTGACAGGAACCGGATGTAGATCTCTCCTGAGAGACACAGCCAGAATACAGCAAATACAGAGGCGAATGCCAGCAGCAAACCACTGAACTGAGAATAGGACCCCCGTTGAAGGAATCAGAGAAAGAACTGGAAGAGCTCGAAGTTGGCTCGAGACCCCATATGTACAACAATGCCAAGCAACCAGAGCTTTCAGGGACTAAGCCACTACCTAAAGACTATACATGGACTGACCCTGGACTCTGACCTCATAGGTAGCAATGAATATCCTAGTAAGAGCACCAGTGGAAGGGGAAGCCCTGGGTCCTGCTAAAACTGAAGCCCCAGTGAACTAGATTGTTGGGGGGAGGGCGGCAATGGGGGGAGGGCGGCAATGCGGGGAGGGTGGGGAGGGGAACACCCATAAGGAAGGGGAGTGGGGAGGGGGATGTTTGCCCGGAAACCGGGAAAGGGAATAACACTCGAAATGTAAATAAGAAATACTCAAGTTAATTAAAAAAAAAAAAAAGAAAAAAAAAGAAAGAAAAAAAAAGAAAGAAAAAAAAAGAAAGAAAAAAAAAAAAAGAAAGTCATAACTTTCACTGTTGTCAGGTGAGGCAGAGGTTGGCAGATCTCTGTGATTCTGAGCCAGTCTCTCTACATATTTAGATCCAAGAAGTTATCTTTGAAAAGAAACAATCTTCACAGCTAAGGGTTTATGTGTCAATCAAATGCAGACACGGAGATTCCAGCTTTTCTTTCAACAACAACATGGGCACATAACCTAGAGTCAAAGACACCCTGAATACCAAGCTCGTCAACATTCTAGCAAAAAGGGGGAAAGAAGCTCAAATACCCCCACCCCTAACTGAGGCTCTAGTATAGATAATGGCCTCTAGAGGAATGTCAGTTTGCTTTAAAGGTGTGGACTCTGGTAAACTGACCATGCTCCAATGGATAGTCCCACATACATGAGAATACAGCAGCATAAACTGGATTCAGTGGGTCATCAAAAAAATCTATTTTTAAAGGGACCAAAGCTGAGTGAGGGTGGACTTGGGAGGAGTTAGGAAGAGGAGTGAATTGAAAATATGAACAAAATACATTTTATGAGGACCAGTTCTAGTAGCCACTGACTTTTATTCCAATATTCTGGAAGCAGACAGATATTTCACTGCAAAGCCAGCCTGGTATATGAAGTGAGACCTTTTCTATAAACCCAGACACACAGACAGACAGACAGACAGACAGACAGACAGACAGACACACACACACACACACACACACACACACACACACACACACACACACACTGAAATGTTCAAAATTGATAGAAGTTTCATAGGAAAAGAAAACCCTAAGAATTGCTATTACACAGAGCTCTTCCCATGAGATAACTTGGCTCACAGCTGCCTTCATCTCTAAAACCCTTCCCTGCATGTTGACTGACCTGAGCACTACCCTATCACAGAACTCCAAAGAAAGCTTCCTAAAACCATTCACATCATCAGTCCCCTCTTCACCACTTCAGCTCATTCTACAACAGTATCAGTGATATGTTTAAACCCATGCAATCTTTAAGTGTGTCACATGCAGATCACATGTCACTCAACTTAAGACATCCCCATGGCTCTTTGTTCTGGAAACTGCTTCTTTCCACCAAGGGCCTGTGCCTGGAACTCTTCCCTACCCACCAACAAGACACATCCTTCACATTCTACTCACCCTTCAGATCTCCATGATTCACCTTCCTCCTGCAGCTCTACCTATATAAATGTCTGCAATTCTTGGACACTTCTGTGCTTGTCTTCATACTGATTGATCACCAGACTGCACCATTAAACGCCCACTCAATCTCTCAATCTATTTCCCCCTTGGCATGTAGTATTCCCAGAACCAAGCACTGCTCTCACTACACAGTTTGGTGTCTATCAGGTTAAGGCATCTATGGACAGTATAATATCCAGGATCCAGCAGACAATGAGCAAAGGTGACCCTAGTCTTTGAGAACACACTCCAGAAAAGTGATTATTCTCCCACACAGAGATCTTTACATCAACACAGAACTTTTCCAGGCTGGCCTAGAACTCATAGCAATCCTGCCAGTTTCCCAAGTACAAGGATTACAGACATAAGCAACCTCACCAGGTGAGACAAACAATTCTTAACAAAAATACTTCAAATAATTGCTTCAGTGAGGAAATGCCATAAGCAGTAGAGAAAGATCTGAAAGATATATTCAATTTTACAATGTTGGAGCCATTCCTCTTAACCTTTACAAACAAACACATTTTACTAATTGCAAACATAATTATCTAGACTCACAGGCTGGGCTATGTAGCAAGATGCAGGCCTCCCTGAGATACAATGAAATCTGTCTCAAAAAAACAAAAAACTAAGCCAAAAAATATTGGGGGAGGGGAGAGTACTACAATTCCACTGAACGTACAGACTTCCCTTTGCTGAGGTTCCCTAAACAGCACAGTCAGCAACTATTACAGAGCACTTCTGCTACGTTACATATTATTAGTAATCCAAATGTAACTCAAAGAACATGAAAGAAGGTATGCAGTTTACATGTAAATACTATGCCATTTTCCACAAAGGACCTGAGAAGCCAGTATGGTGACAAACTACCATTATTCCAACACTTGGGAGGCTGAGGCAACAAAATCACATGTTCTAGGCCACCAGGGCCACATCATAAGGCTTAATCTCAAACAAGGATAAGAAAAGAAAAAAAAAAGAGAAGAGAAGAGAGAGAAAGGAAGGAAAGAAAAGAAAGGGTAAAGGGAAGCAAAAATCTTAAGGCTTCTATATTTGTGGAAATTTGGGATCCTAAAACCCATCTGTAGGGATATCAAGATTGACTCAATCCCAATGTTAAATATGTAACTGCAAATATAAAAAACAGAGTCTCCAAACTTACTGGGATTCCTTGTAACTGTGGCTTATCTAGAAGATTGTGCAGTTCATTTCGAGAGGCTTCTATCTTTTCTCGATCTGCAGCATCTATCATGTAACTTAAGAAGAAAGCAAAGTGATCTCAATATGCTATCACTATAGTCTCAATAAACTACAGTTATAGATTTTACATTTCTCAAGACTTACAATACTGAAGACTGCTGGTGAACAGACATTACAAAACAAATTCTTTGAAGAAAAGGGAGCAAAAGGAAACAACAACAAAAGAGGCAACAACTTACACAATTGCATTGACGCCTCTGCAATACCGCTCCCACATGCTCCGGAACCGGGGCTGCCCTCCTATGTCCCAGATCTGTGATGAAAACAAGGCAGTTCTTAATAAAGATACATCATAGTCATTGATGAGGAAATCACAAAGACCTGCTTGGACAAATATGATAAAGTGATGCTTAATCACTATTAGCCAATACAGGCCTAATCATGGATCCACACAACTTTAGGATAACAAGCTTAACATCTACAAAACCACACAACGTCCAGATGTGGATGTCAAAACAAAACAGCAGCTTGTCTACTAAAGGTGAAGCGCATCATTTTGAATTGCTCTGTAAGTACCAGAGTCAACATTCCTTCCCTTAGAATTTCCCATAAAAATATCACTGTTCGGCCTGCTCTATTAGGCACTGTGCTATATATGGTTACATAAAACTCATGAAGACTGTTGTCAAAAGAGCCACAGAGAACTTAGCAAGCACATCTGTCAACAAGAACTGGGTAAAATGGTCTCTGGTTCAGGCTAGAGGCCTAAACTCGTAGAATTACAGAATGAAAGTAAGAGCTACAAGAAAAAGTTAAATCCCCTAACAGGAACTAAAAAGAAATTATACTAAAAATGAGCTATACTTTTTACACCTATTTTGGTTTCCACTTTAAGCTTAATAATGAAGAAAAAACTGAGTTACAATATCTACTACCAGAAATATACTGAGCTAAAATTAATGTAAGTAATTACCAACTTTCAATATAAAACATTACTCAGGCAGAACATGGGACTGTTATTTTCTGGAACTCTCAAGATATGTTACTTCTACTAACCCATATGGTAAGTTGACTTTTAAGGGCTTCTACAGTTAATCTCTTAAACACTTTAACCTATCAGAAAACATCAATAACTGATCTACAGTCTTTCAAAACATGTCATCCATTACTGGCAATTGTAAGTAGCAGGTAAAAGCAGAGAAAACAGAAATTTTTCTGATTACAATTTAAATCAATTATAAAAAGGACAATACATAACACACATGCATGCATGCATATATACATATAGACACATACATATGAATGCATACAACATACATGTAAAGTATAAGAATCCAACATACCTTTATTGTGACGTTACCTTTAGTTACTTTCCTCATGTTGAAGCCCACGGTGGGTATCATATCTTCACTGAATTGACCAGACTAAACAAAATAAAACATTTTAAATTAGATTAATTAATAATAAAGAATCATAACATTATATAATCTTCTAGTTATCAATATTGCATTTGTATCTATTTTTAAAATGGAAACATCTGATTTTTAAAAGGGTATTTTGGAACCAGGGAAGCACTTGCTAAATGGGCCTGGAAACCTGAGGTCCAATCTCAGAACCCACATAAAGGTGAAAGGTGAGGAATGACTCCCCAAAGTTCTTCTCTGACCTCCACATATGCACTTTGGTAAGCATACTACACACATACATACATACATACATACATACATACATACATACACACACACACACACACACACACACACACACACACTACTAATAAGTGAATAAAAAAATATATTATTTTGAGGCAGACAGTACATCTCACATCTGTAATCCCAGAAGGAGGAGTGCTAAGGCAGAACAGCCACAGGTTTAAGAGCTGCCTGGCCTGGGCAACACCCCGTCTCAAAAGAAGGGCATTTTGGAAATGTACTGGTATTTCTTATAGATGTTCCTAAATTGAAAAGGGAAACTTTTGCCAAACACAGTAATATATATACCTTTGTGTCACAGGCATGTGTCTGTGAGTTCAAGGTCAGCCTATTCTCAACAGCCATCTCTAGGCCAAATAGGTCTATATATAAATAGAAATTGTGGGGGTTGGGGATTTAGCTCAGCGGTAGAGCACTTGCCTAGCAAGCGCAAGGCCCTGGGTTCGGTCCCCAGCTCAAAAAAAAAAAAGAAAAAGAAAAAAAAAAAAAGAAAGTGTGAGGGGCAGCTGGGGAAACAGCTCAGCGCCTAAGAGCACTGCCTGCTCTTCCAGGCGGCCCAAGTTTGATTCCCAGAACCCACAGGGCAGCTCATAACCGTCTGTAACGTCATTCGGTCCCAAGGATTTGACGCCCTCTTTTGGTGCGTGTGAGCGCTATATGCATATGGTAGAGATACATTCTTGCTGGCAAAATACCCACACGCATAAAAGAAATCTTTTAAATGCAGAAGAGTTTTTACAGTATGACATGAAAATTTACAAATTCTCACTTCTCCACACATTTTCACAAAGAAATGAGAAGTCAAGAGGAAAACTTTATAGTTTTTTCTTCGGTAGCTAAACTGCTTTGGCAATAAATGTTAAAACTTAATGCTGAAACAAACAGTTCTGAGAAAAAATACTGAAGAGTAGATTATTTCAGTTTGTCTCTAATAGAACTAATAAAATGCACTTTAATTTAGAACTTCATTTTATGAATCAATCAATTTGTTCCCTTTTTGGCTTAATTTTAGTATCTGTGTTAAGACTAAAATTAGATGCTTTACAATAGTTTTATTAATATTTTACATTCAAAATGCTTATCCGGGGCCAGCAAGACAGCTCAGCGGGTATAGGCGCTTACCAACAAGCTTGAGAGAAAGCAGAGTTTTTTGTGAGTCATCTGAACACACACATGCATGTCATGGTACGCATACACATGCATGCAAACACTCAACACATAAATAAATGGAATACTTAATACTCCTCTCTTTGGAATTTGATTATGTACTTTCAGAAAGTTTCTATTTTCAACTGGACGACCAATAACCATTATATCTCACTGCTTTTAAATCTACCCTTTCCTAATTAGAAACGGCATGCTAAACATCATACAGAGAAAAATAAACATCTGGGTCCTCATTTTTTCCCATTATTGTGTATTTCTGAATAAACAGTAGATTTGTGTTGTAATATTACAATGTATCAAAGATTAAAAATTTAGAATGGTTTCAAATTGTCTTGATTCATCTCCCACATTCCAAAGAAATCTTACAAATTAGTAACTTTGTTAACACATCAGTCAGAATTATTGCTACCCTTTGTCAGTGTTCAGTATTTAATGGCTACCAAATCACTCCACAAAGCACCTGATTTACCCACTGGGTTATTATTCTAATCTTTTACAGCTTCTATACACTGTCATATTACTCAGGAGTCTCACATTCCACACCATATCCTCTGAACCACGGTCAATGCTAAATGGATGTGTTTCTATCCTAGACACTTTACCGACTAGAAGCTTTCTCAGTTGAACTTCCGAACTGGTCAACATGGTGCTGGTTAAACAACAGGACTACTCTCAAGAGACAACTCAAGCAAGTAAGATTTTTTTTTTCCTGTGAGGCCCCAACACTGGTTTATTGTGTACTGTGACTTTATGTCACCCACACCAGCATTCTATACTTTTAAGTTCTCAGCAACACGGACTCCAACTTTACAAATTCATTTCCTGTGCAGAACTCAGAAAGTTTTTTTTGTTTTGTTTTGGTTTCCTGTCAGTTCAGCAGTGTTCTGTTTGATCTAGAAAGTAAAAATTTAAGTAACTGAAATCATTACTTTCGAATATATACAACATCACTCTCGGAATTTTCACATAATATATGTTTGCTTGAAATAGTCTCACTAAATAGTTCCAGCTGACCCTAAACTTATGCAAATACTCCTGCCTCTCTCTACCTCCCAAAAGCTGGAATTACAGTCATAGAACTCTACATTCAGTCCATACAAATTACACATTAAAAAAAAAATCTAGTGCTAGTTGGGCCATGGTGGCATACGCCTTTAACCCCAGCACTTGAGAGGCAGAGGCAGTAGGATCTCTTTGAGTTCAAGGCTAGCCTGATCTATGCAGAAAGCAGCCAGAGCTACAAAATGATCCACTATCTCACAAACAACAAAACCTAGTGCTATCAAAATGATAGCATGATGTGCGACACACACATAAGCCCATGAAAAGATGTTTTACATCACTAGTCATTAGGGAAACACATTTTAAAACAAAGATAGTGTTGTAAAACATTAAGACAGCTACTAAGAAAATAAAGTTTAAAATTCAGAAAAGAAGTGTTTCTAGGCTGGATGTAAATACACCTGTAATCCCATCTTGACTTGGAAGCTAAGGCAGTAGAATCACAAATGTAAGGCCAAAGACTGAACTACACAGGTGGATCCTGTCTGAAAAACAGAAAGGAAGGTTGCAAAGAAGCTGAAACCTTTGCTGTGTACAGAGGGCAGGAGACTGTGTTACACAGCTGCTAGCAGAAACAGTGTGGGGCTCTTCAAAAGCCAACAATGGATCTCTGACATGCTACAGTCAGGATGCAGCTCGTGTCCCTAGAATTCATGTTCAAAGTTTGACCCCATAGTGGCACTACAATGTGGGGTCTAGAAGACATGCTGGTTTATCAGGAGCACTACCTGAGAAAAGACTAGTCACTCCCATGCCTACCAGAGCTAGTTCTCAGAGACCAGCGCTGCATGCTAAGCCTGACCCTGAGTCTTGCAATGTGATCACTTTCTCTTAAAAATGCTCACCCTACTGTGAGGCCAACAGCCAGAAGGTTCTCACAGGAGCCAGAGTCAATCAAGGAGGTATATGCCTGTCAACACCTGGACCTGTGGGTTAAACTGACATTCTTTTTCTGTAAAGCTAAAGCTATTGCCTGAATTAAAGGTGGATGGGGAGGGTTTTATTTTTATTTTTCTATCCTTTTTTTTCCTTCAATTTATGACCATACTATTTTCTCCCCATATCCTTCTCTTAATGACTAACTGTAGAACTACCTGAATTGCACTGATAAATGGTACAAGCAGCCTGTAATCCCAGCACTCAGGAAACTGAGGCAGTAAGATCATAAGTTTAACACCACCTAGTCTACACCTAGTCTACACAGTGAAATCCTGTCTAAAAGGAAAACCAAAGCCAAACACAAAAGACCACATATATTATGATTTCATCTTTTACAAAATATCCATAAAGGGTCTTATGGGGAAAGAAAGAGTTAGAGCTATATGTCTATCCACAACTATGCAACTCAGACCATGTGTTGAAATAACTAATTTGCACATCTGAAATTGGTGAGTTTTATGGTAAGTAAATTGATACTTCAGTGATATTTTAATGAAGTAGGAAGGACCAAGAGCTAGAAGTCACTTAATAATGAGCATTTGCCCAGTTCTGTAGAAGACTGGGTTTGGTCCCCAGCAAGATAGACAACAGAAAGCACTGACACATTCCCCTTTTACTAGCCACTTCCTGGCCACACTGACAGTCACAATTAAGAGGCAATTGTCAATGGGACCTCATGAAACTGAAAATCCTCTGTAAGTCAAAGGACACTATTATTAGGACAAAGCGACAGCCTACAGATTGGGAAAAGATCTTCACTAACCCTACATCTGACAGAGGGCTAATAACTAAAATATATAAAGAACTCAGGAAGCTAGACACCAACAATCCAAAAAACCCAATTTATAAATGAGGTACAGAGCTAAACAGAGAATTCTCAACAGTGGAATCTGGAATGGCCATGAAGCACTTAAAGAAATATTCAAAGTCCTTAGTCATCAGGGAAATGCAGATCAAAACACCTTTGAGATTCAACCTTACATCTATCAGAATGGCTAAGATCAAACACTCAAAGGACAGCACATGCTGGTGAGGTTACAGAGCAAGGGAAGCACTCCTCCACAGCTGGTGGAAGTGCAAACTTGTGCAATCACTCTGGAAATCAATCGGTGGGTTCTCGGTAGATTGGAAATAGTTCTACCTCAAGACCCAGCTATACCATTCCTGGGCATATACCCAAAACATATGCTAGAATACCACAAGGACACTTGCTCAACTATGTTCATAGCAGCTTTATTTGTAGTAGTCAGAAACTGGAAACATACTAAATTAAATGTCTCTCAACTGAAAAAGAAATACAGAAAATGTGGTATACACAATAGAATACTACTTAGCTATTAAAAACAAAACATCATGGAGTTTGCAGGCAAATGGATGGAACTAGAAAATGTCATCCTGAGTGAGGTAACATAGACCCAGAAGGACATACATAGTATAGTATGTACTCACTTATAAGCAGACATTAGCCATAAAGGATAGTTAGCCATAGCAGGATAACCCCGCTATAATCAACAGACCCAAAGAAGCCCAAGAACAAGGAGGGGACAAGGGAGAATATTTGACTCTTTTTAAGATGGGGAAACAAAATAAGACACTGGAAATTGATGGAAAAGGGAAAAGGGAAATCAGTAGAAGGGGGAATGGGGAGGGGACCAAAGGAGGGGATGACAGGGAGAGCAGGGGAGAGAAAAGGGAGATCAGCTGGGTGGTAGGGGCAATCCTTAGGACTTGTCAGAGACCTGGGGTGGGGAGAAGCCCCAGAGGGCCTAAGGGGGGTGACTCTAGCTGAGACCCCTACCAGTGGGGAACAGATATGAACCTGAAGTGGCAACTTCTTGTAGCCAGGCAGGCCTCCCGGTGAAAGGAGAAGAACAACAACCCACCCACAAAGCCTTCCAAAAGATGTGCAGGATCACAGAGCAGAGACTGAGAAAATGGCCAACCAATGAGTGCCCCAAAGTGAGACCCATCCCACTGCCAAGAACCAATCCCTGGCCCTATTAATAATATTCCATATGCTTGCAGACAGGAACCTAGCAGTACCTGTCCTCTGAGAGGCTCCACTCCACCCAGCAGCCAATGGGAAGATGCAGAGTCTCACACCCAAACAGTAGATGGAGCTCAAGGAGGATTACAGAGTTGGGAGAAGGACTGAGGGACCAGAAGAGGACAGGGACTCCACAGGAAAACCAAGAGTCCACTAACCTGGACCCTTGGCACTCCCAGAGACTGAATCACAAACCAAAGAGCGAGCACAGGCTGGACCCAAGTCCCCCACCCAGCACATATATAGCATATGAGCAGCTTGGACTTCATACAGGTTCCCCAAACTGGAGCAGGGATTGTCCCTAAGCCTGTCCCTTGCTTGCCTGCCTGCCCACCCACCTGCCCCTAAATGAACAGCCTTGTCTGGCCTCAGTGGGGGAGGCTGTGCCTAGGCCTGAGCAACTTGATAGGGGGAGGGGGGATGACACCCAGAGGTGGGCTTCCCCTTCTCAAGAGAAAAGGAAGGGGGAATGGGAGGAGGACTTATGAGGGGGCACTGGCAGGGGGAGAGGAAGAGTTGATATTGGGTTGTAAAGGGAATAAATAAATTTAATGAAAAAAAGGGGGCAATTGTCAATACAAAGCAAAACCCAGCAGTGATGGAAACCAGATGCATAACCCACACACAAGCCACTGACTAATCAGGTTTTCTTCAATTTACAAGCACAAGATGCTCTGGACTAAGCTAAGAACTCACAACCCACATTCCAGAACTGGACATTAATGAACTACATTGTGCTCACCTGGTTCTGGTGGCACACTCGAAATAGTGGCAGACATCGACCTCCCATCCTCCAACACCCCATTTTTTCTGCTAATAAAGCATTCTCTACTCCTATCACTGTCTCAAGTTACTAGCTTTCTTCAGCCACAATCTTCTGCAGCCCCAGACCTTTCAATACTGTTGCCAAAAGTGAATTATTATTCCATATGACCCAGCAATTTTGCTTCTGGATACTAACTCAAGGAACTGAAAAAAAGCAGGGATTCTAAGAGATTTTTGTGAGCTCATGTTCACAGCAGCATCGTTTAAAATACTAAGAGGTAGATGAATTCCACAGGTACATGAGAAGACAGGCAAACTAATTGTGATATACATACAGTAGAATATTAAATACATGCCAGATGAGCTAAGTCAATCACCAAAAAGAACTCGCACATGTTCTTGTTGAATGAGGTCCTCAAAGACAGCCCATCTGTGATGGTGGCCAGTGGGCAGGCATCACAGAAAACTTTTTAAATGAACGCACACTTGGACACTTCTCACAACCTATGGACTGTGAGTCAATGTTCTTGTGTCCAGGGACTTCTCAACAATTAGATAACAACTAATCTCAGTGGGGAGATTAGGTACATAGCCCCAGCATAGATGGATGGAAAGTGGGGACAAGGGAAAAGGAGAGAAGGGGAGAAGAGTCTACCTGAGATTGATGTAGAATTCCAGCACTCTGAAAGACTGAGATAGATCAAACAGCTCATAGTATACCAGTAGGCCTTGAATTCAATTTCCAGTGCCACCAAAAATCAATAAGTAGGGCTGGAGAGATGGTTCAGCAGTTAAGAACAATGACTGCTGCTGCTTCCAGAAGACCTGGGTCCAACCCCTTGCACCTATATGTTGGCTCTTAACCATCTATAAATCCAGTTCTGGGAAATCTGACACCTCTTCTGGCCTCAAGGGGAACCAGGCACACACATAGTGCACAGATGTACATGCAGGCAGAACACCCATACACAAGAATAAAATTATTGAACAGGGTAAATAGAGAGTTCAAAGCACTTCTCTTACAAAGGACCCAGGTTTCAGTTCCCATGAGACTCTAACACCCTCTTCTGGCCCCTATGGGCAGTGCATGCAAGTATTACATAGACACATATTCACGCAAAACACCTTTGCTCATACTGGGAGAAAAAAAAAAAGATTTCTTTTTAATGAGGGAGAGGCTAGAAAGACTTGCAAAAGACATAGGTCCAATTTTCAGAAGCTGCATGGCAGCTCCAAACAATATGTAACAGCTTGAAGGAATCCAATTCCTCCTTCTAACTTCTTTAACCACAGGCATGTTCAGTTAGTTCACACACATAAGTGCAGACAAAACATTTAGACAAATCAAAAAATCTAATAAATTTTTTCTTATTTTAAAAATATGTAACAAATGAAGAGAGGAGAATGCAAGGAGAGTAGAAGGGGAGGGGACAGGCAAGCTTACTCTCCTGACTAAATATTTAAAATTGTGATCATCAGTAACGCTTCCATAAGAAAACACAACGGTGTAGAGAGCAGTGGTGTTCTAGGGTGTACCTGAACCTTCTTAAGGGATCATTCATGTCTTTCTTCACCAGTATTACTCAAGCAAATTACTGAAATGTACTGACAATAATATCTTGCCATCGCTACCAATAATCTACAACAGCTAAATAGTAAACTGCCCCAGCTGGAGACACCTCTCAGTGGGTAAAGTCTTTGCCCTGCAAGCAGACCTAAGAGTGGATTCTTCAGGACATACATAAAGCTGGACACAGTAGCCTATGGCTGTAAGCCCAGTGCTCCTACAGTGAGGTGCAAGACAGAAACACAACAGTCAGAAGCTAGCAGGCCAGCTAGCATGGCATGTGCACTAACAAGAGGCCCTGCTTCACTTTCTCTTATTTTGCTCCAGATACATTTTACTTAACCAAGTTTCAGGGATTCTATCTTGTGACTTTGGTTCATAGGGTATGCATGGATAGCCATACAGAACATCACACAACCAAATGAGTAAAATAAAATGCTGATAAGAGCTTGATCCTCCTGAACGGCATATGAGTGTTCTCCAAAATGCTTCTTAACTGCGCGATTTTTCTATACACTAAAAATAATTTCCAAAGATAGCATTATTAATTTTTTTGATGTACTAGAAATCCAACCTAGGCTTTTGGTCAAGCTAAGCAACTGTTCTTTTCAGAGCTACATCCCTGGGGGCAAGTAAACCGTGCCACTGGACAGAAGAGGTAAGGTTGTGTGAGCCCAAAGCCCATGAAACTCCAAATTGAGTACAGTAGGCACAGGGCCAGCTCCCAGCCAAACTCGCCTCCTCTGGAACACATAAGCACATCTTACTGAGAGGACCATGACAATTAGTCACATAGGGAAACACCTGACCTGCTTCCCCATGCTACTGCAGCATCACCAGCATCTCAAGCTGAGCCACTGGGAAGCATCTACCCCTGGATCCCATGCTACTCCTCAATGTTTATAATGTCCCTGTCCACATGGAACAAAGTTGTTTCGTCTGAGAGTGGCTGTTTTACTGAGTCGTAACACTTGAGGGAAGAGTTTTCTCTCCCGAAGCATTCACTGCTGGACTTTTAGACCTGCCTGGCAGACCAAGCTCACACCCCTGCCATCCCTGCTGCTAATACTGGCAAAATCATGGTAGTGGCCGAGACCTGGGACCCTGCTACCTGCCCTGCTCGGCTTCCCTTCTGAGATCTGTAACCAGAAACTCACAGTATCCCTACTGAAGACAAGACATCCTAAACCCTGAATGGCTTTTAAAACAGGGGCAGTCAAAAAACACTTTACAACTTCTTCTACGAACTGTGTCTGGTCTTAGAACACAAATAGCTTTGTCACAACACCTTTTACATTAGAGGCAGAGAAAATTCCATGATCACTCAATCATAAGAATTGACAGTTACTTCAGAAATAGATGCATGAATACAAACCAGATTGAAAATTTCTTCAATATTCCAACAGACACTAACTTATGTCTTGTAATAGGAGAAAGCATGCTTTATAATTTTTGTAGAAAGAAAAACCTTTGACTTTAAAACTGCCTGGTTTGTTGTTTGCAGCAATAGGAACTGATTTGCAATTTACTTCAATGTTTCCATTGTAACTTACAAGCCAGAAAGGAAAGTGTATGCGTGCATTATTTCAAGACCAAGCTCCTCTTTGTTGGGATATGCATATATCAACGCAACATGCTTCTCTATACAGCAGCTGCCGACACACACACACACACACACACACACACACACACACACACACACACACACACTAGGGCAGATGCCACTGTTAGGATGCTGTCTTCAGAATGGTGAGAAAACTCATCCACAGTTGCCCAGTCTAGTACCATCCTAAAGATCACGAGAGTCACTGTCTCCTCTTTTCAGAGCACTCGAGCACAACACACACACACCCATTGGATTCACTCCCAACTGGAGACACACTTCCTCCCTACTGCACATTAGCTGAAAAGTACAAGTTATGGGATTCATCTTAGCAATTAAATCTTACGATCAAATCACAAAGTCCCTCAAAATTCCCACGGCCTTTTGAGTGAGAACTCTCTTCAGAAATAGCAAAGTGAAGGAAGAATGTGTGGAACTGTAAAATGAGACTTTCCATCCCTACACATATAGGCAGCTGTGCTGCGCTGAGGCATTCTTTTTCTAAATGATCCAAATTCCCCACATGGGCCATCACACCAGATCCACCAAATTCAGAAACATGTTTCCCTGAAGAAAAAAAAAAATCAAACTTGTTGCAAAATCCTAACAATGCAAGATTTTTTTTTCAAAACCAGCAAAATTGGCAATAGCAGACTCAAAAACAATCTTGGAACTACTTTGTCCCTGGCAGAGACAAAGAGCCTTCCATGCATGCTGCAGACAGGACCCCTGTACAAACAAAATCGTCATACACTGATATATAGCTGGTTTTATACCTACCTATTCAAATCAACTGACTTCAACCACCGTGTGAGGCTTTTTATATCTAGAGTGTCTGTGTAGATGAAAATGATGTTTCCTAGGTGTACAGACAGGCAGGTAAGAGTAAAGTAGGACAAGCCACAGACACTCCATCACGGGCACCCAGTGTGCAGCTACTCCTAGCCTCACTTCTTCTGTGCCTTTGGCAGCATGTACAGTAACTGTGCCATGCACCTACTGCGCTCTTTCCTCTGTGGTTTTATAAAACCATTCAGCTACTCTGCCTCTCCCAGTATGCAAGCACTTAATCATTCACTCATTTAGTAAACAGAGAGAAGAGAGAAACTACAAAACAAATATAAAAGTACTGCCCAAGAACTATTAAAATAGTCTATGCAAAGGAGGTAGTAGTGATATAGAACAATGAGTATCCAATAAAATCCTTTCTAAAGTGGTGACTTTAACATCCCCTAAAGATAATTTAAACCTATTGGACAACTATAGAAAATAATACAAATTGCCCATTTCATAAAGCTACAACAAAGTGTTTTTTTTTTCTTTTTTTTTTTTTTCAGAGCTGGGGACCGAACCCAGGGCCTTGTGGTTGCTAAGCAAGCGCTCTACCACTGAGCTAAATCCCCAACCCCAACAAAGTGTTTTAAATGTTTTCACCATGAAAACAAATAGCAGGGGCTCCAGTGCTGTTTGGTGGTGGAGCTCGTGTCTGAGCACACCTGTGGCTGTGCGTTACATCCCAAGGTGTTTACCTTGACTAAAATGTTAACGCAATGTATGACTGTACATGTATTGTACACCACGGGGCACTACATAAATATGTAAAGACTGTTGTTCTCATGTATCATCTATATGAAGAGCTTTAAAAGGACAGTTAATGCCTTTAATCTTTGCATTTGGAGGCAGAGGCAGGTAGATCTCTCTGCTGTTTCCAAAAACAACAACAACCCTCAAAGACAACTGCCACATAGCATCCTGATTGTGCTACTTGAAAATGAATCTACAGTTCTAAACCTCAGTCCAGCTTGATTGATGTCCACTTTTGATCCCATATAGATATAAACAACTGTAACGACCTCTCACAGAATGGACATGTGATCTCTTTCTATAATTGCTAAGTTCCTATACCAGATCCTGCCTCATTGCTTCAAATGCCTACTGCTCCCTTTCCTCTGGCTTCGTTTTCTCTTCTTAGTCTCAAAGGCCAGCAGAGATTAAGCATCTTTGTTTCTTAGCAGCCACCCTTTAAAACAGTACTTAATTTAATAAGGTACATTCCTTTCGTCTGTTAGGCAAACCTACACTTGGGCAGTATGGTCTCTAACTCTTCGTAGCTGCAATATTCCCATAAGCCACTCTAATATTCTGCCTCTGATGAGCAGCTCTTGAGAGGCAAGCCTTGTCCAGATAGTGGCTGCAAAGTTTATTTTTCAAAATCAGTAGTGGTTAAGTTTTTAAATATGTACAAGTCATCACAAATAACTGTATGGATTCTAAGACAAATCTTTTGACTAGAAACACTAGTCACATATGCAAATTGAACATATCAGACCAAAATTCTCTACAACTTTCTATATAATGATACATGAGAACTACTAATGAAAAACCTAATTGTATTCCAATCTTAACTCACTAGAAACAACTAACTGTCCTTGCCTGCGTGTTCCAGGGGAGCCACTCAGCAACAATCTCCTTTTCAAAGACAACTCCTGAGGATTATAATGTTCTCCAGCCCCAATTTCAATTAGGAGCATGACACTCTCATTCTGCTAACCTGTATTCCTGAAGAACATTTACTTCTAAAGAGCTCGCAATGCTTCCTGTGTGCACTATACCCGTCACTAACAGCACTGGAATAGGCCTACAATTTTCAGTTTGCTCTGTGTGTAAATTCATTTTGCTATTTAACCAACCCAACAAGCAACCTCCTTGATAAGCCATCAAAATTAAACTGACACCCTAAAGAAATAAGTTAAAGAGCTATAGTAAGCATGTAATTGCAGCCCTTGGGAGACTAAAGCAAAAGAAAAGTTGTGACTTCCAGACCATTCTGGACTACAGAACTACAGAGTAACAGCCTATATTAAAAAAAAAAAAAAAAAAAAAAAAAAAAGCAGCCTGGTGTAGTGACACATCACTTTAGTCTTAGTGCTGGGGAGGCAGATGCAAATAGATCACTAAGTTCAAGGCTAGCTTAGCCTATAGAGTGAGGGCTAGGCCAGCCACGACTGCATAATGAGGGCCTGTCTCAAGATCGGGTAAAATGTATTATGGAAAGGAAAAAGAAAAAAGTCAAAATCCCAAGTTACCTTCTAGGTATCTATTAGAGCTTTACCGGGTAGTTATTAGAGGCACCCAGTGATAGAAATCAGCAGACTATGCAACGTGAGTCCTTTAGTCTAAAAGACACGACAAAAAGCTTCATGGAAAGGCTTCAGAATATACTGCAACTCTTTTCTCTGAAACTATCTTTTTAAGTGTGTGTCTATGTAGGGGTGTGTAGGGGCATGTGCATGTGAACACCAATGTCCTCTGAGGATAGAGGTGTCTGGTCTCTGGGAGCTAGAGTCACAAGTAGCTGTGAGTTGTCCAATGATTGTGCTAGAAATCAAACTCAGGTTCCTCAGAAAATTGGAAATAGACCTACCTGAAAACCCAGCTATACCACTCTTGGGCCAAAAGCTATACCCAAAAGATGCCCTGCCATGCCACAGGGGCATGTGGTCCACTATGTTCATAGCGGCCTTATTTGTGACAGCCAGAAGCTGGAAACAGCCCAGATGTCCTACAACAGAAGAATGAATACAGAAAATGTGGTTCATTTACACAACGGAATACTACTCAGCTATTAAGAACAAGGACATCCTGAGTTTTGCAGACAAATGGATGGAACTAGAAAATGTCATCCTGAGTAAAGTAACTCAGACTCAAAAGGACATCCATAGTATGTACTCACTAATAAGTGGGTGTTAGCTTTGAAAGTACAGAATACCAGGATACAATCCACAGAACTCAAGAAGGTTAACAAGCCAAAGGGCCCAAGTGAGGATGCTCCAGTTCCACTTGTGAAGAAGAAGAGCAATCAAAGGGGGTCGGGAGGGGAGAAGTTGGGAGGGAGGGACCTGGGTGGGATAGAGGACAAGAAGGGGAAAGGAGGACCATGACCAGGTATGGAGGGAGGGGGAGAAACAGGACTGATGTCCTGAGGGCCAACAGAAAAAATGGAAACATTCTTAGGAGTTAGGAGGTGGGTGAACCCTCTAGAATGTACCAGAGACCTAGGAGGTGAGAGATTCTCAGGACTCAAAGAGAGGGACCTTAGATAAAACGCCCTAGAGTGGGGGGGGGGGGGGAAGTGTAGAGTCCACCTCCAGTAGAAAGACAGGACATCAAGTGGAGGGATGGGGTTGCCATCCCACCAGCAAAGCTCTGACTGTAGATGGCTGTCTGTCAGCAGGTGAAAGACAAGGCTAGATAGAGCCTGTGATTAGACAGTGGAAAAGGAGGGCGGGCTGAGAGGTTCTGAGAGGGAAGAGAGATAGGAGGGAAGGAAAGGTAGGAAGGAAGATGGAGGAAAAGACAATCCAGATTCTGTGTGGCATTAAATAGCCACAGGTAGCTATGGATATCTTATAAGGGATGGATAATTACAGGATAATTTGTCTTATCTAGGTGGGCAGTTTATATCAATATCAAATTGGCTCTGTGTTCATTGTGTAGACATTTTGTGGGGTGAGAATTTACTGGTAAAAATCTGATAAATTACAAACCTCTAGAGTTTTGATTTTACCAGGTTACAGGGATTTTTGACTGCTAACCACGGGGGCAGATAGATGAGAATGTGAACAGAATCCACAAGAGAGCCAAGATATGTGCATTCAATGCATGGGGCTAACCATGGAAGCCGTGAGACTACTGAGACCAGAGAGTAGCCGATGCTAGGGTAGGATGAAGCCTTTGTTTTATTTTGCACAACAGATGGAGCCAAATGAGGGGCACGAACCCAAGACCCTGGGATTAAGAGTCATGCTCTACCAACTGAATTGTTTCTATCTGAAAGAACTGCAGAGACAAAAATGGAGACGTGTCTAAGGGAAAGGAGGTTCAGTTTCAGCCCACATTGGGATCCAGCTCAAGGGGAGGCTCCAAGACCTGACACTATTAACTGATGCTATGGTGTACTTACCGTAGACAAAAGCCTAGCATGAGTGCCCTGAGAGGTCCAACAAGCAGCTGAAAGAGTCAGATGCAGATACTACACCCAACCATTTGACAGAAGGTAGGGATCCCTGTGGTTGAATTAGGAGAAAGCTGGGGGAAACTGAGTAGGCAGGCAATCCCAAAGACCAGCAGTTTCAACTGAACTGGACAACCTAGATCTCTCAGACAATGAGCCACCAACCAGGCAGGATACACCAGCAGAGGACTGCCTGGTCTGGCCTCAGTGAGAGAAGAGGTGCCTAACCCTCTAGAGACTTGAGACCCCAGGGAGTGAGGAGGTCTGGTGGTGGTGGTAGGGACATCCTCTTAGAGAGGGGGACAGAAGGTATGGGATGAGAGTCAGAGGGCAGACTGGGAGGTGGAATAACAACTTCACTGTAAAAAAGATTAATGAATAATAAAGAGAAAGGGGGGAGGGGAGGGAAGAGGAGGGGAGGGGAAGGGAGAAGAAGAGAGGAGAGGAGAGGAGAGGAGAGGAGAGGAGAGGAGAGGAGAGGAGAGGAGAGGAGAGGAGAGGTGAGATGAGATGAGATGAAACTCAGGTCCCTACAAGAACAGCCTGCACTCCTAACCACCAAGCCTTCTTCTGTCAAGCCCTAAACTGCAAATTTTCAACCTTATTAAACATTAAGATGAATTTCACAATCCTAACTCAGCCTTCAGAATACTGGGATTACAGGCTTGTACCATTGTACCACCTTGCATAGCTTGCTCCACAAGGCTGAAATGAAATCTGGCGTCTCAAACTACATCCATAAAATCTCAGTCAGCCACCTGAGCTGAAGAACAACAGACAAGACAAAGTGAATGGAGGAAAGCTCATGAGCTCTCAACACCACACAAAGAAGTACAAGCACTGAGAGTGGGAGAAATAGTCTTCCACAGGGAAGAGCGCACCAACTGCTTATTCAATACCAGAAAACATACACACAAGTAACATTACACAGGCTCAACAGGTTATGTTTAGAAAGATTATACACACACACACACACACACACACACACACACATATGTAACAATTAATGAAAAAAAGAGGCCATGAATTTGAAAGAGTAAAGAGCAGGTGGTACATGGAAAGGTTTAGAGGGAGGAAAGGGAAGGAAGAATTATTATAATTATCTTATAAATATACTTAATTACATTATAATTCTCAAAAATGAAAGAAAAAACTGTCCAAAAAAAGTGAATGAGGGCTAATGGATGAGTGGGACACCACCAAGCTGACCAACACAAATATTTTGGAAATTCCAGATAACTCTAAGCAGAAACCTACACCAAACTATGTAAAGACAAAGACGGAGACTCCTGAAGGTAGCAAGCGGGAAGCAATCCATCACAGATTTGTATTAGCAGATTTTTCATCAAGTATTTTAGAGGCTTGGCTATGGAGTGGAGACCAGAGACAGACTATCATCTTAATATGCACTCTTACCCAATACCAAGAAGAGTGTAGGTCAGAAGGACTGTCACTCAGTGCGCTAAGAGTCGGCGGGGGATACAGTCCCATAGCAAACCTACCGAACCTCAGTAAGCCTGGGTCTGACACCTAGCACCAAAAGCAAAAAGTTAAATGTAATACAGCATATGAACAGAAAAGGGCTGTCCACATGATCACTGACTGACAGCCAGGCATGGTGGTGCACACCCATAATGTAATCCCAGCACTTCTAGAGAAGGAAAAGGAAGCTTAAGAGTTCTGGGCCAGTGGCTGGCATCAGACACCATCCTCAATCACTGTCCATCTTTTTTTTTTTTTTTTTTTTTTGAGACAGGGTCTCTCACTGGAGGTATGTGCCTGGGTGGCTGGCCAGCAAGCCCCAGGGATCCTCTTCTCCATCTTCCCATGTGCCCACACCCCAACTCACACTTGGGTGACAAAGTACTTAATTGTGCTCGAGCCATCTCAGCACTCATCCTGAGCTGTAAAGGTTCTGAGTACAGCAGGAATCATGGGTTAACTGTAACCTAGGCAACGGTTTCTGGGTGACTTCCTCACGTTTCTCACATTTGCTCAATTGCAGACCTAAATAGCCACTAATGATGTTGCAGTTTCAAACAGCAAAGTTTAGAATTCCCTAGAAGCAGAATGTGACCAACTTGACGTTAAGCAATTTATCTTGAAATCCATATTCAACTCTGCCAAATGAATTTTTCCCCTTTCTGGTTCTTTGAGACAGGGTTTCCTACAGTCTAGGCTGGTCCCAAACTCTTATCTGAGGGTGGGCTCAAACTTCTGGTCCTCTGCTCAGTCTGCAGAGTGCTGGGATTACAGGTGTGCACCACCATGCAGCATTTAATAAAACTGGGAGGTTTAACTTGACTATTACTACTGGGGAAATACATCCCCCAGCTCACTAGTGGAGGTCAGAGGACATTTTCGAGGAATGGGTTCTCTCCTTCCACCATGTGGTTCTGAGATTAAACTCGTTTATCCACTGAGCTATCTCACCAGTCCTACAACACTGTTTTGAAAATACTGAACAGATTCTAATTCCCCCAAAATACTTTAAACCATAATTCATTCCTTTCAGCTATTCTCTTAATTACTCCTCTATTGCTATGACAAAACACCATGACCAAAGGCACCTTATAAAAGAAAGCAGTAATTTGGAGATTATGGCTCTGGCATTCTCATTCGGGCCACCGGAGCTATATTTGTTTGAGACATCAGTAGGACATTTCTACACACACATCAGCCTCTCTCCAGAGGGGCAAAGCGTGACTGCAGAAAAAAGGATAACACAGATTCTCTTTCAATGGCTCCTCCCCACTCTATCTCTGGTTATTCTTGAAGAAACTTGGAACACTGCAAAACCATTTGATCAGCCCTGCCAGTTTGAACAGCATTGCTTTCAATGAGACTCGGCTCTTAAATGAAATACTGCTGGGTCATGGCATGTGGCACAGATTCCAAAGGGGAGTGCTTTCTAGATAGATACAGGCACCATTACTACAGCTGTCTACAACTCACTTACTATTATCAGAGAGGAGCAGGAAACACAAGTTCAGAAACAGGTTGTAGTACCAAGAATGTTCCTAAGGACACACGAATTTTTTTACTAAGAATACATCATTGCTCAAGCCAGGTGTGACAGCACATGCCTGTAGTCTTAGCACTCAAAAAGAGGAGGCAGGAAGGTCACCAGCTCAGAACCAGCCTGTGCTACATGTTATAAATGCATAAATAAATGCAAGAAAGAAGGAAGGAAGGAAAGAAGGAGCAGCTGGGGAAGGAACATCATTATAATTAGCAGGATACCTACTGCTGATGAATACTATTCATAAAAATAGTATTGCGGTGAGCTGAGGATGTAGCTCAGTGGCAGCATGCTTGCCTAGCATGCATGAGGCCCTCGGTTCGATCCCCAGTAGCATATGTTAGTAATAGTAACCTCAACAGTAGCAATAACAGTAATGACAATACATCATCCACTTCACTGACCTCATCTTACAGAAACAAAAATTTGATATCAAGTTCACAAATACAATTAAATGGCGTCAAAACTGTTAGTTAAGCCCAAGTCTAGCTTTTAAAAGCTGTAAAGTTATGCTACACTGAAATATTATCCTCAAACCCTTCAAGGTTATTTCCTACCAGGCAAGCAAGCATCACTGCTTATGGGGAAAGAGGAGTCAGTGTTAGCTAGCATGCTGGGCTAGTTACCTCTTAGCATCACCATGACAAAAAATGACAAAATGTTGGACAAGTGACTTAGAAGAGGTTTACTTTGGCTCCTTGTTTGATGGAGGCAGGTGACTGATGGCAGAGGAGCAGAAGCCAGCAGCTGTGGAAGCACAAGCCTGCTCACATAAAAAGCAGAAATCCAATTCCTCCAAGGAGGCCCCACCTCCTAAAGGTCTCACAACCTTGACAGAGTGCCACCAGCTAGGGCCAAGTGTTCAAACACATGAATCCAGAGGCCATTGTACATTTAAAGCATCACTCAATGGCCATTTGAGAAGTTTTCACGGGGATAAAGCTGCTGGCATTCTCCATTCAACACTGAGAAAGAGCATCAACTTCAAGTCACTGCAGCGTCATCTACAAAACCAGGGCTAGAAATGACAGCCAGTTTTGTTAGCTGTGAAATAAAAGAGATGAGTGAACTACTCGGCAGGATGGTCTAACACATGTACCCACATAACCCAGTGGTTATGGCAAAGGCGCACTTTAGTTGTTCTCTCTCAGAATGAGCAAAGATTTGCAGAAAGAAAACTAGTGCCAGGCATGGTGGATCATAGTAACCCTGCTGTTGTAAAAATATAAAAAATAAAAAAGTATGGCTGTCTTTTACCTCGCTGGCCATAGCTGAACCCACTGTGGGTTCAGCACCACAGTGCTCCAAGATGTCTGCTAGATATCTTAAGTCTCAGTCAGCAAAGTGTCTCATCGGCTTTGCTCCATCCCAATTACACTGCCAAAGGCCTCTCTCTGGGCCTGGCAGCAATCTCTCTACCTATCTAGTTCCTAAGGCAGGTTTCCATGCCAGAAACACACATCCCAACTCTGTGGTGGCCCAGACCAGCCACCGCACACTTTCTTACACTTAAATCGCTACATGAAAGAACCCACAACACAATAACCTTTGGCCCAATTGATAAGATATAATTGCCCACCTAAACATACAAAATCCAATACACATCCATCCCTTAAAAACATTCATAACAACCTGTAAAGGCACAGCATGGAATCTTATTGACTGCTTTACTGCTCACAGCAGTTCTTTTTTCTTTTTTTTTTCAGAGCTGGGGACGGAACCCAGGGCCTTGCGCTATCCCCAACCCCCACAGCGTGGAATCTTAATGTCACCTGCCATATTGTCCTGCCACTGCTTCTCTCCCTCTCCCTCCTATTTCTTCCCCCTTTCCATTCCAGTCTCCTCCTCTTCCTTCAAATTTCTCTCCCATCCATCCTTCCTTCTCATCCAATGACAGGCCTCCTTCTATCCTGTTCCTGCCCCTCACCTGTACTTTACAGACTCAATGGGGAGAAGATTCTGGTGAAGTCTCCTGAGTCCTGAGTACAGACTAGGTAGCTGTCCTTGGGGCAGTGGAATTAGCATCAAAATACAGATTACTCAAGGGCAAACCACAACATAACCCTAGCTCTTGGGAGACAGAGGCAAAAGGATAATGTTGTGACAAATTTAAGCCAACCTGAGCTACATAACAAATTCCAGGCTAGCTTGGGCTATATAGTGAGAACCTTCCTCAAAGGGTATCAAAAAAAAAAAAACAAAAAACAAAAAACAAAAAACAAAAAACAAAACAAAACAAAAATAAATACATAATTAAGCATTTCCCCACACAGCTTCACTTTATTAAGTCGGTAATTACAATGTATCTGCAGAGTCAGGCTCAGTGCTACATACCAAGAGAGTCTGTTGTACAAGCAGAGTCAGGAATGCAGATACTTAGCACAAATAACTCCAATTCTGAACAAGTAACAAAAAAGAAAACAAGGCATAACTACCTTTGCCTAGGAGACAATTTGAGGTCCCACAGATGTAAGACCTGAATGAATGTGTAAGCAATGCTATCCAAGGGAAAGGAGAAAAGACAGGCCAAAGTACTGAAGGCAAAGGCAAGAGCTCAGGGGGCTGGAGAGAGACCTCAGCCGGAGGACCCAGACTTAATCCCTAGTACCCACATGGTAGAGGGTCACAACCATCTATAACTCAAGCTCCCAGTGACTCATGGACTCCAGATAAGCACATGTGCCCAGACAGACATGCAGGCAAAACACCCATATACATAGTAAGTAAATACAATGAAAATCAATAAAGAAAAATGGAAATGGCGGCATCTCCTTCTGTCAGCACCACAGTCAAACACTTACAAGGAAGGTCCATTTCTGTCTCTCTCCCCACACACATCTTGCTAATTCACCTGCAAATCTTCCAAAGCTTGCCAAAAGAAATGCCAAAATCTACATGTTTATAGGAAGGCTAATACAGTCAAGGACCAATTAACAGTGGCTTCATATGTAACAAGAAGGCTAAAGTAAGCATATAACAATGCAACAGGCCATACCCAATTTCCACACTAGCAGTCCTTACAGGTCCTGAAGGGCTGATCTTATCAAGTGGCAAAGCAACACTACAGAGTCGTCTATGCTATGAAATCACATGCAAAGTTCAACTACTTTATGGACTTTATGCTAAGTGGGCATGGGTGGCATATACCTGTAAGCCCAGAACTCAGTAAACAGGAAAAGGGATTATATAGTTCAGGGCCACCTCAAGACTCATAGTGAATTTGAGTCTTCTTGGAAGTACATGAGACCCTGTCTCACAAAACAAACAAAAAGTGCTTTGGGCTGCTCTCAAACTCACAATTCTCTCGTCTCAGTTCTCTAGAGTTCACTAGAGGCGCATGCCAGGCTTAGGTCAGTGATGAAGCTCTTCTCAGTTCTCCTCTCACATGGTGAAGATAGGTGTCAATACTCCTGTCACTGGAACATTACAGCACTCATTGTAGAAACAACAGTTTTCAACATGAGGTTGGATAATACAAGTATCCTGTACCTTGCCCCACTGTTCACGAGTTAAGGGATTACAAACAAGTCAGCTAACCAACCTTACCACTGTTCAGTTCTGATGTTTATGGAAACTCAGGAATGATTTGAAGACCTGGAATCTTGTACCTTAGATTAGAACTCTGAGGCTAGGAACACAGAACTAAACCAACGCTGGTGAGGAAACCTCAGTGTCTTTTAAGGAAACAGTGATGTGATTTGCATCTTTATGCCACAAGATGGTAAGGAGACAGAGGCCATAGGGAAGAAAGAACTGGCCCTTAACCAAGGCCCCTCCCTCCAGAATGCTGGAGTTCTGGTCAAGGGCATGCTTAGATGGGACTTTCAGGGAAGACTATAATGTTACTTTCCATTTGTGCACATAGTAATTTTAAAAACTTGCAATCCCCCTGCCTCAGCTTCTAGAGGTGTAGAGGAATTTTTCCCTAATTGATTGACTGGGTAATAAAGATGACAAGAAGCCAACCACTGAGCAAGGAGGAGGCGGGCCTTCCGGGTCCAAGAGGGGAGAAAGGATCAGGCGTTTTGGACTGAGAGGAGGAACAAAGCAAACAAGATGTAGGCCGGGGATTAATAAATCTGGTGGCAGAATTCACCAGGATCCACCACCAGGAGATTTCTAACATAGAATAGTTGATGAACTTAGGATGATAGATTCCACACCCAGCAATTGTATTATCTGTTGATTCTAAACTAAGATTGCCTGGAGTTTTCCATTCCGCAGTGACTCAGGTGGGCCAGAGGGAAAGAACTTAAGTGAGGCAGAATTCAGCCAGGCTTTGGGACAGGAAGATTAGGCAAGGACTGAGCTCAGGGGGAAAGGTAGCGATCAGAGCGCCGGCTGGTGAGAGCACACCCACAGCTGCCCGCAGGGACCAAGAGCTATCTCAGAGCTCTGGAGAGGCAGAGACAGCATTGGTGAGAGAGGCTTTGGCAAGGGGAAACATGTGGTCTCAATCGGCTGTGTACCGGGCTGAGAACAGACCCGGACCACGGACCAGTGCCTAGCCGGCGACAGTGTGAATTGTTTTTTAATAATTACAACGTTGAGGGGCTAGTATTACCCGCCTGCACTGCCAAGCCAGCTTAAATACACTATTCACACATCAAGTTTAGCCAAGAAAGAAAATGAGGCTGAGAACTTAGCTTAATGGAAGAGTGGTTGCCTATCATAAGGTTCACACTCCAAAGCCTCGAGGAGGTGAGCGATTACTAGTTAATCTAGGACTGAAGATCTTTTTCAGTCTGTCTTAGTGTGATTAAATTCTACACACTCAAAAATTTCCAAGGACTAAGCAAAAAAGGCTTACTTCCTAAACAAAAGCTACTAATCCAAGTACTATCAAGTGAAATTTGGACAGGAATTGAACCTAAATACCACACAAGGAGCCTTAAGTAGTGACCATTTATTGAATATGTTCTAGCACTAGCAGAGTGCTAAGCAAGCAGTTACTTATTTAATTCTCAACTCTGTAGCTTAACGATCATCTCACTTCCCAGAGGAAGGAAAGGAGCTGAGAGATACTTCCACTAATGCGTTCTGGCCACTGAAATATTCAAACCCAAACATGCTGGCTCCAGACCCCCATTTGGTGTTGTCTCCTCACCCCCCACCCCCACCCCCTTCTTTTTATTTTCTGAGACGTGGTCTCATTTAGTAGCTCTGGCTGGCCTAGAACTCATTATATAGACTCAGAACTGACAGAAATCTGCCTGCCTCTGCCTTGGAGCACTGGGATGGATTAAGGTGTATGCCAGGGTGTCAGGCATAAAACCTACCCTTAACATTATACTTTGATTTTATATTAAAATTTTAATATATAATTAATTTATATATTAATATGTATTTATTGATATTTTATTATATTAATTTATATTATATTAATATTAATTTATATAATTAATATATTTTATATTTTGTATACTATTGGTTTACTGGATAACAGAGCTGAGCACTCAGTATGTACCAAACACACTGGGCAGTCAGAGTGTTATCAGTGAAAGTTATCAGTGTTATCACCCCACTTTTGAGGTGAGCAGATTATAGTAGTATGATAGCTAAAACGTATGGTAAATCTTGTCAGCCTGACTAGACGGAAATATGTAGAGCAGTAAAACATATCTCTGGGATGTGCATAGGCATGATGGGTATGTTTAGGTTTTGTTTAGTTTGAGTTTTTTAGACAGGGTTTCCTCTATAATCCGGGGTTAACCTAGACCAACATTGCTGAGGCTGGCCTGTAACTCCTTCCTCAGACTCCTGAATGCTGGATTTCAGCCATGAACCCCCACACTGAGATGAAGCCCTTGATGGATTCATAGTATGACAGTATTATGCAAAGTAGACCAAAAGTAGGAGGTAGGGCCTGGTTGGGGAAAGGTCATGACAGCAAATCCTTGGGAAATAAATATACCTTATCCCTGATCCCTTTCTGTTTCCTCTTTCTGCTCCCAATGCCAAGAAGTTAGAACAGGACTAGCGAGATGGCTTAGTGGATAAAGGCACTTATTGCCAACCCTGCCAAGTTTGATGGACCCATATGATGGACGAAAACAAGCAACTCTCACACGTGTGTGTGCACAATTTGTACATACATGTGATTTTTTAAGTTACAAGTATGCTAAGCCACACAATCTTGCCAGTTTAACATTCTGACTAAGAGCATGGGCACTAGTGAACACTGACTGAAGCCTCTCAAGTCACAAGACAAAACAAAGAACCATTCCTATAAGATGAGGTATCTCAGCCAGTGACACAGGAGTTACAAAAATAGTCTCTTCCCATGTGTCCACTGCTCAGAGTTTTTATATACTGACTCAACCACGCTGGAAGACACACCCTACTTTACACACCCATTTTACACACAAGGAATCAGGCACTAGGGTGTGCTGGTCAGGTTTTGTCAACCTGACACAAACACAGACATACCTGCCAACAGGGAACCTAGAGCCAAGGAGTTCTCTCTGTCAGAGACCTGAGGGCACGACTAGGAGGCACTTTCTTCATTAATGACTTTTATAAACTTTCTTAAAAAACAGCAAATAAACAAAAATATCATGCACCAAACTTAACCAGGCTAAAACTCTATACAACTTAATAAGCTTGTATATGGCTAGAATTGGCATATTAAATTTTATACTGACTCTACCATGCTGATTTCAGTATAAAATGTATTTTCTCATTTAGCTACCACCAAACCCATAAAAAATCCATGACAGAAGTAAAACTAGAAAAACAATTAGATACATGTTTGTGTCCACTGCTTTAGTCATCCTTCCTCATCCTCTTACGTTTTTGGCTTTTCTTCAAGTTATTCCATATTCGAATATGCACTCATCGTGAGTGGGGTCAGCCCTGGGCCTGTGGTCCGAGTTGTATAAGAAAGCAAGCTGAGCAGCAAACCACGGGAACCCACCTGTAAGCAGCATTCCTCTGTGGCTTCTGCTTCAGCTCTTGTCCTGACTACCTCAGACATGAATTGTTACCTTGAAGTATAAGAATAAATAAATCCTTTCCTTTTCCAACTAGCTTTTGGTCATGGTTTTTATCACTATAACATTAGAAAGCAAACTAGAATAAGAGTTAGAGGTCTTGCAAAGAACAGTGCAGCAGAAGTCGGGTCTTAAACCAGGGAGTATAGCTGGCTCGTGCTTCTTAAGCTGTACCCTTCTAACTCACATAGTCACTTCTAAACATAGATCAAGTAAACTGGACCACACAGAACGCATATGCTAATAAATTTAGCCTCATAGTAATACTTTGACCATGTTAAATTAACTATTGTTAAGTAAATTGATACGGAATATTTTACTATCATTCTACAAACACATGATTTCCTTTCTAACCCAGCTTAAGAGGAAAAAAAGTCAATTTTTGAGAAAAAAATGTGACTTTTTTTTTTAAGATTTATTTGCTTTATGTATGAGTACACCGTAGGTGTCTTCAGACACACCAAAAGAGGGGATCAGATCCCATCACAGATGGTTATGAGCCACCATGTGGTTGCTGGGAATTGAACTCAAGACCTCTAACAGTCAGTGCTCTTAACTGCTGAGCTATATCTCTCCAGCCCAAGGCTACTTCTTAGATACCTGAAGCCTACAATGACTTTGCCGTATACTTCTAAAGACATGTTTATAGGCACACTGTTTTACAGAACTGGGGACTGAGCCAGTCTTGGACAGCCAGCATGTCAGGTATATCAATGAGCTCCCTTAGAGAATACTAAGTAATCCCTAAATCTCTACTCATTTTTAAAACTTAAAAGTTTTTTTCTTGATGAGAAAAGAATATTCTGGGGGCTGGAGAATCTGCTCAGTGGTTAAGAGCATTGACTGTTCTTCTAGAGATCCTGAGTTCAATTCCCACCAACCACATGGTGGCTCACAACCATCTGTAATGGGTTCCAATGTCCTCTTCTGGTGTGTCTGAAGAGAGAGACAGTGTATTCACATACATAAAATAAATAAAAAGTCAAAAGAAAGGAGAGAGAGAGAGAGAAAGAGAGAGAGAGAAAGAGAGAGAGAGAGAGAGAGAGAGAGAGAGAGAATATGAATGAATATCATTGTGGGGTAGTAAAATGGCTTGGCAGGTAAAGGTACTCACCACTAAGCCTGGTGACCTGAGCCTGATCCCCAGGATTCACACGGTCAAAGGGGAGGATTAGCTCCAATGGGCTGTCCTTTGACCTCCACACATATACACACAGAAGAGATAATAAAATAATAGAAAAGAAAACCATTCTAGTGTATTACACTAGACAAACTATGAAACTAGATCCAAGTACAAGAGCCAGCATCTAATTTAAGAAGCAGAACCTTTAAAATAGAATGCTCTTAGAGCATAAGGCTTGTAGTTGGGACTCTGAAGCCTCTGAGTGAAATTGTCACATATTAGAAAAACTAAAGCCGGCCTGGGAGGTGGGGAGGCACACCTTTAATCTCAACACTGAGGAGGCAGAGGCAGGAGGATCTGAGTTCTAGACCAGCCTGGTTTTCAGAGTGAGTTTCCAGGAAATCCAGGACTTCACTGAGAAACCCTATCTTGAAAGACAAAAACAAAACACAAAAAGCCTCAAATCTTTTACCTGAAATAGTAGGCAAATGGGTTATATATTTCCCTAGTTTTTCTTAAATATGACCTTCAAAAACACAAAGTAACTTTACAATTACAAACAATATGCAAGTGAATTCTTGATTATACATAGAGTGTGTGGTGAAGTCAGAGGACAGTTTGCAGGTCTGTTCTCTTTCCATCTTGTGAGAACTCAGGGGAAAAATGATTGTAAGGAAGGAGACAGAGGCAAGCAGCATCCCAGCACTACCACAAAACCAAAGAGTTAAATAAGGACACTTGGAAATACCAGAAATCTAGAACATGCCATCCACAAGGAACTGTACAGCAAACCACTAGAAAGCTAAGACGATGAGCTGTACTTCAGTCTGCCTGTAAGACTCAAAGAAAAGAGAAAGCTTTTCTAGAAAAAAAGCTGCCTAGAGTCCCAGTGCCAGCAGCTATTGACACAAAAGGAAGGCACTCCTTAAAATGTGCTCTGCCTAAACACCAACAAATGGCAAAGCAGTTTCTAAACGCTGCCAATGTAAGAGCTGTTTACCTTGCATAAAGCAAATGGGCATTGCTCCCGATGTCCAACTTTAATGTAGAGATGTATCTATTCAGAAGAGCTCACCACTGGAATTCACTTTCTAGAATGAAATCTGGCCACATGATAGAAGTATGTTCAAATCTTTTCATTCACTGCAACTCCAGAACTCGTCCTCAAGAAACGCAGGACTGAGGTAAAATGGCAAAACCCTGAAAACCATTCATGTTCTATGATGAGGAAATGATCAAATATGTAAAGTGTAAAGCACTGAAAAGTTCAGCTACAGTGAACTTTTTATAGCACAGACTGCTATATTCTGGCCTAGATTGCTGCTGTACCAGGGAAACACCTCCTATTACTGTGGTGCCTTTCCCTGATGGCAGGCCTCCTGCAAGCCCTAAAATGTGTCACCTGAAATCATATCAACAGTGCAGGTGTTTGTAAGCATGGTGAAGCCATTTACAGGTACAAAGGGCTACCAGTTCCTGAAGGTAGTGAGGTAGGTGGTGGCCTCCAGGTCATGAGAGACGCTTTTCCTTGTCCTTCCTGCAGCAAATGCAAAAATGGATTTTATATGCTACAATGACAAATTTTTCTGTGACAAACTAGGCTTTTCTTGCCTGGTTCTAGTTAATGCTGTTGATGGGTCCCTGTCCCTGAAGCATTCTATCAACAGTAATGACTGAACCCTAGCTCAAGCCCTATAGCCTGCTGCAGAAATTCCTTTAGTTCTAAATCTGTGTGTGCATTTGTCAGGGTATGAACACATGAGAATTAAAGTGCCCGAGGAGGCAAGAGGGACCAGATCCTCTGAAATCAGAGTTACAGGCAGTTGTGAATTGCCTGATGTGGGTGCTAAGAACTGAACTCATGTCTTCTGCAAGAGCAGTACACTCCAGCCTTTGGGCCATCTCTCCATTCCCTACATCCTGATTTTTTTTTTTTACATACATACATACATACATACACACACACACACACACACACACACACACACACACACACACACACATCTTTGCAACTGAAAATAAAAGAAATTTAAAAAAAAAAAAAAAAGGATGGGCTGTACTTAGACAGTCTGCCTGTAAGCTTGGGGAAGCATTTTATAACACATTCTGCTATATTCTGGCCCTAGATTGCTCCTGTACCAGGGTGAGAGAACATGAGGCAGTGTCTCTGTGGAAAACAGAGGGCACCTTGCAGGACTGGATCTCTTCTTCCACTATGTGGATCTCAGTGATGGAGCTCAAGCTTGGTGGCAAGTGCTATCTGCTGAGCATTCTCGCCTGCCTAAAAGTTCTTAAAAGGAATTTGGACACACACTTGAAAATAGTAAGACAAAAATGCTTTGAAACACTGACGTGAGTTCACCTAGATGATGGGAATACAAGTGGTTCCTTCCATATCTCTCTTCATAGCCCTTCAAATTCCAAGCCGCCTGTATTAACCTCAAGAACCACGGCAGCAGCGATGGAAGCCTCTATGGCTGAGTACATAATACATAATCAAGGCCGGTGTTCAGACCCCCGCACCCCTGTAACAAGCCTGGTGCCCCACTCACCTGCGAACAGTTGTGCATATAACCAAACACAGATACACACATGAATAAATAAATTTTCTTTAAAAAAAAATATCAGGGAAGCTCTCTAGGGCTTCCAAATCTAAATTTTATATAGTATATAGGCACAGTCCTCTCTGCCTCCAAATTCAGTGATAATCTGGGAGAAGCTAGGAAGTTCACTAAGTGGTCAAACAAGTCTTTAAACACCATCATCTACAATGGATTTTGATGAGAACAGTTTTGCATGATTCTTAGATTACACAGAACAATAATCAAAGAACTGACTGAATCTAAGAACCAGAAAGGGCTGACCCACGGCAGAATGCCCCAGGCTCCTTACCTACGAATCTAAGACATACAGAAGGCTAGCCTCTACACTAGATGTGCACTACATTTAACATATAAACATAAGACAGCACATTTAAAAACAAAACTGATTTTGCCATTATTACCCCAAGTTAAAATAAGCCATTTTACATAATTCAAAATTAAAACCAAGTATGATTCTATATATCTGTGCCTCAAAACTCAGGAAGCAGAAGGGTTATTACAAGTTTGAGGCCAGCCTAGGCTATGAGGGAGTCAAGATTAGCCTAGGCTATGAGGGAGTCAAGATTAGCCTAGGCTATGAGGGAGTCAAGATTAGCCTAGGCTATGAGGGAGTCAAGCTTAGCCTGGGATACGGTGTCACCTTGTCTATAAAAAATAACTTAAGGGCTGGAGAGATGGCTCAGCCGTTAAAGGCTAGGCTCACAACCAAAAATATAAAAAATAACTTAATATGAGTCTGCTTTGGAATGCTAAAGACAGCTCAATAACAATGTGCATTATTAGCTAGCTATGTAAATATCCATGATTGTCCACTGCTCCCGCCATTCATGAATAACCGTTTTCTCCTAATTTATGCCACTATATCAGCACCTTGATTAGGGGTTGGGGATGTGGTCAATTGATGAGAACCATCCAGAACTGCAAAACACCTGGGATCAGTTCCTAGCATCATCATATAAACAATATATGAAATCAACATATCCCTTTACTTTATAGAGAGAAAAATGCTTTTGAATTATGTGTAAGTATGTGTCTGTGTAGCAATGTAACACAATCACACATAACTCAGTTAACCACAATTGGCAGAACAGTACAAAATTTTTATGACATCCACTTTTAAAATATGTGTTTCTGTGAGTCAAGGTGTTCTCAGAGGCCAGAAGAGGGTATTGGATCCCCTGGAGCTGGAGTTATAAGGAATTGTGTGGTCCCTGACATTCGTGCGTGACTGTACTCAAGTCCTCTGGAAGAGCAGCAATGGCTGAGCCATCTTTCCAATCCCAGAAAAAGATTTGTAAAGGATCTATATCTTCCCATTCTCCACTCTATAGTTCTAAGATAGACTGAAAGTGGCAAATGAGAACAGTAAAATGCATTAGCCTGTGCCTAATTCTATGCTGGCTACCCGTCAGCTTTGTCACTGGAACCCTTGGCTTTCCCAGCCACATCAGTAAAATGAAGGTAAAATCAGATGATTTAAAGTATCTATAAGCTCTTAAATATGTAAGCTGGCCGGCCGTGTGTGGTGCTACAGACCTGTAACACTATCAGGCCAGAGGCTAAGGAAGAAGAACTCCCAGTTGGAGGCCAGACTGAGCTATATAACCAGACCTCATCTCAAAAGAAAACACACTAGATTTAGGCTTCTTCAATCTTGCCAAGTATCTTTCCCTAACTTTTAGCAGTAGTAAACTTATCCTTGGACTAACTTCAATTAATCACAATTTGAAGAAATATACACTTTTATAACACTATCCATTTATAAGATACATAATGTTTACAAGAGTTTACCTTATAATAATTTGCAATTACATATTTCTTAGTAAACATACTGTGACCCATCTAAGTGTCCCAGTAAATGATTACTCAACAAAACATTACATTACACATATAGGACACATGACTGATTACACAACTGCACCAACATTAACACAGTAACTAGACATATTTCATTTCTATCATATCAGAAAATTAAAGTCTAGAGGTGTTTCAATACCATCCAGAACAAATGACAATACTCTGCACCTCATGTCTCTCAATAAACAAGGTGCCATCTCAGGTTTAAAAGCATCAGAGAAACTGAGAATCTTTGTTCTTGAACAGAACAACTTTTGGACCAAGCCCCACATAAAAGAAAGTAAGCTTCCCAATCTTTGTAAAGTCCTCCACTTTTTAGGTAGATGCAGGGACTTTAGATAAAATGTTTATAATCCCTCCACCTGGGAGAGTTGGGCGGGTGGCTTTCCAAGTGTTTGCCAACCCAGATTACCTGATGAGTTCAAGGACAGAGGGCTGCAGAGTGAAACTCTCTCAAAAGAACAAAGACTGGATGAGAGACAAGTTAAGCTAGTAGTATCTAAGGAGTCAGCCCCTTCCTCAGCATTTTAAACCCCACTGCCAACTTACAGTCTAGCCTTTTTTCTTCTTCCCTAAATTATTTTTTCTTCTTAGTATGTGTGTTGGGCGGGGTTCAGATGTGGATCAGACTTCCAACTATCATTCTGCCTCAGCCTCTTAAATGCTGGAATTACAGGTAAGCATCACCAACCATGTCTTGGGTGTTAACATTTTTAATTGACAGACCATAATTATGTATGTGTGTATGTGGGGGATAATGTAACATTTTATGATATAGAGAATTTGGAATGATTAAAATGAGTTAAACATAGCCTCTCTTTTTTGTGGGATCTTTTCTTAACAGAGACTATCTCCATCATATAGTCTAATATTGACGGATAACAGAGGGTCACTAACTTCAACAGCACTGCTGACATTTGATAGTTGTTAAAATGAATCTAATTCAGAAGGGAGGGGGGCTTAAGAAGCTTCCTTCCCAAGAGCCATAAATCTGCAACTGCCGACCACACTGGCCTGAGAGTCAAAGGAAACGAGGCCTGCTCCGTCCTTTCTCAATGTATTTTCCATGTACCTGCTTTGGGTAGTACAGCCACTAGAGATATCTACATGTTATCACTTCCCTACTCCTCCTGGTAAGCCCTTAGAGCAACTCTCTTAAGAAATCTATTGTTATCTGCACTTCATAGATCAGAAAACCACAATCGACTCAACCAGACCCAAGGCTGCTAAGTGGCAGATCCAGATTTCAAATCCAGGACTGCTTGGCATAAAAGTTCGGGTTTGTTGTATCAAGCTACACTGTCTAGTGATAATATATGCACAAAAGTAAGCAGTATGTCTCTTGAATTCTACTCATTGATGCAGGTTCTTGCATTAACTCCTCCTCCACAGCAAATACAAGTGACCATACCAACACACCCACGATTACCAATTCAATCTTGTCGAGGAGACAGGACTGCCAAGGAATTGCCAATTCTTATCTTGGTTATATAAAACGAACAGCTCGAAGTCTATATAAAAGTCCTGGTATGAAAGAAAGCCTGAAGTTTGTTCTGCCTTATTCTCTTGGGGTGTGGGTGGGGGCAATATAGAAAGAGCCCAACACGAAGCATAGGAATTTCCCTCATAGTTATATTCAGCCATCTTCGAAAAGAAATTTTGAGTCTCTGCTCCTGTCTTTCACGCCTGTTGCTCTATTACTGCAGGGACTGAGTCACAAGTTACCTAGTTTCTCCCATGGCAGTGTGCAGCCAAACCAGTCTGGCAGCTCAGCTGTCTCTTGTGTGAGGATTCCAACAAGCCTCTTGAAGGTCTGAGAACTGCGGCCACTTCTCATCGGAACAACTGTAAAGTGCAACCCTCTAAGTACAGCCCTAAGACTGTGCAACGACTCCTCAGCTCCAAAGACTGACATTCACTCCCATTCCTTCCCCCGACGCAAACTCAAACAACCACTCTCCCACTGAATTAACCACATTATATTTAAGTGTATTTAATCTCCAAGCAATTTCCCCGAGCCTGCATAAGCTACGCCCCAATCCAAACAAATTCCTTCTCTAGGAGGAAAAAAAAATCTCTCTAAAGACCAAACCCTGCAGGATAGTTAACTTTATGTTGAACGCAGATCCATCTATCCGCCCGTTTAACACAATCACTCTGGAGAAACAGAGACTCGCCTCGCCCTTACTCCCTGCCTTAATAAATACTGGGATCTGGATGGTCACGCCAACAGTTTCCATCAGTTTGATCTCTGACTCTCCGTGGACCAGTGACAAAGACCAAGCGAACTGGAGGCGCCAAGGCTCCCCCTGGCATTCACAGATGCGCCCACACCGGTTGCCTGCTTTCACAATGCGGCTCCTTCGTCCCAAGTGGAGATTTCAGAGAGGCTTCCCGGCCGCAGGCGTTCTGGAAAAGGCCGAGCTCACCCGTCCGGATGAGCAAGTGACAGGTTGGAATTAACCCTTCAGCCTCCACAGCCCGAAAGGCGGCAACTGTGACAGACTCGGATTAACTCTTTCCAGGCCGCCTTAAAGACACAGCCCCCCCACCAAAACGCAATGTGGAATTGACCCTCCGGCGCTGACCCTCCGGCTAAAACCTCCCAGGCCCACACCCAAAGGATCGCACGGCCCGGCCCTCAGGGAGGTGACAGGCCCCGGACGCCCGCCAGGCCGACCTCATAGGGCTGCTCACCGCGATGACATTGACGAAAGTGGTCTTGCCAGAGTACTGCAGCCCCACCAGCGTCAGTTCCATCTCCTCCTTCCAGAAGAGCGAGCGGAACCAGTCCAGCAGGCGGGAGATGAGCGCCAGCATGGCGGCGGCCGGCAGCGAGCGGGGACGGGCGCGGACGACGACAGACACTGCTTCCCACGAGCGGGTATCGGCCCGGAACCCGCCAACGGCTCTTCAGCGGGCCCCCCGGCGCGACTCGGGTAGACACAGATAGGAGGCTGCGACGGCCGGAGCCAGGAAGCCCAGCGGGTCATATGATTCGCCCTACCCCCCCACGCCCAGCCCTGCGCAGCCGCGGAAGCACACGGCAAGAACGGCGAGGTCCCATAGACTCCGAGCGCCCGCCGGCGACATCGCCACCTGGTGGTGCGTCCCAAGGCACAGTGTCATCGCCTTGGTGTCAATTCACTTTGTCACATGTTTTTTCTCTTTCATGGTGGGTTCATTCACCATTTTTTTTTTCCCAACTTATTGGGCTCCTCACAGTCGCAGGCCAAGGATTTCAGTACTAGAGAGGTGTAGGCAGGAGGATCAGAAGTTCAAAAAGCAAAAACGGTAGTGTTACAGAAATGACTCGGAGGTTAAAGGGCTTGCTGCTCTTTCGGTGGACCGGAGAGTTCAGGACCCAGCACACACAGTCTGGCAGCCCTCAACAACTTGAGCTCTGAGGGGGGGGGGGGGGGGGGGGGGGCAGATCCAGGGCTTTCTGACCTCCGTCGTACACTCTGCAAGCACGTGCACATACTCCCACAACAAAACACATAAATCATAATAATCTTAAAAAAAAAAAAAGAGTTGGGGCTTGAGAGATGGCTCTATGGTTAAGAGCACAGACTGCAGTTCAATTCCCAGCAACCACTTGGTGACTCACAACCATCTGTAATGGCATCTGATGCCCTCTTCTGGTGTGTCTGAAGACAGCAACAGTATACTCACATTAAATTAATTAACTTTTTAAAAGAGTTGGTCCTCATTCACTTATTGACTGAATTTTTCTATAATTGTTTGTTGACAATGTACCCTGAAAGAAAATGTTAATACTCTGAGTAGTTGAACACGGAATAAAAAAAAAATCAGAATTTGGGTTGGAATGTAGCCCAGTGGTAGAATGCTTGCCTGGCATGTATTGAAGCACTGGGTTCTGGGGAGGTTGGAGGGGGTGGGGGGCAGGGAGTGATCAGGAGGCAAAGTGAATAAATTAATTCATGGGAAAAAATTCTTTCCCAGCACGTAAAAGACATGGGGTTCGTTTCTAGCACAGCAAAACAATAGTAACAGCAAAATCCCTGCCCTCCTCTGGCTTACAGTCCAGTGTGGAGAACATACAGCAAACAGAGGAGAAAATGCTTCATGGTACTTCACGTTGTAAAGAAAACTGAAGAGGAACAAAGAAGAAGCTGGAACAGATTCTCTTGTCTTTAAGTCAGGTGGTCCTGAGTGGAAAGGCTTGAGGGAAGTGAGAAGGAGAAGCAGGCTGACCTTTGGTTGAAGCACATTCCAGGAAAAGACCCTGAATGGGGAAGGACAGTGAAGTGGTTTGGAGGTTGAAAGACGGTGTGCCGGAGGCAAGGGGGAAATGATGGAATTATATTTTAATTGAAAATATTTTTTTAAAAAGACACTCCGGCTGACTGCCCCAACTTCCCCAGTTGATATCTGCTTCGTATTTGTAAACCTCTAACTTGATGCTTTCTTGTTTAGCTCTCTCAACCAACTACTCTAGTCGCCTCTGCTGGATGTTGTGAGCTTGCTATTTGGTAGAGCCTGGCTACCTATCGCTACTTGCTATTTATTCTTTTACTTTTATTTGCTGTGTACTTAATAAGTACATTCATTTAAAGCCAAAAATGCAGCCAAAAGTTTATTCTTGGAACAATACAAAACACTGGCGTAGATCAGTGAAACCTGGAGTGGGGAGAGGTAGAAAGAAAATTCAGGGACAGGGGGAGTGGGACACGGGGCCCTAGTTTGGATTTGATGATAGAAGATGGGAAGCCAGGAGGTAACCTGAAGATTTAATTGTTTTTATTGTATGTGTGATTTTTCCTGCAGGTGTCTCTTTGCACCACATCCCTGCCTTACCTGAGAAAACGAGAACACATTGTATCCTCTGGAACTGGAGTTACAGACAGACAGTTGTTAGCCTCCATGGAAGAGCAACAAGTGCTCAACTACTGAGGTAACTCTGTAGCCCCTGTGGACTGACGTGTGTGTGTGTGTGTGTGTGTGTGTGTGTGTGTGTGTGTGTAAGACAGAGACAGACACAGAAAAAAATAGACAGAGGGAGATGAGACAGAGAGACAGAGACAGACAGAGAGACAGAGACAGAGACAGACAGAGAGACAGAGACAGACAGAGTAAGGAGTGATCAGGAGTGTATTCATGCCACAGCACACATGTAGAGGTCCAGGGACAATTTGTAACAGTTGACTCTTCTCTTCTACCATGTGGGTTCCAGGCTTCACAGCAAGTGACCTTACAAGCTGAGCCTTGTTTAGATTCTTAGAGCTCAGTTTAGATTTTTCAAGGTTCACTGGGAGTGGATGAGGAAAATTGCTGCCAAACCAGACAACCTGAGTTCTATCTTCAGGCCTCTCACAATGGAAAGAGAAAAAAATAGCTAGTTGCTCTGTGATCTCCACATGCACGGCATGGCTCTTGTGCACAAATCAATACATAAATGTTAAAAGAATTTGTTTCAAAGTTCAATGAAACAGGTTTGTGGAAAACTGTCTGTGGGAGGACACTGTGGGTTGTCCTTCCTCTGTCCCCTAAAGGACAGGACACTTTGGTTTGAGGTTTCTCACCTCCAGAACTGTCAGAAGATTAACACTCTGTGATTTTTAAGCTGCTTAGCTACTGGAACTTCAGCTCTGAAACCTAATAGAGGAGATGAATGGAGGCCGAGTTGGAGGCCAGCTCAGAAGCCTGTTTCTCTGGCTTATGAAGTGAAGATGGTACCTGGCCTCTAACTCTGTGAGCACTGCGTGCTAACTTTCATGGAGCCTCCATTCCAGGAAGCTGTGTAGAGTAATTAACCCAGTCTTACTCTTATTCATTGGTATTCAGGTGCTGAGCTCAAGCCTCATGCTTATAACCAAGGGCTCTACCTCCTATCTACAGCCCTTGCTCACACTAAAGTTCGTTCTTGTTTGAGACAGCGTCTAATCTAGCTTCAAGTTACCTGAAAACTTACTCTGTAGACCAGAACAGCCTTGAACTTCTGACCCTCTGCCCTTCATTCCCTGAAGCTTGGCCTAAAGGTGTGTACCACATTGGGCTCCAAGCTAATTATAAAATGAGGAATGTCCTTCATCTACATTTACTGTAACTCTTTCCACTTCTGTCATTTTTAGTCATGGAAAAAAACACTTTTCAACTGAAGAATCTAGTATTCTATTTAAAAACAAAACAACTTATGTAGGCTGGGGAGATGGCTCAGTTGATGAAATAGGTGCTGTGCAAGCCGGAAGGCCTGAGTTCAGATCCCGGGATCCACATTAAAACAAAAAACAAAACAACAGGAGTGGCAGCACACGCCTGTAAACACCCCACCCCACCCCCGACCTGGGACAGAACAGGGTCCTGGGCAGCTAATCTAACCAACTAGTGAGCTGCAGGGTCAGCCCTCATCTCAAAAAAAAAAAAAAAAAAGGCAGAGTGACTAAATAAGCCACACCACCATAGCCTCTGGACTCTGTCCACAAATGCACACGAGTTTGTGCCACACGTACACCACTGGCACATTCGAGTACCCACACGCAGAAAGAAGACGTTGAGCTGGGGTGTTTGACTAGCATTCACAATGCTCTGAGTCAGATCCCAACCACTGCATAAACTTGGCACAGTGGCAAAGGCCTGCCATCTTAGCGCTTTTGAAGTGGGGACAGGAAGATCGGAAATTCAAGGTCATCCTTGGCTACAAATGGAACTCTGATGTCAACTTAGGCTACATGAAAATAAAACTATCAATTTGTTTTTATCTTCATGATGAAAATGATGGCTACGAAAAACTTCTTAATGAGATGGGAGGGGGTCCATCCGTGTTCTTTCTGCACTAAAGAGGCAGAGACAAGAGAGATTAAAGCAGGTTCAAAGCCATTTCATCTGCATAGTGAGTTCCAAGAACCAGCCAGGGGTGCATATAAATAAACGAATGTGTAGTTTAAACTTTTCTGAAGTGATCAACACTATTTTTAGGGCTTTTTTTTTTCCTGAGACAGGGTCTTCTGTAGCTCAGGATGATGTGAAATGGTAAGCGGTCCAAGATGACCCTAAGTGCTGAGGAAAGCCCAGCTGAGACCACCATGGGGACAGTCTTGAAGTCAAAAAAGAAAGTCTTTGTCACAGCCAGCGGCGTCCACATAGGAAACTTGCCCAAGCCATGCAGCCCTGAGCCTTATAGCCCTTCATCTTTTACGTACAAACCCCACGTCCTGGTTGTCACACTTCATGTAGCAAGAAGAGGAACTACAGAAGCCAAAAGGCAAGGTTAGTGTATTTAGGGACTTCCCTGGAACTGTGGGCTAGATCTTTGATGGATTAGGTCTTTATTCGAGTTTTGGCAGGTGTTGGGCCTACGTGTGGGCTGGGTTTTATAGTCAGAATGGTGCATCTAACATGGTATCCATTATGCTAGTTCAGTGGGGCTGGTACGTTGTCACACGCAAGTGTGCCTTACAGATTTTTTTTTTTAATGCATTATCTTTCTTCCACCCCACATGTTTACCTTTATGCTAAATAACTCCTCAGTTCGGTCCCATGCTGAAGTTTCTTTTTGTAACAACAAATCCTGGCTTCACCTGAGTGGAGGCCTCAGGAATGAATTTCTCAGGCTGCTGAAGGTTGTAAGCAGGAAGCTGTACTTTAGCCACATCCCCATTACTGCCAATTGAAAGAAAATTCTGGGTCGTGTATTCAGACACATGACCTATCGGCTGATTGGAGATAAAGATTGGACTTTCCGGGGTGCCGGGACTGTGGCTGGCAGAGGACAGGACAAGAGATAAGACTGTCCATGGTGTTTGCTACATGGCCATTGCATAAGAATAGTAAAGTTCTGTGTACTGTCTGGTTTTGTGTGTCAACTTGACACAAGCTGGAGTTATCACAGAAAAGGAGCCTCAGTTGTGGAAATGCCTTCATGAGACCCAGCTGTAAGGCATTTTCTCAATTAGTGATCAAGGTGGGGAGGACTCAGCCCAATGTAGGTGGTGCTGTCCCTGGGCTGATGGTCTTAGGTTCTAAAAGAAAGCAAGCTGAGCAAGCCAGGGGAAGGAAGCCAGTAAGAAACATCCCTTCATGGCCTCTGCATTAGCTCCTGCTTCCTGACCTGCTTGAGTTCAGTCCTGACTTCCTTTGGTGATGAACAGCAGTGTGGAAGTATAAGCTGAATAAACACTTTCCTCACCACCTTGCTTCTTGGTCATGATGTTTGTGCAGGAGTAGAAACCCTGACTAAGACATTCTACAACACTGGATCTACACAAATTCATGAAAACCAAGCCAACATTCCTAAGAGAAAGAGGAGGCTTGGTGTATGGCTTAGTAGTAGAGTACTTGCTTCTGTTAGTTGCTTAAAAAAAAAACTGATCAAAACCAACCTTGGACCTAGGGAAGGAAGTGTTTATTTTAACTTAAGAGAGTCCTTCGGGGTTGGGGATTTAGCTCAGTGGTAGAGCGCTTGCCTAGGAAGCGCAAGGCCCTGGGTTCGGTCCCCAGCTCCGAAAAAAAAAAAGAACCAAAAAAAAAAAAAAAAGAGAGTCCTTCATAGAGGGAGGCCACAGCAAGAACCTAGAGGCAGGAAGTCAAGGAGCAAACTTATTGGCTTGCTTCTCTCCTGGCTCCTGGCTTGCTCAGCTAACTTTCTCATGTGGCCCAGGACCACCTGTCTAGGATGGCATGACCCACAGCAAGTGAGCTCAAGGCTGCCTGGTACAGTGAGTTCTGGGACAGCCAGGGCTGCAAAGACAGGAAACAGGCTCTGTCTCGAAAACAGCAAATACACACACACACACACACACACACACACACACACATACATTTTAAAACAAACAAATAAGAAAAAGCCATTTTGAATGAATAAGTCAGTCAGGTGGAGGTCTTGAAATCCCACTTGTCAAACCTATGTTTTATTCATTTTGCATTTATCTAAGGAATTATGGTCTCAACCAGATGTTACAATGGATGAGATACACTGTACTGATTCTGGTTGGTGTGATTATCAGCCTAGTGACCTCTAGATTGACACAGCATAAACTCAGGACACTTCTGTATTGCACCAAGCCAGCTGCACAGTTACAAATTAACCCAGACTGCAGAGCTGGACTGATTCACTCACTGAGTCTGTTAAGCAGATCATCAGTTCCCACTATTCCTTGTCACTCTGAAACATGGGCAAATCAACCTTTCTGTTAAAAAAAAAATCTATCTCAGCACTAGGGAGGCTGAAGAAGGAGGAGCATCCAAGTTCGAACCTATCCTGGGCTATGAAGAGAGTCTCTGTTTCAAGGAGGAGACTGAGGCAGAAAGGGAGAGAAAGGGTGGAGTGGGGGAGAGTCAGATGAGACTTGCAAAGGCAGAAAACGGCCCCTCAGTGTAGTGTGAGGTGTGGAAGGAGGACTCTGCTGGTATGGGGGGTTGCTACTCAAAATAAAAGTCTTGAGTTTAAGAGTTATTATCTTAGGTCAGTGACATGGCTGTGCACTAAAAATACTTGCATCTAGTAAAGCAAGCCTGGATTCACATTGTAGAAGAGAATCAGCTCCCCAAAGAGTTGTCCCTGACTCCCCACCAAAACACACACACACACACACACACACACACACACACACACACACTATGGCAACTTTCCTTGCCCACACACAAACACATCAACAAACATATAATTTTTAAATGTTTAAGTTTTTATCCTGGGCTCAGCATGTTAGCACACACCTGTAACAATAGAGGCAGAAGATCTCCACAACTTCAGGGTCAGCCTGGTCTACATAATGAGTTCCAGGCCAGCCAGAGCAAAGGGAGACCCTGTCTCCAAACAGTAAGACAAAGACCAAAGTTCTTAGCTTGCCTTTGAAAACTAGGCGGTTACGGGACCTTAGGTAAACTACTGTTCCTAGGCTTTACTTATCTAGGGAATAAACGATTAAATAACATCCTGTGTTTCTAAATCTATGCTTTCAGGGCCGGAGAGATGGTTTAGGGGACAAGTACTTGTTTTGTAACCCTGAGGACCTGAGCTCAGATCAGCATAAAAGCTGGCACAGCAGTGTGCACTTACAACCTGAAGACTGCAGGGACAAAGGCTGTCAGATTCCCTGAGGCCACAAGACAACCAGTGTAGCCAGGCTGCTAGCTCATGGTTTAGTTAGACGCTTGGGGGCAGGTTAATTCTGAAGATTACACTTTAGGTATTGATAGTATATGGTAGTGACTGTTTATGAAGATAACATCTAACAGCACAAAATACTAGGATTAAGTCATGGGTATAACTAAGAACCCTTGTGGGATCGCTGTGTAGAAGATAAGAGGGTTTGGGGGCCTCAGGTTTCCCTTTTGCAACTCGTGTTATTATAACACCTTGATAAAGACTTGAAGCTGTTCTGAATGAGTATCTCATCTCATCTCGGTGTTGTGTCTGTCTGTCTCTTTGTATATGTATATGTTATCTCTCTCCCTCTCTCCCCTTCCCCCCCTTTTTTTTTTAAAGACCTATTTATATGTATATGAGTACACTGTAGCTGTCTTCAGACATACCAGAAAAGGGCATCATTACAGAAAAGGGATCTCATTACAGATGGTTGTGAGCCACCATGTGGTTGCTGGGATTTGAACTCAGAACCTCTGGGAGCAGTCGGTTTTCTTAACCACTGAGCCATCTCTGCAGCCCATCCTTCCCTCTTTTCCCCCCTCTTCTGTCTTCCCTCCCTGTTAAATCTGGATGTCTATCAGCTGCTCTCATAAGGATACTCTAAAATAGATTTGACTGAGGCAGGAAGATGCACTCTTACAACAACGACAACAACAATACATTAAAAATGAAAGCAGAGCTAAGAGTACAGTTCAGAGGTAGAATACTTGCCTACATCTATCAAGTCTTGGGTTCAATCATCAGCAGAAAAAAAAGAGACTAGCCCAACACACACACACACACACACACACACACACACACACACACAAGTGCGCGCGTGCACACACGGAAAGAAAAGGTGCCACACAGAGAGAGGGTGCTCTGCCTATAGAGGGGGCTCACAGCGCTGATGCTCCCCTGCTTACTGGGAGCTTCCCTTTTCTATGTCCACCTAGCAGGGCTGTTAGCCAAAAGGAGAGCCTGGGGGGGGGGGGTTACCCTGCACGCCATTCTCATGGTCCGTTTGGGGGTTGTATTTCTTCTGTTGTAATGTCTGGGCCAGTGTGCTGGTTGCTTTTTGTAATCTTGACACAAACCTAGTTGTATCTGAGAAGAGGGCATCTTAACTGAGAAAATGCCTCCCTAGGGCTGACCTGTAGGTAAGTCTGTGAGATACCTGATGTTGGAGGGCCCAGCTCATTGTGGGTGGTACTACCTCTTATCTGATGGTCCTTTTAAAAGTAGGCAGAGCAAGCCAATGGGAGCAAGCCAGTAGGCACAGGCACACCCCTGACACACACACACACACTCTCTCTCTCTCTCTCTCTCTCTCTCTCTCTCTCTCTCTCTCTCTCACACACACACACACACACACACACACACACACACACACACACACACACATCCTCTGTATCAGTTTCTGCCTCCACGGTCCTGGAGTTCCTGCCCTGACTTCCCTGGATTGTGGACTACGATGCTGTAAAATGTAATAAACCCTTTCCTGTCCGACTCGTTTTTGTTTCATGGTGGCAATAGAAATCCTCGGTCCCCTCAGCCTCCCCACTAACGGTCTTCTGAGGCCAAAAGAACTCTGTTGGGGTCACTACCCTGTGCAATGTGGGGTGCTGAACAGCAGATGGTCCAATTCCCTGGCTCTTGTCTTTGTAGCTGTGTAAGCCTGGCTGGTCTGGAACTGATTGTTTAGACTAGGCTCGCCTGGAACTTAATCATCCTTCCTCACTTTCTCCCGTGATGCCATGAAAGGTGTGCACCACCACTCCTGATTCAGTTTGATTTTCTGTATTTTGCTTTTCATCTGTTTTAGTGTGTGGGGCAGGATCTCATGTAGTCCAAGCTGGCTCAAACTCACCTAGTGCCTCCACCTTCTGCCTCCACCTCCCTAATGTTGCAGTTACAGAAGTTCGCCACCACACCTGGGTCAGTTTGATTTTATTCAACACAAAGCAGCCTATGAAGAATAAGAAGACGTACCAAGAAAAATGAGCTGTGTGTACTTGGGCCCAGATCCTGAAGCGCTGCCTCCAGTAGTTCCCAGATTGTCCAGTTAGAGTACCACACGTGGCTTTCAACGGATGTTGGAAGCCCAGGGCAGGCTTCCGGGTCTCCTGCCTGCAGGGCGGCGCTTAACTCCTCCTTGTGGCATAACGGCGCACTGCAGCGGTTTCTGCAAGCTGCAAGAGGCAGGAAAGGACCACTTCCAAGCACTTGCAGGGCCTGCTGGGTTGCTCAGGGAGATTTTCATAAGCTGCCAGCTGAAGTTCAAAGTCTGGCTAGAAGCTTTCATCACAGACAAGCCCGCCCAAAATACCTTCAGCGTCGATAGGGCATCGACGGGTGGTCTGTTCCTCCAGTGTGCTAGTGAAAGATAGACAATGAGGCCAAAGAAGGGATTATTCATAACATCAGGTCTTCAAGTTGCTCTGGGGAATATATGTATACGTGTGCGTGTGCGTGTGATACATATATATATATATATATATATATATATATATATATATATATATATATATATATATGCACGTACATTGCGTGCCATGGAGCAGAAGCCTCGGGATAGACCTTTCAGCTTTCAGGAAAAGAATTCATTGTTATTTAAATATTGCTTGTAGAAGTTATAGTTTGTGGAAAATACTTCAGTGAGAGGGCTTTTTGGGTGCGAGTTGTTTTTTTTGTTTTTTGTTTTTTTTTTTTTTTTGTTTTTTTGTTTTTTTTGGTTCTTTTTTTTCGGAGCTGGGGACCGAACCCAGGGCCTTGCGCTTCCTAGCAAGCGCTCTACCACTGAGCTAAATCCCTAATCCCTGGGTGCGAGTTTTATTGAGACAGGATCTTGGTAGGCTAGACTGGCCCCACACTCGCAATCACCTCCATTAGCCTCCCAAGTGCTGGGATTACAGATACAATGCATCAGGACATCCACTGTTGTTCTGACCGCTATCACTTCCTTCTTTATTTTATTATTATTTTTTTTTTTGGTGCTGTAGATTGAATCCAGGGCCTTGTGCATGCAGAGACAATGCTTTGACCCCTTTTCCGTCTCATTCATATAAATATAAGCCCCTCAGAAGACAGATAACATTCCCCAGGTTCCACAGCTGCCTGCATGGTTTTCTCACTGTGGGTATACACATATATGTAGGTGTATGTGCATGTGCACATATCCATATTTACTTCATTCTTTTTTAGTTAACTTGTTGAGACAGAGTTGCAAGAAGCCTATATTTGCCTCAAACTTGCCATGTAGGACAAGGGTGAGCTCGAACTCCTGACCCTCATGCCTCCTCAGTGCTAAAATCACATGGTTGCACCACCATTTATACACCATTTATATTACTTTTGATGGTATTGTTTAAGAGGAAGGTCTTTAAATGTGTAGCCCAGCTTGGCCTAGAACTCACTATGTAGACCAGGCTGGCCTCAACATGTGGCAATCCTCCTGCCTCTGCATCTCAAGTGCTGGGATTACAGGTGTGCACCACTATATTGGCCTTAATTTGTTTGTTTTTGTTTTTTTTTTTTTCCTTTCTTGAGACAGGGTCTTACTACATAGCCATCTCAGGCTGATCTCAAGAACACAATCCTCCTGCCTCTCATCCTTATTGCTGAATTTTTCCAGAATGAGATAAAGTCTTGCCATCAAACTCACTTTTTCCCCACTGAATTTGGGTGACTTTGTATCAGGATTTAGGATTCTGCCTCCCCACACTAAGCAAGACTTTCTGAACCTCGAGAGAGGCAACTATTCTGTTGTCAGTAGAGGGTGGAGTTCAGTGGTCGAACTCGTGCCTTGAATACGCAGGTCCTGAATTTAAATCCTAGCAAAATAACCCATCAAACACTAAATAACGAATATCCAGGTGTGGTTGCAGATAGCTTTAAAGCCAGAACCTGGTAGGCAGAGGCAGGTAAATCTCCATGCATTGAGGCCAGCCTGGCCCACACAGTAAAGTCCAAGCCAGCCAAGGCTAATGAGACCTCATCTCAGAAAAACATAAAACAGTGCTAAGTAAATGTATAGTATAAATCTTTTTAGTCAGGATGGCTGGAAAAGGGCTGTGGTTCTATCTGCTGGTGAGTGTGGGGCTGGAAGACAAGGTCGTGGCTGTCTAGAGTACAGAACAGTTTAAGGATAGTGTGGACAGTTTATTAGGATCTTGTCTCAAAGGAAAACTTAAAGGGGCAGAGATGTAACTCAGTGGAAAAGCAAGTCCTGCCTGGCATGTGTGAGGTCTTAGTTCAGCCCCCAGTACTGTGTGTGGATGAGCAAGGAAGATTGTTTTGAGTTTAGTTCGAGTATCTAATGCAACTAGACACTTGTATTAGACTCTCCTAGTTCTCCCCTGATGTTCTGCTTTGAGAGCTTGGTTGTTGTAGCCTCAAAGTAAAAAGAAAAAAACAGAGGCAGCTGGGAATGAATGTTTAAAGAAGTCTCTATGGGTCTCAGGAAAGCCACTAGAAAATGCAAACCAAGCAAAACTCCAAGACTAAATCTGACAATGAGAGAGGCTAAGTCTGAAGGCCTTCGCCTGGTCCGCAGATCCCTTGCCATCCAGCACTGAATGAGAGGTGAGCGGGGAGCTCCCCATCTGCTGGGCAGGCAGGAGGCCCCAGCAGCACTCAGTTACCAACCTGGAAGGACATGGACTCTGGTTTAGGTTTCGGATACTGCTGCTTAGCAAATTGGTGGATTGCACTTAATTCCAAAGGCAAATACTGCAAATTGAAAGCATTACTTTTTTCTTTGTGCTACAGAGGATTGATATCAGGACCCCACATATGGCTAGGCGAGGGCTCTACCCCTTAGACATCATTCCCAGCCCCTCTTGTTACTTTTTATTTTGGATTCTCTTTACTGGTTATTCATTTCTATTGTGTGTATGTGGACATGGATGTTCCAGCTTGCGGGAGTCCATTCTTTCTTTCCATTCTTGGGTCCTGGGATTGATCATCAGGCTTGATGGTGGGTGCCTTTACCTGCTCAGCCCTCTCGCCAGGTATGGCCTCAAACTCATCCTGAAGCTCTTAAGAACGCTGACCTCAAAATCCTATTGATTGAGCCTGCTACGTAGCTGGAATTACGGGCCTGCACTACTGGTCTGGCTGAAAACAGTATTTTGTATGTTCTCAGTGAGGTTCCCAGCATTGCCAAGGACACAAATACTGT